>NC_091943.1:35413039-36128039 GCF_041260155.1 Ptychodera flava | reverse complement strand
CCCCAGCTTTTGCGCACCCATACCGATACACGCAATACAAAATTGACTCCAGAGAAGTAGTGTATTGTTAAATATTCAATGTTAACACTTATTGTCTTGTGTTATATGTAGAAATAAATAATGTAAACACAAAAATCTGTCAACATTGACAAAAAATTCATTTTAAAGTCGTCTTATTCAATGTACTCAAATTTATTTTGCTGAAGTTGATGTTTCTCATAAAGAGCAGTATCTGAGCTTTCCAAAAATGTAAGGTTTGTGTTATTTCATGCTAGTTTAGTCAATGTAGGGGAGGATATAGTACCCCCTTGCCCTACCCATTTTTCGCCATTTTTAGCGGTACATGCAAATCAAAAACCAGCCCCGATAGATAGTGCATCCCAAAATATCCAATCTTAACATCTTTTTTCTTGTTCAGCAGGTCCTAAAGAACAAAAAAATACCCATGTAGTAGAAATGGGGGGGGGGGGGGTGGGGGGTGCACGGTGGGTCCCTCCAGCCCACGGACTATTATAGTGGTTTGCTTTGAAGCATTGGCATTACGCGAAGTAGACATATTGTCTAAATTGAGGTGTTGCCAACACTGTCAGGTGTAATTATCAGCTGAGCAGTAATTCAAGTCGATCACAGTGAAATCAACTCTGCCAAAGTTGAAACATTGTCT
The DNA here is from genome assembly GCF_041260155.1 of Ptychodera flava. NCBI lineage: Eukaryota > Metazoa > Hemichordata > Enteropneusta > Ptychoderidae > Ptychodera > Ptychodera flava. Next base: position 36,127,375 of record NC_091943.1, on the reverse strand, counting down.
TACAGCAGGTCAGATGTAGTCAAAACAACTATACCTGAAAGCAAGTGATAAGACTTGGACAGTGCTTGGACATATGTGGTGGTGTTGTTCAGACTACGTCTGACCTCCTGCTAGACAATGTTTCAACTTTTGCAGAGTTGATTTTTTTATGATCGACTCATGTTACTGCTTAGCTGTTAATTGCACCTGACAGTGTTGGCAACACCTCGATTTAGACAATATGTCTACTTCGTCTAATGCCAATGATTCAAAGCAAATCACTGTACCCGTTCTTTACAACTGCGCTATCGTGAATTTGAATCACGCTCTCCATTGCCATATGACATTGCTTCTCTTGAGAACACAAGTGCTCGAGACTTGCTAATCAAAAGATCTTTTAATTGGCAACTCATGAGCCCGTGCGCTAAGAATTCAAAATCCGGATAGACCTCCTTGACTCGTTATCAATGTCTCCAAGATTCAGTTGTGAAAGGCGACGTAGTGATTTTACGGTAGGCTAACCTCGTATTTTCAAACTACCGTAAATTTTTATTCAATTGCTGTTCATATTTTCACCATAATTTTCATAATTTACAGCTATTTCTCATTGTGTTATGTCATTGTTGTGATATCTTGGAATAGTTGCAATTTCATATACTGACTGTAAATTAATATATTTCTGATTATTGGGCTGAACTCGATTAGTGCCTATGGCAACTATTTTTCAGTATTTTTCTCACGTGAAATTGTGTATGACATGGCAATGTTTCCTTTGCCATAATTTGTATTGGGAATAAAATTATTATTATTATTATTATTATTATTATTATTATTATTATTATTATGTTATTATTATTTTGTTCGTCTTCAGGAGTTTGGATTTTTCATTACTGACAGACAAGATAATTACCTTCATATAGTGCCCTCAGATGTCAGGCAACCGATGCATTCCAGAAGACTATATAACGTCCCTAATGGAGTGATATTTTATTCGGATGTAAATCAGCCAAACCAGAATGGTCAGTAAACATACATACACAGCAATTCCATTACATTCCAACACCTTCCGATTTTTACAATAGCAACTAATATCACTGCTGCTACTACTACGCCATTGTTGTTGGTGTAATCATTGTTGTTATAAGTTATTGTACTTGGGCCTCAGCCCAAGTACATTTGTTTTCATTCCGTGGGAAAAAACTGTAAGGTATAACCATTTCTGGCTGAGACCAGGGAGGGCAAAATGTATTGGCTTCATCTTTCTTGGCATAATAAATGGCGTAATGATGTTAACTGAATGGAAGTGCTGCTCTCAGCCAGTCTTGAATAAGTGAGATGTGAATATAAATGCTTCTCTATCTGAGTTTTGCCACAAAATCTTCTGAATATAAACAAAATGTGCATCGAAATGCAACAATTAATGCACCCTCCGTTTACTAGCGATGGCACGACCCTTGCTACACCACTGGACGAGCCAAAGTGGGAGGGGTAATTTCGGTTTGGTCGAACAGGAGGGCTCGAGACCAGAATTTAACATTTAAACTTGAAACATGTTTAATCACTGACAAGATGTGGACTAGTGTTAATCAAAGAGAAAGTTTGAAAAGGAAAGGTTTTATATCCCGGACACAATGAAAAACATTACGACTGGAAACTGTACCCCCGGTTGAGAATAGTAATGCCCACAACGATGGAGAACACTTATCCTTGAGCTGAGAAAACCAGACCATCATTTCGAAATAGAGCTGCAGATTCGAGAAGCTCGTTAAAAATAGCTAGGTACACCCCATAAGGGGTGGTTTCGAGTCTTGAGGGCAAATTTCGCCTCCTTCATTTAGAAATCGTACGTTTGTTTTTCCAGGGGAACACATCATTTGACACAAAATTTGCATGAAAAGGGGTCGCCAGTAAGCACGTGGTCAAATCTGGCATAAGAAACAATATGAAATGTTGGGTAAAGCCAGTCCAAAATAAACTGATTTGAACTTTTGTGTTTTGTAATTTATACCACTGCAGTAACATGACTTTTTTTTGACAACATCACACAATGTAATACGTTTTGAAACTGAATACTCCGACGTATTCTGTGTCCCCTTTGCTAAAAAATACGGTATGCCGATTACCATGTAAGGAGATGATGACGTCAAGACAGATTTGTAGTGCGTTTGGTCTTGGATGGTGCACGAAGTTTTGTCGAGGTAGCTTGTGTATTTATTTCCTAAATGGGAGATATTAGGGTCGATCTAAAAGAAGGCCGAAAAATGTTATGATACTCTAAGCGAGCTGAACTCCAATGCGAATGGTTGGATAATTTGGAGGATGTCTAGACTGATCTCGTCTCATTAAGATTATTTGGCGGTCAGTATTGAATTTCAACTGCGTCACAAGTTTGCGTCGAACGGTCAACGAACGATATTTTAGAAATCTGGAGACATGGCACATCGCAGTTTTATTTTAGTATTTTATATTTTACAAAAGATGTAAGAAGCAATGATTTTGTTGAAAATTCTGAAAAAAATATAGGAAGATTTGATCGCGAACACATTTTCACTTGGGGGTCAACTAGCCCTGCGTACGATGCTGTGTGTTCCGCTACAGCTAACCGCCCCGCTCACCACAGCCCTGCAAAGACCCGTACGTTGGGTCGGTGACTTCAAATCCATTTTGGGACTTGACGTAAAAAGCCAAATTACTGCCGAAATTCAGCGTTCTTGGGCCCAAGTCGTATCCCAGCCTACCTCAGCTACTCGATCGCTTCCAAAAATGACAGTCTTTTATTCACTTCTCGTAAATAACCGTCGATGTCGGCAACTCTCTCGCTGGCCCTGCGTACGATGCTGTGTGTTAGCTGCAGCACATAGCATCGTACGCAGGGCTAGGGGTCAACATGGGGTCGCAGCCATGTTGCCTCAAAACTTATTTCTGTCTGCACTCAAAACTCAAAAATGTCGCATATGAACCTGAAAAATCGATGTAATTTTGTCAAACTTTTGCGAATTTCAGCCTATAGACAAAATTTCATCTAGGTAAGGTAAATTTACTGAAATTTGATCGACAAATAATCCTGAGCTTGAACGTGACAGCTCGCCTTCTCCGGGAAGTCATGCATCCGGCCAGCTGCCCATATGGCGGGTGCATGAGATTGTTTTCAAGCGACGGCGGCAGACCGTACGGGGCTCTGGATATGAACCTACCGCCGGTGTAGCTGTAATAACTGTTGCGTTGTTTTTAATCACCACGGACGAAGTCCGAGGGGACTTATAGGTTTGGTCATGTCCGTGCGTCCGTCCGTCCGTTCACGCCTAGTACCCAACCCCATACAGATGCACGTCGATTTGTTTCACAATGCTATCAAATTTGGCCGTGTTAGAGGACTTTTTAGTTTACACCTCCATAGACTCCCATGTATAAGGCAGTTCTCCATAGACTTGCATGTATGATGCCAAGAAAAAAAAAATTAGTTTCTCATCGTATTCATATTGCCTAAAGGATGCAGTGACACAGTTTTTTTGTCCCCATGGATAAAGTCCAGGGGGCTTATAGATTGGCTCATATCCGTCCGTGAGTCCATCAGTGAGTCCATCGGTTCACGCAGATATCTCAGACATTTTGACAAAATATCATGTGACCTTGGTGACCTTTGACCTCAAATATACATTATTGTCCATAACTCAGTAACCACAAGTGCTAAACCTTTCATACTTGGTATGATGGGACACCTTATGATGCCACATATTGTACCCCATTAATTATGTGCATATCTTATTTTGAGCGAGCCAATAGAGCAAGAGGTCTGATTTCTGGTATATAGGGATAAGTTAACAATATAATTTGTTTGACAAAACTTCACGTGACCTCAATGACCTTTGACCTCAAATATACATATTTGTCCACAACTCAGTAACCACAAGTGCTACACCCTCCATATTTGGTATGAAAGGACACCTTATGACACCATATATTGTACCTCATTAATTATGTGCATATCTTATTTGAGCGAGCCAATAGAGCTAGAGGTCTGATTTTTGGTATATAGGAATAACTTAGCAATACAATTATTATGACAAAATGTGACGTGACCTCAATGACCTTTGACCCTCAAATATATATATATTTGTCCACAACTCAGTAACCACAAGTGCTACATCCTTCATATTGGTATGATAAGACACCTTATGACACCACATATTGTACCTCATTAATTATGCGCATATATAATTCTGAGCAAGCCAATAGAGCTGGATGTCCGATTTTGGTATAAAGGATAACTATAGGGTAGAAATCTAAATATGCCCATCTAAATATTAGACATCTACCACCGAGAACAAAGTAAATTTGCTGTAATTTGAATATTTAAGGAGTTTAAGCAATTCCCGCTATAAATAAAGAACCCCTGCCTCAAACTCCACAAAAGTTGCTAGACATATTTTGCCGTTGTCATGCCATTGCTTCGTTTAATAACCAGTTAATCAAATGCCTCATTGACAGGAGGAAATTCAAGACCATATTTGAATAGTAGTATATATTGTCCTCAAAATTACTCTATCACGGCCCAAGTACTCATTGCTTCAGCAATAGTGCCTTGTTATTATTGTAGTTGTTGCTGTTGTAGTGGTGGTGGTGTTAGTGCTTGTGTTTCCATATTTCGTTTGTTTCAAATCCTGTTTATAATGAGAGATAGTACTTCTTCTTACATATTCCCATCAGCCCCATGCGACAACGCCGGATGTAGTCAGCTATGTGTTAGTGATCCAGCCGACTACAAATGCCTCTGTATAAATGGATACCAATTGCAGGCTGACAAGGAAACGTGCGAACTAGGTAAATTAAAACTTTCGAATATATACCTATCACAGTGCTAAGATTTCATATCCACTAACCAGCAAATTTCACCTACAGAACGCATTTTACGTTGACTTTGCTGAAATTCATTGAGGACTAAAACTGGCAACCAGTAAGCATAACATGATTATGTATGACAGTAAATTATATAATCGAAACTACACGTTATTCTGTAAATTTCCCAAATGTCGCAAGTTCCATTCCTCTCTTACAGATAATAGCGTATTATACGACCACGTGATGATATTTTCCATGGAAGGTGACGGTCTTTGTACTTTTCCACCCAATGTGGCCCATCAACTAACTCCACAGCATTGGTGCTTTTCAAACGCTGAACCTGAAGAATTGGATGTTGATGTTTACGCATTATATGTTTTTACTATTGTACGTGCCGGCGACGTAACAGAAATAGGGCGAATGAGATTAGAGACTACGGAATCATGGGACAACATAATACAGTTACCATCATCTGACGTACGAGGTAAGACAAAGTGCCGCTGTATATGCATGCTTAATACGTGTAAATGACCAACGCTATTCTGTTATCTTTTTTTCCGAAAATGGATATCCCAGAAAATTCAAGCGACTGTTCTTGTATCTCCAGGCCTAGCTGTTGATTGGGTTGCTTCGAATCTGTATATCACCGATGCTGAACGACATGAAATCGTGATCTCCTCGCTTGACGGAAGCTACGTAACAACTTTGGTCGACAGCGACATCAGCCGTCCTACAGCCGTAGTTGTCCACGCTCCGAAACAGTAAGGCCGGTTTTGTATGACATCAGATTCATGAGATTGTTGATTTCAGAAACATCTCCTTTACCGCTGCTTAGTCAGCTTCAGTTTATAACATCCATTGCCATTAATATGTACAAAGACGTGTGAATACAGGCTTACCAACCAGTTGCCTTGCTAAGAAAGCCCTTTATCCCGAGATGAACGAACTCTCGAATGGTTACGCAATAATCAACAAATATATGATGAAATATTTTAATGTAGGAGGGATAACGTCTTTCTGTTCTCTATGACAGTCACCTACCCTCTCCCTATAAAGTTGAAAAAATTATAAACTTGGGTAGGGGTTGGGGGGGGGGGTCAGTTTTTGAATCTGTAACGCCAAAATATCCTATTAAATGTTTCTCATTTCCACGAATGCAGGTATGTGTTCTGGTCTGATACCGGAGCTCATCCACGGATCGAAAGGTCAGATCTTTCTGGAAGAAGAGAACGACGAGTTCTTGTGAATACCGACATAGAGTCACCGACACATTTAGTGATAGACATGCGGAATGACAGGTTTGAAGGAGTCAAATCTTCCTCCAAGTAACATAACAGAGTCACGTCATTGTGTCAGAGAAATTGCTTAAGAGATGGTTTTATGTGACAAGTTGCACCAGGTTGCTGAGAAAATCGAAGGAAGATTCAATGACAAGGCGTTTTGAAATCACACGTCGCTGTACAGTTACTGACCTGAATATATAATCCTTATGCAGTTTATGCCATTTGAGTTTTGTTGCCCTGTACTGAGTCGCCTTATTGGGCAGCCTTTAATACAGTGACGTTTTATTACCATTTATACTTTCTTTGTAGGATTTACTGGGCTGACGGTGAAACTTTATACATAGAATCTATGGAATTTGATGGTCAAGGGCGAGACGTCTTTTACAATTACTCGGGTTTGGTAGATGGCCAAAATTTCCACTTCACAGGATTAGCAATATTTCAGGTAGGCAACGTTAGGGAAATTTAATCTAATCTGACAGTCACCATATTTACTGTACGTCGAACTCTAAGTAATCACAATGATGTCAACTCATGCTCTGTTCTATTCTATCAGGACTTGCTGTATGCTACTGAAGTTGGAAATATATTGAGAGTGTTTGAGATACCAAATAAAAGCCTTATTAAAAATATAGAATATCCCGGTGAGATGAAAACCATGAAGTTCTTTCATGAGAGTTTGCAGCCGATTTCTCAAGGTATGATTTCTACAAATAAGTTGTGCACTGATGTACTGTAATTTTGCAGGTTTTTAAACAACAAGAACATGGGAGAGTATCTGATGAAAGGGATTCTCATATGTGTAGATAACATTTAGACAATAGTGGCAGAAATACGTGACTAATCATTGTCATTTCTAATCAGTTCATCAATATAGTGAGTATAATTGTTATCTCTTTCTTCCTCTGATCATTATTATCATTATCGTTATCATATTATCATCGTAATCGTCCTCCCCCCTCCTCCTCCTCATCATCATTGCCACTTTCGTTCGTTACTGCCTGACTATGAGACGCCTATTGCGAGACAAAAGACGTATTGCTGAAACAGCCTGATTTCTTCTTGACGTTCATTTCTTTGAAGACTGGCAGAGGGTTGGATAGATTTAGGGTTTAGCTTCTTGAAAATAATACCCATTCCAAATTTAATCTGTTGAAGGTGATATATTTTAAAATAGGAAAGAACTCTTCGTCAATTGTCGGTAATTTCCGTTGAAATGCTTGAGGCATTCTTGGGCAACGTTTCATCCCGAAAGCATGTACCGTGAAAGGTGTACTTTTAAGTTTCCTTGCCTGGTACAGTGGGTTTCAGCCGACCAACCTTAACATATACGATTTGTACAACGTGTATCATATGTGGTTTGACCATAAGAAATTATAATTTGTAGAAAATTATATATGTGTCATTTATGAAGGTCCCTGTGATGTTTCAAACGGGGGCTGTGATGAAATTTGCATCAACACGAAATACGGAGCAGAGTGTGTTTGTTCTCGACCAAGCTGCACTCCAGGTATAAAGATGAATCAGTTATTCTCTTTTTCACACACACACGAGAAAAACAAGAAAAATGCTCATTTTCATCAATTTTGGTAAAGTGATTCAGATTTTCAAGATTTACCACACTTGTAGCATATCAACTTTAACGCAGGACAATTTCACATTACATTGCATTTTTAAACTAAAACATGATTGGAACTAAATTTGGATAATTGGATTGGCGTAATTTCTTAAAAATTTTAGGAATTTGTCTAATATTACAGCATATTTGCTTACCATCTTTAAAATTTTCTTCAAAAGTTATGATGCTGTTGAAATGTTATGGGTAAGAATCAGTGCATGCTAGCATCTAATGGAGTCTGTCCAAAACATATGAACAATATTCATATTTGAATGAAAATGTGTAAGCTTGTCTTTAGTTTCTTTATTACTGAAACATTAGTTATAACCTCAGTTTGCCACTTTGGCTCGACCAAAATGAAGTTTTTCGATTGATTTACAGTTAAGTCAGTAAGGGTCATTTAAAATGTGCCCTGACTCAATTTAGTGTGTATGAAGCCTTAAATTCACTAAAAAGTCAGGGACATTTCAAAAGTGTCCTGACTCAAAAGTCATCAATTAGGGACATTTCATACCTTTTATCTCGTTTCTTCATAACATTTATAGAAAAATAAAGTTTTTTCATAAAAAATGAATCCGATGAAAGAGGTATGCAATACTGTAAGATTATTCACAAAATACCGGGATGTATGTCCGAGTACATAGTGCAGCGGAGGTATTGTCGTCTCGGACAATACCGTAGCATAAGATGTACGAGGACATTAATCCCGGTATTTTGTGAATAACCTTATTATTATACACCTTTTTAGTCCAACTGTACCTGGAAAAAGTCGAAATTTAGGCGTTTTTTGGATGCTTCTCGCGCACTGCACTGAGTGATCGCGAGCAGACTTGGAACGCGTTCAGCGCGTCCGCTAAGCGCACAGAACGAAATTTCAACCCGCGCTGCTCAGTGCGCGTGGTAGATATTTTACGTCGGCAGCATAATTTCAGTCAAATTCACTGGTTTTGGACTGACCATGATTTGCTTTGTGAAGTACTGAATGTTAAGAAGTATATATTGTTGTAAAAATGTAATATATTATCTTTGTTTTCCTCGCGTTGACGTAAAGGTGTTTTGAGGTCAAAGGTCAAATAGCGTCCAATAAGTTATTGTGGTCCGCGTCAAAGTTATTGGACTCCGCGTCCTCTGATACCGAAACTTACTGTACGACGAAACTCCATAGGTTACAGACGCAGGTGTATAATAATTGTTGTATTTTCGCTGTTTTGTTCCATGAGAACAATATTTCAAAATTTTCACTTTTCTATCATTTTGTAAAATTTCAGCTTTAAAAATGTCGATTTCGTTACACTTTCCTAATAATTAATGTCATCCAATTTTCCCAAGTTAGTTCCAATCGTGTTGTAAGAAAATACACAAAAGATGACCTTGTGTTTTACATGTAGACATAGCGACCACAAACACTATTTAAATGATGTCAAAATGATGTCATTTGCTTTAAATCAGTAATCTTTAACAAAATTATAATGACAGAGAATGACATAACTGGATACCCACATCATTTTAAATAATTGTGTTCTCATGTGTAAACGTTTCAAGAAAGTTTACTTTCTCCAATACTGTTAATTTTCAGTATTCCGATGTCCCCTCACAATTTCCAACGGCAAACTGGTCTCTCTGTGCGATAACAGAAATGGTCATTCATGTGATTTCTCGTGTAACTCAAACTATATCAGAGCCACAAACGACTCTGTTACATGTACTGAACTTGGAGAATGGAGTATTAGCAGCCAAGATCTCTGCCGACTTCGTAATATTATGTCTTTATTTATTGCTTATAATTAAATCCTCAATAACTCTACCGTTTTACATTTCACTTACCAAAATTACCACCAAATCTTCCCAAAGATGTTTTAGATTCTCGCTTTTGAGCCACATTTTCTTTGAAAATGTCACTCTTTCAATCCGTGGGGATGACTTTTGATCGATTAACTTCAGGTGCTTACGTGTATATTTGCGACGGCAATGTTTGAGCTACAATTAGGTTGTGCTATCGTCGCCAATGTTTGAAAACCGTCCTTTGGTCTCACTTCGGTAAGCACTTTTACATAAGTTGAATCTTGCATTACACCCAATGGAATACATCCATACAGAATTGCTTCGAAAGTTAGTTCAGGTGAACTATTTTCAATGCTCTAGTTTACCCATAATGCAAATTAAACTAAATATATTGGACGAAATACGATACTACAAGCGGGAATATTTGTGCAACACACTATTGCACAGAGCCCCTATATGATGATTATCTTATGTGCTACTTTCAGCACCTAGATGTCCCTTGGACATTCCAAATGGACAAATGTCTGACTCATGTGACAATAAACTGGGCGAATCTTGTAACTACACCTGCAATGGCTGGTACAGACCCTTTACTATAGATAGCATAACTTGTGGAGATGAAGGACAGTGGAGTACACCGAGTCAAGAACTTTGTAGTGAGTGTTTATATTTCCTGAGATTAATGAGGATCATGAATAAGTTGTGTTTCCCCACGCGCCATTCTTAGAATAGAGACACCGATAACCGTATGTACTACTTACGTTAAATGAGCTAAAACAGAAACAAGGCAGTCGTTTTGTACAACAATTGTCATTCTCAATCGTAAAGCCAAAATCAATAATATATCAACCCTTTGGGAAAGGTTTTTTACAGTACATGAAGTGTGTTTAAAAATCATTAAATTTTTTTCGCAACATAAGGTAAATTGCGAGTAGCGTTCTTGCTAGCGGCTTTTGTAGTCAAACTATCAAACGAAGTAAAAATGAGAGATCAGAGAATGCCCTTCAGATGACGTTTATGTGTTAGCAGCTGTTATCTTTTGATTTCTTTCCCTAGTTGTGTTTATTAATTCAAGTGCAATTTATTGTTCTACGCCCAGATCATTGCTGATATGCACATGCGGTATTCAGTTTGTCAACTACAACTAATCCTTTCCACGGGTAGACTGCATGGTTATTGCTGACAAGTGAATTTCAGTCTGCTTAAGAATTCAAATGTTAAAAATAATAGTTTGTTTACATTTATAGACGTTTGTTAACAATCTAAATAGTTGGTGTATCAACATGACTTGGGGAGTAGAACAAGTACTTGCGAATGACTTACATTATAAACATAGTAAAATAATATAGATAATCAAAAGTTCTGTTACAACTACTTGCTCTTGAAAGTCTCATGTAGCATTTAAGATCACACATTTTATGGCAACATGTATTTTCTAATCAGAGAAGCCTTTAAGACGAAGGCTGGTCACCAACCTCAAATTCATCAATTTCGAGTGAGCAAATTGAACAGTAAAATTTCCGATAAAGCTAGATCAATAAAAATACTTTAACTGAGACGGCAGTTGCCATTCATTTAAGTAAACCAATTGCCTTGCATTAAAACTGTTTTTAATCGAACCCCGTCGTGCCTCATAGACCTGCCTAAATGAGGGTCACTGTACGGATACCGGTGGCGGATTCAACAGTACGAGTCCTCCACAGTGTCAAGGCGACGTATGTGACACTTACACGCTAAACAAAGAACCTGTCAAAGGATGTATAGGGTTGCATTTAAATTGAGACGTTGAACTGTATTCCCTTAGTTAATGGTTCGCTTAAATCGTTGAAAAAATATTGATTTCTATGTTCAATTCAGCACTGTGTGTGAATGAAAAAATGTATATGCGGATGACGTTAGGACACAAATTGTATAACTGCCCTTTTCAAATTTAAATATCATTTGGACCGGTCATATGTTGATAAAATATCAAACAATTTGGCGAAATTTATGAAGCAGTGATCGAGGAAAGTCTTCGACAAGTCACCTCTTTTGATATTCTTGTACAATAAAGTTCATCAGAAAGCATAAAATTGCTGTGTATCTTGATCTAATTAACCCCGTTTTAAATTGCATGATATAGCTCAAATCCTAAACTTTGAACTTGTCAATTTCTGTTTTCCAGGAGTGTCAACCGGCGCTGTCATTGGGGTATCTTTGGTGGTGGTCGTCCTCATCATCGTTGCGGTTGTTCTGTTGGTTTTATTTAGAAGGTAAGGATTGGCGATTAACGTGACAACACTACGTATTCGCCCCATCAACTTCTTTCATCTGTTCTTTCGTTGTGTCATATTTCATTTCATTTCGTTTCATTTTGTTTTACTTTCATTGTTTTGTTCTGTTTGAGACAATCAAAATCTAATCTTCGTCATTGCCTTTTGTCAATTTCGAAGGAAATAAATGTTTTTGCTTATTCGTCAAATGATAGCAACATCTTAAAATGACATGAAAAAATTAAGAAATTAAATATTTTAGTCTCCGTTCGAAACACGTTTCAAGTCATTCCACTTTGTACATTTGTGACAGGTACTTTTTTCCTCGCATGTGCAAATCAGAGGGTAAAATGTATTTGAATTGACGGTCAGAACGCTTTCATGCTAGTCTGCTCGACATTATAATTCAATATCTCCATTAAACCGAAGAATCTACTCGGAATATGGTTTCCCAAAAGTATTGAAAACGCATCTATTCGAGATTGTTCATTGTGCTTGGAGTTAATTCATCCAGGCTTAAGGCAGAATATTCGGTCTCTAATGCTTTTTTAAAAAAATTCTTTTCTTATTTACATATGGGAGGTTACTTTCAATTTTTGTTACCCTACAGTTAACGTTTTCACTTATTGATATTGTTTTGCGTTCTGATTCAATTGCCTAAGGATGGTTAATTAAAATATCTCGATCACATGGTCTTGGGACCACAGTGGAAATAAAATTTTAACTTTTCTGTGTTATCCCAGCACTTTCATGTAGGTCTTTTTTCTTGTTTGTATTGCATGGTTTTTTTAAAGTGCTAAATAAATCAAATCAAATCAAATCAAAATCAGTAATTACAAATCAAAGTAGCCTAATCAAAAGATCTTATCATGCTAACTTTGAATTTGCTTGTACTCGATTCCTCCCCTGTATGGCGTAAATCTCTGACCGCCTGAAGGGATGAACTTAGGCTTTCACGTTATAAGTGTGCCTGATTTTCTTTTTCAGAAAGATCTTCACTCACCATGCCTGTAGAGACTCTGACGCCCCGGGCAACCAATCGGATGAGAACGCTCACACCGGTGTCCCTTCAGCGCCCCAAGCGTCCGTACAAGGAGCATACCAGCAGACACACCGTAATCCTGTTGAGCTGAAAGTTCAACACATCGAGGGGCCGCAGCGTGTAAAATGGAACTCTGGCGTCGTTCAGATGGCAGCTTCGGTAGACTCCTATGACTACATAAGAGCCCCGCCGGATCACCACACTTATGACTTGCTACCAGCTACAGCAAAGGATGGCGATTATCACACACCAGCTGAAATTTTCGCAGACGGTATTGAAAACGAAGGTAGGGACGAGGCAGACAGTAATGGCATCGGTGCTTACGCTTCTATGAAATCTCTGGAAGCAGACTGCGACTACATTATGCCAGTTTATCAGCTTAAAGGTGACGCCGGCGAGGAAAAATTACAGCCAGCTAGTGTCAAAATTGTGTCTTCGAGCGTAAATGACAACAACAACTATGCCATGATGTAGCTCTCCTCTCCTGGCAACGACAACATCACGCCAGGTCTGATGGAGTCATCAAACTTTGAAACAGACATCGCAAGACAATTCTGAGATAACAAGGCTTTCTCGACTGCAGATTACGTACTTCAATTCAGCGTTGAGAACGATTACGTCGATAATAATGCTGACGTTGTTGGCATGACCTCAAAATACGTACACCGGTGGTTGAATGGTCTTAGAGTCGACTTCATGAAGCCACTTCATAACGCAGTGTAGAACTTAACATAAATATAGCTAGGTTTTTGTGACATCATCCGATTTCCAAATACTTATGAAGATATTTCTCAAATTTAACGTTGTGCTTATCATTTTGTATTAAACCTTACTAAAATACTAGGTTCATTTATCAATCTTAAACAGTATTTGCCCACTCTTCATTTGTATGTTAATTACGGAGATCACTATGTCTTTTTACTTTTGTAATCCTTCCTAGTCACTATAAACTACCTGGACGATAGCATTTTGCATCAATAACAAACTCATATAAATATTTAAGTCTGGTTATTAAACCATGCTGAATGATAGTTATCGCTGTTCGACGACTTTAGTTATTAATGTAATTTACAACGTTTTACTTGTAGAGCCTAGTAAATTTTAACTGCAACTACATATATCAGTACATTAATAGACATTCGTATACTTTACCCATCTTAATCGTGAAGAGAGTGTAATAGTTGAAATACATATAATAGGTGTAATGATTATAGTTTTCAACCAAAACTATACATAAATGTTATGTCTTTGTTATTTTATCATGGGCATTGTAACGGTTGTCGTCCTTCTAGATGTCAACACTGAATAAGAATCTGAATGTTCCTATTAACTTCATATATCATACCTTGCAAGATATCTATGCTCTTATTTAAATGAGCAGACTAAGTCTATCAGAGATGATGTCTAGAAGTAATATTCAGGAGATTGGTATTTTCACAACATTTCACACTGTAATTATCGAAGACGAGTCTGAATGTACTTACTACCTTCAATATAAATTGCAAGATATCCGTGATTTTAATTAAGGTGTCACATATGACAATAACGTCCTATCAGTTTTTTTTGCGTTATGTATTTTAATCTAGTTTGCTTTTCAGTAAAGCTTTTGCGAAATCGATATCAAGAACTGACTTGGTGACAAGTTGCTGGAGGATGTGTTTTTGCTTATCACACTTTCTTTCGCATGACACAAGATTTTTTTTACAGTTCTGGTTTGCCTTACTATCGATTCCGGAAAGCAAACATACGAGCCCTCAACAGTCACGCTTGGCTAAACGCTAGGCTAAACGATCGAACATTTATTCAATTTATTCACCGACTTGAACATAGTCCATACCCATCAAAAACTCACTTCACTGCAGTCCACAACATTTGATTTGCTCGTTAAGTAAGAAAATTACAAAGAGAAATGCACTTGTTGGTCCTCGGGCCAGGTCTGGCAAGTTTCGACGGCTCGGGTGTCAATTCGGCGTGTGGGATTCACCCGATTTTTTTCATTGTAAGGAGCCTTGCATAAACAAATATATTTGTTTGGTGTTGGCGGGCGGGTATGTTTCTGTGGGATTCATTAACAAAATAGAAACAACTAGAAATTCAATTTGAAACGCGTGAGAGGAACAAATGCCACATCTTAAATTTCGCATGCTCTCATTATATTTCAGCGCTTGCTCATTTTTATGTTAACCCTAAAAGTGCCGTAGATTATATTTTCTGTGCAACGACATGCAGAAAACTTCGGACCGGTATGTTACAACATCTTTATATTACTCCATCTTTTGAAGTGGTGCAGTTCATTTCCTTTGATAAGGAACCGTGACAACAAACTGTGATTTGTAAAGCCAAGGAGACAAAGAAACCCTTTGTAGCATCGAAACGTTTGATTTCAGACATTAGGTGTGGAATGCTGGGCTAAACATCGAATGAAAATGATAAAAAGACTCTTATATATATATATATATATATATATATATATATATATATATATATATATATACATATCTATATATATCATCCACTAATCCATTAGCCTTTGGCCCACTTTGCAAATCATGAAGAGACACAATTGAAAATTTCAGCATAACAACATAGTCAAATATAAATAATAGACAACAAACAAACTAACAAGCTGTAAGTTGGTGGTATTTGTATATAAAATATGCTCCGTGTAAAATGCATCTCCAAAAAAAGCACAAATTACGGCAATTTAATGCAAAATACACCAAAACAGATTAAATCCATGGCATACCCTGAGAGAAGCATTACCTATACGATATTTTCTAGTGCCTTACACTTTTCAGTCGGTGGTGTATCCCCGTTCTGTGCAAAACATGAGGAACATCTTCCTTTACTGATTGCATGAAATGCGCCCCAAAGACAAAATTCAGATTAAAAGGGAATTAACAGAAATCATGACGTGGCAATTTTCGTGGGATTATTCAGATTTACTGACGAAACAAAGCATACCAACCGCACGGAAATGTCTCTTTGAAGTGTGGCGGTGACTTCAAAGAACGTAAAATTAAAATGTTTGTCGTAGATTGTCATTTCTTTGCTGGGATACGTAGCATGGGGCCTTGGTTGTTTCCTCTCGCACAACTATTATGCATTAGTGAGGCTTGAAATACACTCCACCATAAGACACAACTTGATGGAATTGTGCAAGAAACCCTATTGAAGCGACAATATTCAAAGGAAAGGATAAGTATGGTGCATTGCATTTATGGCCCTAAAAACTGATTAGTTGTTGATATTTGCTGAACTCACTACTTGCAAAAGCGGTAATAAAATCCAATGAAACGATAAAAAGACTAAAATATAAGGCCTGTCGAGTCAGATAATGGTTCTCCTAATAAAAATATGTTCGGGTTTACTCCTAAGAGCATTTTGCATGAATTCCACGCTTTTCAGTCTGTTAATAGCGATGACTTTATGGCTGGCGGTCAAAAAAGTGAAATCTTTAATGTGAATGCAAAAGTGAAGGCAAAAAGACTTGACGCGTTGGTGCACTATTTTCGGACTCGGATTTGTTGAAGATTTATGATGAAAACATACCTGCAAACACCATGAAAAAGATGCAGTGGTCTGCACAGTTATTTGAGAGATGAAGAAACGAAAGGAATAAGAGTATTTTGGAAGGCGAAGTTGAAAGGGGAAATTTACACGTTATAACACCGTCTTTACTTCAAATGGCAAACGATGAAATCAATTTTTCTGTGGCTCATTTTGTGCAAGAAGTGAAAAACAGGATGGATCTACCTTTCCGGGAAACACCTTATATAAAATTATCATGAGCATATGACAGAAACACCTAAGTGAATATACTATAATTGTCAAGTTCATTAACGATCAAATTTTCAAGGACCTACAGAGAAATTTGGATTGCGTTATGAAATCACCAGCTAAAAATGGGCTAAGTGTACACAAAAAACAAAGCACAAATTATAACTTTAGCTGACGAAAATATTCTGTGGAACAAAATGGTCCTGGGAGATCATGCCCCTTAGTCGATGTTGGATACTCAACTGTATCTGTTTTGTCTAAATTGTGCTCTACGGGGAGGTCCGGTACATCCAAACTCGCGGCATTAGAATCCACAAATTAAGCTGAGAGTCGACGGTGCTGGTAGCAAATTCCTTGAAAACCGTAAATATACAAGCAAATCCAATCAAGGAGGTTAAAGTCCAGAAACTCCAGCCGAAAGTAACGAACGCTACAACCAATTATGACGAGTACTTCTGTCAATCTTGAAAATTATCAATCACAGCTGCAATATATATCTAGCTCTTCGAGATTCGAACAATAAC
This sequence comes from Ptychodera flava, assembly GCF_041260155.1. Classification (NCBI taxonomy): domain Eukaryota; kingdom Metazoa; phylum Hemichordata; class Enteropneusta; family Ptychoderidae; genus Ptychodera; species Ptychodera flava. Next base: position 36,110,276 of record NC_091943.1, on the reverse strand, counting down.
TCATATTTAGCTTCCTTCTTTATTTGATGTATATATCGAATCAATGGCCAATGATCAAATTTAATATACAGTGCATCTGGTCGACCCGACGGTGCATACTACTTGTATCCACTGTACAAGCCTACCACTACTTGCTGGTGCACCAAACGACCTTTGGGCCACAATGCTTTGAATGAAACTATAGCACGAAAGTGTAAACAAGCGAGGCTTGTGGGATATCGCTATCACCATTCCCAAAGAGCCACTGCTGCAACTAGACTATTTGATGCAAACGTCGACGAGCAACTGATTTGCGAAAAGACGGCACATCGAAGTAACGCTGTAAGAAGTTATCAGGGAATATCTGATCGACAACAGCAAAAAATCAGCAGAATTCCTACAAGGTTAGTCAAAATCTTTCTCGAGCGCCTTTGGTAAAGCCGATAACATATTAGTTGACAAAGTTTGGCTTTCAATATTTTTACCGTCTGGCCGTTGAAACAAATGCCACTATATTTTTCACATATTTTTCACGTTAACAGCACGTGGGCAAATAGTGCAAATGAAGCTGATCCAGCAATCGTTTTTAATAATTAATATAAGTATAATATATAACTGATAACGCCAATAATAATAGGTTAAATTTTGGGTCGAAAAGACCGAATACGGTATCGATTTCACTGTCCATGTTTCCATAGTAATAATTTTTAGGGGTTGAAAATTTCAGTTTTTCTAATATCCAATGAAAGTTACTTTGATTGATAAAAAACTATCTAGTGGGCCAGAGAACACAAAAAACAGACTTATGTTAATGTTTCAAGTTGCCATGGTAACTATTTTGGGATTTGAAATTTTACTTTTTCCCTAATTCCTATTAAAGAACTATCGATTGATATGAAAAATTGATCATAAGGTTTTTTCTGGTTAGCACACCAAAAAAAATCACACTCATTTTAATGTGAGATGTTTCCATGGCAACCATTCAGGAGTAAAAATTACCAGTTTTCAAAGATTCCAACTAAAATCCAGCAATCAACAGAATGTGTTATATCAAAGGGATATTTTTGGTTAGGAAGACCAAAATCCAGGGAAAAAATCCAGTAATCAACATTAATAAAATAATCGCAATCATACCAATCCATAATCCAATGAGATTAGGTCAGAATTCGTAAGACAATAGTTGTAAACATAGACACAAAACAGCACAGAACAGACAGTAAATAGACGGTACACAAAACAAAGTCATATTCATGAAATATGACATTAAACTGGTCCAATAATCATTTTCATTCAAGGTAATACATTACCAGGTCCATGGGACATTTGAGATTTACAAATTTAAGTAGGACCATCCTAAACCACTGATAGTTAGTGGTGGTACCAGGTGTCCGGAATGGGTAAGCGTACCCTGCTAGCATGCTACACCCGTCAGGATTGGTCCCAAAATTGTCTAATATTGTATGAAGTGATACAGTATATGAATCACTGTTATAAGTCAAAGCCGGGAATGCTGTCGCTGATCATTTGAGTGACCGAGGTGTCATATTTGGCCACAATGTCATCATATCGACCGTAGAACTTTTTGAAAGTCCTCACGAGTCTTTTGGATGTATATCCCTGTCTCACTAGTTTTGATACTAATAAGCTGTGTCTCATTTGAAAATCCGCGTAGGAATCACAAGCCCTACAATATCTAGGAAGTTGAGACACATACACACCATAAGCAGGTGCAGATGGAATATTACTTGATAAGTGGGGATAATTTATGATTTCAAAATCAAAATCATCCCTTTTGTCATACAGCTTGGTGTGTAGCCCATTAGTACCCACTTGCAGGAACAGATCAAGATATGAAGCTGAGTTCCTACTCTCAGTTGTTTCTTTGATTTCCAACTCATCAGGGTAAATATGATGTAAGTAATTTGATATGTCTGGATTGTTTAGACTAATCAGATCATCAATATATCTGTGGGTGTTGTTAAAACGTCTTGCAAGTTTTTTAGACCCTGCTTTGTAGAGAGATTGTAGGAACTCTGCTTCATATGAATAGAGAAATAAGTCAGCAAGAAGTGGTGCACAATTTGTACCCATTGGTATGCCGATAGATTGTTGAAAGGTCATACCACCAAACTTATCAAATATGTTGTCGATTAAGAAATTAAGCATGTTAATATTTCTTCATCTGTTTATTGTGCTGGCATCCATGTTGTTACTGAAAATAACCTGACCCTGTTTGATGATAATGTATTGGTACCTTCTACTGCCATTTTTATGCAGGAAAGCTTGTTTAACAAGAGATGACAGCTTGTTTTAAGTTTATCGTGGGAATTGTGGTGTATAGTGTGGAAAAGTCAAATGTTGGGATTGACCTGTACTTGATTTTCTTGACTCTTAAATCAAGCAACAATTCCTTGGAATTTTTGAATAACCACATTTGATTCAACCCACTCGTTTCATACACTTTGTCACAATATCGAAAAAGACCATTTTTGATGGTTGTTAAAATGACAGTCAATAATTGTGACAGATGTGTAGTAGTGCATTTGCTTGATCCTACAATAAACCGATGTTTGTAAGGGTACTTGTGCAGTTTAGGTATCCAATACAACATAGGCAGTGTTTTGTCCTTCTCTTTCAAAGGAATGCCAAATTCACTGAGCATAGATGAATGGTTTGAAAAAATATCTTCATCAGAAAGGGAGGAAAGAGTATAGGTTGTATTACTCTTATCTGAATGAAGATTTAATTCATCCATTATACACTGGATATAATAATTCCTACAGACAAAGATAATGTTGTTTGAAGCTTTGTCTGCAGGAACTACAACATATTCTTGTGTAAAGCATCAAGGCATGCTTTGACAGACGGGTCATCTAATACTGAGGAAGAATTTACTCATTTAGTGTGAGAACGGAGATGTGAAATACGTGATTTTAATTTATCTCTGACTTTGCTCAGCCAGTCAGAGAGGCATTCCACATCAACTTCCTCAACTGCAGCCCACTGTCTTGCATATTTTTCGGCGGCATCCATGATAATTTTGAAATTAAATTTCCAATTAATATTTTGTGGCTCCCGATATTTTGGGCCATATTGAAAGAGTTGCCGGAGTTTGCTGTTGGTAATGATGGACAGGTCACCAGTTATTATGTGACCAAGTGGTTTATAGCAAAAGGGGGATGACAAGCAATTGCAAGTTCTGCTGTTGTTTGGAGGAAAGTTGAAATTTTTCAAGACATTGTTATAGTTAAAAAGTTTCCTACCAATGGTTTTTGTGTATGAGTAGGAAACTATAGGTGGTTCTTGAAATTTAAAATATGGAGGTATTTTTTCCACAACTTTCTTATCATGCAATATATTGCTGATGTTTATTTGGTCAATCCCTTTGTTTGCAAAGTGTACATGAAAAAATAAACGCTTGTCACTGTTCAAGATTCTCTCCTTACTGGCTTAAACAGCCGGTAATTACCTGCCAAAAAGCGTTTGAATGTAGAGACAAGTCTTGCTCTGGTGTAACCTTGATTTAACAGTTTGTAAGAGAGATGGCCATGTCTCTCTAAAAAATCACCATATGAACTGCTGCTCTAGCAAATCGAATAAGCTGGGAAATGTATATCTCCATAAGCTGGTGAGAGTGGAATATTACTTATGACGTGTGGAAAATTGATTATACTAAAGTTGAAATCATCTCTCTTGTCATATAGCCTAGTAGAAAGGTGACCATTAGAGTCAAATTCAAGTTAAATGTCCAGATATGAAGTAGAAGAGGTCGTTCATGTAGTTTCTTTAATCTCCAATAGTGGAGGATATATCATAGCGAGATATTTACTGAATTCAGAGTTATTCATTGAAAAACATCGTCTATGCATCTATATGTTGATTGAAAGTTCTAGCTACAGATACCTCTTTCTGTTTGATTAGGTTCTGGATAAAATCTGCCTCAATTTTTTTCCAAATTCCATTAAAAGTAATCCCAGTTACTATGCAAATACTCTCCTAAGTGTATTTATCACAGCATGAACTCCATGTTTCATTTTGTTTTATGTTGCACAGTAACCATTTTGTTAACCACAGTTTTTTTATTTAAAACATAATTCACTGATTTTTATTTATTTTATGGATTTCTAAGTAACAACTTTTAACATTTGTTCTGTAATAATGAAAATAACAATGTTAATTTCTTTGCCTCCATTCTACGAAGAATAACAAAGATAATGTATATTGGGGCCATTCTGGTCAAAATTATGTTTTCCGTTAATTTTAGTGTGTTAAAATTAATTTTATATAGACCAGAAATAATTTTTCAAGCATTTTTAATTTTGTTTCATGCAGTCATCCCAAATAAGTGTTATATAGTATAGTACTAACTTATTATGCATTCATCATTATGCCTTCAAATTAATTTTATGTGCTAAAATTAATTCTACTGGTATCTCAAATTAATTTTATGAACCCAATTCCCCTTAGCACCCAATGTACCATTATTTGTCACAAGCAGTAACAGTAGCGCACAGTTTTTTTTATTTAAAACATGATTCACTAGTACTTATTTATTTTATGGATTTATAATTAACGACGTATTAATATTCATTTTATAATAATTTATTTTGATTTCTTTGCCTCATTCAAGGAAGAATAATGAAGACAAATTATTTCTGATTGTTTAACTAAAGTAAAATTATGACCATGTAGTGGTGCATTATTTTTTTTGTGACCTGGCATGACCCCATAAACTCTATGATTAGCTAGATCTCCCCTTTCCATGGTAGCAACGGCTAAATTTGAACATGGTGCCTGTATACCTTTAAACATTTTTTTAAACCCAGCAGGCAAGACAAGGGGAAATATAATTTAATGTTTAATACTGCCCTACTTGACATAGTAAAGGGCTCTAAATAAAATTAAACACCAACTCTCAATGAATTTTGCCCTATTTCTCATCGGTTGCTTGTTTGTTTGTTTTATCAAACACACCATTTACACATGTAATATGTGATATTGACATGGGGAATAAATAGTCAAACACGATATTTACACATGTGTTGCGATTTTACCGTGGTATGGAGAGCTAGAGGACGCCAAGACTGCTTGGGAGAACAGAGAAGAAAAAAATAAGTTGCAAAAGCCAAAACGGCGTATTTATTTCAAATTAAAAAGGGATTACGATACTCATAAAGAACTAGCTGTACATTTTGGAAAAAACCCGCCCTGGGCTTGTCGAGCTAGTCCTAGTCTTTTCTAAAGCATGAAATTGAGATTTAAGTCCATAATTTTGAGTAATGCTGTAGTACATTGCTAAATGTTATTTTATTCTATTACAACACTGAGAGATCAACGTCTGTACTAAGTTTCATCAAATTTGCTGCAGTATTTTTTGGTCATATCACTTAATAACGAAAGTTTACTAAATATTCAAATTAGCAATTAACTGACATCATGCTACATGTCTTTAAACGCTATAACAGCACCAGAAAGATCAACAACTGTACCACGTTTAATCAAATTTGATGCCATACCTATAGACAATTCACACTACTTAGGAAATTCATTGATTATGCAAATTAGCAATGAAGTGACATTATGGTTCTTAATGTTTTTGCTTGCTACCAAAACACTAGATCAACATCTTTACCCCATTTCGTCAAATTTATTGCACTATTGCTGGACATACCAACCTAACTATAAAATTCATTAAATATGCAAACCAACCTTTAATTGGCTCGATACTGCTATATTTCTTTGCAGTACTGTAACTCTGTTAAATCATATGTGTGTCATATTTCATCAAATTGGATGCAGTATTTCCGGACATATCACATTAATAATGAAAGTTCATCAACTATGCAAATTAGCAGTCATGATAGCAGTCATGATACTGCTACATGACTTTGCACATTATTACAGTAGAGTTCAACATCTGTACCAGGTTTCATTAAATTTGATGCAGCATTTTTTGACATAGCACACTGATTAGGATGTTCATCAAATATGCAAATAGCAATTAATTGACGTGATAGTGCACAATATCTTCACAAAGTACTACAGTAGTGAGAAAGCAATACCGCTCAATGTCTTTGCACACTATTACAGCCCTGGTATATCAACATCTGTACTACGTTTCATCGAATTGAGCCAATATTTCTTGAATATCACCTGAATTATGAAAAGTAAGTGAATATGCAAATTTGCAATTATTGACACAAAACTGACATGCTTACAGATACAGTTCTGTGTGACGAACATCCTTATAAAGTTTCATCAAATTTGGCAAAGTCTCTCTAGAAACAACTAATTTTCAAAATCACGTAATTACGCAAATTGAAGAGAGATTGTAGGAAATCTGCTTCATATGAATAGAGAAATAAGGAGGGGTGCACAATTTGTACCCATTGGTATGCCGATAGATTGTTGTAATGTCATACTGCCAAACTTAACAAATATGTTGTCGATTAAGAAATGAAGCATGTTAATAATTTCTTCATCTGTGTATTTAAGCTGGGCGTCCATGTTGTTACTGAAATAACCTGACCTACGTTTGATGATAATGTATTGGTACCTTCTACTGCCATTTTTATGCAGGAAAGCTTGTTTAACAAGAGATGACAGCCTTGTTTGAAGTTTATCGTGGGGAATTGTGGTGATCATTTTTGAAAAGTCAAATGTTCGAATGCTGAACTTGTTTTTCTTGACTTTTAAATCAAGCAAAAATTCCTTTGAATTTTTCAGTATCAACATTCAACCCACTTGTTTCATACACTTTGTCACAATATCGAAAAAACCCCCAAACATTTTACAGCTAAATTAAATAACAGTCCACAGTTCTACCTCATGAAGTTCCAAGTTTTGCAATTGAGATTCCCGTAATTCCATACATTGAAACTTGTGCATAGACCATTTTGCAATCAAAATAACAAAACTCATCTTTTCCAATTTACGATTCACTTCAATCCCAAATACAATATTCTGCCAACTTAGAGCTTGATGTACGTCAAACAACCTTTGCCTTTGTTTTCTACAATTCTCCATACTTATTTTGCGATGATACAGTAAAAATTGCGATGACGAGTTGTGTCATTTACATTACAAAACCTGCAAAACGCATTATCTCTCAATTTCCAGAGATACAGTTTTACATTATTTATACATTTCTTATGCAAGAATTTCTATTGAAGTGGTCTTATTTGTTCTAATTTTTAAACTATATATGCTAAAGTCCAAACGTCCTTCCAAGCGATGATTTTCGAGACTCATATTTCCAGCTCAAAGAACTGGCAGGTTGTGTAACACTACGACTATCTCTTGTCTTCAATTTCATCAAATGCACTTATTTATTCTGAATTTTAATGTACTGTATACTACGTTTAAAATTAACAGAGACATTATATTTACAGTTCCACAAAGTGGTACTAACAGTATTGCTTACATCCTTCAGGGGTGGGATGAAATTCCATGCTTTCAAATATGTTGGCTCAGTTGAAATTCTAGTATTTGAGAACAAATCCCTAAAAAGAATCCAAACAGGGATCAAATAAGTAAAATGGGTAATTCTTCCTACATGCATTGCGACCATCTGTCAAGCTTACAATCCACATATGATCTTAAGTGCAATCACCTTCAATTTAAAGAATGGCATATTACAGCCTCCTTCGTATAATGGTTGAGCTAACTCATTTTTGCCATTTTGTCAATACCCTTTGTAATAAAATTGTAAATTAACCAGTCTATCTTTTGAAATGACATGTTCTGGTACCACAATCATCGATGCTAGATATGAAATCTGGGATAAGGCAAGCACATTCACGATCAAAACTTTGCCATAAAGCGTTAGAGTTCTCTTACGCCATGATTTCAAGACATTCTCAAATTTTGCCACTTTTGGTTCCCAATTAAAATGCTGGCACTCTAAACGATCATAACCAAACCAATCACCGAGTGCTTTAGCCGGTTGATCGGTCCATTTGAGACCTTGAATCTGTTTTCTACATGACCTCTTTCTGCCAAGCCAGACACCCTCAGTTTTGTCTTTGTTCATTTTCCAACCAGACGTCTTTTCGAAATCCTCTAAAAATTCAAGGGCTTTTATAATTGAATTTTCATCTTTGAGAAATAGAGTGGTGTCGTCATTTTCACAACATTTCTATGTAAGCTTAAATTTTCACATGTCAGTTGTATACCTTCTATGTCAGCACATTGACGACACACATTGCAAAAAGGAACGCACTTAGAAACACTTGACATCACTTCTTGGTCTTTTGGCCAGAGGTCCATATATCTTTCTTTCATGAATTTTACTTTGTTCGTGTACGGTCTATTTACTGTCTGTTCTGTGCTGTTTTGTGCCTCGTGTTATTGGATTATGGATCGGTATGATTGCGATTATTATAGAGTGGCATCTTTGATGTATCGCTCTAGTCAATAATAAATATTCGACATCCAGCAAGTATTGTTTATACAAATTTATACGTCAGAATTAATAATTACTTTCATTCATCTTCTAAACTCTTGGCTGAGGCCCAATGACTGATGCATGAAATCCTAATTAATACAATCAAACGCTTTGTATAAGTCTACATAAAGAACTGCACCAGGAATATTGTGAATAGAAGTATAATAATACATATCAATTAATCTTACAATTTCACAAACAAATCTACCTTTTATGTAAGCTACTTAATCAGTATTTACAATATTTGAGATAACCTTTGAAATTCCGTCAGATAGAACCTGGGTCAATATTTGTGATCAGTACATAATAATGACACTGGTCTCCAGTTATTCAAAAGCTCGGGCTCATTTTTCTTATGCAGCAATGTAATAACGCCTTTCTGTCGTGAAATTGACAAACTGCCGTTCTTAAAGGCATTGTTGAACGGATCAATAATCAAAGCCCCTAGTAATGGCAAGCAAACACAATACAATTCGATGGTAAAACCATCATACCGGGAGATTTGGCCTTCTTCATTTTACGTAATACCCGGCAACATTCTTCTTCAGAAATCAACCCTTCACAACTATTTTTGTGTGCCTGACTCAACATGGGTAATTCAACATCACTTGCAAAGTCGTCAAAGCTGAACGACTGCTGTTTTTTGCCATACAAATTCATATAGAAACTGATTTCTTCCTTCAAAATACCATCAAGGTCACTTACCACGTTCCCTTCCTCTGTTTTGAGTTTCACAATATTTTATAATGCGTTATTTCTTTTTTCTAGGCCAAAGAAAAATGTTGTGTTTTTTCACCTTTTTCCAAACCCTTGCTCTTATTTGGCTGCCTTCTGCCTCTTTACGTAGGATACTATTGAGGTCGGAAGTTTTCTGAAACGCTGAGAATTTTCCTCAGATTGATGATCACACAGTAAATTTTCTTCCCGTTTAACAGTTCCTCAAGATTCTGTTTTCTACTCCGTTGGCGTCGGCTGTTATGAATACTGTACATTTACTGTACACTACTTTAACTCTTTTCTGTATAAAAACCACTTCGTTTGTTTACAAGTCAAATACTGATATTTTTCTGCACATTTCTAAATAAAAATACGACGTTTATTTAAATAAATTTTATCTTCTAACAGGTTGTTTGTTAAATTTCCAGTAACCTGGCCCCTCCTCATGCTTGCTATACACAAAATAACACTGCATGAAAACGCAATAATACAGATAAATTCACATTAATGAGTTGCCTGTATTATAGAAAAATACATGTGAATACACATGAATCCACATGAATATAGACTTGCTGAATACAAGAAAGGATTATTGACTGTATTAATCTGTATATGCATCTTCAGCTAAAATACAGGCAATAATCCATGCTAATACAGTAATCTTATAGTGTTTTTTTATGCATGTGTAAAGAAACTACAACGATATGGTCACCATAACTTGCTGGCATTATTTCACATGTTGTAGTATTTTTGTTATCTCATTTGACACAAGAAAATATTATATGGCTCGGTGTAACAGGATTCCTCCGTCTCCAAGTGTATTGATTAACACATTGATGAAGCTTCATCCATGTGTTAAGGTTCCAAGACAAGATATTGACCTTTTTAAGCCAACAATTTTCTAGTGGTTAATAAGCTCAGAACCCCCCGTAAATTATATCTTTCCGGAAAGCCTAGATATAGGGAAACATTTTGTTACCATAGTGTGACCATTGTTTACATAACTATCACGTGACAGGTAATTTGCATAACCTTTCAAAAATCGTTTTCCCTATGTTTTGTTCCAATGCTATGAGATATTTGGATGAAATTTGTGTGAGTGCAAGCTGTACTAAAGATCTTCCAAAGTGTGTCTCAGAATTTTTTTAAACCTTCTTAAACAATGCAAGAAAAACGTCCAGAGCGGTGAATTTAACCCTAGTTGATTTCTTTAAAATTGTGCTTAATAAAAAACTAAGCAAGAGATAAAAAATCTTAGACACACTTTTGAAGAGCGTTGTCACAGCTTGCATTCAAGCAAGTTTGAGTCAGATATTTTGCAGTAAACAGATCAATCAGACAATCTTCCGAGCCGTTGCACATCAGCAAAAATTACGGTATACTATGCCTTGAGCCAATGGAGACTTGAACTTGAAAGAGAAAAATATCTGACAACTTACTTTTAAAGTTGTAACATTGTTCATTCATTAGCACCAGTATTTGACCACAATTTACCGACTTTGTTATAGTCCACAAGTAAAGCCTGGCACTCTACCTATCGCTCTATGTATCAGCGGAAAAACAAAACAAAACAAAACAAACCAAAAAAGCCAAACGTTTACGTCATGGGTTATCTTTGAAAGTAGAGTCCATTCTTTAAAAAAATACTCGATCTCAAGAAGATATTACACGTAAGACACTCTGTAGAGAGAGAAAGCATGGTTTCTGTTTGTTTGTTCAGCATGCGACTCTTTTTGGCGTTTTCCATGCATGTGCTATCCATTGAACAGGGAACAGGCACTTTGAGTTTCCAATGTGGCATACACAGAAAAATGGAAGCTTTGCCCTCTGGATCACAAACTCTACGCAGTATGATGTTTACAGTTGGATAAGAATGTACCTGAATACCTCTTGTGTTGTATTTACAAAGTTTGAAACGTGTGAAACAGAATTGAGTCACGATTTCAGTGTAAACATTTCAGAATATAACTTTCCGCAGCTGTTGCATACGTATCTATATCTACGCAAGACAATTAATATTTAGGGGTGACCAGGAGGTTTTTGACCGGAAATTAAACTAATTAGAATTAGCATGTGTCAGACTTGGACATTAAATGGAAAATGTATATTTATCTATCGAGCGATGGTGATCATCGTTGCTACACTGATGAACAACCAATGGTTTTGGTCTGTGGAGGCAAAACCGTGTCATATCCCCCTTTCATTGTTCGAAATTGCCTGTGGGAAAGGGTACCGTCGAAAATTTTGTTCAACCTTAGTTTAACAACGACATAAGGTGTTATTACCAAGCTTTATAACAGTATACAGTTGCGTGGCCTTGTAAAAGAGTTGGAAAGCAAAGTTCTTCTAAGGTTAATGAGTCAACCTATGTGAACACAAAAATTTGAGTCCTGTGTTGAAGCTTGCCACTGTTGGAGTTAGGTTCTTTACTGGCTCCCATACTGAAAACTTGAAGCTGATACTCCCTTTCTAACAATGAGAAAAGCAGTTTTGCGCAAGGGCAAAACCTAGCGCATACTTTGTTCTTTCCTGCAAATACTATCAACAACAACATAATAATAATAACAACAACAACAACAACAACAAAATTACTGAGTCCAAATATATTTCTATTTTTCTGCATTTTTAAATATTTAATCATCATCATCATCATCAATATCATCGGAGACTGGGGATCCTTTGCTTGTAGGCGTCACTACGTATGCTGCAGCTCTGCAGAAATGTGTCAATACTGAGGGCAGCCATGTCAACTGAAAACATGATCGTGATAGCCAGTTTTGTTTGCAACCTCGATTTCGAAAATGATGTCATATATATCATAATCATGTGGCGCGTTCAATTTGCACTATCATGATTATTATATGTGACATCATTTTCGAAATCGAGGTTGTAAACAATCAATCAATCAATCAATCAAACAAACTGGCTGTCACGATCATGATTTCAGTTGACATGGCTGCCCTCAGTGTTGACGCATTTCTGCGGGATAGAGGTATTCTGCCGCCTTTCCATCAAACTAACGATAGAGGGCGCTTTGGGTCAAACTCACATGCAAGAACCGATTAAGAGTTGACCTTATTGAATGTTAAATTTGTATTGGCCAGAAGGAATAAACGCAATGTGCCAGTATATAGCTACCCCGATGATAGCCCAGAACAGCTGAAAGATGACACCTCACCTGGATGTGATTGGTAACGCTAAAATGATGTTTTGACTTATTTGATTTAAAGTCTGGTGCCGTTGGATGTCTTGCATCTGCCTTCTGTTTTATTCACTGTGAACGTTTGAGGACTGGGGCATTGTCACGACTTAGATCATCGAAATTTCAAATCGAAAAAATCAAAACAGTGTTTTAGAATATGATATATCAAGAATCACGTCATCAGAAGGGGTCGACGCAATTTGTCACGGATTTTTATCAGTTTGCCGAATATGCGATATTCGAACGATCAAGTGATCTGCTCTCCTACATGAACCATCACTGCCATGCAGCTAAAGTGCGTTTACTATAAACCGAACAAAAAATAAAGTCAATTTTGTGAGGTTTTAATACCTCTCTTGCTTCTCAGAGACTTGTCTGCTACGCTTTGCCCATGCCGTGAAGGAGACACCTGTTAAAACACCTTTTATGGAAACACCGTACCGGAATTTAAAATAACTATTACAAGAGTAATTGCAGAGCAGGAAATACTTCAAAATATCTGACTCAAACTTGCTGCAATGCAAGCTGTCACAATGCTCTTCAAAAATGTGTCTAAGATTTTCATATCTTGCTTAGTTTTTATTTGATCACAATTTTAAAGAAATCAACTAGAGTTAAATTAACCGCTCTGGAAGTTTTTCTGGCATGAAAATTGTTTAAGAAGGTTTAAAAAAATTCTGAGACACTTTTTGGAAGATCTTTAGAACAGCTTGCACTCACACAAATTTCAGCCAAATATCTCATAGCATTGGAACAAAACATAGGGAAAACCGATTTTTGAAAGGTTATGCAAATTACCTGTCACGTGATAGTTATGTAAACAATGGTCACACTATGGTAACCAAAATGTTTCCCTATATCTAGGCTTTCCGAAAATATATAATTTACGGGGGTTCTGAGCTTATTAACCACTAGAAAATTGTTGGCTTAAAAAGGTCAATTTCTTGTCTTGGAACCTTAAGCAATAAAGCACACCCAGATTTTACAAGTTCACGACATATATGCACGAGCGATAGCGAGTGCATATATAAAGTGAACTGGTCAAAATCGATTGAAATTCAGGTATGGAGGTAAAAATTTTTGCTCAAGCTGAGAGCTCGCGCGTGTGACAGCCATATCATGTATATCACGAATATACCACGTTTCTTTTCACGTCTCGACCAATCAGATCGCCGTATGTGCATCACCAATATACTGGTATGATATAATTATCGTTGTTGTGGCAGTCTAAAAGCTGAGGATGTTGTAGCGCTGGTACGATGTTGTGCCATCTCACTACGCGTCTCGGACAATACCTCCGCTGCATGATGTACTCGGACAATGAAGTGCATTACCAATAATATTATGCCATTTCTTTATGTTAACTAAGTATTTATCTATTTTGATCCGGAACTATTTTGTTTGTAAACACAAAAATTGTCGTTTTGCAAGATTTCATTTCACCTTGGTTCGGTGCTGGTTATTTATTTCCAATAAAAACATACGACAAAGAAATTTGCATGTGTACTTATCGCAAGGTGAGGATGATTTTTGTCATCCAGAAGAGCTGTTTGTCGTCAGCGAAGCAAAAACATTGAAAACAGGTGTTGTCGGCGCGGCGTAGCCACTACTTCCGGGCCCAGGTACAACTTACTTCAAGTTAGATGAAGCTGTAAGTGTAAAGCCAAGATTCACCGGTTTTTTAACGGAAGCTGAAGTTAACCAATATGTACCATCGAACGCCGTGGCTCAACTCAGCGGCCAATAAAACATCAGCAGCGTAACAGATACGCGGTAGCCCGAGCGACCAACCAAAACAAATGAGCGATACTCTCATCGGCGGTCTATCCAAACATGAGCCCGATTATCGACTGGTAACACCTCTCTTCCTGCCGAAGTTCTTAACACTAATCCTGCCATAACTTCACTGCCAAATGCTGTCACGGGATTGTTTGCAGAGACAACAAGAGACATTTAATTTCATCTTCATCGTTGAAGGCAACCGCACAAAGCAAGTGTCAGTGACGTACACGTCACAGGGATGCCTACCACCAAAAGACGTCGCCCCATGGTTATGTACGACTCGGACGACGAATAAACAGTTTGCATTTTCAGAGGGTAGCACCTACCGACACGATCATCGTGTCAATAGACAAAAAATGTTTTAAAAGAGAAAAATGGGAAAGAAGAGTGGAGAGAAGAGAAAAATTACAAAATAACAGACAGAATGAAAAAGAAAACAAGGAAAAAATGTCCCGGCTAAGCGGTAAATTCGAACAAACCCGATGGGAATGGATGCGTCCCCCCGCACACCGCACCACCCTAACTGCATATGCCATCTGACAGTCACTACAATCTTTGCAGACAATAAGTGCTATAAATTAAAAAAGTGTTATTGTATGTTTGAAGCTGCGATTTTGTTTGTTATGCTCTCTAATTTACTATTTTTGGCAATTTGAGTCTCGAAAACGTGAAATATTGAGATCGCGAACACAATTTCATTGGTTGTTTATTATGAAATGGCGATTGGATTTTAGCAAGCGATATCAGCAATTGAACACACGTAAATATGTAGAATACACTTTTTGTGACACGAAGAAACTTTATTTCAACACGAAAGCCATACATTAAGACCATTTGATAAAGCAAAATGGTGACATAAGTGTAAAATTTGCATTTAATCGCAAGTTATCATGATCGTGTCTATAAGGTGCTTTTTCGCACTTATGACACGATCATTGTGTCTATAGCCAGAACGTTTCTCACGGACATTCCCTGTTTTCAGTCTTTAAGAATATTTAGTGAGAACGTCTATGTTTGAGTGTCCTACGCGGTACAGCAGTGTGCGCTCGTGTGCCATGGTGAAGACTGAAATATGATCGTTTTCGACAAGTTTCAAAGGAGGGCAGGTTGACTCTATTTACTTGGATTTTTCAAAAGCTTTTGACTCGGTCGACCACACTTTATTAATTCATAAACTTCAGTCATATGGTATAGGTGGTAATCTGTTAACCTGGCTTTCCACATATCTTCAATGTCGTTTACAAAGGGTAGCTTTTGACGGGGAACTGTCATCATGGGGACATGTCACATCAGGTGTACCCCAAGGGTCTATTTTGGGTCCGCTCCTCTTTGTACTTTATATCAATGACATGTCTGAATGCATGAACCATGCAAATTTATCTTTGTATGCTGACGATTCCAAGTTATTTATGGCCATTACTGATATGTCCGATTGCATCAAACTACAACAAGATATCAACCAGGTTGTGAAGTGGACGAGCAAATGGAAATTGTCATGAAATGTTAAAAAATGTTCATGTATTTCATTCACTTTGAAAAAAAACGTCAAAATATTTCCTTACAGATGTGCTAAGCAAACTATCTTGACTCGCACCAACTTTGTAAAAGACCTTGGTGTATTTTTAACAAGTAAACTTAACTGGAGTATGCACATTAACCATGTTGTTTCAAAGGCTTTTAAAATGCTTGGATTTATCAAGCGTTCTTGTAAATATTTTAATAGCATCAAAGTTTTAAAAACATTGTATGTCTCCTACGTCAGAAGCCACGTTGAATACTGCTCACCCATCTGGTCCCCTCATCAATTATATTTATTAAGGAAATTAGAAAGAGTCCAAATAAAATTTATCAAGTATCTTTGTTCCGTTCATCGATGGCTTACTCAAGGGCTCTGTATAGTAACCTATGTTATGAATTTCGCCTTCCCACATTGGAGAACAGGCGAAAATTTTTAGACACTCTTTTCTTTATAAAATGCTTCACTCAGTTTATAGTGTACCAGATGTTCTTGCACAGATTCATTTTAACGTTCCTGCTTTTACATTGCGTCGTGCTGTTCTTTTTAGACCAGTGTCAGCAAGTACGAATATCTTGAAACACTCATTTTTATCACGATCTCAGACATATTTAAATTCTATCTGTAACAAGCAAAATTTAGATATTTTTAATAACTTCAGTAATTTTCGTCATGGATTATGTAAGATCCTTTTTTCTGAATGATTACTTTTATCTGGATGTTTTTCTGTGTGTCTTTCGCTGTGTTGCTGTTTTTTGGTTATTTCTTATGTGAATTCTCCTGTCTGTTTGTTTAGGTTGTAACTGTTATATTTTTTTCGTTTTTGTATTATATTTTTATTTTCAAACGAACCTGTTATTTGGGCAACCTGTTGGTTCGAATTAATAAAATAATAAAATAAAAAATATAATAAAATAAAAAAGTTTGCCCCAGGCGTTTGCCGTATCTTACTCTTGAATTCCTGTGAAAAATGTTAAAGTGTTATTTATATTGATCATTTAGAAGAATCTTAAGCTGAAAATATGAAAAAAATTGAAAGAATTCCATTTTAAAAGTTGTTTTCGTTTGGCTACCTATGGCTTGTGTAAGTTGCATCGTATGCGTGATGCAGAATTCGACCACTCCGACGTTCATCCTTTATAAACAAGTAATTAACAATGATTTAGGCAATCAAAATAGAGGGCGTGGCGGCGTTGACCAATGGAAAGTGAAAGCTGATTCGATACCTCATTACAGTGATGCCAATATTATATAACTCCGCAGGGTCGAGCTTAAGCTTATGAAGTCGCGTTTAGAATTTGACAGACAAGTATACGCTCGACTAATCGTCGATTCTCTCGCTGAATGATGCAAATAAAAGGCAGAACATATGTAATAATGTCATATGATCTGATTGTGACCTAACGTACGAATTTACGCTAACGTAATGAGTGATAAAAGGCATCTATGTTGTTTCACCCTCAACTGAATGACTCAAAATGGTGGAAGATTATAGATTGTTGTTTTGTCAAAAATTGAACGAACTGAAGCCGAATTGTTGTTTTCTCATAACCTAGGGCCATGACAGAAAGGCCCCGTGACAGACCTCTTTGAGTACGCCACCCTTTCATTAGACTTGGTTCAAGTCGGTGAATTTTTAAAAATAAAATCATTCATAATAGTTTCTCACGTGTCTCTCTTATTTCGTAGAAACCTATTCGGAATTTGGTAGCCCAGGGCATGTTTTCCCACCGATTGAATGCGTTACCTTTGAGTCTGCGCAGTATAGTGGGTTAGTTGCTGTGATTCTGGGTGAAACTCCCCTATACAGCGTTCACCGACTCATCGCGTCCACTCCACTCACGCGCGCGTTTCACTGAAAGCAAAATACATATCATTGCGTTCACTCCACTCAAACATTAATAAATAAATCACAGACTTGAACCAAGTCTACCCTTTCATTTACGGTGTATAGCTATTCTATTTTAAGTACACTACCAGTAGTTGTGAGCAGAGAGTTCGGAGAGTCAAAGTAGTTGATCATTCAATCTACATGAATAGCACACAGCAAAGTCGTAACAAAAGTCACGGGACTTACGAATTCAGTTGCCACATAAGTATTTTTTTTAAATGCTAGATACAACAAAATTACTCTAAAAAGTGCACATTACCTGGTAGCCTGTTCAAATTTTCATGAAATAATCACACATGTGACTGTTCGAGCTTATTTTCATGAGTTTGCTCGAACGGAGCGACATATATCCAGCCATACTGCTTGTCTACATCCAGAAGGAGGCTCCTTCAACTATAAATTATGCAACTTTGGGTAGTCCGTTCAGGCTCTCTTCAGATATGAATGAGGACAATTGGGCATGTTACTCAAGGCAACGAAAAGGGCAACACGATGTTGGTCTACGGTTGTTATCTCTGTGGAAAAATGAATGGAAAAAGGGTGACGTTGTGTTGGACATCGGTTGTGGAACGGGAGAGTTGACCAAGATGATAGCAGAAAATGATGATGTCAAGCAAGTTATAGGTAAGGAATGGCGAGGGTCAGTAAAGTGTAGGAGCGACAAAACATTAACATACTTTTATGTTTATGTATCTAGAATTGAATCGTCGATGACTTGTTGATTGTGGTGCACTTACTGAAAGTCTTACCACCTGAAAATCCGAACCGATTCTAGTTGACCTGAAACAAACTTTGGACAACCTGCCCTATAGAACGATGTTGCTGCTTTCTGAGGTTTATTTGCTGTATGTGATGAGATGACTTCATTATATTATAAGGTTATGCCAATATATTCTTACGTTACATCAATATATGATTAAATGATTTCGTTATATCATACGGTAATGTCAATATGCGGTTAAGTGATGTTGATATATGATCAGGGAATGTCATTATATGATAGGGTAAGGTATGTATGTAATAAGGTAATGTAGTTATATTGTAAGGTTATGTATATGTATGATTTGATATTGTCAACGTATGATTAGGAAACGCGTTTATATTCTTAGGTTGTGTCATTATATGATTAGGTAATGTTAATATATGGTTAGGTGACATCAATGATATATGAATAGACAACGCCTTTATATAACAAGTTAATAACAATATATGATTAAGTAATGCTAATATATGGTTAGATACCAGCAATATATAAATAGAAAATGCCTTTCTATTATAAGGTAATGTCAATAAATGATTAGGTAGTGTCCTTAGATTATGTGCGCACGCAATTATTAGGATGTGTAACGTCTCTATATCATAAGTTAATGTCAATATATGATTAGGTAGTGTCTATATATTATTTATTTATTTATTTATTTATTATTTACTTATTATTCATTTATTTATTTATTTACACTTTATTTAAGGAGGATGGTTTGATTTACAAGCTGATTGTGATTTACATCAGAGCCGTAATGTGTGCAAGCCATTATTAGGATGTGTAACGTCTTTATATTATAAGATAATGTCAATATATGATTAGGTAGTGTCTATATATTATGTGCGCACGCCATTATTAGGATGATAACGTCTTTATATTATAAGGTAATGTCAATAGATGATCAGGTAGTCACTGTGTCATTATATTATGTGCACACGCCATTTTTAGGATGTATAATTCTTTATATTATAAGGTAATGTCAATATATGATTAGGCAGTGTCATTATATTATGTGCGAGCGCCATTATCCGGATGTGTTACGTCTTTATTATGTCAAACATCGTTATACTAGTATGCATAGTTAATAAGGGTTGGCGCCTGCATTGTGGCAATGTCATTCATGCGGTAAGCCACTTGCATTTTGCTCGACTCCAGCGTTCTTGCGAGCTACAAACAATTTAATAGGAGAGAGCTGATTTTCCGAAAGTTAGGACTTGAGAATCCCTTTCAGTGATCCATAAGGCACGTGTAGATCTTGCTCTGTGTTGAAGGGCTGTGTGTTGCCGGCGTCATACGCAGCGTGCAAAATTCACGCTAACCCGATGGCCCGAGACCAGCTATTTTCATGCCGGGAACAGTAACTCCTGAAAGGTGTCCTGCTGTTCCAAAAGACGCAGGCCAGTTAACTTTCATTATTTAGAATGAAATATAACCAAACGTTTTGCTAAGCTAAATACCTGACAAAATTATTAGCAGATATTAAATTTATTCTTTCAAGAGATTTGCAAAACATTAAATTCGCAAATGAAAACTGAACAGACTGATCGGTACTGCATGTAGGCGAAAGATCTTATGCCTACCTCAGTTTTTCTTGCGTAGTGACACTATTCGATATTTGTTTAATATGTGTTCTGTTCGACAGCACAGTATCGAAATTAGAATTGTTAGGTCAGATATGCGAGTTGGTAAAATTTCCTATGTAGAATATTTATCCTCAGTTTTAGACAAGTCTAGTATCGTATAGAGTCGGACTACGGAAGTCGGGCTTGGCCAGACCGCGGGGCCAGATCTGTAAGGAAGTGAAATCCTCGATATACATCGAACATTTACCCGTGATTTGACAAGTATCGTATCGTCTAGTATCAAAGTTAGAGTCGGATTGAGGAAGTCGGGCTTGTCAAGATCCGTTAGGTGAAAATCTCCGATATAATATTGGAAATTTACCCTCGATTTGAAAGTCTAGAATCAACTAGTAAGCCTATCGGTATTAGAGCTCCAAAATCGCCGATAAACATCGGCGACGGCGATTTTACATAGACCAGATGTCCCCTATACACAAGGCAAGTCATTCTAGTATCGATATTAGAGTCCCAGTTGCCGATAAATATAAAGTACATGTCTGTGATTTCACAGATCCGGCGTGTCGAGACGTAAGGCAAAGTCATTCTAGTATCGTCTAGAGTCCCAAAAATCGCCGATATGTATCAGTCTGAGGTAAAATATCAGCAATTTTGCCAACCTTGCTTGTCGCGAAACAAGGAAAGTCATTCTTGCGTCGTCTAGTACTGATATTAGACCCTATATATAAATTGTCATGTATGACAGAAATATTGTGGACGTCAAACTTCGATACTAGAAAGTAAATGTCCGATATTTAAACATTGTGAAGAATCGCATCTTCATTGTGATTTGACCTTGATGGCCATTTGCCTTGGTCACCTGTAAAGATTACATCGTTGGATTTAATCATAGTCTTCTTCCCTAAAAAGAGGAGAAGTCAGAATCGTTTTTGAAAGAGTCAACTTTGTATTGACTCCATTTGCGTGTGTATTTGTGGTGCCAAAACTTATCCATCCTTATCGGAGTCCTGGACGCTTAGCTTTTTCGTGTTGGGACATATTTCAACTACGAGCCCATGCTTATGTTCGTTTTCTCAATTTTAGAAATGTTTGTTGTGAAAGGCTGTTTTAAGAAATAGAAAGTTTTATGTGTTTGTGCTTAAACTTTCACTGATTTCATATGGTTTTTGGTACTGAGATCAGTTTCTCAAACTGGGTTTTGATAGTCATCTTCATTTGCTTTCCTTTGAAAGAATTAAAAGGAAGAAAAAGTAGCTTGATGTTAGGATGTTGTTGTCTTTTCGTTGTTTTCAATCAAATGTTCTAGCCCCCCTGAACGCGGGTAAAAAATCTCCATTAAATGGGCCGAAAACAAATGTACTGTTCCGATAACCCAACCTACCCCATTTTTTACTTGCCGACCCTAAACCTTTTACAGCTAAGTAAACAAGGAAGTAAATATAAAGTAAAGTGGTATAATTAAGCAATAAAGCACTGCCAAAGTATACCACGAGATTTTGACTAAGTCACGACATATATGCACGAGCGATAGCGAGTGCATATATGAAGTGAAATGGTCAAAATCTCGTGATATACCGTCGCTGGGTGTGACTTATTGCTATTATATCATAACAGTATATAGAACGTCATAAAAGGACTTTTCCTCAAGCTGAGAGCTAGTGCGTATGCCAGCCGTGGTATATCGCTAATATACCACGGTTCTTTTCGCGTCTCGACAAATCAGATCGCTGTATTTGAACCATCAATATACTGGTATGATATAATATATAATATATCATACCAGTATATTGACGGCGCAAATGCAGCGATCTGATTGGTCGAGACGCGAAAAGAACCGTGGTATATTCGCGATACACCACGGCTGGCACACACGCGAGCTCTCGGCAAGAGCAAAATTTTTTTTTTTGACATTCCATGCCAGAATTTCAATATACTTTTATGATATAATAGCAATAAAGCACACCCAGCGATGGTATACCACGAGATTTTGACCAGTTGACTTCACATATGCACGAGCGATAGCGAGTGCATATATGTCGTGAACTGGTCAAAATCTCGTGGTATACCATCGCTGGGAGTGCTTTATTGCTTAAATATTAACGGTACCTTATTATATATTGACAATACCACATAATATACGACCTAATCATATATTGACACGACTTATCATATAAAGGCATTACTAAATCATATATTGATGTCACCTAATTATATAATAACAGCACCTTATGATATATTGATACCACCTTATAATATAAAGGCGTCACCTAATCATATATTGACACGACCTTATCATATAAAGGCATTACTAAATCATATATTGATGTCATCTCTTCAAATACAGCAAATAAACCTCTGAAGGCAGCGACGGCGTTCCATACTGCCCCCTCAGTCAACATTTGTAAGTCTTATTTTGACACACGCGGCGCCGCTCCGTGTGACGTCATAGCGTGGGCGTAAAATAGAAAGTTGCTAAACATTTCTTTTTGGTGGCATCCAGAGTTCCTGTTGTACTTTTCTGCAACATTAACGTTATCTTTCTTGATATTGACAACATTGTGAGAGGTCTTCAACACTATTGTTTGGTGAGGTGGTCCATGCCATGTCGGTCACTTTTCCTGAAACCTCACCTGCTTCTTCTGAACCAAACTTGTGGAATTTACTACCCAAATCCTAAATTCATGTACGCCGCCATGTTTCTTTGAGTGTGTGCAAGGAAAGAAATACGAAACATGCAAAATATTATTTGTCACACACCATTAATAAAATATATTGATGCCATTAGCTAGTAAATATTATATTTCACCTGATCATTGATACAATATCTCGTCACCATCACGCCTTCAAATTAGAAAAAGAAAGAAATCTGTCCTGCATATGAACGAGGACAAACGTAAATCATGCTGGGAAACATGCAAAGTATTATCTCTGTCAATAACAGGATGCAAAAAAATGCCAGTTTTTAGACTGAACGCTAGTTTTCAGCTGGCGATTGAAGTTGGGCAGTGTAGTTGTTATTGCAACAACAATGGTGGCACAATACGTCCCTTATTGAACACAATGGGTTGTCATAATGACAAACTAAACAATATCTATACCTGCCAAGGTATATATGACAAAGCGTGTGTGTGAATTGTTTTCATCAAAGGGTAAACTGGGTATTTGAATTTATTGTTTAAGCATTGCATAATGGTCCTAATAATGTACATATCAAATGACAATTAATTCTGCTTTATTCCTCATAAAGCTTACTAATCATGAACACTAATCATTGTCCGTGTGAGCGTCGGCTGTGCATGTTCAGAGGGAAATAAAATTTAAGACCATAAACCTATCAGGCGACACCTTAAGCTGATCCCTATATTATATTACGTATCAGAGTAGCCCTTTGTTTCGGCAGAAACTAGCAAGTGAAACGTGAGACAACCAACATTCTTGCCCGAAATAAACATTGCCTATATTAACCCCTAGCGCCTTTGACCTTTGGTCTCTTAATGTTATTGTTTTTTCTTTTAACAATGCCAAATATAACTGCTCGACAATAACGTATCGTTTAGAAAAAAAAAAGATCATTTTGTCAAATTGTTTGGAGTAAGAATTAATATTGTGACACAGAATATGTGATGACTTCAACTCGAAATTCGTAAAAGGGTACATGTGACGTGGTCGCTGCTTCTTTACTCAAGGGGTTGCTTTTTTCCATTTCAACTCAGAAAACAACTTATTCCCTTTTTGTTAGAACACACAATATCAAAGCTACCAATCTTTTGTAGTTCACTAACTAGAAATGCTGTCAAACTCTGCTCTCGCCGTCGGCTTTGTTCGACAGCATTGTCATCGAAGATGCTCTGAATGCAAGTTTTGTGTAATTTTGTTAGACGACTTACGACGTAGATCTCTTAATTATTTCGATCAGGTTCAATATCATGTAATTCAGATAATCACAATTAAATAGATACTTTTTGTGGCTCAAGTGCATTGAGTATTTGTCACTAAATGGTGCAACATTGCAGCATTTTCTCATTCGACCTCACTGAATTTGATATAGGTCCCCTTTAAGTATACACATATACCTATTAACTTAGATTCGATCTTTGAAGCGAGACAAGATGCAGTAGAACTGGCAAATGTATTCATAATACCTGCATTAGTAGGGGGCATGCATAGCAACGACTATACACTGAAAAGAGTTGACAATTGAACAGAGGTGTTTTTCATTTTCAGGACTCGACATCTCTGCTAAGGCTATCGACTTTGCACGGCAGCACAATTCTGTAGATGGAAAGATCAAGTACCTTGTAGGTGACGCTATGCTTCTTCAGGACACCTTCTGCCACTTTGAAAAATCTTTCACCAAGGTCTTCAGTAACACGGCACTGCAATGGATGGAAAACAAAGAAAAGGTGTTTCGAAATATTTGTTGGTGTCTCAAAGATGGCGGCTCCTGTGTAATTAATGTCCTCCGAGGTGAAAGCATGACCTTCAATAATGTATATCATAGGAGTACAACATTACCAAAATGGATGAAATACCTTGAGGTAGATAACGTTTATTTGCTTTGATGAATTCAATTAGTTAAAATTGCCCCAAATTATACAATAAATTTATTTTGAATTTGCTCATTCTTTAAAAATCAGTGCGAGTAAAACGTTTCACCATTTGTCAATTTCAGCAAATGCTGTTGATTCGGTAGACAGGGTCCGCTGTCCTCATATATTATGATTGATATCACACAAGAAACAGAGTTTGTACTTGAATAGTTATGCTATTGTACCAGCAGACGTACACTGCAACCGTAAGTCGATTTCTTTCATGGTGCAGATCTATGAAACGACCGGAGGCTAACACAAGTGCCACAACTCAAACATGCCTGAAAGAATTTCGTTCAATCTTTGATTTATTAGCACAGTGCATGACTTCATGCACTCTACTTTGCATTTCTTTGCGCGATACATGATTATAATCGCAATGGTTTTACACAGCCTGACACCAAGATATTTACATGATCATCAGTCCGGTTCATTAGACCATTCAATTTGGTCGCCTACAAGACTCATACTCTATGTTCGTAAACGTACGTAGATATATTTTGTAATGTTTTAATACTAATATCACGGTACTCAGTCAAGAGCGGACAATGTAACCTTTGGATGATAAAAATTACAAACGACCTCAAAAGAGGGATAAAACTGCAGCAAGTGAAAGTAAAAACAGTAAAATATTGGTCGACCCGCGGTAGATACAATACTTGTTAAAAGGCAGAGGATAAAAACTGCAATAGTTAAAACAAATACAGTAAAATACTGACCTACCAGCGGGAAATAAAACGTCAGTGTGTTTTTAATCTTTGCGATTTGCAAGTGCTTTATTTCCCGCTGGTCGGTCAGTGTTACAGTATATGTTTTAACTATTGCAGTTTTTATCCTCTGCCTTTTAACAAGTATTGTCTATCCCGCTGGTCGGCCATTATTTTACTAACTTTTGGCTGTCCAATTTGCCCTGCTACCCATAACATGAGCCATAACATGATAAATACCTCTTCTTTTGAATTTCTCTGCTGTTTATCTTTTTATCTTTATCATTATATCTTTTGTTGATTGCAATCTTTGACGCCAACGTGCTAATTTAATCTTGCAACTAATTTAACTAATGCGACAATGAAACTGACAGCACATTATTCATGCAACGTCATTTAACGTAGTATGCACCTCGAACGTGAAAGACTTAAACTTTTGCTCAAACTTTCATCAAGGAATCTTTCAAACATTCTCTTGCAAAATCAGGGATAAAATTCATGGGTCATTGTCCAAATTTAGTACTAGGGAAACAAATTGTCCAAGATTTACCGACATTTGAAATTCAAAATGGCCGCCATCCCTGTGTTAACTCTATGAGAAATATTAAATGTTCGATTTTCTAAAAACTAAGACGATAAAAATTACTCTTTTTCCAAGGGCTTCAAACTGAGTACCCACAAGTGGTAGATCAGAAAAGATTTGAGAGTTCGACAATCTGTCCCCGAGGCGCATTTATACCTAACATGTGGTCCTGAAATATTTCTCGTCCAAAGCACATTTTTATCACAAAAATGCAGTTACAGAGATGTGCTTTTCAGTTTTTTTTATATCACATGCAGCTCATTTGTTTAACCTATTATATATTCTTCACATATAAAAATTACAGAGATTTCAAACCGGTTTCGACATGTATCATTTCGATTAAAATAATTTACCACACAGCCTTACTAATTGCCATGAATGTCGAGCAAATGTAAAGCAAATTTAGCAGTTGACGCATGTTCATAGTTTACCGGTTTTTAGGTTTCCAATCGCTTGGAAACTTTGCTAAATAAACAATAGTTGCGTGCCCTCGTTTACACATACAACTACTTCAGTCACGGTCACCAGTTTCAGGTCAGTCGCAATTTTAAACTTTGGTTATCCTTAGGAAAAGTTTAGATATGTTGTGCATAGCAACAAAGTCCTTGTATGAACCCGATAAGGGTATCTGCAGACGACACATCCCGTCCTTTTTAGTTATGTGCTATTTCCCGTTTCCAATTACCTTTTATCCCAATACAACAATATGTACATAACACTGTCGACAGGTTGACTGATATTTAGCCAAACACAAATTTTGGTCATCGGAAATACTCAATTAAAAAGTAGACAGATCGTCGACAACTAGCAAGGTAATTAAAACAATCCGTTACAGTGAGTTCTTGTTCAGTTGAAGCCAAAAAGGTAAGGACAGGAAGTCATCCAAGTATAGGCCTTAATTCTTGCAATGAACAGGGAACATTCTTAATTTCTATGCCTCATGTCTTAGCATTTGTTGATATATTCCTCTGTTTATCAGCTGTAAAACTATAAGGACTTTCTACCTAAGTACGGTCCGTTCTTTGGAAGTTTGGAAGACTTTAAGGGGAGGAAGCGGGCCTTTGAAAGCAATTCTTCACTGAACAGAAAACACATTTAATTTCTATGCTTCAAGTCTTATCATCCGTTGATATCTTCCTTTTTATTACATAGGACTTTGAACCGAAGTACTGTCCGTTCTTTGGTAGTTTGGAAGATTTTGATGATCTGCTTTCACCATGTGGTTTCAAGAAGTATCCACGTACTATTGATGAGTACACCAACATACTCTCACTAAGCACAAAGGAAGAGCACAAAGGTGACACATCGTAATGTTTCGATAATTATTTGTTTTGTTATTGAACTTTTGAAAAGACGTGAGAAAAAGTGGCAAGGTTGTCACTTCGAATCAACTCTGTTGAGCCACTGCTGTCCGCGGATGACAGTCAGAATTTAAAGGCCCGATAGCTGTATCTTTTAGCATTATTTTCTTGATTTTACTTCCAAACTAAAACAAGTTCATGGGAATGTACTCATTGAGGGATGTTTATACAGGTAGAATAAACTGCCCACTGGGACTACATGTGCAATTTTGAGCAAGATAAATAAATGTTTGCCCAAACATAAAATGGCGCCCTCATGCACATAAAGCAAAAACAAAACAAAACCAGTACGCCGTGCATATATGCATCGGAATCTTCACAGATTAACAATAGAGTAGTCAAATATAATGCATTTTGCTGAATGTTTTCCACTTGGACACCATATGCTATGTTTTCTTTGTAATATTACCGATTTTTAAAAATGGTGGGAAATCAAAATAACGATTAAAATTTAAATTTACTTGTCCAATTTTTCAGCGGTAAAAGACTATATCCTTTAAATCTGTAGAATTTAGAAAAAAAAAAGAGAAAATAGAAAGCCTTTTTCAGGTCGACAAATTTCAAGAGATACAGCTACAGGTGCTTTAAAGTTACCATTGAGTTTGAGCATGAAGCATTTGCTGACAATTATACCGTGTCAGACAACACTTTACTTAATAAAAAATGTACTTGTATATAAAAGATTTAAAGCGCCAATCATACAAATGGTGCTAAATCCGGCTCACAAAGCGATTGTTGTAATTTGTTTACTATGTTCACAGGCGGCCTAGACGTTATTAATATTATTGAGTTTTTCTCAGTTTTCTCTAGTATCAGGTCCTTTCCTTCTCTTCATGCTCTGACTGATCGGAGTAAATACAATAAATGATTATATAACCTAGTTTAGCCTCTTGAATCTTTATTTATTTTACACCCCATTACAAAGACGTTTATCTCTCATATACACATCTTGTAATTAATTAGTCAACACAGCTAATTATGCTAATCCGTAGACTTACCAGGGATTTCATGGGTTGTGGTTGATCAACATTGCGAAAGATAGGAAAAGTTACTAAAAGGGCATCCTTTTTCATTTACATCTTTATCTTTGGTAGCTCCGTGGTCAGAGCATGAAGAAAAGAGAGGAACTGATACAAGGGAAAGTGAGAAAAACTCAATAATATTAATAACGTCTGGGCCACCTGTGCTTTGTTGGTAAATTAGCACATGATAAGCCCATTTCTCTAGGCTCTGTTGTTTGAAGAAAGAATTTAGTTAAATAATTACCAGGAAAAAGTTACTTACCATAACGTCAATAATTGACTTGCATTCAATAGAAAAGCACCACTCGTTTAATTTTGCAAGGACCGCAAAAACCTTTCTCTTGAAAAAATAAAGCGTAATGTTTTCAATTCAATTGCATTAAACGTTTGAGTATGTTTTCTACCGTAGGACTTATTTTTCGTCTTTTTTATCATGTTTTCTGTTTAATAGATTTCTTGAGACCGTTATTGACACACTTGGACTTTATACCAGAGGATTTAAAGGAAGAGTTTCTTGAGGACTGTTTTCAACTGTTCCGTCGAGTATCACCAAATACTGAACACAAGGAATACGATGCACTCGTTTGGCGTTTTGATACTTTTGATGTAAAATTGGAAAAATAAGTTTTTTTTCTCGTCTACCCCTACTGCAAGAGGAAAGTGCATTCTCCGACCAAGCATTTCCCCAGCCGAAACACCCCTTTTAATTCAACTATCTGCTATATTGCCGATGATAAATAGCAAACAGTTATGAAACTCTCTGCTTTTTAATTGATTTTGATTCGATACAACATCGATATTGTTGACATTTATTGTGTTCCACCTCAAGCGGTTAGGCATTCTTATTCACGTGTTTGTATTTAAAAACAAATGCTTCGTAAATTTGAGAGAGAGAGAGGGGAGAGAGAGAGAGAGAGAGAGAGAGAGAGAGAAGGAGAGAGAGAGAGAGAGAGAGAGAGAGAGAGAGAGAGAGAGAGAGAGAGAGAGAGAGAGAGAGAGAGAGGAGAGAGAGAGAGAGAGAGAGGGAGGGAGAGAGGGAGAGAGAGAGGGGGGAGGCGCGTTCAAAACGCTCTTCCTGTAGAAAGTCTCATCCTACTGAACGACGTTGCTGCCTTCTGAGGTTTATTTGCTGTATGTGATGAGATGACTCCATTATATTATAAGGCTATGCGATTATATTCTTACGTTACATCAATATCTGATTAAGTGATTTCATTATATCATACGATTTAGTGATGTTCGTATATGATCAGCGAATGTCATTGTATGATAAGGTAAGGTCTTTATGTAATAAGGTAATGTAATTATATTATAAGGCTATGTACATATATGATTTGATATTGTCAACATATGATCAGGAAACGCGTTTATATTCTTAGGTTGTGTCATTATATGATTAGGTAATGTTAATATATGGTTAGGTAACATCAATATATAAATAGACAGCGCCTTTATATTACAATTAATGACAATATATGATTAAGTAATGCTAATATGTGGTTAGATACCAGCAATTTATAAATAGAATATGCCTTTCTATTATAAGGTGATGTCAATATCTGATTAGGTAGTGTCTATATATTATGTGCACACGCCATTATTAGGATGTGTAACGTCTCTATATCATAAGTTAATGTCAATATATGATTAGGTAGTGTCTATATATTATGTGCACACGCCATTATTAACATGTGTAACGTCTTTATATTGTAAGGTAATGTCA
This sequence comes from Ptychodera flava, assembly GCF_041260155.1. Taxonomy (NCBI): domain Eukaryota; kingdom Metazoa; phylum Hemichordata; class Enteropneusta; family Ptychoderidae; genus Ptychodera; species Ptychodera flava. The sequence continues at coordinate 36,080,415 of NC_091943.1, read as the reverse complement.
ATATGTGATTAGGAAGTGTCATTGTATTATGTGCACACACCATTATTAGGATGTGAAACGTCTCTATATTATAAGTTAATGTCAATATATGATTTGGTAGGGTCTATATATTATGTGCGCACGCCATTATTAGGATGTGTAACGTCTTTATATTATAAGGTAATGTCAATATATGATTAGGTAGTCACTGTGTCTTTATATTATGTGCGCACGCTATAATTAGAATGTGTAACGTCTTTATATTATAAGGTAATGTCAATATATGATAAGATAGTCACTGTGTCATTATTATGTGCAGCTTTACCTGCCGGTAAAAATGCTGCGGGTTAAGGTGACATTTGTTTTGATCGTTTTGCAGTGATGTTTGCCACGTAAAATGTTACAGATTTTAATAGTTTGCTCCATGACTTCTCGGACTAGATATTCAACAGATCAAACGTATAACACACGTTTGTGTTGTGAAAAGTTTGTGTCTCTGACTTTTTAGTTGCCTTCTCATAACTGCATCCAAGTTACAGATTCTACGAGTTACAGACAAAGAGCTTATATTATAAGATTCTCAAACAAAGGAAGAACAGGGCATATTTGAATCGCATTTTTGAATTATTTTCGGCATAATGTACGGTGAGTAAAAACACTACAGTATTTTTTGTGATGAAACTCTCTTTAGCTTCTTTTCTCTCCAAACTATTGGTCACCATTGTCGGCAGGCAACGTTGTCGGCAGCTTTACCTGCCGATAAAGGTGCTGCCGATTAAGGTGATATTTGCTTCCATCGTTTTACAAAATCATAAATAAAAGTAAAAAAGGCAATTTTGCAGAGGTACTGTTCGGTGCATAAATATTGAAAATACGGAAGGAAGACCCCTCTACGTCTAATTTGCACTGATCAATCTCCCGATGTTATCTTTGTGAACATCACTGGTGGCCATTGGGACGCTGTTTGAGAACCCCACAACTGTGCACTGTACCGTGATTATATAAAATGTTACCTCCCCATTCTCTATTCCACATTTTCTCATCACCAGTTTTACCATAGGTTTCTTGCAGACAAATGATGTGAAAACCCTTTTACGGCACCAATTAAAAATAAGATTTCGTTTGGTTCTTTCCCGTAGACCTCCAATATTCAGCGTGAATATTTTGCAAGATATAAATTAAATTAACGCACTGTCACACACACACACACACACACAATACAAAATAATGGATTGTGGATTGGTATGATTGCGATTATTTTCTTGATATAAACCGATCTTGGCCTTACCCTCACAACAGCATCGCTGATCCGTGGACTTTCGCGCAAGCCGGATTTAACTGAAGCATTGCAGATTGTCGAAAGAATGCTTGAAAATTATCTTTTCTTCTGGAGGATTTCAATTGGCGTTGGAGGAGATCGGTTGGCTTTTCTAGAACTAAGCCTTGTGAAGAAGCGTACAAATTGTTTTTTTTTTCCTGCCTGGAATTGTTCGATGATAGAAATATGTCGTCCGGCGTTTGTGACTTCACCTGTTTCTGTTGCCGCTCGTCGATATTCTTCTTGTCAAACTTCCTTTATTCGACTTGGAATAATGCACTGCTGCTGTTGTTATAAGATTTGCTGTTGATTGAATGATGTCCTCCATAGACATGTCGATGATTTTTTCCGCTTCTCTAACGCGCTTAGAATAGCTTTCCACGAACTCATCAAGTGCTTTTTCATTTTGACCTGCTTTCGGACAGTTTGCAGCAATGTGGCCAAAGTCTTTACAGTTGTAGCATTGTTTGCCCCTAGGACCAACACGCCCCCTATGTCCATTTTGTTGGCAATCTGATCTAGAGTTTAAACAACAACAGCAACAGCAACAACAAATACAATTAACAAATGTAACACATGTCTATCTTCAAATGATACAAACTTTCCATTGGAAGTAAAACATACCTCTTACGTGTGATGAGGAAAATTCTCATCAAACTGGGAGGAATAAACACACAAAATTCATGTCTAAAATTTATAGAAAGATTTCAAAATGTGTTTTGTTTGGAAGGAGACAAATTTTCAATCATTATTTTTGTCCATACTGAATATCATAGATGTTGGTGGAGATAGGTCTTTCTCAACTCTAGGATATTAGACTAAGTTTCCATAGTGTCGGCTTCCTTACTTCAGGTTAGATTTTTTTAGCTTAGATGAAAGACTGAAGGCACGGCATTTTCCCTAAAACTGTTGATCCCTGTCAGTATCTTCACACCATCTTCTCTTTTACAGTGCGCACCTCACAGCTTAGTTGTACTGGTACCTGTTGATGAACAACAAAGATTCTTACAACTGGATGACCCTTAAATACAAGATGCTATCTGCTGCACACATTAAATCACCTGGCGCTTCAATTCACAAGTCCCAACACTTCGAGTTTACAATAGCTTTTTATTTTGGATCTGAGTTATGTGTACAGGCATGATATTTTCTCTATCACTTTTACAAGTGATGCGCTCTATGCAGTAAACAGATCAATCAGACAACCCTCCGAGCCGTTGCATATCAGCAAAAATTACGGTATACTATGCTTTGAACCAATGGAGACTTTAACTTGAAAGAGAAAAAGATGTGACAACTTACTTTTAAAGTGGTAACATTGCTCATTCACTAGCACCAATATTTGACCACAACTTACCAAATTCGTTATAGTCCACAAGGCTGACACACAGCGTATCGCTCTGTGACAGCGGAATAACAAAACAAACCAAAAATCCAAAACGTTTAAGTCATGGGCTTACCTTTGAAAGTAGAGTCAATTCTTAAAAGAAATACTCGATTTCAACAAGATATTGCACCTTAGCGAGGGAAAACATGGTTTTCTGTTTGTTTGTTCGGCAAGTGATAGTTTTTGGCCTTTTCCATGTATGTGCTATTCATTGAACAGGGAACAGGCGCTTTGAGTTTCGTGGCATACACAGAAAAATGGAAGCTACGACACGGCTTTGCCCTTCTAGATCACAAACTCCACACAGTATGACGTTTACAGTTGGATAAGAATGTACCTGAATACCTCTTGTGTTTTATTTACAAAGTTTGAAACTTGTGAAACAGAATTGAGTCACGATTTCGGTGTAAACATTTCAGAATAGAAGTTTCCGCATCTGTTGCATACGTATCTACCTACGCAAGACAATTGATATTTAGGTGACCAGGAGGATTTTGACCGAAATCGGAACTAATCAGGATTAGCATGTGTCAGAGTTGGACATCGAATGGCAAATGTATATTTATCTATCGATCTATGGTGATCATCGTTACTGCACTGATGAACGTCGAATGGTTTTGGCTCTGTGGAGGCAAAACCGTGTCATACTCCCTTTTTCACTGTCTGAAACTGCAAATGTAAACTCATATCGCCTGTGGGAAAGGGTAGCGTCGAAAATACTATTCAACCTTGATTTTACAACGACATAAGATGCCAAGCTTTATATATAGTATACAGTTGCGTGGCCCTGTGAAAAAGTCGGACAGCAAACTTCTTCTGAGGTTAATGAGTCAACCTGTTCCAACACAACATTTGGAGTCGTGTATTGAAGCTCGCCACTGTTAGAGTTAGATTCTTTACTGGCTCCTATACTGAAAACTTGGAGCTGATACTCCCTTTCTAACAATGAGAAAGCAGTTTTGCACAAGGACAAAACCTTTTAGCCTTATCGTACAAGGTGCATGGGCACGGGCGAGACCAGTGTACGAGGCTTTATCAGTTTGCCGAATATGCGATATTCGAACGATCAAGAGATCTGCTGTCTTACATGAGCTATCACAGCCATGCAGCTAAAGTGCGTTTAACTATAAACCGAAAAAAATAAAGCCAATTTTGTGAGGTTTTAATACCTTTCTTGGTTCTCAGAGACTTGTCTGCTACGCTCTGCCCATGCCGTGAAGGAGACACCTGTTAAAAACATCATTTATTGAAACACCGTATAACTATTACAAGAGTACTTGCAGAGCAGAAAAATATTGTATAAATTAAATTTATGGTACTCTGAAGAGACAAATAGTATTCACAATAATAATACAGGTACTAGATATTCATGTCTCTGCGTCCATCGTATGCTACAACAGATTCCTGTAATATATACGTGACATAACATGTCCGACAAGCGACCTAAGAAGAGTATAGTGTCGATGTCGTGTCCAAGCATACGTAATGAGTGATAAAAACATAAATGATGTTGTAGCCTAAACTGAATGACTCAAAATGGTGTACTATCATTGTTGTTTAATCAAAATTTGAACAAATTGAAGCCGAGTTGTTGTATTCTTTGGACCAAGGGCGATGACATAATCATGTGTTTCTTACATGAAGAGATTATGTATGCAGAAAGGCCCCGTGACAGGAGTGTAACTATTGTGCGGGTCGTGCGGGCTGCGGGTCAGTGCAGGCTACTCCTTTCTGGCCAGTTTTTAGGTTGCAGGTCGCTGAGGGCCAGTGCAGGTTGCTACGGGCCAGTGCAGGCCACTCCTTTCTGGCCAAATTTTAGGTGCGGGTGACTGCGGGCCACTCCTTTCTGAGTCTGAGCAGTTTATTACAAGTTGTGGGTCACTGTCGGCCATTATTTTCTTAGAGGTTTTCAGGTTGCTTTGGGGTACTGGAGGTTGCAAAGTGCTGGTTGCTGCCACTGCATTAAATTTTTGTATAATTTCTGACATTTTTTTCAAATTCCTTATCTAATATCTCAATAAAAATAGGGAAACCAGTTGCACCTGTCTTTCCTGAAAAATGATATTATTCTTGTCTTTGAAGAACAGGTGTAGGCCACCTCAGTTTGTGATTTGTTTGCATTGAAAAGCAGAGTATTTTCAGCACCTCTGAAATTTTAGTTCTGATGTTATTCAAACAGAAATGTTGCATGTCATCTGTACACTTTTATCAAATAATAATAACTGATAATTTACAGTGTAAAATATTACAAATGTGTTGAAGAGAAAACAGACATGGAACAGGAAACATTCAAGCATGCAAATCAAGAGAAATTGTGGGTAATATACTGTACTGCGAGTAATAAAACAAACGGCTTACTCCTGTTATGCATGAGGTCGTTGATGGCGCACTCAGACCAGCATCCTCGATCAATAGATGAAACCCGGAAGTGTAATTATCGGCAAAGATGTTGTATTTTTCGTGGTATCCACGAAAGGAAATATGTCCTTAAAGGAACAACGTGTTTTTTATGGTTCATTTTATTTCAAGACACAATTGCACTCGAAGATAACCTCATTTCTATTGTTTTCGGGCGACCAGCGAATGGACCCGAATCAACCCGCACTGTGACCCGCAATTTGACCCATAGACCCGCAAGATAACGATATCCAATACTGCCGTACCCTTAGTGTACGCCAGTTGACCTTTCACTTACGGTGTATACCACAGTCGTTTGGAGAGCTATTCAGCGCTGGGACTATTCGCCCCATAGACGAGTATACAGAAGCGAGAAATACTGTAAGGTGACCGGAATGTTGCTCACGCTTATGTTTTAGCGACGTGTCCGTCGAATTCGGCCGAAAATCACACGAAACGAGCGTTTGTGAAGCAAATCAAGTACCAGGTATGAATTTTGAGAATGATAGGGAACGGTCGACGGTTACATGATAGATGAACTTGCTACTTTTCACGGTAAAATCGAACGTCGAAGATGACATGGTGGCACAATCCCTATACGAAATAGCCATTTCATTTCCTGACTTGGGGTATTTCTCGCTTCTGCACACTCGTCTATGGGGCGAATAGTCCCAGCGCTGAATAGCTCTCCAGACTGGGGTATTTCTCGCTTCTGCACACTCGTCTATGGGGGAATAGTCCCAGCGCTGAATAGCTCTCCAAACGACTGTGTGTATACCTAGCTATTCTTCTAGATGCATAGCACACAGCTAAGTCGTGTAACAAGTCCCTTACCGTGACTTGACTTACGAATTCAGTTGCCACATAAGTATTTATTTATATAATGGCTGAATACAACAAAAATACTCTAAAAAGTACACATTACCTCGTACTGTGTTCAGATTTTCGTGAAATAATCACACATGTGACCGTTCGAGCTCATTTCCACGCCCAGCTTGCTCGAACGGAGAGACATAATTCAGCCATATTGCTTGTCTACTTCAAGAACGAGGCTCCATCGTTTATAAATTATGCATCTTTGGGTAGTCCGTGCAGGCTGTCTACAGATATGAATGAGAACAGTTGGGCATGTTACTCAAGGAACCGAAAAGGGCAACACGGTGTTGGTCTACGGTTGTTATCTCTGTGGAAAGATGAATGGAAGAAGGGTGACGTTGTGTTAGACATCGGTTGTGGAACAGGAGAGTTGACCAAGATGATAGCAGAAAATGATGATGTCAATCAAGTTATAGGTAAGGAATGGCAAGGGTCAGTAAAGCGTAGGAGCCACAAAACATTAAATAGCCGTCCCGGCATCGGCAGTCGGTGCATCGTCCGAGCCAGCGCCAGGGCCCGAAACGACTGTCACCCGTCGAAAAACAAAGGCGTGATGTTTTCTGGGTAGTTTCTATAAGTGTAGTTTATTCTACGTTTCGAAGTTCTCTTCCGTAGCCTAATCACCTAGGCTAGGGAAGAGAACGTCGAAACGTAGAATAAACTACACTTATAGAAACTAGCCAGAAAACATCACGCCTGTGGTCGAAAAGCCCGACACTTCGAGCATTTTTCCACCAACTTCCAATACCAAAGTTTAAAACTAGTGCATTCATAATTCGGTCAGTTTGCTTTGTCATTTATCGGCGAACAAGTCAACTAGTTCAATGCAAAGGTGACGATGCGATGCTATACTTCAAGTTAACGGGATTGGGAACGGCTTACACTCGGGCCCGCGGACACCAGTTGTGTAGGTACGTTTGACGTTGACCTACATGATCCGCAGGAATTACTGCTGAAATCACTAATGCATTCAAAACGTAAAAACAAAGACCCTGCCGCCAGCACGTCTGATTCTCTGGATTTACTTACTGGTTTACTAGACTTGGTTCAAGTGCGTGATTTGTGAACGTGTGAGTTGGGTGAACGCTTGGAATGCGATGATTTGTGTTTTGTTTTCATGTGAAACGTGTGAGTAGGATTATGTGAACTAGCTGTGATATCGCAGCGGTACTTGTGGCGTGTATCGAACGCGATCGGGTCATTGGGTCATTGCCACAGTCCCGCTGCGAGCCAACGCTTAGGCTTCGTTGGCAGTTTACGACGACACCGACCGGTATCGTAGATTTAGCTCGCAAAATTATAAACTACATTAGCCTTTGAATAAATAAACTTGTATCATCTTTATCACTGACTATCTGAGACTCATTCTGTACGCCTGCTAACTTTCTTGAAGATAAGAACATGTATTTTCGACCATTTTCCCGTGAGCCATCGACGGTTTCTACGATGTTTGCTCGATCGCAAAAGTTCAAATTCAAGCAGGAACCATCGACGACTCGCCGAAAAACGGTCGAAAATACATGTTGTCACGGTCGGGCTCGTTAGCAGGAGTAGAAGATGAGTCTTAGATAGTCAGTGATACAGTAGGTATAATTTTATTTATTGCATGCTTTATCTATTTATAATTTTGCGAGCTAAATCTACGATACCGGTCGGTCTCGTAGTAAACTGCCAACGAAGCCTATGCGTTGGCTCTCAGCGGGACTGTGGCGATGACCTCAATGACCCGAGCGCGTTCGATACACGCCACAAGTACCGCTGCGGTATCACAGCTATATGTGAACGTGTTAAGTGGGGTGAACACTATGCAGGGGACTTTCACCCGGCACAAACTAACTCACTACTGCTATAGCTGCACAGACTAAATAAAAACGCGTTCGATCGCTACGAAAATCTGACCTGGGCTGCCAAATTTTACACGAGGAACTTTTGCAAATCATTTTTTTTTTTGAAAATACACCGACTTGAACAAGTCTCTGGTTTACCTTCGTCCTGTGACACCCTAATGGCTCAAACGGAGATCATTTAGGGACGATTCAGAGTTTACTTCTAGGGGGAGGGTGGAAGATTTTCTATTTTCTGGGTGATTTTTTTCCACGCCCCCCCCCCTAGTAAATTATAGAAAAAATCTATGCCCCCCCCTCATCTTTCCTGTTTTTTTTCATGCCCCCCCCCTAATATATATACATGCATGCTTCTACACGATAGACATATCCAGTCTAACAAGTTGCAGGAACTGTACTGGACATTTAATCGATGATATAACAAATCATTTCAGGGTTATGTGACTATAAAAAGAATGATTTGCAGGACTGTAAGTGGCACACTTTTTGAAAGGGTAGCAATAAACATATCTGGTTGTAAATTTCTGAAGAAAAGTTAATACTAATGTTATGTAGGTCATTTCCCCCACACTCATCATGACCTGAGTTCAATTAGTCTAGAACATTCTCAAGGTCACTGCCCTTGATGACCTCACAACCTTGAATTCAATTAGTCATGTTTGGAATGTTCTGGAAAGTTGATTAGTTGTGTAAGGGAGATAATTTTAGAACAGTAATTAGCATGTCAATAAAAGTTCTAGATTGTTCTTATATGCCTTTATAAAAGGGACGTGCACCGCTTCCAGTCAGACTTTTGGGATCGTGTCTCTTGTGTGTTACTAAACTCCAGCAGTAGTCATTCTCAAGACTTTTCAAGACCTTCACTGTCAACGCTGGATTTATACTGTGGTCTTTGTGCAGCTTCAAGCCTGCAAGCCAAAGGACTGTTCATTCATCCAACTGACTGTTACAACTCTGAGACTGGAGCTTTGCCGTCCCAGCTGAGATAAGTAGTCTGTACACTTTTAAAGCTTGTACTCTGTCCCTAACTTAGCAATTAGTTTTGTTTTCGTAATAAATTTTGTTTAAACGGAAACTGCTGAGTTCACCCTTTTGTTCGTTTTCTCTGCACGTAACAAATTGGGGGCTTGTCCGGGATACGAATATTTTGAGCCGTTTGACAACATTTTGCCTGCCTTTTTTAAAAACTACAGTATTCTGTGAACTCAGCGAAATTTAATCATGGCGGAATTTAAACCAGAGGAAATGGATGACCTTGATCAGGACACATTTGATTCCCTCAGAAAAGACGACCTCATTGCACTGGCCAATTTCCTTAAAGTAGAAGTCAAAAGATCTATGCGCAAGAGGGAAATACAGTACCGTATTGCCAAACATCTAGTTGATTTAGGCCAATTTGAGGAATCCACCCTGAAAGATTATGAGCCCGAGTCTACCTCTGAACTCAGAAAATTAGAATTAGAAATGCAGACAAATTTGGAGATCAAGAAACTAGAATTACAAATGGAAAAAGAGAGACAGGCATTAGAAAAAGAAAAATACAAATGCAATTAGAAATGGAAGAAAGACAGAGAGAGAAAGATAGGCAGGAAAGATTAGAAATGAAACGTTTAGAGCTTGGACAGTCAGGAAATTCTTCCTTCAGACAAGTTTGACATCACTAAGCATTTCAGGCTAGTTCCCCCTTTCCAAGAAAAGGATGTTGATAAATATTTCCTTCATTTTGAGAAAATTGCTCAGAGTCTGAATTGGCCTAAGGAGTCCTGGTCTATGCTTTTACAGAGTGCTTTGGTGGGTAAAGCCAGAGAAATTTACATTCAGTTGTCAGTAGAGCAGGCTTCAAATTATGATTCTGTGAAGGAATTAATTCTCAAGGGTTATGAGTTGGTGCCTGAAGCGTACCGTCAGAAATTTAGGGATTGTGAGAAGGCGAAAGACCAAACTTATGTTGAATTTGCTCGAACAAAAGAACAACTGTTTGATCGTTGGTGTTCTTCGAAAAAGGTTAGTCAGAATTATGACAAATTACGACAGCTTGTTTTGATTGAGGAATTAAAAGGTGCATCAGAAGTGACATCAAGACGTTTATCAATGAACAAATGGCAGATACATTGGAGGTTGCTGCACGTTTGGCCGATGATTATTCATTGACCCACAAATCTTCATTTCTCAGCAAACCATCCCAGTCCTTTTCCTACAGAAACAATGCAGGTAAATTTAACTCGTCCTTTTCATCCAAGAATTTTTCAAAGGACAGTAGAAAATCAAATGACAACAGTTCACAAAATTCAAGTAACACTTCCACATCATCAGATCCCAAGTCTCAATCTCCTTCTGACAAACAGTTTGTACACTTTCTTGTAATTATTGTAAGAAAGACGGCCATTTAATGTCAGAGTGTTTCAAATTGAAAAGAAAACGTGAAGGTCAAAGTGGTCAAAGTGGATCTAAGCCCACCGGCTTTATTTCTTCATCAACTCAATTAGAGTCTAATAATGTGTGTAACACATTTTCTGAGGTTAAACCCCTCTTATCCCCAATTAATGAGGTCAAGGTCAATTCTTCTCAAGATAGCATTATGGGTATTTTCGAGCCATTTATTCATAATGGTTTTATATCACTTTCTAGTGATTTCTCTTCCGCTACCCCTGTCAAAATTTTAAGAGATACCGGGGCTTCCCAGTCTCTTTTGTTGGCAGATACCCTGCCGTTTTCTGAAAAGTCATTTTCAGGTTCTAAAGTTCTTATTAAGGGGGTAGATTGTAATGACTACATTCCTGTTCCTCTCCATAATGTCTATTTGTCTTCGGACTTTGTTTCTGGACCTGTGGCTTTAGGTATTAGGCCTTTTTTGCCTTTTGAAGGGATTCACCTTCTTCTTGGAAACGACCTTGCTGGGGACAAGGTCATTACTAATCCACTTGTGACTGATAATCCTAGTTTAGATCAGGATCCAGAGCCAATTGAACAAGAGATACCCGATTTATTTCCTTCATGTGCCATTACTCGAGCCATGTCAAAGAAAACTTCCGAGAATCAAAATACTCTCAAAAATAATGTCACAGATGTTGACTTAAATGACACCTTTCTCAGTCAGGTGTTTGACACGGATCATTCCGTTATCCCTCGTGGATTTGAAACTTCCAGTAAAACTTCTGCTGACCAAAGTCAGACATTTTCTAGATCAAATCTCATTGCAGAACAACACAAAGACCCAGATATTTTGTCTTTGTTTGACAGGGTAGATGATGAAGGTAAAACTTCAGATAGCTCTGTTTCCTATTATACAAAATCTGGTATTCTCATGCGTAAATGGAGACCTCCAGATGTTTTGGTTGATGACGATTGGGCTATAAAACATCAAATTGTGGTTCCAAAGCCCTACCATGCTGAAATATTGCACCTGGCCCATGAAACCCCCTGGGCTGGTCACTTAGGAGTCAGGAAAACTTATCATAAAATTCTCAGTCACTTTTATTGGCCTAATCTCAGGCAGGATGTAGCACATTTCTGTAAAACTTGTCACACATGTCAAATGGTAGGAAAGCCAAATCAGACTATTCCAAAGGCCCCTTTACAGCCAATTCCTGCATTTCAAGAACCATTTAGTAGGATACTAATAGACTGTGTTGGGCCCCTACCAAAAACAAGATCAGGAAATGAGTACATGCTGACAATAATGTGTACATCAACTCGGTTCCCAGAAGCCATACCACTGAGAAATATAAAGACAAAGACTATAGTGAGAGCTTTAGTCAAATTTTTCACTTTATTTGGCCTCCCTAAATGTGTCCAGTCCGATCAAGGCTCCAACTTTATGTCTGGTATTTTTCAACAAGTAATGGATCAGCTAGGCATTAAACAGTATAGGTCATCCGCCTATCATCCAGAAAGTCAGGGTGCTCTTGAGCGATTTCATCAAACTTTGAAAAACATGATTAGGACTTACTGTTTTGACACAGAGAAGCAGTGGGATGAAGGAATTCATTTTCTGCTCTTGCTGTTAGAGAGTCAATTCAGGAGTCTCTTGGTTTTAGCCCATTTGAGCTTGTATTTGGACATACAGTCCGTGGCCCACTTAAGCTCGTTAAAGAGAAATTCCTGTCTGACGACGATGATTGTCTAAATATTTTGCAATATGTGTCAGATTTTCGTACAAAACTCTCTAAAGCATGTGAATTAGCCAGAGAAATCTTGAGTCATCTCAGCAGTCAATGAAAACCAGATATGATAAAAGCACCTCAAAACGGAAGTTTGAACCAGGTCAAAAAGTTCTTGTTCTACTTCCAATTCCTGGCAAACCACTCCATGCTCGTTACTTTGGGCCATATCTAATTGATAAGAAATTGAGTGATTTAAATTACATCATAATAACACCTGACAGGCGAAAACAAAAACAGCTATGTCACATAAATATGCTTAAGCCATATTTGGATAGGGATAATCCTACTATAACTCAGCCTGTCAGTGCAGTCAGTTCAAGCCATTATGAAGATAGTGATACTGAAACTGACTTGAGTGAAAATACTCTAAACTCAAAGCTGGGCTCGGTCAAGCTTCAGAACTCAGAAATCCTGGAGAAGCTGGAGTCTACAAAGTTGGCACACCTCCAGCCAGAACACCAACAACAGCTGAAAGAACCAATCCATGAACATTTGTTCCAAGATGTTCCAACGAGGACAAACATCATCTACCACAACGAAGATGTCTGCGACAGTAATCCAGTGGAACAACATCCAGACGGACTGAATCCTGCGAAAGCGGAATATCTCCAGGAGGAGGAAGCCAAGTATTTGCCGAACAATGACTTTATCGAACTCAGTAAAAATAACCGGACTTTGCCGTGCATACTTTATGCCAAATTCAGTGCCATTTCAAGTTTTCCAACAACAAATTGCAAGAAGATAGTCATGGGACATCCTGTTTGCTACTTTTCACGCAAATTTAACAAATCTCAGAGAAACTACTCTACAATTGAAAAAGAGTGTTTTTTTGATATTAGCTTTACAGCATTTGAAGTTTATGTTACTTCTTCAAATCAGCCAATAGTGGTTTATATTGATCACAACCCTCTTGTATTTCTACAGAAATTTAAAGGCAAAAATCAGAGATTGCTTAGATGGAGTTTAATGTTACAGGAGTTTAATCTTGACATTAGACATATCAAAGGCAGAGACAATTTAATTGCAGACTGTCTCTCTCGTATTTAGAGTTTATTGTTGTTCACTTTCAAGAAGTTTTACTTTAGAGTAAAACAAAATTTGAGTACTTAAATCCTTTTCAAGATTACATTTGTAAAAGAAAGATTTTTCTTTGAAAATTTTCTTTTTTTTGAAGAGGGGGTGTGTTATGTAGGTCATTTCCCCCACACTCATCATGACCTGAGTTCAATTAGTCTAGAACATTCTCAAGGTCACTGCCCTTGAGACCTCACAACCTTGAATTCAATTAGTCATGTTTGGAATGTTCTGGAAAGTTGATTAGTTGTGTAAGGGAGATAATTTTAGAACAGTAATTAGCATGTCAATAAAAGTTCTAGATTGTTCTTATATGCCTTTATAAAAGGGACGTGCACCGCTTCCAGTCAGACTTTTGGGATCGTGTCTCTTGTGTGTTACTAAACTCCAGCAGTAGTCATTCTCAAGACTTTTCAAGACCTTCACTGTCAACGCTGGATTTATACTGTGGTCTTTGTGCAGCTTCAAGCCTGCAAGCCAAAGGACTGTTCATTCATCCAACTGACTGTTACAACTCTGAGACTGGAGCTTTGCCGTCCCAGCTGAGATAAGTAGTCTGTACACTTTTAAAGCTTGTACTCTGTCCCTAACTTAGCAATTAGTTTTGTTTTCGTAATAAATTTTTGTTTAAACGGAAACTGCTGAGTTCACCTTTTGTTCGTTTTCTCTGCACGTAACACTAAATATGAATACTTTTTTCGTTATGTCTCACTGATACATATGATGCACACAAAGACAAGCAAAGATGTCAGTAAGAAATGGTGAACAGAAAATCAGAGGAGCAGATAATCGGCAAAGTGATATATATCTTGAAGTTTAATGGTACATCATTTGCAGATATCCAGATATTTCTGGAAAGTGAGATGTACATGTACATGCACAAGTTCAGCATACATTTTCATTTGATGATGCTGAATATTTGCAGACTCACAGTGAAAGTTTTAAACATTAGGAATTAAAATTGGTGAAAGCCAACTTGTTTTTAATTTTCTCTTTTGTTCTAATTTGGTTGTCATAAAACCAAGTAGCTGCCACTGAAAGCAACAATGGTGAGGAATATTTTAGAACATTTCTTGAACAAAACACCTTATCCAAAACATGAATTCACATGTTATTCTGCTCATTCCATTTACAATCCAATGTTCATATTAAAATGCAGATAACCCTGTGTAAGTCAAAGTTCACATTTTGTCAGCAGTATTTTTCAAAATTGACAGAGCATTCATATTGCAAATTTTTTTAACAAACTTTAATTTTAAAATAGTCATGATGCGCATGTTTTCAGATGACATGAAACAATAGATGTTAATTTGTTTTTTTGCCTTTTCTGCCAGCCGCCACTGAGAAATCTTTGATTACACATATCAGAATGAATGGGACACAAAAGTATTAGCATCAATAAACAATGTGTAAGCCTATCCACATTTCTCCTAGCCTCATACACATTGAGATCACTTCTTGGACTACAGCAAATTTCTTGTGTACACAATATTTCAACAATCCGACACCATAGCATTGATGCAGTGCCACATGATCTTGTGGATGCACATACAGCATTATTGGAAAATCAACCCTTTTGTAAATTTTTCAACATATATTTTTAACAGTAACACATAATATTTTTATTTTTAACATTAAAAAACTATTCGCTGAAAAGCAACTTGAAGATGAGACTGCCATAAATTTATTTTCAAAAAAGTTTATAGTAGATGTAAGCACTGTAAAAAATTATGCAGAACATTTAAAAAATTCAGAAAGGGTAAAATTGATGAGAATGAAACATAGAAAAAAGGAGCAGAAAAGAAGAGAGGATAAAAAATACGAGGACTATGACTGGTTAAAGTTGCTCTTGAGTGGGAACCTTCAAGATTTAAACGTAAAAGAATTAGATAAATACCTTGATAAACATAAATTACCAAAACAAAAAATATTGAAAGCTGAAAAAGTTCAAATTATGATAACCGCACATATACATGCGCAACCTTCATTCAATTTAAGAAAACTGTCAGGGAAAGATATTGTAACAACTTATGTCACAGATGAGTCAGAGTCAGATAGCAGTGACTCTGAATTGGAAACCTCTGTCAATGGAGTCATTGAGAGTGATGATGATGGTGTTGGTTCTGAATATGAGTGTGACACAGACACTGACACTGACAAAATCCCAGAGAACCAACGTGACCATGTTACTTTAAGAAGTGGCAGAGTAGCAAGTCGTTTTGTTTTGAATTAAGGTGGAGCTGCATGTTGCCAACACAGTTTTTTTCAAAGCAATATTTCTCATCAAAGATGACAAGGAAACCCCCTCATACTATATATTTTCAAAAAGCAGAGACTCTAAAGTTTAGTATGGTAGCAGTAGTTTACTCAAAGGATGAAGTGGGTGTATATTTGGGGTAAAAAACCTCAATTTGGTATTTATGATAAAAATTAATTTAAGTCAAAAACTAAACAGTATTTTCTGAAATGTAATATTTCACTTGAAAGGAGAGTATATATAGAAAAATACAACTATTTTATTTGGCATTATCCATCCTCATTTTAAAATTGTAGGGGTTTAAAGACTGACACTCTAATAATTGATTAAAAATCATGATCAGCAAACTTAAAATGCCTCTTATTCAAAATGCCTCTTATTAAAAATGTAAGAGCTTTATTGCTAAACAAAACCAATTGATAGTCATTTTGTTATATAGCATTTAAAAAAAATAATGTGAAATTTCAGAAAATTTGACGCAGCTTGATTGGAGTTAAATTCTTTGGAAATTTTGAAATTGGGAGTCAAAAGAAGCCAAGAAATCGGGTGATTTGCATACATTTGCATAAATTAACACTTCTTTATCATGCAACTTTCAACTGCTTTACAAATATGTGAACAAGGTAAACCCAACCTTAAAAAGACATTTGCTGTAATTTTTAGCATTTGTTCAATGTTCATCTCTGTGTATCAACATTTGTTTGTTATTCTATCACTACATAGAACACCCAATTCTGTATTTAGCAACATACCAGTGTGAACATAAATGACCATTGTTATTGTTGATAAATGAATTCTAGTCTGGACTTGATCCGAGATCTCTTTTCAACAAAAACAACCCTGACTGTTCACTGTATGTTTTGTGTTGACATGCTAAATACAGGACATTTCATGACGCTTCAGGGAGGAGAACAAGATACTGCAGTAGATGCATAAAACAAACCACTGTGAATATTACCAAATTTGGCAGCTAAAGGAGTTTAACTAAACATGTTGAGTTTATCTGTCACCCAGATAGCAACAGTACTGTAGATTTCCCAGAATTCATTATGCTTTCCCTCGGAGATACTTGAGTGAAGTCTACCATATCTCCCATGTGTAGACAAATTCACAGACTATTTATCAAAATTTTGAAAACGTACTCTTATACACAGCATTCTTCTCAATTCTCATTTTAAATAATTTGGAAAATTATGCATAATTGAGAGAGGAGATAGCATTTTTGTGAAATTTGCCACAGATTGTGTCCTCAGCCATACAGAATAATGTGATGGAAAGTAGGGAGACTAGTTGCACCTGTTTTATGAAAAAAAAGGATATTGATATTTTGCAATGGAAGAGACAAAAGAAATTTGCATGCTAAGTTTTCTCAGAGAATGACCCCTTCAGTTTGTCATAACTTGCTGCCCAAAAAGCATGGCATTTGTAGTACCTAAAGAATGTGACTTTTATGATTGTTTGCAGTTATTTTGAAACTTTCACTGAAATATCTAAACGTACTTTTACTAGATATTATTTAAAAATTATTTTGATTCTGCACACTAGTGCTTACATGCAGAAATGAAAAAGTTTTTAGAAAAGTAACCTTCAAGGATACAAATCATAGAGAATTGTGGGTAATTTATTGTACTGTGGTAGCGTCTATGGTTCTCTTTTGTAGAGATCAGAAATTCTGGGCAAATATTGAATTCATGGGTTTTTTTTCTTGGCCCCCCCTAAAAGATTGTGGTATTTTTGTCTGCCCCCCCCCCTAAATTTTCTTGGGAAAAATGGGTGGCCCCCCTGAAAATCCTCCACCCCCCCTAGAAGTAAATTCTGAACCGTCCCTTAGGAGTGGGAAGGCAATCTTGCCAGAGTTACAGGATTTGATTGTCGTGCATGGAAATCTCACTGCGTGGTGGGGATAAAGTTACTTGCGATTTTCTCGACACTCAGAGAGGTGGCGAAAAGTTCCGTTTCAGCTAGATAGCTGTGGGTCCATAGCTGTGGTGTTTTCGGACGGGATATCTGACTTTTACGTGCTGGTTTTGACTTTTACGTTTTTAACCCCGCCACCACAGCGGGGTTCATAACATAAAAGTCAAAACCAGCGTGTAAAAGTCAGAAATCCTGTCCGAAAACACAGCTATGGACCCACAGCTACGTTTCAGCGATCATGGATTACGAAATGTATGGCAACGCTTTGTATCGTGTGAAGCATTAGATATCTCTCAAAGAAAAAAGACGAATTACATGGCGATGACGAATATGGCGATAGTGCAGAAGATGTCTCAACCAGTGCCGTCGCACGAGGTGTGAGAAGCCGATGGTCAGTTGGGAAATGGACTTTTAAAAAACTAACACCAGTAGCCTACGAAAAATTCACCGATGAGAATATATTGGGATGAATATGTGATTTTTTTCTGAACAACACCCAAACACGATCCGGTTCTTGCATATTTCACAAAGTCCTAGTCAATGTTTTCGAGCCATGCTTCTAGTTATTTGGCCATGCTTCTATTTATTATTTATACTTTGTATACCTTGTATACTTATACTTATATTTGGAATTGGCAATAAAGTAAAGTTATTTCTCCCGCGGCGTGTCGATATTCTGTTCGGGTAAATCCTAGCTGTTCATCGTCGCACAATTTTACAATTTTTCCAAAGATGAACGACAGAATGGCCGCCGGCCGCGCCAGTCGACAGGACCACAATGTCTGAACGACGTCTGAGAAATGGTTGATTTTGAAATTTTGAGGTCAAAATTGGAATTGCTTTGGCGGTGAACTTCGCTATTTCGCGCCACGATCTTTTGAGTTTGGCGGGTTGATGTTTTCACTTGACAAGTTGAGCGACAGCTGGGAATATCTTGCGGTAAGACGCGCTCGCGGCTGGGCCTTTGTTTTGACCTGACGTTTTGAACACATCAGTGATTTCAGCAGTATCTTTTGAGCAAACTTTTGGTGGTACTTGTAGTTGAGTCATTACATTTGCTAACTCTGGTTAGGTTTCCTAAATATCAAACCAATAAATTTTAACATGCCACGTTGTTTCTTCGACAGCGACCACAACAAGTACAGTGAGCAGTGACAGTTCGCGAGCTCGGGCGCTGGGCCCGGGTCATACCACAGGGAATAGAGTAATCTTGTTGTTGTTGTTGTTTGTTGTTGTTGTTGTTGTTGATGGTAATGATGATGATGATGACGATAATAAAAAATATTAAAAAACAATGTGTCATTCCTTGCTGTTGTTTGTCGATGTTGTAGATAATTGTAAAAGAAAACTGTAATCGTGACAAAAAAACGACGTAGGTCGCCCAACGTCACTCCCGTCATAGCCCAACGTCACTCCCGTCATAGGACGGGAGTGACGTTGGGCGACCTACGTCGTCTTTTTTTCACGATTACGGTTTTCTTTTATGGATGGATGGATGGATGTGTCTGTGTGTGTTTGTATGTGTGTGTCTGTCCGTCAACATCAAAAACTCACGACCCGCTGCATTTTTTAGCTTGGTATTTAGTGTGGTGCAATCCTGGGCTATAGACGGGATTTTTTTGCGAATGAAGTTTGAATTGCCCAAATTATGAAAATGAGCTTAAAAATCTTAAAATGGTCAAAAATTAATAACTCAAAAGCCATTGTTTTGATTGCTTTGAAAATTAATGTGAAAGTACCTTAGGTGGACCTTATACAGTTATATGTATATCGTGAAGATATCTTGAATTTTGTACTTTTGCTGAATTTTCTGGTTATTTTTGTCACATTTTAAATGAAATTCTTCTTCTCTAAAACCGCTGGCCCAATTGCTCTCAATTTTGGGTTGGATATCTGCGTTGGTGTTACCCTTCTAATTTGTTGAAACTACGACAGAATTTGCAAAATTACCGTTTGGGGGCAATTTTTGTCAATTTTGGTCAAAAATTGGTAAAAAATATGTTTTCTTTATAACTACTGGACAGACAGCTTTTTATATTTAGTGTACAGATGTCCCGGGATGACAATAGCTGGATATGTGAAAATTGTCCTGAAATATGCAAATTTACATTTTTAATACTATTTTGTCATTTTCAGTCTAGAAAACGTATTTTAAAGACAATTTTGTCATTTTTGGTCAAGAAAATTTGTTCTCAAAACTACTTGTCTGATAGCTTTGTAATTTGGTTTAAAAGTCCCGAAGGATGTTATAAGTTAGATAAATTATCTGCTCAGTGTTTGTAAACCCCAATTTCTATAATTTAGGTAATTTTCTCAATCTGTGACCTTAAATGACCTATACCAACCCAGGATATGTTTTGAGACAGTGGTTAAGGCTGCGAACATAATTTTGTCATACTTGGTATCAATTTGTAGCGAAATTGATCCATAAAACAAAGCTAAGGTTAATTTTTTATTGCGGACAATTTATGCAGCTTTTCCATGTAAGACACACAAGAACTGATAAGAAGTTTGGATCCAGGATAATTCCAGATGTCATAATCGCCCCCTCAGTGGAAGGTATTACATTCGAATGACAGCACTGATAGCATTAAAAATCCCCAAGGTTGTCAATAGCTCACCTACTTTAATTTCCTGCCGCCTGGCCATTTTAGCTCTTTATGTAAACGCGGTCAGTACCAAAGGGTAGAGAATTTGATATCCGAGGGAGAGGGTGTACAAGATCGATTAGGTAGCAATCACTTTTTATCTGGTCCTTTGTACATTATTTTTCCCCACTCTCCCACCTTTTCTTTTTGTCAAGCCTTCTCTGGCTGATTTTTTAATTCACATTTGCTAATGTGTGTAGAATTTGCTAGTCCCATTGCTATAAAAGTTGATATGCCTGTTTCTAAAATTGACCCCAAGTACCTAAGTTGCATACCTTATTTGTTTTTGTCATTCTTGTTTTTCCAGTTGTACTGTGTAGAAATCATTGTCATAACATCAACATAGATAGAATTTTGCTGCGCTGAACAGATAGAAACAAAATTCATCGTTGACCTTTGGTACCAATACTAGTATGTACCAGTTCCGATCAAATGTGAGCAACCCCGTATCATTGGTGGTATTTTTGTAAGAATGAACAATATCAAAGTTACCTATTGTTTTTGTAGTCCACTAACTAGTATAATGCTGTCAAACTCTGCTCTTGCCGTCGGATTTGTTTGACGGCATTGTATTGTGATAGAAGATGCAATTTTTATGTTCTCGTGTCTATTTATAGACAGAGAAGGTATTAGAGTTGAAAAACCAGTATGCTAGTGTCAACTACTTCCGTCTGTCAATACTTCCGTCTGTCAAGATCCGTTGACGTCATGCCATTGTAATGGGTCATATCATAAAGTGGTGGGGGTGTTCATGGTTCAGGTTGAGGTGTAGGAGAACGATTTTGAACTGTGACAAAAATCAAAAGGGACTTAGCGGCATAGCCACAGTGTTACATGTAAGCCTTTCTCCAAGGTTCTTAGTTGACTACGATCTATTACAGACTACTGAGCTGACGTTAGGGTTACTCACTTTGTGTTTGCTCACTCTGTGTGCGCTAGTGTTTGGTACTGAGTTGCGTGGATATCCCCTCATGGCCTCACGTGATATGGCCTGTTGCATAATCTGTAGATGATCATATGCCTCTGAGTCTGAAAACGGTCATTGTGTAAGCCTGTCAGCATTTTCCTTGCATTTTTTCTCATTTAATTTTGCAAAATATTGGCGAGCACCTCAATATTTCAAGATAACTCTTTCTTCCCAATCGTTTCCTGGAGTTTCAGAGTCATATGAACGAAAATGAGTGAAAGTTTTAGACAGGAGAATCGGACGTCGGCCATGTTCAATATTTACAGTACAATCAGAAGTTTATGTGGAGGAAATAACCAACAAACACTGCTCATGATGCCCGCCCTCTAGAGGCAGACCTTCCTATGAAGTACCACATTTGATGCTTGTGGAAAGCTTGACCACACAAAGGAGCATTTAAACTTTTAGAAAATGACAAATTGAATAAGAAGGTATTCTGAAAATGTCAAATACTGAGGAAAAATGCGCAAATATTCAAAATAAACAGGTTAACTGACTGGTCAGCTATAAAAAACAATGAAAATGTTTATATTCAAAAGTTTTTGAGATGCGCACATTTTAACAAATACAGAAATTATTAACATTATAAATATAAGACCAAACTATTTTTTCAGGGATGGGACAGGTTGGAAATGAGGGGTGAGAGACAAAGGCACTCCTATTGCTGCATGTGGATACAGCCACACCATTTCATTTTACAGCATACTTATTCACTGTGTTGTGTTCAGTTCCATCTGACTGTCATACAAGGATAACATATAGGCCGTGGGCTAGAGGGGGTCTACGTGCACCCCCCACACAGGATAACAAACCTGTATTTTTCAGAAGCCTTGGGATCCCTAGAATACGAAATGGAATTTTAACAGAAAAAATAGGGATGGAATAGCTGTTATGGTCATGTTTTGAAGGGTACCGCAAAATCACGATTTTGCAACCCAATGCATTTTCGTCAAATCTGTCTTCTTGTAAGTCATCTGCTGAGCTTATTTTTTAACATAACCTCACTTGTTTGGTAGCATTAGAAAGGCAATTTATTCTTCTTTAAGATGATATATTGCAACATGCAATATATTCTACAGTTTTTGTGAAATATGACCAAAACTTACCCCATACCCCAAAGTTTAACATTGCAAATTACAGTAAATCTCAAATTATACCACTTTCTTAGCTAGGCAGAATAAGAAATGCAATTCTTTGTATGAAATTGGTTTTATTTGGTACAGGGACATGTCGGAAATATGAAATAGACTTTTAACAGAAAAAATATTGGGTCTCTACAGCTGTAACAGTCATATTTTGAAGGGAACCGCAATATTACAATGTTGCAGATTTGCATGCATTTTTGTTAAAGCTGTCTTCATATTAGTCATCTGCTGAGCTTGTTTTTGAATATAATCTAATTTGTGAGGTATCATTAGAAAGATAATTTATAGTCTTTCAAATGACATATTGTAACATGCACTATCCTGTATAGTATTCATGAAATATGACCAAAACTTACCCCATACCCCAAAGTTTACATTGACAATTGCAGTCATAGCTAAAATCAAATTCTACCAATTTTTTAGCTAGACACAAAAAATCTGGCCATTTTTGCTATTAAATTTGTTTTATTTGGTACAGGGACATGTCAGAAATATGAAATAGACTTTTAACAGAAAAAATATTGGGACTTTACAGCTGTAACAGTCAGATTTTGGAGGGTACCGCAATATCACAGTGTTGCAGATTTGCATGCATTTTTGTTAAATTTGTCTTCCTATAAGTCATCTGCTGAGCTTGTTTTTGAATATAATCTAACTTGTTAGGTATCATTAGAAAGATAATTTATTCTTTGTTAAGATAACATATTGTAACATGCAATATCTCGTACAGTATTCATGAAATATGACCAAAACTTACCCCATACCCCAAAGTTTACATTGACAGTTGCAGTCATAGTTAAAATCGAATTCTACCAATTTTTTAGCTAGACACAAAAAATCTGGCCATTTTTGCTATTCAATCTGTTTTATTTAGTACAACGACATGTCAGAAATATGAAATAGACTTTTAACAGAAAAAATATTGGGACTTTACAGCTGTAACAGTCAGATTTTGGAAGGTATGGCAATAACACAGTGTTGCAGATTTGCATGCATTTTTGTTAAATTGTCTTCCTATAAGTCATCTGCTGAGCTTGTTTTTGAACATAACCACACTTGTTAGGTATCATTAGAAAGATAATTTACTAGTCTTTAAAATGACATATTGTAACATGCACTATCCTGTATAGTATTCATGAAATATGATCAAAACTTACCCCATACCCCAAAGTTTACATTGACAATTGCAGTCTTAGCTAAAATCAAATTCTAACAATTTTTTAGCTAGACACAAAAAATCTGGTCATTTTTGCTATAAAATCTGTTTCATTTGGTACAGGGATATGTCAGAAATATGAAATAGACTTTTAACAGAAAAAATATTGGAATTCTGTAGTTGTAATAGTCATATTTTGAAAGGTACGGCAAAATCTCCATATTCCTGACTTGCATGCATTTTTGTTGAAACTCTCTTCTTATAAGTCATCTGCTGAGGTTTTTATTGAATATAATCTAACTTGTTAGGTATCATCAGAAAGATAATTTACTAGTCTTTAAAATTACATATTGTAACATACAATATCTTGTATAGTTTGTATGAAATATGACCAAAACTTAGCCCATACCCTAAAGTTTACATCTAAAATTGCAGTCATAGCTAAAATCAAATTCTACCAATTTTACTCAGACATAAAAAATTGGGCAATGTTTTGTATTAAATCTGTTTTATTTGGTACTGGGACATGTTAAGAATATGAAATAGACTTTTAACAGAAAAAATATTGGGATTCTATAGCTGTAACAGTCATATTTTTAAGGGTACAGCAAAATCTCAGTATTACTGACCCGCATGCGTTTTTGTTAAATCTGTCTTCCTATAAGTCGTCTGCTGAGCTTGTTATTGATTATAACCTGGTTTGATTGGTATCATTAGAAAGGTAATTAAGTAGTGCTTTAAATGACATATTGTAATATGCAATATCTTGTATAGTTTTCATGAAATATGACAAAAACTTTCCCCATACCCCAAAGTGTATATCCAAAGATACTGTCATAGCTAACGTCAAATTCTACTGAGTTTTACCTACACACAATAAAAACAGCAATGTTTTGTATTAAATCTGTTTTACTTGGTACTGAAACATGTTAGAAATATAAAGTAATATTTTAACAGAAAAAATATAGGGATTTTATAGCTGTAACAGTCATTTTTTGAAGTATACTACAAAATCACAATATAGTTGACTCGCATGAGTTTTTGTTAAACCTGTCTTCTTGTAAGTTGTCTGCTGAGCTTATTTTTGAATACAACATGGTATGTTAGGTATCATTAAAAAGGTAATTTACTCGCCTTTAAAATGAAATATAGTAACATGCAATATCCTGTATAATTTTCATGACATATGACCAAAACTTACCCCATACCCCATGGTTTATATAGAAAGGACTGTAATAGCTAACATGATCAAATTCCGCAAATTTTAGCTAGACATGATAAAAAGGGCACTGTTTTGGTATTAAATCTGTTGTATTTGGTACTGGGTTATGTCAGAAATGTGAAATAGACTTTTAACAAAAAAAATATTTGGATTGTATAGTTGTAACAGCCATATTTTGAAGGGTGACGCAAAATTGCAGTACCGCAGACTGGCACCTTTTTTGTTAAATTATTCTTCTTGTAAGTCATCTGCCGAGCTTATTTTGTAACATAACCTGGCTTGTGGGGTATCATTAGTAGGGCAATTTATTCGTCTTCAAGATGACATATTGTAATACGGAATGGCCTTCACAGTTTTCCTGAAATATGGTCAAATTTTACCCCATACCCCAAAAGTTCAAATCGCAAATTATCTTAAATTCTTCCATTTTTTGCTACACATAATACAAAAGGCAATTCTTGTATGAAATCTGATTTGTTTGTTACAAATGTATGTCACAAGTATGAAATAAACTTTAAACGGGAAGATGATACTATTTAGTAGCCATTTGGATAATTTTTGGAGGGGGAAACCCATATATAGGAAATGTATGTGTTTCGACAAATTTGCCATGATACCTGGGTACCTTTCCAAATATGATCAAAAAGGCTACAAAATCATATCATATTCCTGTTTAAAGTTAATTTCATATTTGTGACATACTTTTTTAACAAAATCACAGATTTTATAGGTTGCATACAGGCATTGCCCTTTGTATACAAAGTTAATAAATTGTAAACAAATGGTAGAGTTTCAGATTCGCTGTAATTTGCTTTGTAATTTTCAACGTAAACTTTGGGGTATGGGGTAAGTTTTGGTCATATTTCATGAATACTATACGAGACAATGCATGTTGCAATATGTTATCGTAAAAAAGAATAAATTACCTTTTCAATGGTACCTAACAAGTTAGATTATATTCAAAAACAAGCTCAGCAGATGTCTTAAAAGAAGACAGGTTTAACAAAAATGCATGCAAATCTGCAACACTGTGATATTGCGGTACCATTCAAAATATGACTGTTACAGCTGTAGAGTCAAAATATTTTTTCTGTTAAAAGTTTATTTCATATTTCTGACATGTCGTTGTACTAAATAAAACAGATTGAATAGCAAAAATGGCCAGATTTTTTGTGTCTAGCTAAAAAATTGGTAGAATTCGATTTTAGCTATGACTGCAATTGTCAATGTAAACTTTGGGGTATGGGGTAAGTTTTGGTCATATTTCATGAATACTGTACAAGATATTGCATGTTACAATATGTTATCTTAACAAAGAATAAATATCTTTCTAATGATACCTAACAAGTTAGATTATATTCAAAAACAAGCTCAGCAGATGACTTATGGGAAGACAAATTTAACAAAAATGCATGCAAATCTGCAACACTGTGATATTGCGGTACCATTCAAAATATGACTGTTACAGCTGTAGAGTCAAAATATTTTTTCTGTTAAAAGTTTATTTCATATTTCTGACATGTCGTTGTACTAAATAAAACAGATTGAATAGCAAAAATGGCCAGATTTTTTGTGTCTAGCTAAAAAATTGGTAGAATTCGATTTTAGCTATGACTGCAATTGTCAATGTAAACTTTGGGGTATGGGGTAAGTTTTGGTCATATTTCATGAATACTGTACAAGATATTGCATGTTACAATATGTTATCTTAACGAAGAATAAATTACCTTTCCAATGGTACCTAACAAATTAGATTATATTCAAAAACAAGCTCAGCAGATGACTTATAGGAAGACAGGTTTAACAAAAATGCATGCAAATCTGCAACACTGTGATATTGCGGTACCCTTCAAAATATGACTGTTACAGCTGTAGAGACCCAATAGTTTTTCTGTTAAAAGTCTATTCGTATTTCTGCCATGTCCCTGTACCAAATAAAACAGATTTAATGGCAAAAATGGCCAGATTTTTTGTGTCTAGCTAAAAAATGGTTAGAATTCGATTTTAGCTATGACTGGAATTTAAACGTAAACTTTGGGGTATGGGGTAAGTTTTGGTCATATTTCATACAAACTATACAAGATATTGCATGTTACAATATGTTAATTTAAAGACTAGTTATTATCTTTCTAATGATACCTAACAAGTTAGATTATATTCAAAACAAGTCAGCAGATGACTTATAGGAAGACAAATTTAACAAAAATGCTTGCAAATCTGCAACACTGTGATATTGCCGTTCCCTCCAAAATCTGACTGTTACAGCTGTAAAGTCCCAATATTTTTCTGTTAAAAGTCTATTTCATATTTCTGACATATCCCTGTACCAAATAAAACAGATTTAATAGCAAAAATGGCCAGATTTTTTGTGTCTAGCTAAAAAATTGGTAGAATTTGATTTTAGCTATGACTGCAATTGTCAATGTAAACTTTGGGGTATGGGGTAAGTTTTGGTCATATTTCATGAATCCTATACAGGATAGTGCATGTTACAATATGTCATTTGAAAGACTAGTTAATTATCTTTCTAATGATACCTAACAAGTTAGATTATATTCAAAAACAAGCTCAGCAGATGACTAATATGAAGACAGCTTTAACAAAAATGCATGCAAATCTGCAACACTGTAATATTGCGGTTCCCTTCAAAATATGATTGTTACAGCTGTAGAGACCCAATATTTTTTCTGTTAAAAGTCTATTTCATATTTCCGACATGTCCCTGTACCAAATAAAACCAATTTTATACAAAGAATTGGATTTTTTATTCTGCCTAGCTAAAAAATTGGTATAATTTGAGATTTACTGTAATTTGCAATGTTAAACTTTGGGGTATGGGGTAAGTTTTGGTCATATTTCACAAAAACTGTAGAATATATTGCATGTTGCAATATATCATCTTAAAGAAGAATAAATTGCCTTTCTAATGCTACCAAACAAGTGAGGTTATGTTAAAAAATAAGCTCAGCAGATGACTTACAAGAAGACAGATTTGACGAAAATGCAATTGGGTTGCAAAATCGTGATTTTGCGGTACCCTTCAAAACATGACCATAACAGCTATTCCATCCCTATATTTTTTCTGTTAAAATTCCATTTCGTATTCTAGGGATCCCAAGGCTTCTGAAAAATACAGGTTTTTTATCCTGTGTGGGGGGTGCACGTAGACCCCCTCTAGCCGACGGACTAATAAGCAAATCAAATCAAATTAGAAAAGGATCAATGCTGTTGTGTGGATTTTGCTGAACATGGCTGATTTTAATATTTCGCCCTACATATTTGATATCCAGCAAAGGCATATTTTGATGTAAAGTCAAAATTAACACTACATTGCTGACAATATATGTTTCTGCATGAACTTTTCTTTTTTAAATTATAGTATATTAGTACTTCAAACAGATTAACAATTATCGTGATGTCAACCCATAATTTTACATCACAAAGGCTGTAATTCTGCCAATTTTTTTTGTTTTAAGTCATTTTATAAATTTTGCACTGCACAAGATGATTGAACAAATTGCAATGTTTGAATTTGTAAACTCAAAGAATAAAAATCCTTTGGTCACAGATTAAATTATTTTTTGAAAAGAAATTTACTCTTAAACACTTTTAGCATATATTCTTTACACGGTCATGTATTTCAAGGAAAATATGCCTATTAAAAACAGTAATTTCTTCAATTTTTTTTGAATACTATGACAATTATCAGTGGGATAATCAGTTTTTTTTGAATACTATGACAATTATCAGCCATGAGGTTTTACAAACACAAGACAAGATAAGCATTTTTCATCATTTCCACAGGACTCTTTGGAAAATCCATTAAAAACAGTTAACAGTGACTTAAAATGATCACTTGGTATACATTTAATTTACAGATGCCAGGTTGTGTATTTCACATGCACTCAGGTCAGTAGGGAAGTGCGTCATTACTATTTTGGACTGTTAATTCTTATTTCTGAATTATTTAACTTTTTTTCCACATTGAACTATCTTTAGGCAGTTTATACTGTAGCTTAGAATTTTTTTGATTGATGTTTATTCTTTTGGGTTCTTTGGGTCCACATCCCACCTCATGCCCCTACATCATCAACTATTTACCAACAACTCCATGCCAACAACTAATTACCTGACCTGGCCACACATTAGAGAAGGTACAGCGTCATTGACGGTATTTTGTGTAATTTTGTTTGACAACTTTTGACGTAAAAGTCTTGATTTATTTCGATCGGGTTAAATTTCATATAATTCAGACAATCACAATTAAATAGATACTTTTTGTGGATTAAGTGAATTAAGTATTTGTAACTAAATGGTGCAACATCGCAGCAGTTTCTCATTTGACCTTCACTGAATTTAATGTAGGTCCCCTTTAAGTGTACACATCTACCTATTAACTCATTTTGGATCTTTGAAGCGAGACAAGATGCAGTAGAATTGGCAAATGTATTCATAATACCTGCATTAGTAGGGGCATGTATTGCAGCTATTATAGACTGAAAACAGTTGACAAATGAAACAGATATTTTTAATTTTCAGGAATCGATATCTCTGCTAAGGCTATCGACTTTGCACGGCAGCACAATTCTGTAGATGGAAAGATCAAGTACCTTGTGGGCGACGCTATGCTTCTTCAGGACTCCTTCAGCTACTTTGAAAAAGCTTTCACCAAGGTCTACAGTAATGTGGCACTGCAATGGATGGAAAACAAAGAAAAGGTGTTTCGAAATGTTTGTTGGTGCCTCAAGGATGGAGGCTCCTGTGTAATTAATGTCCTCCGAGGTGAAAACGAGACCTTCTATAACGTATATCACAGGAGTACAAAATTACCAAAATGGATTAAATACTTTGAGGTAAATCATGTTTATTTGTTTTGATGAATTCAATTAGTTAAAATTGCCCCAAATTATGCGATAACTTTATTTTGAATTTGCTCATTCTATAAACAACAGCGCAAGTAAAACGTTTCACCGTTTGTCAATCACACACAAGAAACAGAGTTTGTACTTTAATAGTTACGCCATAGTACCAAAAAACGTACACTGCAAACGTAAGTCGATTTGTTTCATGGTGCAGACCTATGGAACGACCGGGGGCTACCTCAAGTGCCACAACTCATAAACGCCTGAAAGAATTTCGTTCAGTCTTTGTATTTATTAGGCACAGTGCATGACTTCATACACTCATACTTTGGATTTCTTGGCGTGATACAAGATTATAATCGCAACGGTTTTACACAGCCTTACCGGATTATTAATCCTGTACATTTGACCATTCAATTTGGTCGTCTCTAAGACTCATACTGTGTGTTCGTAAACGACCATAAATATATTTTTGTCATGTTTTAATACATAGATCACATTAGGTACTCAGTCGTAAGCGGGCAGTGTGACTTTCGGATGTCTGATTTTCCATGTTACCCATAACACGACTCTTACATAAATAAATCTTCTTTGGAATTTCTGAACTGTTTATTTCTTTATATCTTTTTCATTTCTTGTCGATTCCAAAGCTTGGAAGCCAACATGCTAGTTTAAGCTTCCAACTAATTTAACTAATGCGACATTGAAACTAACATACACATTATTCATACAATGTCATTTAAGATAGTACGCGCCTCGAAAGTAGGAGACTTAAACTTTTGCTCAAACTTTCATCAAGGAATCTTTCAAATATTCTATTTCGAAATCAAGAATAAAATTCAAGGGTCACCGTGAAAATTTTAGTACTAGTAGATCGGTCGGTAGATAGCAAGGGTTTTAGTTTTACAACACTGTTCGGGGATCAGACATTAAAAAAACAGCTTGGAGACCGTTTGCATTTTACAAAAGCTGTTTGTTTAACTGTGGTAACACCAACAAAATTGAATGATACGTAATACACAACCATGAATCATTGTACATTCGATATGAGTATAATCTTAATAGTTTACAATCTCTGTATTGATACAACTGTCATGGATGTCCAATCGATAATAACTGCAGCGGGTGTCTACACCAATACAACTGTGGCAGTTTACGTATATTCGATGAACAGAACAACAGTTTTAAAACGAATGAGAACAGTATAAACTGGTATATACATATGTAGTTGTGACACATTTTGTCTACAATTCAAATCGTTTGATTCTGACGAGTTACGTTGAGTGTCAAGCTCACGGATGTCAACTCACTTTTTACGCGGATTATACACGTTTCTAGATATGAGAGTTTGCCTATAATTAATCATTGGCATCTGAGGGGTCACTTTAAATGTCAAGTTTACTACTCCCTGTAAAGGGTTTTGACATCCACGAACTTGACATTTAAAGTAACTCGTCAGAATCAAATGATTAATCGTAGGTTAAAGTGTCATATCCAGAAGTGTATATACCGTTTTACTTTTCGTGTTAGTTTCAAAACTGTAGCTTTATTTACAGAAGTTCATGAATTGCCACAGTTTTACAGACAACTGCTGCAGTTATATCCATGTACTCATTTCCCATCTTTCGTTCAATTTTGTTGTTATTGCTACAGTTCCGCAAAAAACTTATGTAGAATAACTCCCAACAGTGTTTTGTAATGTCTGACTCCAGCCGTATCGTAAAATTAAACCCCCTGATATCCGACGACACCTCTGTAAAATATGGAGGCTTCCTAAGTCGGTCACTTGGTACCAATTTCTAATTTCTAATTTCGATTTGCAGTTAACATTGCACAACTAGCGGTTCACGTCGCTATTCCTACTCGGGAAAACCAACTACAATTTAGCATTTTACGCAATTCGTAATTCCTATTTGCATTTATTGATTAAAAATTAGGTTGGCCGATGAAGATACCGCACTGAACGTGTCATTCTTGATTCAGAAATAGAATGCTAACAGAGCAAATATCCAGATCGAAATTTGGTCCAAATTTAATGTAAATGGTCAAGTGAACCCATGAAATCATATAATTTGCCCATATTTCGACTTTCATTCTCTGATTTCAGGGTAAAAAAATGGTTGGCCGAATAATGTCACGGATTATTTTCACTCATTTTATATCACATTCAGCTCATTTGTTTAACCCATTATATATTCTTCACGTATAAAAATTACACAAATTTCAAATTTCAAACATGTATCATTTCGATTAAAATAATTTACCACACAACCTTACTTATTCTTAATTGTCAACTGCTCCCAAATTATTATTGTACACCCGATAAAAACAAATGAACCCTTATGCCAAGACGTTAACTCAACCATTATGAATAAGCAATAAAACAGTTTCTGTTTTCTGGTTAATACATTTGCCATAGTAAATCAAGTCAATGCCAACTCGAAACACGTTTCGGCAAACCCTAAAAGATTTCACGCCAAATTTACAAGGTTAATTTTACAATTAACAAATACACCAATACTGCTTTTTATGCCTTTTTTTCTATGCTATTAGTTCATTTGCTGCATAGTAGCTTAATAATTGTCGACCCTTTTTTTATAATTTATTCATTATTTTGGTGGGTTTCTCATCTAGGTTACTTCATTGGGAATTGCACAAAGGTCCGTCCCCAGGGGTAGGGTGGGGTAGAGGTGTCTTGGTCTCAGGACAAGGTTCTTCTTGCTATGGTTTATTTTGTTTTAATACGTTTGACTATGATATATATTGCCTATAAAGATTTATACCACAAATCTTTCTTTGGAGCTTTGGTGTCTTTGTCTTATGTTAGCACTTGTTTTGTAACGATTTCTTTTTTCGTATTTGCCCCTTGACATAATAACAATCTTATGCGAAGTTTTGTCACTGTGTTGCGTCTATTATCCTACTAATTTGATTGCCTAATTCACTAAAGCAAGCAAGGGTAGTCATTTAGTCTATTATCAGATGAGTTTGAGTGCCTAATTCGCCAAAGTAAACTAGGTAAATCACTAATCTGTGGACGCTGTCACCAGATTATCACTGAATTAACGTTGACAAAGTCAACAACGAACTCACCAGCAAGGTGCCTTCTGGCATAACATGCTGGTGCGCTCGTTGTTGACGTTGTAAAAGTTAATTCGGTGATAATCTGGTGACAGCGTCCATAGATTAGTAATTTACCATTGCTTACTTTGGCAAATTAGGCACTCAAACTCATGAGATAATAGACTAAATTACTACCCTTGCTTGCTTGGCGAATTAGGCAATCAAACTGGTCAGATAATAGACGCAACACAGTGACAAAACTGTCAAGATTGTCAAAGGACAAAATATACGTGAATATACGCAAAGGAGGAAAAGAAATCGTTACAAAACCGGTGCTAAAATAAAACAAAGACACCAAAGCTGCAAAAAAGGTTGGTAGTATAAATCTTTATTAGCAATACATATAATAGTCAAACGTATTAAAATAAAATCAACCATAGCAATAAGAACCTTGTGCTTAGACACCCTTACCCTCATCCCTATCCTTGGTGACGGATTTTGTGCGATCCCCTATGGTCTTAGCATTCGTTGATATCCTCCTGTTTAATATATAGGGCTTTGAACCGAAGTACTATTCGGTTTTTGGAAGTTTGGGAGATTTTGATGATCTGGTTTCACGCTGTGGTTTCAAGCAGTATCCACGTATTATTGATGCGTACACCACCGGACAGTCACTAAACACAAAGGAAGAGCACAAAGGTGACACATCATAATGGTTCGATAGTTACTTGTTTTGTTAGTAAATTTTTGAAAAGACGTAACAGTGACAAGATTGTCACTTCGAATCAGCTCGTTTGAACCACTGCTGTCCGCAATTCACGGATGACAGTCGGAATTTAAAGTTACCATGGAGTTTGAGCATGAAGTATTTCCCGACAACTATACCGTGTCAGACAAGACTTTACTGAATAAAAAATGTAATTGTATGTGAAAGATTTAAAGCGTCAATCATACAAAAAGTGCTAAATCCGGTTCACAAAGCGATCGTTGTAATTCGTTTACTTTGTTGGTAAAAGAGCACATGACAAGCCCATTTCTCTTGGATCTGTTGTTGGAATTCATAATTGACTCGGCAAATAATCGATGCATTCTTTATTCTGACACCAAACAAAGCAAAGAAATCTTACAAATTGCAATATTCCGGCCATTGCATTCAATAGAAAGCACCACTCATTGCATTGTGCAAGAACTGCAAAAACAGAAAGTGCATCTACCATTCTTGCAAAAGTAAAGCGTAATGTTTTCAATTGCATTTATGAAAGTATGTTTTTACCCTAGGCCTTATTATTTCGTCTTTTTTATCCTGTTTTCCGTTTAATAGATTTCATGAGACCGGTTTTGACACACTTGGAATTTATACCAGTGGATTTAAAGGAAGACTTTCTTGAGGACTGTTTTCAACTGTTCCGTCGAATATCACCAAATACTGCACACACCGAAGACGATGCACTCTTTTGGCGTTATGATATTTTAGATGTAAAATTGGTAAAATAAGTTTTTAGTCATTTACTCTAACTGCAAGAGGAAAGTGCATTCTCCGATCAAGCATTACCCCGGTCGATACACCCCTTTTAATTCAACTCTCTGCTATATTGCCGATGATAAATAGCAAACAGTTATGAAACTCTGCTTTTAAATGTTTATTGTTTTACGAAATTGATGGTCAAACTTTGATTTTGATTCGATACGACATCCATATTGTTGACATTTATTGCGTTCCACCTCAAACGGTAAGGCATTCTGAGTCACAAGTTGGTCTTTAAAAACAAATGCTTCGTAAATGAGAGAGAGAGAGAGAGAGAGAGAGAGGAGAGAGAGGAGAGAGAGAGAGAGAGAGAGAGAGAGAGATAAAATTCAAATATTCAATTGAATATATGTGTAGCCACTCGCCAAAAAGTCACGCCATGGATGAAACTGAAATATTACTAAAATGTTCCTCTTGAAGAATGCAAATTGTTCAAAAGACTCTTAGTGAAAGTCTTAAAGGGAGAGATTTTGGTAATCACAGTGTCACCATTGTTTACATAACTATCACGTGACAGGTAATTTGCATAACCTTTCAAAAAATCGGTTTTCCCTATGTTTTGTCTCAGTACTTCAAAATATATGACTCAAACTTGCTGGAATGCAAGCTGTCACAATGCTCTTCAAAAGAGTGTCTTAGATTTTCATATCTTGCTTAGTTTTTATTTGAGCACAATTTTAAAGAAATCAACTAGGGTTAAATTCACCGCTCTGGAAGTTCTTCTGGCATAAAAATTGTTTAAGAAGGTTTAAAAAAATTCTGAGACACTCTTTGGAAGATCTTTAGAACAGCTTGCACTCACACAAATTTCAGGCAAATATCTCATAGCTTTGGAACAAAACATAGGGAAGACCGATTTTTGAAAGGTTATGCAAATTGCCTGTCACGTTATAGTTATATAAACGATGGTCACACTATGATAACCAAAATGTTTCCCTACATCGAGGCTTTCCGAAAATATATAATTTACGGAGGTTCTGAGCTTATTAACCACTAGAAAATTGTTGATTTAAAAAGGTCAATTTCTTGTCTTGGAACCTTAAGCAATAAAGCACACCCAGATTTTGACAAGTTCACGACATATATGCACGAGCGATAGTTAGTGCATATGTAAAGTGAACTGGTCAAAATCGATTGAAATTCAGGTATTGAGCGTCAAAAAAGGATTTTTGCTCAAGCTGAGAGCTCGCGCCTGTGACAGCCATATCATGTATATCACGAATATACCACGTTTCTTTTCACGTCTCGACCAATCAGATCGCTGTATTTGCACCACCAATATACTGGTATGATATAATTATCGTTATTGTGGCAGTCTAAAAGCTGAGGATGTTGTAGCGCTGGTACGATGTTGTGCCTTCTCGCTACGCGTCTCGGACAATACCTCCGCTGCACGATGTACTCGGACACTACCAATATGTGCACTGCTGTACAATACCAATTAACCATTTCTTTAATATGTTAACTAAAAATTTACCTATTTTGATCCGGAACTATTTTTGTTTATAAACACAAAAATTGTCGTTTTGCAAGATTTCATTTCACCTTGGTTCGGTGCTGGTTATCGTAAAATGGATGACATTTCCAATAAAAACATACGACAAAGAAATTTGCATGTGTACTTATCGCAAAGTGAGGATGATTTTTGTTATCCGGAAGAGCTGTTTGCCGTCAGCGAAGCGAAAACATTGACAACAGGTGATGTCGGCGCGGCGTAGCCACTTCTACCGGGCCCAAGTACAACTTACTTCAAGTTAGGTGAAGCTGTAAGTGTAAAGCCAGGATTCACCGGTGTTTTAACCGAAGCTGAAGTTAACAAAGGTGTACCATCAAACGCCGTGGCTCAACTTAGCGGCCATAAAACACCATAAAACATCAGCAGCGTAAACAGATACGCAGTAGCCCCGAGCGACCAGCAACAACTAATGAGCGATACTCTCACCGGCGTTCAATCCAAACATGAGCCCGATTATCGACTGGTAACACCTCTCTTCCTGCCGAAGTTCTCTAAAAATTGAAATTGATGATCAAACTTATATTTTGATTCGATAAGATATTTGTTGACATTTTTTGTGTTCTAACACGAAAGGTTAGGCATTCTGATTCACAAGTTTGTATTTAAAACAAAATGCTTCTTAAAGTTAGGAGAGAGAGAGAGAGAGAGAGAGAGAGAGAGAGAGAGAGAGAGAGAGAGAGAGAGAGAAGTTGGCGGAATTGAATTGTCAGCTGTCAACCTCATAGGGCTTGCCGCATGGTCATCATTTTGGTTTGCATCTGATGTAGAGGTGTTTTCAATGTATGACACCTTTTTATTATCACTTATGAAACATTTATATCACAAGCAGTTGCAGCAACTTATACACATGCAGACGTTACAACTAAATTAAATAACTGTCCACAGTTCTGGCTCATGATGTACCAAGTTTTGCAATTGAGACTCGCGTAATTCCATAAAATGAAACTTGTGTATAGACCATTTTGCGATCAAAATAACAAGATTCATCTTTTCCATTTACGGTTCACTTCAATCCCGAATACAATATTCTGCCAACTCAGAGCATGGTGGAAGTCAAACAACCTTTGTCCTATGTTTTCTACAATGCCCCATACTTCTTTGGCGATGATACAGTCAAAATAGCGATGATGAGGTGTGTCTTTTACATCACAAAACCTGCGAAACGCATTATCTCTCAATTCCCAAAGATACAGTTTTACATTATTTATACCTTTCTAATGCAAGAATTTCCATTGAAATGCTCTTATTTGGTCTCATTTGTAACTCTATGAACTAAACTCAAAACGTCCTTCCAAGCGATGGCTTTTCCAAACTCATATTGCCCGCTCAAAGTAGTGGCAGGTTGTGTAACCCTTCTGACTAGAAGTCTATATACATCCCCTGTCTTCAATTTCATCAATTTCATCTGAATTTCAATGTACTCTACACTACGTTTAAAATTAGCAAAGACATTATATTTACAGTTCCACAAAGTAGTACTAACAGTATTCTTTATATCTTTCAGGGGTGGGACGAAATTCTATACTTTCAAAACATGTTGGTAAAAAATGGCAATCTTGATACAAAAGGCTCAGTTGAAATTCGAGTATTTGAGAACACATCCCTAACAATTGAAGAATCAGAACAGGGATCAAATAAACAGACATGAGCTGAAAATGCTCACGTATTTCATTATATATTGCAGGTTTGTGTACATTTAAACTTTTGCCACATGTTTGCAACTCATTGAAAGCGTTCATGATCAACATCATGAGCAATGTTCACCACATCATCATCAGATATGCAAATTATAAATTACCTGACATGGAAATGCGAAATGACTTTCAATATTATTTACCAGGTATCACCAATGTACATAGCATGTTTCCGCATCTGTTGCATACGTATCTACCTACGCAAGACAATTGATATTTAGGTGACCAGGAGGATTTTGACCGAAAACGGAACTAATCAGGATTAGCATGTGTCAGAGTTGGACATCGAATGGCAAATGTATACTTATCTCTCGATCTATGGTGATCATCGTTACTGCACTGATGAACGTCGAATGGTTTTGGCTCTGTGGAGGCAAAACCGTGTCATACTCCCTTTTTCACTGTCTGAAACTGCAAATGTAAACTCATATCGCCTGTGGGAAAGGGTAGCGTCGAAAATACTGTTCAACCTTGGTTTTACAACGACATAAGGTGTTATTACCAAGCTTTATATATAGTATACCATTGCATGGCCCTGTAAAAGAGTTGGACAGCAAACTTCTTCTGAGGTTAATGGGTCAACCTATATCAACACAACATTTTGAGTCGTGTATTGAAGCTCGCTACTATTGGGTTTAGATTCTTTACTGGCTCCTATACTGAAAACTTGAAGCTGATACCCCCTTTCTAACAATATGAAAGCAGTTTTGCACAAGGACAAAACCTTTTAGCCTTATCGTACAAGGTGCATGGGCACGGATGAGACTAGCGTACGAGGCTTTATCAGTTTGCCGAATATGCGATATTCCAACGATGATCTACTCTCTAACATGAACTATCACAGCCATGCAGCTTAAGTGCGTTCACC
The DNA here is from genome assembly GCF_041260155.1 of Ptychodera flava. NCBI lineage: Eukaryota > Metazoa > Hemichordata > Enteropneusta > Ptychoderidae > Ptychodera > Ptychodera flava. The sequence continues at coordinate 36,042,537 of NC_091943.1, read as the reverse complement.
TATGAACCGAAGAGAAAATAAAGCCAATTTTTTGAGATTTTAATACCTCTCTTGTTTCTCAGAGACTTGTCTGCTACGCTCTGCCCATGCCGTGATCGAGACACCTGTTAAAAACACCTTTTATGGATGAAATATTCACGCTACTCAATGATGGCGGAGAGAACACAATTTATTACTAAGTGTACTGCGCATGCGTGTGGATGATGTCAGACATATAAACAATATCCCAATATGTTACATCTCCCTTTTTTTCAGCAAAAGTCATAAACAACAAGCATTAAAGTAATCAACACTTTCATTGTTATGTCCGGCATATTTCTTGGTATACACCAAACAATGTTCGGAATTCTGATTGTTCAAGTGTTCAGCATGTTCAATGCCAATCAAACTTTTTAAAACAAATGGAACATGTTTTGTGTTGTGTGTGTGCATGTGTGTGTTGTAAGTGTTTTTTGTGGCAAAACGAAATTCCTTTCGATGAGTTCCAGAGTCAGTTCTTGCCACATTAAGTGTCAACATAGTCCTGGAATCTAATTGGCCTTCTTACAACTCGACCACTGGAAGTTGTAGTTACTGGTGACTTGTTTCCTGTGGTATCTGATTGCGTCATATTTCTACAAGACAAGTTTTTATTGGTAACCATCTCTTTTCGAGGTATTAGTACATCTGTTGTGTTATCCTCTTCGGCTGGTGGTACACTATGTTTTATAGCCATGGTGATCATCTTGGACATCAGGAACTACTGGACAAATAGTATACACAACAATAATACAGGTACTTGATATTCATTAATTCAAGTTCCTGTCTCTGCGTCCGTCGTATTCTACACCAAATGCCTGTAATATACACAGCACGTGATATAAAATATCCGACAAGCGACCTTAGAACAGTATAAAGTGTCGATGTCGTGTCCAAATGTACGTAATGAGTGATAAAAACATCAAGGCCAAAGTAAATTCTTTGTTTTGCGTCCGTGCGCCTAGATTTTTGGAGATTTTTTGGAAAAAAACACAAACTTTCCTTTCAAAAAATCGCCGTTGGTGCGCTATTTTGTCGCAAAAAAGTCGTGGTTTTTAACTTTGCGACGAAAGACTCCTTCACGGCAGTCGGATATCACCGATGGACCGTACGGTGACGTAAAACGGTACTCTCTAAACATTTACCCCTGTCCGACATTCGCCGCCTCACGTTCTCGCTGTCTGTTGTGGCTTTGCCTGTTTGGGCTTTGCCGTCACGATAAAAAAAATGGATGGACACAGAAATAATCGAAGTTACAAAACAGGAAACCTTTGCAAGGCAACTTGAAAACATGGTCATTGCGAGCAATCGGGACTTGAACAGAGAGAGATTCAGTCGGCCGATTGGACTTGGGTACCACGACTCAGAGAGTATGGCAGACGGAAATATCGGAAGTGTTTGTAGCCTATCCTAGTTTATCGGTCTTTCAGGTCTGCCAAAAATTTGGTTCATCCGTCCATTTTAACTTGAAACAAAAACAAACCTTTAATACGTGCTCTTTTGTTCAGTTTGGGTAAGGGAAAGTATATTAGAATCCCTCTGTGACAGTTCAAACTTGTAGTAGGCTGTCGTAGCTGCTCTTGAAGGAGGTCATACTTTCTGCATTAATGACATCGGCTGGTAATTTATTCAAGGTGTCCACAACCCTTGCTGAAAAAAAGTACTTCCTCGTGTCAAGTCAAACGGTAAGTTTATGAAGTTTGGCACAGTGTCCGCGAGTTCTCGAGTCGGCTGCTAACTCAAGTGAAACATGGCCTTTGATAATTTTCTAGAGTTGAATCATTTTGCCGTGATTTCTTCTTTGTTCAAGTGTTATTAAACCAAGCTGTATAAGTTTATTTTGATAATTGTAGTGATTGAGTTCATGTATTGTCTTTGTTGCCCTGCGTTGCACTTTTTCTAAGATGTTTATGCCCTTTTGTAGTCATGTTGACCAAGCTTGTACCGCATGTTCGAGCTGTGGTCTCACAAGTTTGTAAAGATGAAGACTGACATTTTTTTTGATCGACAATGATCGTTTGATGAGATCAAGCATTCTGTTTGCCTTTTTTGCAAACTTATCACACTGGCTTGACAGTTTTAAGGTAGAATGAAGTAGGACGCCCAAGTCATTTTCTTCAGTTGTATGTCCCAGTGAAATAGTGTTCATTGAGTATTTATGGAAGGGGTTGTTGTAGCCAATATGCATCCGCCAGTGTTCACTCATTTTTTGTAGCTTGTCCAAATCAGCTTGTAGAATTTCAGGATCACTACAATTTCGGAAGGGATGATATGTCTTGGTATGGTCAGTAAATGTTTTGAATTCAGAACTAATTTCACCGCCAGTGTGATTGATGTAGATTAGAAAGAGTACTGGTCCAAGAACTGAACCCTGTGGGACACCACTTGTGACGTATTCTCCATTCAGATGATGCTCCATTTATGACTATTCGCTGTTTTGTATTTGTCAATCAAGCTTTGACCCACTGTAGAATATTTCCATTTATGCCATGATACTTCATCTTTTCAATCAATCTGAGGTGTGGTACTTTGAAAGTGCAAGGAATATAGATGTGAAGCGTCCACCTAAATTTGGGTCTAATGAATCTGTGCGCGGAGACTAACAATTGTTTGATGGAAAGGAAAGGTGCTGGTTTTATGGATGGTCCCGAGGAAGCTGCAGGGAAGACTTTTGTCAATTATATCACCAGTGTCTTGTTCTCTCTGATGCCCCACCTTTCTAAAACTAAATGCAGAGGCTACAAGTTACCATTTCTGTTTGGTGTTTTCTTTCAAAGCAAAGGCAACTTTCAGCAAAACTATGACATTCCATCAGAGCATAAACATTACCCAAGAAACTTGAAAGAAACGTGCAAGAACTTGACCCCAATGACCCGAGCGCGTTCAATACATGCCACAAATACCGCTGCGATATCACAGCTAGCATACTGCTTGTCTACATCAAGAACGAGGCTCCATCGCCTATAAAATTATGCAAATTTGGTTATTCCGTTCAGGCTGTCTACAGATATGAATGAGAACAGTTGGGCATGTTACTCAAGGCACCGAAAAGAGCAACACGGTGTTGGTCTACGGTTATTATCTCTGTGGAGAGATGAATGGAAGAAGGGTGATTTTGTGTTGGACATCGGTTGTGGAACGGGAGAGTTGACCAAGATGATAGCAGAAAATGATGATGTCAGTCAAGTTGTAGGTAAGAAATGGCAAGGGTCAGTAAAGCGTAGGAGCGATAAAACATGATTGACACGCTGTTATCTTTATGTATCTACAATTGAATCGTCCATGACACGTCGATTGTGATGCGCTCACTGAAAGGCTTACTAATACTAGTACTACGGGAAAATACGACCCTATTCGAGTTGACCTGAGACGAACTTTGGACAACCTGATCCCCTAACTCAACATTTGTAGGTCCAATTTTGAAACGGGCCTCGCCGCTCCGTGTGATAGCATGGACGTAAAAAAAATAACGTCCGTGTGCATAGCAAGAAATTTACATGTGCAAAAGTACGTATAGTATGTCCGTCAACATCAAAAAGTCGCGAATCGCTGCAATTTTTAGCTTGCTATTTGATGTGTTGATGCATCCTGGGCTTCAGATGGGATTTTATTCAAATGAAGTTTGCATTGCCCAAATTATGCAAATGAGCTTAAAAGTGTGAAAATGGTCAAAAATTAATAACTCAAGAACCGCTGTTTTGATTGCTTTGAATAAGTGTGCAAGTACCTTAGGTGGGCACGTGGACCTTATACAGTTATATGTATATTGTAGAGATATCTTGAACTTTGTATTTTTTTGAATTTTGGGGTATTTTTCCTTACTTTAAAGTAAAAATTCTTCTCTGAAACCGCTGGCCCAAATGCTCTCAAATTTGGGTTAGATATTTTCGTGGGTGTTACCCTTCTAATTCGTTGAAATTACGACAGAATTGGCAAAATTACCGTTTGGGGGCAAGTTTTGTATTTATAACTGCTGGACAGACAGCTTTTATATTTGGTGTACAAGTGCCCAGGGATGACAATAGTTGGATATGTGGAAATTGTCCTGAGATATGCAGATTGGTATTTTTAAGACTATTTGTCATTTTCAGTCAAGAAAACGTATTTTTAAGACAATTTTGTCATTTTTTGGTCAAGAAAACTTGTTTTCAAATGTCTGATAGATTTGGTATAAAAGTCCCGAAAGATGTTATAAGTTAGATAAATCTTCGGCTCAGTGTTTGGAAACCCCCAAATTTGTATAATTTAGGTAATTTTCTCAGTCTGTGACCTTAAATGACCAGCCAAGGATATATCGTGAGACAGTTTTGAAGGCTGTGAACATAATTTTGTCATGATATTTGGTATCAATTTGTAGCGAAATTTGGTAATTTTGTGTAATTTTGTTAAACAACTTTTGATGTAAATTTCTTGATTTCGACCTGGTTAAATATCATATAATTCAGACAATCACAATTAAATATATACTCTTTGTGGATTAAGTGTATTAAGTATTGGTAACTAAATAGTGCAACATTGTAGCAGTTTCTCATTGACCTTGAATTTGATATAGGTCCCCTTTAAGTGTACACATCTACCTATTAACTCATTTTGGATCTTTGAAGCAAAACAAGATGCAGTAGAACTGGCAAATGTATTCATAATACCTGCATTAGTAGGGGCATGCATAGCAGCGACTACACTGAAAAGAGTTGACAATTGAACAGAGGTGTTTTTCATTTTCAGGACTCGACATCTCTGCTAAGGCTATCGACTTTGCACGGCAGCACAATTCTGTAGATGGAAAGATCAAGTACCTTGTAGGTGACGCTATGCTTCTTCAGGACACCTTCTGCCACTTTGAAAAAGCTTTCACCAAGGTCTACAGTAACGTGGCACTGCAATGGATGGAAAACAAAGAAAAGGTGTTTCGAAATATTTGTTGGTGTCTCAAAGATGGAGGCTCCTGTGTAATTAATGTCCTCCGAGGTGAAAACCTGACCTTCCATAATGTATATCATAGGAGTACAAAATTACCAAAATGGATGAAATATTTTGAGGTAGACTACTTTTATTTTCTTTGATGAATTAAAACAGTTAAAATTACCCCAAATTATACTATAAATTTATTCTTAATTGCCCACTATATCAACAACAGTGCAAGAAATTCTCTGGCGAATATATTATCACTAAAAGTATTGATAGCTTGGTTGACGCAATCAAAACGTTTCACTGTTTGTCAATTACAGCAAATACTGCTGATTAGGTAGAAAGGCGTCCGCTGTCCTCAGATGTTATCATCGATGTGACACACAAAAAACAGAGTTTATGCTTAAATAGTTATGCCATAGTACCAAAATACGTATACTGCAAACGTAAGTCGATTGCAGATCTATGGGACGACTGGAGGCCACCTCGAGTGCCACAACTCATACATGCCTCAAAGAATTCCGTTCAATCTTCAGAATCTTTGCATTTATCAGGCACAGTGTGTAACTTCATACACTCATGCTATGGATTTCTTTGCGTGGAATCTTTCAAACATTCTCTTGGAAAATCAGGGATAGAATTCAGGGGTCACAATGCAAATTTTAGTACTAGGGAAACAAATTACCGAAGATTTACCGACATTTGAAATTCAAAATGGCCGCCTTTCCCTGTGTTGACTCTATGAGGAAAAATAAAATTTTCGATTTCGAAAAATTAAGACTGTGAAAGTTTTCTTTCTACAAGGGCTTCAAAATGAGAACCTATTAGTGGTAAATCAGAAAAGAATTGGAAACGTTTGAAAGTCCGAATATCTGTCGAGGCGCATTGCACCTCAATATGTGGTCCTGAAATATTGGGATTAGAGCTGTGTCTTTCACTCATTTTATATCACATGCAGCTCATTTGTTTAACCTATGATATATTCTTCACATATAAAAATTTCAGAAACTTCAAAATTGGTTCCGACATGTATCATTTCAATTTAAATAATTTACCCCACAACCCTACTAATTCTTAATTGTCAACTGCTCCCACATTATTATTATACACCCGGTAAAAACAAATGAACCCTTATGCCCAAGAAGTTAACACAACCATCGTAAATTTGCAATAAAACAATTTATGTTTTCTGGTTAATATATTTGCAATATAGTAAATTAAGTCAATGCCAACTCGAAACACGTTTCGGCAAACCCTAAAAGATTTCCTGCAAAGTTTACAAGGTTAATTTCACACCTAACAAATACAGATATACTTATTTTATGCATTTCTTTCTGATGCTATTACTTCATTTGTTGCATAGGTGCTTAACAATGGTCACCTCTTTGTTCATGATTTATTCGTTTATATATGGGGTTTGCTCGTCCAGCGTTACTTTCTTGTTCATTAACATTGTCTTATCAAACAAATTTGCTATGAATGTCGATCAAATGTGAAGCAAATTCAGCAGTTGTTGCATGTTCATAGTTTACTAGTCTTTAGCTTTCCAATCTCTTGGAGACTTAGCTAAATAAACGATAGTTGTGTGCCTTCGTTTATATGTGGTTGCTTCAGTCACTGTCACCAGTTTCAGGTCACCTGCCATTAATTTTGGATATCCACAAGGGAAGTTTGGATATGTTGTGCATAGCAACAAACTCCTTGTATGAACCCGGTGTGCTATTTCCCGTTTCCAATTACCCTTTATCCCAATCCAACACTATCGATTGGTCGATTGATATTTAGACAAACACAATTTTCGGTCATCGAAAATACTCGCGATTAAAGAATACAAATCGTCGACGACAAGGTAATTAAAACCATCAGTTACAGTGAGTTCTTGTTCAGTTGAAGCCAAAAAGATAAGGATAGGGATTCATCCAAGAAGGCCTTTGATTCTTGCACTGAACAGAAAATTCCTTCAATTTCTATGCCTCATGTCTTAGTATTCGTTAATATTTTCCTCTGTTTACAGCTGTAAAATTATTAGGACCTTCTACCGAAGTATGGTCCGTTCCGTTCTTTGGAAGTTTGGAAGAATTTGATTGAACGAATTCATCAAAGTAGGCCTTTAAAAGCAATTCTTGCACTGAACAGAAAACGCATATAATTTCTATGCCCTATGTCTTAGCATTCGTTGATATCTTTCTGTTTAAAACTATTAGAACTTTGAACCGAAGTACTGTCCGTTCTTTGGAAGTTTGGAAGATTTTGATGATCTGCTTTCACGATGTGGTTTCAAGAAGTATCCACGTACTGTTGATGCGTACACCACCGGACAGTCACTAAACACAAAGGTGGACCACAAAGGTGACATATTTTAATGTTTCAATGATTACTTGGTGTATTTTTGAAATGACATGACAGATAGTGACACTCCATATCAGCTTGCTTGAGCTACTACTGTTTGCAATTCACGGATGAGAGTAGAAATTTGAAATCAGTATGGAGTTTGAGTATGAAGCATTCGCAGACACTTACACAATGTCAGACAAAACTTGACTCAAGAAAAATACTGTAATTATCTGTGATAGAAGTGCAGCGCAAATCATCATACAATGGCGCTAAATCATGTTCACAAAGCGATCATTGATATTCGTTGACTTTGTTAGTAAAAGAGCACTGGGCTCTGTTGGTGGAATAAAGAATTTTGTTAATTAATTAAAAGAAAAACTTAGTTTCCATGACATTAATAATTGAATCGGTGAATAAACGACTTCCACGCATTGTTTATTCTGAGAGCGAAGAAATCTTACAAATTGCAATAGTTCTGCCAATTACATTCAAGAGAGAAGTACCACTCGTTGTATTGTGCAGGAACTGCGAAAGCGGAAAGTGTATCTACCATTCTCTTGCAAAAATAAAACAATAACGTTTTCAGTTGCATTTAAATTGTATTTAAACGTGTAATTATGTTTTCTACCGAGGACTTATTATTCGTCTTTTTTATCCTGTTTTCCGTTTAATAGATTTCATGAGACCGTTATTGACACACTTGGAATTTATACCAGTGGATTTAAAGGAAGACTTTCTTGAGGATTGTTTTCAACTGTTCCGTCGAATATCACCAAATACTGCACACACCGAAGACGATGCACTCATTTGGTGTTATGATATTTTAGATGTAAAATTGGTAAAATAAGTTTTTACTCATTTACTCTAACTGCAAGAGGAAAGTGCACTCTCCGATCAAGCATTGCCCCGGGTGATATACCCATTTTAATCAAACTCTCTAAAATTTGTCGATGATTGATGATCAATATTTGATTTTGATAATTAATAATTTGATTTATTTGATAATACGGCATCGATATTGTTGACATTTATTGTGTTCCAACTCAAACTGTTATAGGCATTGTGATTCACAAGTTCATATTTAAAAACAAACGCTTCTTAAATTTGTTTGTGTGTGAGAGAGAGAGAGAGAGAGAGAGAGAGAGAGAGAGAGAGAGAGAGAGAGAGAGAGAGAGAGAGAGAGAGAGAGAGAGAGAGAGGAGAGAGAGTCACGCCATAGATGAAACTAAAAATATTTTCACTTAAAAATATTCCTCTTGAAGAGTGCCCAATTGCACAAAACACTCTTACAGGAGAAAGTCTTATCTGTTTGTGACGCAGGATCCATCAGCAGGATCGCAAATTTGTCCTCGTCTGGAACGGTATCATCGAATTTAGAAAAACCCATGTCATCGATCACTTCATAATTCGTGAGTGTTTCCGCATCTATCATTGGCAATCCTGTCATGTCACACATAATAAAAGAATAAGAAAAAATACAACCGATCCATCAATTGTTTTGTATTTTATGCAAGTCAAGATACGATCAATTACGAAGCAGTCAACATTTAATTCGCCGGATACTGATTATGATAGTCGAGAAGATAACTCCGAGGAAATAGCGTCAACGTTAGGTAGAGATAGTTGACAGTATTGTATATTGTTACTGTTGTCGTTAGAAATCAGATTGATCAAATTTAACGGCCAGATTTCTAGAACAGGCAAGTTGTCCCGTACTTCAAATTTAACAAAACTGATATCAGTTTTTAAAACAATTGTTAGATTGACCAGCTAGTTTCACAAACTTACCTTGGAGGGGCGAGAATACAAGGTCAGTGAAAACATCTCCAGAGAGCACTAGCGATTTAGCTCTATCCAATCTCTTCTTCGGGCGTAAACGAGTGTTGAGAACAGTATTCAGGTCAGAAACTATTTTCAGGCGATATAGTGAAATGAATAAAATGTTTATGTTTTAGATTTTAGTTCAAGTTCCTCTCAATAACATTTGTTGTCTAGCAAGATGTTTACCGATGTGCCAGAGATGCTGAAGAAGAGAAATTTACTGGCTTATTCAGATGCTCGTCAAAGTTGACTTGTTCTATGCAGAGGGAGCGTTGAAGATAGGAAAAGCGTTCATATTTAGAATAAAATACTGTTGTGAATGCTTTCTGTGAAAATTATAACGAAATTTACACTCATTTGCGATTGACCTGTTTTGTTTGGTTGTTTTTTTTGTCTTTTAGTGTGCTTCTAAATGTGGTCAAGATAGCTATACTATTTCACTCACGTTTATCAGGCCACTTCAAAGAATTCTGAGAGTTTGAACTCGTTTCATTGCCAATTGTTCTCAGATATTGGGTTCTACGACGGTCCTCTTCACAACTTGTACCGGTACCAGAAATATTCATGAACTCAGCATCAGATTGGAAGGAAAACGTACTAAATCTTGCCTTCCAGCTATGCAATTTAAATTGATAATGTATATGATAACAATGTGTTGACAGAAGTTCTTGAACCAATGATAAATCTAAAACAGTCTATTAAACATCCACCTACAATCTTATTTATTGTGTCACGCACAGAAACAAATATTCCTGATTGTAGGCCCGTGAGGTAGTAAGATGACTTTTGCGATTAATCTTTTGATGTGAAAAGGTGATCTGTTTCCTCGATCTAACTCCGTAAAAAGGATTACAAGACGGCAATATATATATATATATATATATATATATATATATATATATATATATATATATATATATATATATATATATATATATATATATATAAGCAGAATTACCTTTAGTCTTTCACATGGTTCATCACCTGTTTTAACAGTCATCGATGAACACAAGAGTGTTCGTAAAAGATTTCCGACGACCCGCCGACAGTTGCCTGTCGTTTACATTTAGATACCGTTGCTATCGGAATCGGTTTACAAAGCTATCGATTACTTGTGAATACCTCTGCAAAGCAGTGAGGGAGTGAGCACACAGAAGTACACAGTCAGTGAGAAGACGTGTCCACTGCAAATCTTGTGTTCTGTGTTGACTACGGCTAATAGAACGTTGAAGAGCGACTGAAAATGATTGGTCAAAAGTCTGCGTAGAATTCTGACGCAGTTCGCCGAACGTTTAAACGTTTAAAGTTTGAGAAACAGAGCTATTTCCTTAATTCACGCAATAGCATCAGTACATTTGACAAGCCATCTCTGAAAATTGGAGGAACCGAAGAAAACTCATTATGAAGCGGTATATAAATCATAAGCTTATTACTTGAAATTATCAGTTTTGTCGCTGTTTTATGTTCGATATACAATATATTCGTCGACTACACACTAGTATCAGGAGCATGAAATATAAAGTAATGAACAGAGTCAGACTCGTACAGGAAAACCTGATCAGGCTTCGACGAGCACGGCACCGCGAACTTTTACGACAGATGCATACTTTAACTGCTTTTGGTGGTATTCTTCATTGGTGTTTGATTGCACATTTCAATGAAAATCATGCTAAATATAAATCGACTTTGGAGAAATGCGCGTTTCCGTCCATATTTTGCAATCAATTTTGAAATCAAACCATCCGTGTTTATGATGTTGAATTGTAGATGAGTGATGAATTACTGAAATGTTGTGTAATATAACTAGAATATGCTCGTACTGCTTTCACTGACTATTTATAAAAGACAACCTTGCATAGGCTTCATACATTTACACGATAAACACCAGTCGCTAAGTGTGTGCTATATGGAGCTAATTGATAAAATGTATACCCCGTTCGTGGAAACGTTGATGCTATTTTATAAACAGATATGTTCCTTCCTTATTAAGTTGGCTTTCCTCCCTAGTTTTTACAGAAACAATTTTGCTCCCATCATCCAGATCCCAAAGGTACCAACCCACTTGATCAAAATTGAAGATTTTAAATTTAGGTGGGAAATACAGTGGTGAAACTACACTGCTTAGAAGGACTAAGCATTGTGAACAATTACGCAGTGTGCTTACAATGCCATTGCATTTTAAAAGATCAAAATCACGTCTTTTGAGATTTTATGAGAACCTGCCATCAGGCCGTCGTTTACGGGTTCCAAGGTGTAGGGCTGTGAGAACGAAGCTGAGTTTTATTCCGAATTCAATTTCAATTTTAAACAAATCAAATTAGGGTAATTTCCAGTCTCAGTTTTACCCCCTTTGTGTGTTAGTGTATTGTGTGTTGTGTATTTTGGTGTTAAGAACCACATGTAAATTTCTCTAAAGGAGATAGTAAAGTTTTCTGAACCTGAATTGCATTGGATGTGAAGCATACGTTACAGGCATGGTTCAGGCGTCAGATTGTCTCATCAAAAAATTTACTTACCAGATTACAATTTCAACGGAAAACAAAAGGCTATGAAACCTTCATGATCCTCTTACAGACTAGAACAAACTCGATCCCTGGGATCGGGTCCCCCACCTTTAAGAAATGAAAATTCTGAGAAGGCAAAGTGCATGCTAAATGATGAAGTAGGACAGATCTTAACACACAATTTTGAAAAGTTACTTTGTCTTTTCAATATGCTTTTTTAATATGTTTAATATGTATTTAGTTCCATCCTCAAAGTTCCACTGATATTGAGTGGCCTGTACTGAGCACTGGTATGACTATCTTACCACAGCTGGTATGAGTCCTTTTCCAGTCAAAATGCCGCATTGGCATGACAGACACAGGGAGATAATGTCATGTAATTTATATAACCTGATATATATGACACATGGATGTTAAATTGGACAAATAAAACCACTTATAGTAGTAGATGCGCAAAGAATGCCATTTTATTGAATACACTTATTTGTGATGCATTGTTGACACATAAATACATTACAATAATTTACACGGAAATACATTACAACAATAACATATTATTGGTCATGCCACCGTTGGCTGATTAACAGTTATTGGTGCACCTTAAAAAATGATGAACCTAAAAGGGCAGGCCAATCTCAACACACATCCTAGGAAGTCTTCACCCTTAGCTCGCCTTTAGGTAAATAAAATTTGACACCCATGACCTTTTGGGTCCTGTACTCTTAAGTCAGCCATGCAGGGCATACCATTTCAAATCAGTTCTTATCAAGGGTTGTGTACAGACACAGAGGGCATACCATTTCAAATCAGTTCTTATTAAGGGTTGTGTACAGACACACAGGGCATACCATTTCAAATCAGTTCTTATTAAGGGTTGTGTACAGACACACAGGGCATACCATTTCAAATCAGTTCTTATTAAGGGTTGTGTACAGACACACAGGGCATACCATTTCAAATCAGTTCTTATTAAGGGTTGTGTACAGACACACAGGGCATACCATTTCAAATTAGTTCTTATTAAGGGTTGTGTACAGACACACAGGGCATACCATTTCAAATCAGTTCTTATCAAGGGTTGTGTACAGACACACAGGGCATACCATTTCAAATCAGTTCTATTAAGGGTTGTGTACAGACACACAGGGCATACCATTTCAAATCAGTTCTTATGAAGGGTTGTGTACAGACACACAGGGCATACCATTTCAAATCAGTTCTTATCAAGGGTTGTGTACAGACACACAGGGCATACCATTTCAAATCAGTTCTTATCAAGGGTTGTGTACAGACACACAGGGCATACCATTTCAAATCAGTTCTTATTAAGGGTTGTGTACAGACACACAGGGCATACCATTTCAAATCAGTTCTTATCAAGGGTTGTGTACAGACACACAGGGCATACCATTTCAAATCAGTTCTTATTAAGGGTTGTGTACAGACACACAGGGCATACCATTTCAAATCAGTTCTTATTAAGGGTTGTGTACAGACACACAGGGCATACCATTTCAAATCAGTTCTTATTAAGGGTTGTGTACAGACACACAGGGCATACCATTTCAAATCAGTTCTTATTAAGGGTTGTGTACAGACACATTGTACCAGGATAATCTGAAACTGCTGAGAATGACTGTACCTTCTCATTGATCTCTAAAATAAAACTTCTTAATCCTCAAAGATCAAGTAACTTCAATGTCAAGATTGTGCCAAGTAGTTTTCAAATGTGAAAAATACACAACTGACCTTACACTGTTAATACATCAAAAGCACATAAGAAACATGTCACAATGAATATTAAGTTGAAAACTGCGCTGCAGGCTGAAATTTTGTATACTCAATAACATGCATTATGAGGAAGATCTGGAATATTCAAATTTGTATTGGGGTATGTTTTCAATTGCTTACAAGACAATGAATTGAATGGCATCTGTAAACTTGAAGAGTCTTCCAGTATTGTTTCAACCTGGTCCTTGCTCTCTTACCCAAACCTGTCAATGTTTGTAAATTAATTCCACAAATGATATACACTGTAAATATCTACACTACTATAGAACAAGAAATTTGACCTAATCTGATTATTTAAATAATTTATGGCTAATTAATAGGACACTATATAAATTACAGTATTTGCATAATTCACATCACTATATGCTACATATTTGTATATTAGAAACATTCCCCTGTCATCCTTCATAGTTAGATTTCATGTCAGTCATGAAAGCTACCTTGTGGGCTAGAAACTAGCTCACATCATTACAGTAAATTGTTGTTACTGAGATGCTTACCATATTTGACTACACTGACAGTGGAACAAATAGGGCAGAGCTGCATGAATAAAACATACAGACTTAGGGCATTCTATAGTATCTATAGGATAAGCTGTCATTTTCATAGAAGTATGGCAAAATAGATGCATGCAATAGAGGTGGTTTTCCCTCAAACATTATTTTCACAACTATTAATCTTTCATTTCCGACTGAATTAAGTCACCACTGTAATGACATAAGCAATGACTTGCTTTACTGTACATTTTGATAAAATTTTATTTCAAATCTCACAGAGAGAGTCATCTGATGGTGAAAGTCTACATGTACATGTACATGTTCATGTATGTTCAGTTGGCGGCAGGGTCATTTCATGAGACACACTGTTCAAATACTGCTATGATTTCCAGCATCCAAATAATGGTTACTTTGCTGATGACTCTCAAATCAGACATTCAGAAGAACAAATAAAAGGACAAGATGTATCTTGCTGACACTGCTACAACGCCAATGTATCTCTGATTAGCTTTCTCATGGTGGTTGCTACAGAAGGATTTGGTGGACCTGAAGTCACATGACTGACCTGTTGTGCAGAACAAAAACACAGCATAGTAAGCAAGACAGAGGCGCAAACATAGGCATGTTAATGAAATTCTATGTTGGGCTATTAGAGTTATCAACAAGGAAAGTGGTAAAGGTCATGTTATACAAGGTTTTATTGTCATTGTCTTAATATCCATGAAAGTATGAGGTAGAGTCTGCAAGGAAATTACAGCTGCTATTACATGTATCTTACCTTGTAAAGATATGGCTGTACATCAGTATAGCTTGTATCAAAGACACAGTCTAGATCTGATTGGTTTGGCATCTTCGGTAAGTATTCATTTCTATTCATGGCTTCTGTTATGCAAATTATCTGTTGATTAGAACAAATTATATGATATTTGCAAATCAAATATCTCACTTACATTCATTATTGTTACCACAATAAAACAGCACATACAATACTTTGCACATGAAAATATGCTTGAGATTTTCTGGAACTATTCCATTTGTGATTTTTTGTCTGCATTTATCATTTGTACCAAATCAATGACAAAAATATTATCATACACAATTTTACTATCCCTTCAAATGTACATACTGAACCCTAGCCAATTGATTCACAATTCTGGAAACTGTTTTTGAAAATTTTAATTCTTTACAGTAAAAAACTATGTATTTTTGTCATTAGTGTTTGACTAACCTTCTCACCAAGGAGGTCACCAACTTTCTCTCTGCAAATCTGTCTCTCTGCAAAAAATCACAAAAGTATTTCAATGACACCAGGGTAATTTACAAATTTGGTTTTCTCAAATTTTGTTCAGAAACTCATTTCAGGTACATGTATGCAAAATGACGCCTGTACATGCATTTACTAATACTTCATTGTTATATTACATCAAGGTTACAAATTATGAAAGAAAAAAATTGCATGTAAGGCCAAGAAAAATAAAAAGTTTGTTTCTCATACCAGACATATTTCAAAAATGATGTGGTGATGCAAGGTTTCTTTACTCTCAAATTTTTTTTATTCTTCAATCAACAAGAACGCGGAAAAAACATGAAAACAGCATAGGAATGCACGCAGAGATAAATGCGCAGTAGTGTTGCTTTATTATTTTTGTATAGCAACAGTTCTGTGGTTTGACTTTTTATGCAGCAATGCACAGTTATGACAGCATAATGTACAGTCACAGTTCTGAATGGAATGTTGGTGTCAGTTATTTTGTTTATGGTTCTGTTTTATGCAGCACTGTGTTATGCACTATCGTTGCATATTTTTGTGTGATTTTTTTTTATTTCCTCATGAGCAGATAAAAAGGTTTACGTGGCGAGTCTGAATTGACACCTACGAGGATGAGAAACAAACTTTTATTTTTCTAGGACTAGGAAACATTACAATGAATCATAATATACCAACCTTCAATAACACTAATGAATGGTTGTTTGTTTCAAATTGAACACAATGTCCATTTGACAATTGAAAAAGACAAGAATGAAAGCTGTACAACAGAAATTTACAGATTTGTAGTGATAAATACTTAAGATTTGGACTCTGGAGAAAATCTCAGGGCACTTGAGAATACAACAGGATGAATACGTTTAACCATCACTGGGTTCAAAACAATAAATACCATGATATACAAGAAGTGGGTATGTATTTCAAACTGCCATAAGTGTAATGGTATGATGTTGTCTTAATCTTATTGGTTTCTCAAGATTATAGCTTACAAAGACTTCTCTGATGCAGTCTGCATACAACTTCAGACAATGTCTACATGAATGTAAGGTTTTGACAGTAAAGCTAGGTTCAGGTGACTGTTTGAGGAATGTTGTTTTGATGTATCAATTTTGAAATGATCAGCTCACATAATTATAAACAGAAGGGAAACAGCTAATCTTGTCTCCTTGTGTGTGTGTATGTTTATCTATAATGAATGTTGTTTTACATAAATGTTATCTGGTTTATCGCAATATTTGAAGTCACATCCTGATGGGTTGATAGAGAAGTATTGTTGGATGAAACGTCTTTTTATGATTGCGATGTTCACAATTCCTGATATTACCGGTACTGTAGCATTTGTTAAAATAAAGGATGAATTGACAGGTAATTTGACTATACCATGTTCATTTGTCAGTGAAATGACGTTGAGTTTCAGTGTCCACACTTCCCATGGAGTGCATTCAGGTGGAAACGGCCATCTTGCTTTCTTCTTCTGGTAGAACTCCAGTGAGATCTACATGTAAAACATATAGAATCATGTATGCCATACTTGAAGTATTTAACTTTGAAAAACACATTTTCAAGAGAAAATATTCCTGTGTTAATAATTTTTTACTCCAGTCACAGTCTGTCATGGTAAATCAAAGTACAGATCAGCTAGCACAAAAGGATCGCTTCATTCAAGTCTAGTACAAGTATTAGAATTGAAGCACCTCCGGCGCCGTCACCACTACACTCTGATAAAACAGATTGATAATGTTTGAGATTAACACTTTACCTGTCCACTCAGTGGTCCATCGCTATTTCTAAGTGAATCTTTGAATGCAGATATTTCTCTTTTAATAGCTGCATCTAATTCATCTGATGAACACCTTACCTATGAAATGAAACATACTATTTGTATCACTCATGGTACAAATACTCTGCATTAAATGATATTTAACTTGCTATAATGTGAATGAAATCAGGAGATCTTAACATGTATACCAAATGATCTTTTTCATTGGTCCTGTGATGTGAACTAGTACTGATCAAGCCTTATCTGACACCCTCATTGCTGGTTAATAAAGGACTGAGACCTAAACAGACTGGAAACTTTGGTGACATCTGGTATTCTGTTCTACTGTGTATATATTTCTTTTGTTCATCTAAAGCTTACCACATCCTATGTTCAACGTGGGGTTGCCAGTCATGCCTATATGTAAACACTACGATGAAAGCAATACTAAATCACAGCAACAGCTGTTTCATGATTGCAAAAAAGACACAAACTCATCTATATATATATCAAATATACCGGTATATAATAGACGGGAAATACTCATTACAAGGTCAATGTTTGGCAAATGAAGTACACTGACAGAACTTACATATGTAAAGTCGATGAAGTCACAGTCTACATCAGCGATTCCAACAGTGCCTATGGAATAAGTGCCTTCACGTTTGTAATGAAACTGAAAAACAATGGAAAGATACAATACACATCAAACCCTTGGTGAACACATCATTTGCTGTGGCCTTACTGATTTCTTCATTTTTTTCTTGACACTTATTGCTTAGACTTTCATTTCAGCTGAGAGTGATGTTATCTGATGTTTTGTGACTCTGGTTTTCTTACAGCTATAGTGTAGATACTGAGACATGATTCATATAACTGAAACATGTGAACTTTGCTGTGTTACATATTTCATCACAGCAATGTTGTCAAATGCTTCCATTCAAATACATGGCATGTACTGACAAAAATATATCTGATGCAAAGTTTCGGGCACTGAATCACATAATATACTGATTTCTTTCCGAATGCCTAATGAAAACATGTGCTGGTACACCAAAAAGCCTTGCTTGATGATGAATGACCCCAAGTAACCTTCAACAATGAGGATTTTGTCTTGTATTTTTACTCTTTCACCCCTCTGCCCCTCCTTGCCATCCACAGTGATTTCTAGTTTCACCACTGAAAGCAATGGAGTTGGACCAAACAACTAGCAATGAAATGGTTGAAGTGTAATTCACTGAGATGAAGTCACATAACTATCAGTTGAAGAGTGAAGAAAAAACTTTGAAAATAATTTACTACATAGCAATATTATAATGGTTGTACTGGTACTTGATAGCTTTCTGAATGTAGAAGTGAAATAATCGATCTTTACCTTGCCTGTTGTTCTGTGGAATAGCAATGTATGGAAAATACTCAGCACAGCTTCCTCAATCTGCCTACCTTCAACTGACTGAAAGGTAAATAAAAATAAGGTTACAGTAAAAGTAAATTTTTGTTTTCAGATTAAGAAATATACACATCACGAACAAAGACAACCAAAACCCACTGTACTTGAAAGTAGGTTGGTATAAGGAGAGCCTGCCTCTATCTCTGGAAAATACTGTAATTTTCTAGATATGTCCAAGTATTAGTGATTGGAGGGGGAGGTACTGTGGTTTCAGTTGAATGTTCTCCACATACACATCTACTGTCTCCAAGATGACTGGTTAGCAGGGTAGCGTAAGTATCGCAACAGCCAGTAGTGCGATCGTGAGGTAAATCACATTATCGCAGTATGGAACCATGACTGAATATTTCCAAACAGGAAATGGCTGCAGTAATGCATCGGGGAAATCACAAGCTACATCAGTTCAGCACAGCAGCTAATCGTGTATTAAAACTTAACCACTACTTCACGCAATGTCACCAGACCTTGACGTCAAGTTGTATTTCTGTAGCCTTTATTCTTCAGACATGAAAATATATGAGCTGATTCACTCAACTCAGATCAAATACTGAAGAATAACGGACGTATGTTCACACCAAAACGTTTTGTTTTGGTTCCGGTGGAAGCTGAGGACAGTGCGAATGTTTATGAATCAATGTACCTACCAGTTCGAACAGCTGTGATCGCGCATTCATTCCGAGATCTGCGTAAAAATCATAACATTCACTTTCATAGTACTTTCGTTCACCGTAAGAAATATAGAGAATAGTACAAAGAATTTCGACGGCGCCAAGAAAGATCAAATATTGGACGTCTCCGATCTCCTTGTCGGTTCTGACGAGCTTCGCAATAGCAAATAGCGCCCTCTTTGTGTTATATGGCAGTTCAAAGGTCAAAGGTTAGCACCTGAGGACAGTATAGTACAGAACAGAGCAGAGTGCAGCGCAAGCAAGGCTACGAGCGAGCTACGATCTATCTGTGGCATCAACATTTGAAAACAGACAGTATTGCCATGGTGGGCCTTCTCGTACTCTGCGTCATTATACTAGTTGTAATTGTTGTTCTCCACAAGCTTGGATTAATTTATCAACTTTTCCACAAGGTAATGATTTTCTTTATCGAAACTTGCGGACCTACCAGTGATTCCGCGGTACACGTATGCAAAACTACATTTCATTGAAACTGTGTGGGCCAGATTATCGTATAACTGTAAGCTGCCACTTTGCGTCTTACCGTTTATGAACGCATTTAATCACTCGACATCATAAAAATGTCATTTTAGAACGTTGGACTTTTAATTGTCTGTCCATTGTTAAACTAAAGAAAGCCTCCTCAGTTTTGACAAGAGAACGTTCCCAATCCCATCCATGGTTTTGGAATCGAAAAGAAGAATACTAGACTATTTCATCTCATAATTATTGACGATCTATTCAATTTTACCCCCGTTTGGGGGTGATGCGATATGCGTGCCCGCTCACTCAGGGTTTTTTTATGGATGTGAGTCAACCGGTAGTCCTCTCGAATCTAAGTTTCGTTCTATATAAGGACATGGTCCGTCCACAAGGAGGGACCTGACCGTGATACGGAGCGGGGAGCCTCCCCTCGCACAGCGATGGAAACCGTACAACGCCAGGAACACACTGGCAGACCTGTATGTGCACAATCTCCGTAGAACTTGTTTTTACAGGGACACAACATTTTTGGTTCAGCAAGTCTATCAATCTAGCCATCCGTTTGCAGTACTATTACAGCAGAGGGATATAAATCAATACCGGGAACAGAGTCAAAAGTTTAATAGCTACTAGTATTATCAGGGGATCCAATCTGTTGTTAGTTACCCAGTACCTAATGGGTAAACCAGCAGTAGTGTCTTTCACAGCACTGTATCACACAAGTTGAAGCGACAACAGAATAGGCTTTGCTGTAGTGGTCACTGTGGTTCATTCAGAAAGCTAGCCTTGTTTCATTGGCACTCAAACACTCTATCTATATTTACATCAATTCCTGATTGGAGTGATGTGTCCTTCACAAATTAAATTACCAATTTCATATCAACTAGGTTTGAACTTTGTGTGTATGTTCATGATATCTTACAGTTGTTTGGACATAAATACTCTGCTGTTTATATTGTTGATTAGGCTTAAAGGGAATTAATTTGAATGTGATATGTACTTCTATTGTTCTATGCCTGTACATATGTAGTTCATACTTTGCAAATTTTTCAGTTTCTGAAAGATAAATGAAAGTTTCAAACAAATATTTATTTTTGCATATACTAGATAAAAGTGTTATGTAATTATGAATAAGGCCTTTTATTTGTATCTAATTTATTTAGCAGTCAGTCAGTCTGTATGTAATTTGTACTTTCATTGAGATCTTTTGTTACATTCATTCGAAAACACATGAAAAATTGCCCACAAAAAGTGTGACGTACTAAAAAGAGGGAAAATAGAAGCAACACAGTGACTTTCACTTTATTAAGTGTTAGAGATTCAGTTGTACAAACTGCTGTTTTATAGGTTGATAGTAACTCTACCAAAAATGGTGGTGAGCTAGTGGCTGAGGTACTCAAAGCCCATGGCATCAAGTTCATGTTCACCTTGTGTGGTGGACATGTCTCCCCAATCCTAGTTGCCTCTGAAAAAGCGGGTATAAAAGTGGTTGACACCAGACATGAGGTGAGTGCCTTTAAGTTCTTGTTGTGAATTACTGCAACATTATTACATATTGATGTTGCTGTGATATACAGTAGATATAGTGTCAAAGATATTGTGAAATTTCATTTCTGCAACTTCATCTTGATGTTGTCAAATAAATGATATCTTGACTTCCTTCTTGTGACTTTGTATGTGCTGACTGCAGAAATTTATGATACCACCAGGCAATATTTCAATAAAATTTACTGCGTAAATTTGTTATATGGTCTTGTATTTCATGCTTATCAGATCTAGAAAGGGTCATGTTTGTACATTCCTTTTGATTTTTGCTTTGGATTTCCTTTGACATTAAAGACAGTAAAATATATAGGGGTATTCAGGGGTTTCATTAAGAGCCGGCAACCGGCGAAATTGACCGGTTACTCTCACGATTTCGCCGGCTACTTTTTTGGAAATTTGAACTCTTTCATAGCTAAAATATTTTTTACCTTCTGAAATGATACAGACAGGTTTCACAAGCTGTGTAATCAAACTTTTCAACGGCTTTTATGTGGAACAAAATTTAGAAGACGAGCGACTACTACGATCGCCTTGTACTACGATGCAGCACGGTCTTGCGTATACTGCCTCAATAAAAATCGGAATTGCAATTGACGATTCTATTGGCTACCTGAATTGCTGATTCCTATTTGGTAACCTTTATATACGCTACTGAAAACGTGCATACTACACCTGTTGGCCGTCGTTAGCTCAACTCAAAATGGTCGTTGACCAAATGAAGACGGAAGCGATCGCAAGGTCAAGCTTCGCTGTACGATCCTCGGATTTGAAGTGGACCAAGAAACAAGAGAAGGATAATTATGTGGATTTAAACTGTTTGCGAAGGCAGTGACCTGATTTTTTTCTCACGAAAAACTTTCCGATTACAGTTGGAATTTTAGGAAGCCGATATGCGTTGCACTGTGGTTGGTGTAATTGTGAAGGAGTTTAACCAGCTGGACGTATGATATGTACTGCTCTTTGGTCTATCGACGCCAATAAGAACGTCGCCCAGAGTGGTTACAATACGATCAGACCTATAAATTCACTTCAAAAGCGATCGTCAGGTTAAATCCAAATGTGCGCTTCTGAACGTACAAATTTTCATATCCTATATCAATGTTCTTACTTTGCATACCCATTTAGTCAAATAACCTCGAGGGTCTTTGATTCTAATTGCAAAATATGGTAATGATTGTCATTTTTATCATTATTCGTTATATAAATTATCCTTTTTACCTCCCAAGTGGTACCAAAGTTCTTCATCTGCAGATTTCCATACCAAACATCAGGGTTCTTAATTTTAAGCGTAACATTATGAGTGTTTCATTCAGGATGGCGTC
Organism: Ptychodera flava; assembly: GCF_041260155.1. Classification (NCBI taxonomy): domain Eukaryota; kingdom Metazoa; phylum Hemichordata; class Enteropneusta; family Ptychoderidae; genus Ptychodera; species Ptychodera flava. Next base: position 36,020,170 of record NC_091943.1, on the reverse strand, counting down.
AACAAGGAGGAATTTCCCCTTTTACCAGAAATTTCGGGGGCATTTCACCAGTTCATGTGTTCTACTTGTACCTCTGAGGTGTGACTGGCACCATTTCATGGAAGGGGGGAATTGTCCCCTCGGCAAATTAATTGGGGGTGCCAACATTTCAACAGAGGGGGAATCCCCTATCCCCCTGTCTAGATGTAACACTGTATAATATCATCTACATATCAAATTTATATCATTAATAATAGTGAATTGTTATAGTTTACCTCCTAAAAGCAAAGAGGCTCTAAAGACTTGTTTTCTTTTGTTCAAATTATCGTCAACATCACCACATTTTATCATTTTTAATTATGAATTATCATATTTAGGCCTAATCTCCCAGGAAAATGGCTTTTATGATATGAACACAAATTGCCCTGGAACACTGCTGACAATTCCCCTGAAAATACTAGAAATTCAAGTGACTGTAAGCTGTAAAAATTAAATTTTAGCTCATTTTCAGGATTTCCGGCCTTCGGCGGGAGGGGAACACCTCCTCCCGGACCCTCCCCCGACGACGACCGCTTTGTGGTCATGGCAGCTGTAGGCCGCCTACTTTTCCATTCTAGCCCCCTACTTCAAAACTTAATGAAACCCCTGTATAGGATATGCATTCCTTTTTATCCTATTAGAAATATGACTGTTGAACTTGAAAAGCAAGGTTGGTTCTAACCCTTTCACCACCATGGTTTGGCCCAATCCCATTGTTATCAATGGTGATTGTGGACCTGTTTACAGGAACTGGGGGTGAACAGGTTAAGGCCAGTTGGACATGTTCAGGGAATTATACCAGTGTGTTTTGCAGTGTACCGGTAGATGTCACAATACCGGTTCTATCTGCTCATTTCATTTGTTTTTCATGGAATATTTCGTACTTCATTTTTTCATGAACATGGTTCGCCTCTAGGTGAATGCAGTGTTTGCTGCAGATGCAGTTGCCAGGTTGTCAGGTACTGTTGGTGTCGCTGTGGTAACAGCAGGACCTGGCTTGACTAACACGGTAACCGCCGTGAAGAATGCACAGATGGCAGAATCTCCTCTGCTACTGATGGGGGGAGCTACTGCAACTCTACTTAAGGTAATCTCAAGTTTCCTTGAAAGTTGTCTAGTTCCTTGCTTGGAACATTTACTTTGCCCTCAGCCAGTCCATTATCAGTTATATAGAGTGAGATATACATGAATCTGTGTGGTCTGGGGATTTATATGTACAAATTTCCACACAGATGATGCAAGTACGTTAATTTTGAGGAATTCAAAATGATTGTAATTTGGCCACAGTACAATCCTAAGTAAATGTATGTAGTCCATGGTAGAAACAACATTTGAGCAGATCTTGAGATTTCAACAAATCTTGTGATTAATAATACAGACTATATTTTCCTGCCAACTAAAGTTTTTGAAACAACCACTAACATTTTCCAGCATTTTTTTACATTTTACATACATTTTTTTATAATTAGATATGTCAAATCATTTATTCAGGGTACAGCATCCTTTAAGATGAGTGACAGGCTCTTTATCCAAATATGCAGAAAAATGACAAACATTTTATGTTTAGTGGGTGGAATATTACCGCTTATAATTATATGAATTTTTGCGAAAAAATGTCATTTTCGGTCATGTGTCCATATCTGTCAATATTTGTCATATTTTATCCATTATTTCAGATGCTTTTTTTTGTCTTCTAAAGATCCAAAGTATCTTTTTGTGTATATCTTAAGGTGGTTGGAAAGGCTAGAGCGTCAGTTATAAATTTCAACAAAACTATTAAAATATAAAAGTAGTCAACATTCTCTGTGGAATAAAAAAAACTAGACATTTGGGCACAAAGGCATTGCAGAGTTATAGCCTGTTAAAACTTCTGAAAAACTGACCAAATAAGAAGAAGTTGGGGAGTCCTTAGTGTATTAACTATGGTAGAGGTCCCCTAACTTTTAATAAAATGTCTAAAAAGGGAAAGTCATTATTTGCTATTTTTCAGGAAAGTTTGACAAGGCGGTGCTGGCATTCAGAGTGAGTGACTGCTATTGTAAATGCATTTTTAGATTCTTTGAGTGTCAAAGAGGTGTCAAAAGTGAGATTAACCAAAAAACTGCTCTATGACTTCAAACGAGGGGTGCAAATATGGCTTGTTTTCAACATTTTTGACAGAATAACAGTTTTCCTACATAATTGTATACCAATTTAATCCAACTTTGAAATGAGATATGGACATGGAATTTTTACAGCCTATTAACAAGGTTACAGATAAGATTTGTACGGCACAATTTTCCTGTATTTGAAGTACTTTTTGAAAAATCACATTTTGAAATTTGAAAGAATTTTTAATAATTTTTTGATATATAAACCTATGTAAAATCATAAAAACAAATTTTATTTACAAATCCTGCCATACAAATCTTACAATAAATAGTGTCAACATATTTATAACTAATTTGGTAATATTAATACTATCCAATTATTATTAAATTAAAATATGTAAAAAAAATATGAAAAACTAAATTTTAATATTTACTGGTGTCATATTTCAAAATCATGGCTGCAAATATACAATTTTTATATACTTCGGAGAAAGTAATAACAAAGAGACTTATCCTGAAAATTGAACTAAATATCTTGATTCTAACACTTGAAACTTAACATTAACTCTGAGAAAAGAATTGGTGCAAAAATAGCCTTTCCAACCACCTTAAGGTACATTACTAGTTTAGGCCCTTTACTTATATGTTTGTGTTCTATGATGAATGGCTGTTTTACTGCCAACTATTTGTTCCTATTTGTGAGTACACCTGTAACACTGGTTGTTTACATGACTTGCAATTAATAGATTTGGTTATCGTCTTGTTTCTTTGTTTGAAAAATATGAAATGTAAATTTCTGTCATAGCATTGTTTTTGTTTCAGTAATTTTTTGTTTTTAAGGTGCAAATTGTTCACATTGTAATGTACATGTATACATATCAGTACAACATGGAAGACTTGTCTGCATAATTTCTGAACCATTTTCCCCTTTCAAAGTCATTCATTATGTATGTACCTCTCTCTTGACAGGGACGTGGAGCACTGCAAGATATTGATCAACTAGTTCTCTTCAAACCATTGTGTAAATTCACAGCTACTGTCAAGTATATCCGGGATATCATTCCCACAATACGGAAAGCACTGGCAATTGCACAATCAGGAACACCAGGTTTGTTAAAAGACTTTGCTTCAGATAAGCCATGATCTGTGATCTTGTGTAGTTGGGCCACAGTTGCAGGTAGAGACCATGGCTTGGATAATGATAAACGGTTTTATAATTCAAAAGTAACCCCACCTAGTTTACCTAACCACACAGTATTTTCATTATCATGAAAAACAATATTAACACAACACAGGATTGGAGCCATTTTGTAGATTGTACCTCTGTTCGTTTTATTACATGATTGAAGTCACTGTGAAGATTGCTAGTCTTCAGATTATTCATCAGTAAAATGCAAAGTCTCAGATTTTACAATTCAATTCTAAATGATAAACCCTTGTCAATATATTGTGAACAGGTCCAGTGTTTGTTGAGTTGCCGTTAGATGTTCTCTATCCATATCACTTAGTGCAAAAGGAATTAGGATCCAAGGGACAGCCTCCCAAGACACTGAACCAAAAGATTGTCCAGTGGTGAGTTCTGTCAGTTACTTTAGATGTAGTATGTATATCATGACCTACTGATCTGAACTCTATTGAAACTTATGTCAGTGAAGAGATTGCTGCTAATACATTTATGCCAAAATGGTTACTGTCCTACTTTGAATGTACCTGTGACTAATATATATATGTTACTCTATACGGTACATGTATGTTACAATGACTAGACTGATTCAGTTGAAAGTAGTTCAACTTTTAATGAACTTGCAAATCACTCTATGTCCCACACATTCCATTCGATTTGATAAATCATCCTTTCAGTACTCATCAACAGTTTCAATAAAGATGTGTATTTTTTCAAACATCAACAAGTACATTTACTCGTAGTAATTTATCTGAACTTTTATTTCTCACATTTTAAGAGATGTTACATTGTCAGCAAAATTTAACTTAGACATAGAAAAAAAGGGATGAAGGTTATCAAGTTTAAATGGAAGTGTAGATTATGTCCTATGCACTTCCATCACAGATTGATGCATTTTTGAAAATTTAGCAAACAATATTGTTTCATGCTTGCTCACTCTTCCGAATATAAATATTCTGAGTTTATCAAATATTTTCAAATCAAAATGTTTTTTTTCTGATGTGTTCATCTTCATATCACCAGGTACCTGAATAATTACCTCAACAATTTATTTGCTGGTGCTTGGGAGAAGAGAAATCCAAGCCCTCTACCAGTTGACAGACCAATGCCAACTTCAAGTCAAGGTCAAGTCTCTGCTGTTGACTTGTAGAATAGAAACCATTATGAATCCTAGCCTGTGTCATCAAGTATTGTCAGCGAAATATTGTATTGTGTATAAATTCTTCAAGCTGAAATCAAATATGTTTCCCTACATAATATTCAGTGTTGTTTGTTGGCATTGTATTTTCAATGGTGGAATAATCGTAAAAATATACTATTCCTTCATAAAATCCATGTGAACACAATTTGAACAGGTCACCCGTATTAGTTCTTGCCATGACATCATAACATGATGTATGTGAATTGACTGGCCACGGCAGTATCATTTGCATATAGCCATACCATAAATAACCAAAGTACTTTCCTCAGTGACATGCTGTCATGGCAACCACTGAGCATGTTTACATGTTGTCACAGTGACTACATTGCACTGAGGCATTTTGTCATAACAAAACAAATTGTACTAATGGTGGTGTAAATGAATGGAATAGTGAATGGGTGGCTGTACCAAATAGAATGTCTTCCAATTCTAAAATCAGAATTAAGAAAGGGATATTAATTAATATTAATTATGGGAGATTAGTCAACTAAGGAAGGGAGATTAATTAAGGGAGATTAATTAATTAAGGAAGGGAGATTGTTATACCCAAGTTCAGCCTTATAATCATACCATATCTAACATGGCTTTGTCACAATAACCTGTAAGAGATTCACACTCAAGATTACAGTTTCTGTGCAGGATGAAAATGTCTGATGTTCAATATTGTTTGTACCTACAGTCCAGGCAGCTGCAGAATTGTTGAGCCGTGCAAAGAAACCAGTGATATTAATTGGAAGTCAGTCAACTCTACCACCTACACCAGTGGAAGATCTCAAAGACTCGTTGGAGGTATGTGTTGTAGATGGCTACAGGATTTCTATATGAAATTGTTATGTCAGATTTTTCAGTCTTTTGTGCATCCTCCATTACAATATAATCTATTCATCCATGAGATGCACATGTGTGTAATGCAAAAGCAGAATTTTTGATGATAATAAAAATCAACAATGATGATAATAATAGTAATTTATTATAATGCATTGATATCCACAAAGATGTGATCAGAGATGCTGGTGAAAACATACATAGCCACAAGATATAGATAAAAAAAGACAAAAGACAATAGACAAGGCATTCATAATAAAATGAAACTAATTTCTAAAAATTGAAACAAACTCCCCTCTTAATGAAAATTTAAAAATACAGTACTGATATTTGAATAACCATAGGTGTACGATATTACAGTTGGTCCAGTTACATGATAGCAGTTTTCCTATTTGCATTACAGCAGTCTGTCCATAACCCATCATATAAAAGTACCAGAATTTGAAACCATGTGAATTGTTTATAACACATGGGATGAAATCAGATTTCTGATGTACTAAAAACTATTTCAACTTTTATGGCTGATGTTGAGTACCGGTAGTCCATAGTGTTTGTGTTAAGGGCGGTACCCCGGTAAATGTTACAGGGGTTCCCCAGTCATTTTACCTTCAAAGTTGGTTCCCGTTGGTATACCGTATCAATGCAATCAGATTAGGGGACAGCAGAAAGTTACTGGGGTTCCCAAATCATTTACCAATGTTCCCCAACCATAGCAAAAACACTGGTCCATGAATTGACTTGTATTCATAGGCTGCATTTTAGACAGTGTAAACATTACAGTCTAAATGTATGTTTCCTATGTTCAGAAGACATGAAATGCAAATATAGAAATTGATCACCATCTGCCAATACTGAACAGAAGTTCAAAGTTGCTCATCACTTCACTATTAAATCTACCATAGTCGTCTATTTATCCCTTTAAAGATTTATGCTATTTGTGATCAGTGACAACAAAAGTGTAACATGTAATACCACAAGTGTGTGTGGGAAAAAGGAACTTTGCATCTCAGCATCACTTTTGGCAGTGTCAAGGACCAGATGTGAATGTTGCTTTTTTTCCCTAATTGTATCTTTTCTAAGTGCAGCAGTGAAACAGTACAAGATGGATGTTATGTATCTCAATTGTCTTCTATGATTCTTACACAAAGATACAAGTACCAATACACTTCATAATATGTCTACAGAAATTTCTGAATGTAAGAAATTTGTAAATGTCATGATTTTTTGCAGAAACTTGGTGTACCATGTTTTCTAGGTGGCATGGCCAGAGGCATGCTGGGTAAGAACAGTCCAATCCACATCAGACAGCAGCGTAGAGATGCACTCAAGGAAGCTGATGTTGTTATCTTGTTAGGTATGTTACTCTTCAATTCTATCTTATTGAATTAAGAGGAACAGATGGTTTGAACTGTTGTATGGTAGAATGTTCCAAAAGAAGTTTTTCCGACTCCCACATTTTTACAAAAGTGTTCTGGTCAACGGCTTAAGTGGACTGTTTTTAAAGCCAACAGAATAAATGAAGTTTTCACTGCTGTGTTTTTGTAAAAATCAAAAATTTAATTCTTCCATATTGAGTTATTATGAAATAACCAGTTTGAATTTCAAATATCAATAAATATAATTACATTGTTCTTCTAATCCCAAACTTTGCACAGTGAACCCTGATTATTATTCTTGACTATGAAATGGAATACCGGTACTTTAAATTGTCCTTTCGGTTTTTTAGCTCATATTTGGTTTTGTATATAAATACCAAATATAGCTTATATGATGAGTCGGTGGCGTCTGTATATCTATATATTTGTGGGTATGTATGTGCGGATGTATGTCCGTCACACACAAAGGCTCCCATACCGCCAGAGCTACCATCTCAGTATTTGGCGTACAGGTAGATGCAGGGGTTGAGATGTGAATTTGTTCAAATGAACACATCAGTGTCAAAAATGTGCAAATGAGGTAAGAAAAAGTGAAATCCTGCAAATGTGCAGGCCAGTAAGAAACAGGCCAACTCCACTGATCTTGAATCATTTCCTGTCATTGTTTATGAACTGTTACATATTAACAGACCTGATGAAACCATAGACAGTATAGGGGGGGGGGGGGGGGGGGGGGTGACCGTCATACTCAAACTAAGAGGGGCTTGTTTCTGCTATGCATGTTGCTAAAGTTGACCTCCAGTACCTAAAGTTTCAGACCTTAATTACTTTGTCATTCTTGTTTTTCTGGTTTACCCCTTTCACCCCCAGTTCCCTGTATACAGGTCCAGCTTTACCATAGAAAACAATGGATTTGGACAAACCATTACGGTGAAAGGGTTAAATATTTCTTGTTGTTTTTCTGGTTGTACTGTGCAGAAATCATTGTCGTAACATCAAAATAGAATTTTCCTCCACTGAACAGATAGAAACAACATTTATTGTTGATCATTGGTAACCCATACTGGTATATACCAATTCTGATCAAATTTGAGCAACACCGTATAATTGTTGTATTTTTTTAAGGCTGGTATTGCCTTCAAATTACTCTTATGAATTCGCTATGATATTATTTGCCATACTTATGACTTGAAACAGAATCTATACACATCAGAGAAAAATTATCGGAGATATCATTTTATCAACAGACAGCAGTGACAGATGGGCATTGAAATATTTAGTTTCAACAGTCTTCAACCAATATAATGTTGAGAACAAGTTTGATATTTTTTTGAGAATGCACATTTTCAAGTTGTTAATGGTACATATAATTTGATACGACATCCGTTGATTCACGTATCTACTAATCTACCAGTACTTTACAACCTGACATTTTTGTCATCCATTGTATTCTAAATTCTTTAAACCAGTTTGTCAGTTTTGAGGAGGCATCTCGTAAAGAATATGTCTGTCTAATTGCAAACATCTCTTTGCCACTACACACAACTTTTGACATGTGACTGGGCAGATCACATAAAAACTCAAGAATAATTACATGTAATTATATTCATCTCTTGTGATTGGTTCTTTGTAGGTATGGTGTGTGACTTTAAATTGTCTTATTATTGGTTCTTTGTAGGTATGGTGTGTGACTTTAGATTGTCTTATTGTTGGTTCTTTGTAGGTATGGTGTGTGACTTTAGATTGTCTTATGGCAGAGTTTTAAACAGAAAGTCCAAAATCATCTCAGTGAACAGAAACAAAGATCAGCTTTACAAGGTAAGAATTTCAATCTCTTCTCTAATTTTCTCTTACCAAAGACTCTGGTAGTCAATAGAATGAACTTTTTCAATACCTCCCCAGATGTCCATCAAGAAAAGTGGCCCTGTACTAATCTCAACCTCAGAATCTGGAGGTATAACAGATTTACAGATTTGACATTATGATCTTCGCATTTGTTAATTTGAATCATCATCATTGTATGTCGTTTTACTGTCTGAAGACGTATCATATTCTTACCGGTTTAAAGCTGTAATGTGTCCAGCTGTTTACATGAGCCGTGTGAAGAGTAAGTCTCCTACTAGGTACGGCTTGCAACTTCATTTCTTTTCCCTTTGAACAATATAATGTTTCTACCCTTGTTCACTCCACAGCTACAGCCACCAAGCTTGCTTTTATTAACGGACAATTTACAATTTAAACTCCCTAACAGGCATAGCAACTGTAAATGTCTTGATTTATCCTATGAAGTTGTTTGCAATAGTCTTTGGATTTAAGTCTTCACATGTTTTACTTTGCTGTTTACCAAGGGTAGCTATTTTGCACCAAGCACATAAATTATTTGATGACTTTGCCAGTTCTCTCCCTCTCTCTTCTATCATGAAATTGCATATTTTATCGTCTTGTAGAATTCTGGAATGTTCTGGAATCCAACACTGGCGGCCCAAGTCGACCCAGCCAGTTTTCTGGTGTCACTACAGAAGAAACTATCGGGTTACAAATGTGATTCAGAATGGATTGCAACTTTGAAACAAAGAGATGCAGCTAAAGAGGAAAGTAACCTGTAAGTTTCATCTGATTTGTATTTAGTTATTAGTCCCCACGGACACCGTCCGGGGGACTTATAGGTTTGGTCATGTCCGTGCGTGTGTGGCGTGCGTGCGTCCGTGCGTGTGTGCGTCCGTCCGTTCACGCAGATATCTCAGAGATGCCTGGAGCGATTTCATTCAAACTTGGTACAAGGATTACTTCATATGTCATACAGATGCTTGTTGATTTGTTTTGCGATACGATCCAATATGGCTGCCAGGCGGCCATTTTATTACGATTTTTTCATCGACAGAGCCATAACTCAGGCATGTTTCAACTGATTTTATTCGAAGTTGGTACAAGGACATTGATCAATGTCATAGATATGCACGTCAATTTTTTTGTGATACGATCCAATATGGCCGCCGTGCGGCCATTTTGTTACAATTTTTTCATGTACAGAGCCATTACTCAGGCATGTTTCGACAGATTTTATTCAAAGTTGGTACAAGGACATTGACCAATGTCATAGCTGTACACATCAATTTGTTTGTGATACGATCCAATATGGCTGCTGTGCGGCCATTTTGTCATGATTTTTTCATGTACAAGCCATAACTCAGGCATATCTCAACCAATTTTAATCAAATTTGCTACATGGACTTTGACCTATGTCATACATATGCACATTTATTAGTTTTGTGATACGATCCAATATGGCCACCATGTGGCCATTGTATTACGATTTTTTCATGTCCTGAACTACAACTCAGGCATGTATCAAGCGAATTTATTCATAAGTATTTTTATCACAGACCTAATGAAGAGGACTCTATCCTCTCTGAGGACCTGTAATCAAAGTACCCATTAACAAGTGGGGACTGTGTCATCAACGATGACTTGTTTGACCATATAATTGTATTTTCTTTCTAGAACTGCTGACATTGTTCAATACAGCAATGGTTTGAATGATTTTGAAAATAACAGTTTATTTCAGGCGGTGATTGTTTTAAACAGTGTTCCCTCTAAGGTTTTGAGTGGGTGAACAATATTTAGGTTTTGGTGCCCGATGGGCATGGTAGCTGCCTTGGTGACTTTTGGGGGGAAGGTCCAGAAAGGGGGGGTGTGCCCTTTCGCAAAAGATCAGAAGCAAAAACTACATTGAGTTAAGTAAGTCTGGTCATGTAGTCATAACGTAACCTGAACTTGTACGCATAATTTTTTATGGTAGCAACCACATTGCCAACGGACGCTAAAACTAAAATCACGGAAGTAAAATCAGCACTTAGATCGCACCTTTCGCGCCAAGTTTTCGATGTTCACCATTACCAAACCTGAAACTAAAGTTGCGCAAAAAACATGAAATTCCACTGCAAGAGCAGTCAGACACACTGCACAACTAGTGTGCAAATAAGCCATAGGGGAACACTGATAGTAAATGCACATTGCAAGTTTATTATCGCTGAAATGCAAACAGCAAACTTGAGTGTAAATCAAGTCAGACCTTGTCAAGTATGCTGCCACTGAGGTACCCGGCGGACTGTACCATTATTTTTTAGGGGTGGCCGTCGGTTGTGAGGGGCTAAATATCATTCAAATGGAAGGGTAGGGACTAAGCTGAAGTACAGTGTGCTTGTGGCAGTAGTTGTTTTAATGGTATTTGTGTTTTTTAGAGGATTGAAAAAAGTCATAGGACAGTTTGTTTCTTTCCAATTACTGCAAGAATGGCACTAGCATAAAGGCCAAGAGACAAGTGACCATCTATTGAAAATTTGCCATTTCTGAAGCTGTGAAAGTCATATTCACTCCTTGCAAATATTATTGTCCTGTAATGTCTTTTGCCGTTTGGCACTCCACTTCACACATTCTACAACAACTTTTGTGGTCGAGCAGAATTCCTTTTTGCCTTAGATTATACCAATTCATTTCTGCATCTGTTTTCACACATTCTATTACAGCAGCACTTTTTTGTGTAGTTGAACCACAGTACGTAGTTCAACCTAGGCAAACGCATCTGTACAATTAATGTGAACGGACACAAAAAGTTCTAACGACTTTAAATAACCTGTTCCCATGTAGGATTTCTTGAATTAGTATGTTGTTAAACTTAGTAAGAGCGTTGAGAAGAGAGAATATATGACTTATTAACCATTTGAGTGCTGTAATTTTTCCTACCAAAATATTAGTGCAACATTTTAACAATTTTTATGAATTTTTCTGTAATTCTTTTGATTATTATAGACCAAACGAACATCACATTTTATTTGCTACAGGTTTTCATCAAAATTTTGGCAAAAATCTGTAAAAATTTGACTAGGGTACATTTTATAAAGGCCACGCAGGGCTCGAAATAATACCTGTCTGCCTGTCCCGGACAAGTGAAATTTGGCCTGGGACAAGTAGTTTTGAAAAGTACTTGTCCAAGTTGACAGGTAGATTTTTTCAGCCTGCAACCAGTATTTCAACCTATTGACTACAGCAAATATTCATAAGTTTAAATTTATGTACCTTTTAAAATTTTGAAAATCATTGTTTGGATATTTACCTGTCAGAAAAAAGTAAAAGAAAGTTCGATAATATCTAATCACTGTTTACAGGAGTCAGCCATGTTGATTTATCTAAGGTCACGTCTCAAATCTCTTAGATTGGGAGATTCTCAGAGCCATCTCGACACGGATGGCGTTGTTACGCCATTTTGCATACAACACAGACGTGAGTTTGTTGAACTTTCCCAGATTCACTCGTTGGTTCTGTCAAAAACTTCCTATCAAACTAATTAAAAATGACATTCAATTTCTCTGGACATTGTCTCAGGTGAGTTGAAATTAGTATAGTTCTTAGAATAAATTATGCCATTTTGGATAGGCACTTTTTTCACTGGGACAGGCACTTTTATTTTGACTTGTCCAGTGGACAGGTGGTTGAAAAAAAGTATTTCGAGCCCTGCGACGAAAGTTGACCTTGGCGCTCAAAGGGTTAAACTAGCAATAGTTGTAGTTGGCAAACGTGTTGTCTAACGGCTATGTTCAGCCCCTCACACTTCCTGGGCACCCCTAAAAAAAAATGATACAGTCTGCTAGGTACTTCCTTGGCAGCATACTTACTTGACAAGGTCCATTAAGTCCCCATTGAGCAATCTTTTCACTGTTTATCATAATGCATTTGTTAGTACAAACATATACACTCATTTAAATATGAGTGTATGTGTGTTAAGGACTTGTATATAATGTAGAGTAACACTTTAACTCAGATTTCCCATATATAAACATTGATGCATTTTGAATATATTGTAGGGTCCATAATTTCATTTATTAATGTGATGGTAGAATTCAAACATTTATACATCAAGCATTATATGTTGTAATCTCATGAAGGGAACGTTTCGTACAAATTGCAGGAAAATGGCAGAGAAGCCTACAGATGTACATTTGAATCCGTTGAAAATACTCCACTGCCTGGATGACTTGTTACCAGAAGATAGCATACTGGTTGCTGATGGTGGTGACTTTGTTGGAAGTGCTGCATACATCGTCAGGTGAGAACAAAATAAAAGAAAAATGTTTGAATGTTATTGTACTAATCTGGAATCCCAATAGTGTGAAAAACCCAACCTGAAAACACAATCTTAATTCATATGGTTTCCATGCTGTCTGCTTATTGAGTATATCTAGCATACGAGTACATGTATACTGAATAGCTTTAAACTAATACCTATGATAACAAATCGTAATTTTACATTCTGTGTTGATATTATCATATGTTGAGGTCTGCACTTCCTTGTACTCTAGTTAAAGGCCCTTTTGGCGATCCCTGGGATCGCCTTTGTTCTGTAAGAGGATTATGGAGGTGTGATAACCTTTTGTTTTCCATTGAAATTATAATCTTGTATGTAAATTTTCTGATGAGACAATCTGACGCCAACACAGACCTTCAACAGCATCTGCTGCCATGGCTCATCAATGACTTATAGACTAATGATTAGAATATTGTGCATTTTCTGCTCATCTCTCTGACAGTATTTTTGCCAGTTGTTTGTGTTTTCGTTTTTATGTATCACTTTTTACCAATATTCTCTATTTACATTCGTACTTTAATCTCACAGACCTACTGGTCCACTACGTTGGTTAGATCCAGGAGCGTTTGGTACACTGGGTGTTGGTGGTGGATTTGCCCTCGGTGCTAAGCTGTGCCGTCCGGAATCGGAAGTATGGATCATCTATGGAGATGGTTCTCTGGGATACAGTGTAGCAGAGTTTGATACCTTCACTCGTCATAAGGTAAATAGCTAGCCTTGACCTTGTTTTCAAATTTCGATCGGATTTGCTGATCGTACGGATGTCTTCAGGTAAGATACACCATGTCAATTGTATTGTAACACGCACATGTACTTTTTTCCACACTTGACACTTACTATTAGGTCTTTTACACTACTCCATCTTTGTAAATGTGAACATATGGCCATATAAAGGTCTGTCTTCTGATAAAAATACTGTTTTGATAACTAGAGAAACACTACTAATAAATGATGTTGATGCGATATAATCCAAAACAGACTGTTTATGCATGACCAAATATGATCGTTACATCGGTGTGAGGAAAGCTAAAAACTTGTCTTTGCTTGTCACAAGGAAACTGTATCCAAGTGGACTATTGACAATTTATTGGTTCGGTGACTTGAAAATCTTTGAAAGCACGGTGATGGTGTTGTCATCTTCAGTTGTTTTGCAAGATGAATGGCACCTTGGTCAGCTTTCAAGGCCTCTGTTGGAGAGCTTTCCTCATTAAATTAAAAGAATGCCACTTAACTTGCTCTCATATTTTGATCAGCTGGAAGCTTCAACATGACTCTGAAGAACAGAGCAATAAATTTTAGCCCAAGTTACTTGACTGTTAGAGAGACAGTAATATAAGATGGCCAAAATACATGACATGTGTACAAGATGGATGAGACACTGCCTTTGTTTGGCAAGTCTTGTTATTGAAACCCTTAGTACCCTGACAAGATCAAAACACCAAACTGCCAATTCCATTAGGAATTTTATATGTTGTGGTGCAGCTTTGCCTGGAAAGTACAGTATCGCTTGTGAGTTGAGCTGTAGTAAAGTGTGAACATGCGTCCAATGTTATACAGGTGTCCCTCTACTGAAAGCTCATACTCTTTATTGTTCAATCAAGTTACGTATTAAAGGTTAAATAGCTTGTCATCAGATTATCGTAGGGCATTATTCAGGGACTGTACTATACATGTTGATCCATCATGGGGCATGTTTTCTGGGAATGAACTGTTTTGATTCACTGATCTATTAACTGCAAATCAAGAAGTTGTTTGACGATCCATTGCATTTCTCTTGAAAACTTGTCAGTCAATAATAGTTGCCAATCAAAAAGGCAGGGCAGCATAGTCACCACATCAAAACACGCACTCTTTGGCACTCGTTGGGTTAATGTGTGAGTTATTGGACTCAAAATATAGTTTTCTAACCTAGACCATCTGTACTTTGATCAGAAATGTTATCTTTATATTTCTGTAAATGATTAATCTTAACGTTTTGCACTTTTTTCCTGTCAGATTCCAGTTTTGGCGTTAGTTGGTACAGATGCCGCCTGGATGCAAATATGCCGTGATCAGGTCCCAATGTTAGGCAGTGCTGTAGGGTGTTTATTGGCTGTAAGTAGAATTGTTTTTCATATACCATGATGTATAGCAGGAAGGGGCCGTATAGATCAGGCATTGGGATAATGCACTTCCTATTTTGTCAGTTCAATATGACAATCATCATCCATGTTTTACCTTTTATTTTTATCTGAGCAAGATTTTGGAAAGTGACAGAACATATTTCATTTGAATGTGAGTGGAGCTCTCCAAAATGGCTGCTCAGTGGTTGTCAGTTCCAGAACACTTGCAAAGGCGTTCTCTGGAAATGTTGATTTTTTTTTTGAGCTGCATAGTTCATGAAGCTATCCCTTCGACAGGTCAGGATCAAGTTTATCTGCCAATGAAGAAGGGGAGTGCAAGCACTGACAGTGTACCAAATCAAAGATATAAACTTTACTTTGTCTTGTGGTGAGATCAAACGTGGCTGCCTGTGGACCAGCAGTTGATATTTGCATATATGTATGGTGTCAGGACAGACCTCTTCAAAATTCATGTCTCATTTATAAATCAGAGATGACTGTGTCTTGCTTGAGTGCGCTCATGCCGTTTCTCAATAAAAAAAGTTTTGAAATAAGAGAGAAATTTATTGAAGGATGGCTCGTGACATGAGTGAAATTGATGGGCTAAAAACGGTCACTCTTTAATGGACCATTGTGTTTTGATCACAAAATAGAATCTTCTTGATTTTTAGTCTGAGTTTCATATCCATCTAAAATACTCATATCAGTATTCTGTTTATAATTCAGTACACAGACTACCACATTGTTGCTGAAGGTTACGGAGGAAAGGGATTCTTGTTGAACAGAGATAATGAAGATAAGATTAAGGAGGTAATACAAGAAGCCCAGGCTGAATGCAAAGCTGGGAAAGCCGTACTCATCAATGCACTGATTGGACGCACAAGTTTCAGAGAAGGGTCCATTTCTGTCTAGGTAAATTTGATGTGTTTGATGTCTTAGTTCTTCTAGTGAGGGACAATTGACACAAAATTCATTACAATGCAAGGAAATTTTACATATTGCATGTACTGGTATAGAGCTAATGCAAAGACATTTTCAGAAATAGCTAACTTGACTCAAAGAAATGAGTTAGAGGGCATAATATGATTTTGAGTTGTGTGTTTTATAAGTAAAGCGCTTTAAATAAAATTCTTTGTTTGCTGTCCGCGTTCTGGTAGGTTATAAGAGAAAATTAAGAAAACAAACCCCATGTTAACACTATTACAAATAAAAATTATTTTTCAAAAAGAAAAAGAATAAAAAATGAGCTTACGTTAATACACTTGTGTTTCTTTGTTTGTGTTTTTTTCCCAGGCTGGCAGGTAGATTTTTCAAAAATCCAAGGACGGCAAACAAAAAATTTTCTTTAAACGGCCTAATTTAGTGGAAATGAATTTTCTTATAGTGTGATATTCAAATCTGTCGTTATCAACAAGAGGATGATGCTGCAGTCAGTACTTACTTTTTTCATTGAATTTATCGATCAGATTTACCCAAATGTAGTAATTTTCACAACAATGTGCAGTCATTAGATTATTCAGGTCATGTATGAAGATTAGTGGGTCCAGGATTCTTTATCTTCGTGTATCTTGAATTGATACTTTTCACAATGAATTAGAAATACACCTTAAAGAAAAATGTTCCATCGAAATATACAGTAATTACAGACCAGTGACTTTGAATGGTGGTGCAGGTAGGAATTGATTTTTTATAATGTCTGTGACGCACAATGCAAAGTAAGAGAGAAAGCTGTTGTGTTTTAGTGCACTTTTGATTAGAGCAAAAGACACACGACTCACACAGTGTAGCCATTAACTAGAATTCTACTTTATTAACATAATCTCATAAGTAAACTACACGTCACTGGTTACTATTGGATACTAGAGATAGTGTCTCATCCTGGTGGCTTCCATCACTTAACACTTGTTAATGTATATAGGGTGAATATACTACATTCCTCCCCGCTAAGTTTATATGTCCGGTCAGAGTTCAGAGTTCATGACGTAGAGTTCATATGAGTTCAGTTAATTCCTAACTAAAATAAAATGTAATCTACTATGCCGAAATATGAGGCTTTGAGGTAGACTACTCGCTGCCTCTGTGATTGTTAGGGATTATTCTGCCCTTGTCACAGTACAATCACTTTTGTTTTGGAAACTACAAATCTAATCTATCTGGTGCTTTTCTATTCCGTACGGGATATCTTCTTTCCATTGGTTTAGGTGGTGGTGACACAATGGTTGCTGGATCCTTATTCACGGTAGCACTTCCTGATGTTATGTTGGCTGGTGCTGTATTCACTACTGGCGCCGAAGTTGTAGGTGTTTCAGATGCATCTGTCATTTCCCCCGATGTAACTGGGTTGGCGGCTGCAGCAGAGGTAATGACCTCATCCTGGACATCCTTGTCCTGGTATGTTGCCATGGGAACTTGTGATCGATGGAGTTGATCGATGTGGCAACGTCTGACGTCATCTGGAGATGTTTGAACTTTGTAGGATACTGGTCATTTTCTCAGTGACTATTCCAGGTATCCATTCTCATTTCCGCGATAATTTCTGACGGAAACTCTTTCTCCGATGTCAAGTTGACGATCATGTGCAGTCTGTCTGGTGGCTGCTTGATCTAGTTGTTTTTCTTGCACATCGCGGCGTAGATCTGGTTTCAGGAGATCTAGTCGTGTGCGCATTCTTCTACCAAAGAATAACATCGCTGGTGTTTCTCCAGTAGCGAATGTGGTGTGTTTCTGTACGACATCAGGTATTTTGATAATTTCTTCTGCACTGTTCCTTTCTCTCCCTTCATGGCGCGTAATGCTTTCTTGAAGGATTGTACAGATCGTTCTGCAAATCCATTTGTGGAAGGGTGGTATGGCGCAGAGGTGATGTGTTTGATGCCGTTATTCTTCATGAATGTTTCAACTCGTCTGAAACAAATTGTGGGCCGTTGTCGCTTACCAATACTTCTGGGATACCATATCTTGCAAAAATGGTGCGCAGTATTTCTATCGTCTTTTCAGCAGTAGTGGACGATGTAGGAATTACTTCTGGCCATTTTGAGTGTGCATCGGTGATAACTAGGTATGACTGTCCTTGGAATGGACCCGCGTAGTCTATGTGGATGCGTTGCCATGGCAATGTTGGCCATTCCAATGGGTGAAGTGGTGCGACCTTTGGCATGCTCTGGTTTTGTTGACATCCAGAACATTGTTCGGTAACTTGCTCGATAGCTTTATCGATGCCTGGCCACCATACATAGCTTCTTGCCAAGGCTTTCATTTTCACTACACCTTGATGACCGCTGTGTAGTTCATCTAGAACTTCTTTCTGCAGTTTGCTGGGTATGATGACTCTCATTCCCCACATTAGACAACCTTAAATACAGTTAACTCACTTCTACGGTTATAGAACGGAGTTAGATTCTGATCCTTGTGAGACCATCCATTCATAGTAGCTTCGTATACGCTGGCTAGAACAGGATCTCGGCGCGTCTCTTTTCGAACACGAGCGCTTGTAACAGGGAGACTGTCGAATTGCGAGATGTGTAGCACTTCGATCGCGTCTTCCTTCTCTTCAAAATTGGTGTCTAAGGGTAATCTCGATAAACCGTCTGCGTTGCAGTGTTTCTTGGTATTCTTGTATTGAATATCATAATCAAAACCGGCAAGATATATTGCGTACCGTTGCAATCTTGCTGCAGTTGTTGCTGGAATTCCTTTTTCTGGGTGGAATATCGATACCAGCGGTTGATGGTCTGTCAGTAGTGTGAATTTTCGACCATACAGGTAGGTGTGAAATTTCTTCACTCCCCATACTATTGCGAGCGCTTCTTTTTCTATTTGTGAATAATTCTTCTCTGCCTTTGTTAGCGATCTTGATGCATAGGATATTGGTCTTTCTTGCCCATCTTCCATCGTGTGGGAGACCACTGCTCCTAATCCATATGGTGAAGCATCGCACGCAATTTTGATCGGCAGGTTAGGATCATAATGCGCTAGCACTTTCTCTGATGTGATGAGCTTCTTGGCTTTCTTGAAAGCTTTATCACATTCATCAGTCCACTTGAACTTTCGATTTTTCTCCAACAGTCGGTTCAGTGGATGCAATACCGTTGCTAGGTTTGGTAGAAATCGATGATAATAATTTATCAATCCAAGGAAGGAGCGAACTTGACTGACGTCCTTCGGTTCGGGTGCATCGGTCACGGCTTGGACTTTTTCTTTCGTCATGTGGAGCCCATGTTTGTCGATGACATGTGAGCAGAACGTGGTTTCATCTTTGAAGAATTCACATTTCTCCAAATTGACTTGTAGGTTATGCTCTTGAAGACGTTTCAATACTTCTTCAATATTGGCTAAATGTTCGTCGTCATTTTCGCCTGTTATGATCATGTCATCAATGATGCACTTAGTGCGAGTAGCTCCTTGCAGTACTTGATCCATGGATCGTTGCCATATTGCAGGTGCTGAGGCGATACCAAACACTAATCTGTTGTATCGGTATAGCCCTTTGTGTGTGTTGATGGTGAGATACTTCTTTGAGTCTTCATCCATCTCCATCTGATGATAGGCTTGACGCAAATCGATGCGTGTGAATTTCTTTCCACCTGCTAGGTCTGCAAAGATATCTTCAATACGTGGTAGTGGGTACTGATCTACCTTCAATACTGGGTTGACTGTTGTCTTAAAATCTCCACATATACGTACTGCACCTGATTTCTTGGGGACTGGTACAATCGGCGTTGCCCAATCACTGTGTCTTACTTTTGACAAAATACCTTCACTTTCAAGTCGGTCCAACTCTTTTCCACTTTCGGACGTAGAGAGTATGGCACTTGGCGGGCTTTCTGGAATTTGGGCGCGGCATTTTTCTCTATCAGTAGCTTTGCCTTGATTCCTTTCATAGCTCCGATGCCGTCTTTGAAAACTTGTGGGTATTTGTCTAGTATTGTTTTCAGCTTTTCATCAGTTGTTGTCTTCGTCTTCTTTTCAACTTTCACTGCTTTCACTGCTTGGCGGTTGATTTCTTTAATTTTCTTCCAATTTATCTGTATTTTGCATAACCAGCTTCTTCCCATCAGTGGCTTGCTTTTTGTTTTGCAGATATACAGCTCTAATTTAGACTTCTGGTCTTCATATTCAACCGTGACATCCAAGATACCCATAATGCCTAGCTTGTGCCCTGTAATGGCTCTCATGTTTACCTCGGCATCTTTCAGCTTTGCTCCCTTGAAATACTTGTCATAGTCATCTTTTGACAAGAGAGAGATTGGGGATCCGGTGTCTATTTCCATGTTAATGAGTTTTCCATTTACTCGTGGCGTTACTCTTGCAGGTTGACTGCCTTGTTTGTTTAAAGTCTTAACACTTGTGAGGCTTGAAACAAAGTCGCTGTCACTACTGTCTTCTTCTAAAGCATGCACCTTCTTGCTTTTGCTTTTCTGGAACTTCTTTTTGCTTTCTCCCTTCCCTTGTTTAGAACGGCAAGCACTTTGAATGTGTCCAGTTTTCTTACAGTTGTGACACTCAGCATCTTTGAATCTACAGTCAGCTGGCTTATGGCCTTTCTTACCGCACCGATAGCAAGGCTTTGTCTTCCCTTGGGGATTACTGACCTTATTGACTTTGAGGTCTTGCAAGCGGTTCTTCAAGTCGGGCTGCTTCTTATCAGCTGACTCCATGGAGATGGCAATTTGCATAGCCTTCTCGAAAGATATGTCATCTTCCTGCAGTAATCTCTTCTGAATAGAGAATGTACGGAGACCGCAAACCAACTTATCACGGAGGGCTTGGTCCAAAAATGTACCAAACTTGCAGGTTTTTGATAGTCTCCGCAGTTCACATGCATATGCCTTAATGGATTCGCTTTCCTTTTGATTTCTATACCAAATGTGAATCTTTCATGCACCAACAATGGCTTCTGTTCATAGTGATTTTCAAGAATCTCAACAATTTCCTCGAATTGCTTGGATGTTGGTAATGCTGGATATATCAAATTCTCTAACGTACCATACACCGTTGGTCCCAATAACGATAATAGACATGAAACTTTCCTGTCTTGTGGTACTTGATTGGCATTGAAATAGTGGGTGAGCCTCCTTGCATAAGCTGACCATGTTTCTAAACTGTCATCAAATGCATCTATGCGTCCCCAGCGTTCTGAAGATGGTCTTTCCATTTGGGCTGGTGTGGGAGCAGGAGAAATACTTCGACCCGGTGTTGATGGCTGATTGGTGACTACAGAGTTTTGTTCTGTATCACCCATGTAGACTACCAAGTAACGTTACTGACCTTTGTTCAACAGGGTGTGGCTCAAGTTCGACTCAAGGCAACTTTTACCGTCTTCCAGTTGAAACTTCACAGGACTTGGTTACTCAGAGGTCAACTTCACTCAGGCTGTGCAGGGTGTCTTCTTTCACACACTTGTGGATCAAAAGAGCATCCTCGTCGCCATTATGTTGTGTTTTAGTGCACTTTTGATTAGAGCAAAGACACACGACTCACACAGTGTAGCCATTAACTACAATTCTACTTTATTAACATAATCTCATAAGTAAACTACACGTCATTGGTTACTATTGGATACTAGAGATTGTGTCTCATCCTGGTGGCTTCCATCACTTAACAACTTTGTTAATGTATATAGGGTTATATACTACAAATAGCAATCCATGACAGTGATGTGCTGTGTGCAAAATATCAATGACAAATGAGATGAACACTTTTCACTTCAAATGTAAACATAGTACAAAAAACCATATTATCTTTTCAATACATCTCAGTGCAATTACGGTGAATTGCTGTAAATACAAGGAAAAGTCGATTAACAATGTGTAGTTAAGTATACACCACTTAACTAAGTGTGGTTTGAGAAAAAATGAAATACTTGGTAGATAAAACTATGTTATCATAAAACAACCTTGAAATGCGTGATAGAATCATTTCCAAGATCATGTATCTTTCTTGAATACATGCACATACATAGCATTACATACATACATTTATATGTATGCATACACTCATCCTCATACATACTGGTATCTTGTGAACTCAATTTATCAATATACTATTTTATTTGCCCAGGTGATTGATCCATTTTCTACGCTTCGTAAAATCAACAATCATTATAACTAGTCACAATGCAATAGTGTGTAAATGATCATTCACAAAAAGCTTTTACAACAGTTTATGCTACAAGGGTATTGTGTGTATTTTTAAGTACTTTTCTTCAATATCAATCACATGATCTAGACAGTTGTTCCATGACAATATTGTTACCAAGAGACGGGCAAAGCAACATCGTTGTCTGCACAATGCAGTACAAGGGGTATGTACAAGTTGCCCGTCAGTTGGAATTTTGAATTCGCACTTGACCAGATACGACATCATCTGATAGCAAAGAATTTGCCGCATCTGATAATGTGTTAAACAGTTTGCTAATACTCAGCCATGTGGCATTTCTTATAATGAGGGAATGTGATATGTTGTCTTTTGGCGTTTTCTTTGTCACTTCCTTGCATATCCATACACTTACTCATGTACATATTTAGTAGTGTAGAGGCATGAGCTGGCTGGAGAGTTGTTGTTAATGTTAATACGTATAGCAATCACCCAAAAGTCAAATTCAAAACACACATGTACATTATTAATGAGAACAATTCTGAGACAATTTTCAAGCAGTGATGTATTACGTAAGATGTGTATAAGAGGCATGCCAAATCCTTTGAACTGAAAATGCTATCTGTGAATGATTGTGAACTGGTAATTCAGTAATGACAGTGCAGGCTAAACAAAGGTGGCGTCCTAATTTGAAGACTGCCCTCTAGAGGGTGTATATGATTATTCATTGTTTTTACAATGGCCAGGATCACCAACCCAAGCATATATTTCAACAAAAGTGTCTTGAATAATTTACTATTTCATCAACAACAGTGCAAGAATTTTGTCTTCAATCATGTGTTTTTAAATGAGATATGTATCTGGAAGGAATATTACGCACAATAAAGACAATTTTTATCTGCACACAACAATTTTTGAGTTTACAATTTACAGTCTAGTGAGTCCAATATTTATAAATATTCTGTAATGTCCATGAAGGTTCATAATCTTTTTAAATGTTTTAAATGTTTGTTCTCTTACTAAAATGCACTTTCAAGATTGGAGTGTGTAATATTGAAGTATTTTACTTTGTTTCAGCAATCTTTCATTATGTCATGAAATGTTCCAATGCAGTTCTTTCACAGTAATGTAAATATAGTTCTGTGTCAATTCAAGATCTTCCATTTTTCTGAGTGATAGTTTTGGAACAAACAGATTTACTTCTCAAAGAATTAATGGAAGTTGTGTAAATTTTAATGTTACCATATGAATTATACTAGGACAAACATTTGGAGACACAGACCATAGATTCATGATGTTGACAAAATTCAATGGTTACCGTTCAAGGAGTCAAACCAAAGTTCTTTGAGACAAAGAAAATAGAAACATTCTTTATCTTTATATAACGTTTAAAAGTTCTGATGAAACATATCTGTTATCTCAAATCCCATCAAAGCATGGAAAGCAACAAAGTTCTATACTCATTAGAAAGTGACCAAAAAATACAGTACCATCTGTATTGATCAATTTTGATCAAACTTTGAATTTTGGTCTTTATATCGTTGCTAGAAATCCCAGTGAGCAGCTTGTTGTGTAATTCTACTCATGCAGGGCTGTGCTTGACATTACCATCATGAAATCTTGGCACTTGTGTACACCATACCTTTTCCTAGTGTAGCAACATGAAACTTGTTAAGTGCATGTCTGATATATTATTGTCTCAGTGGGGTTTTTCATGTCTTGATATTGTTACTTGTATTGATGTAAATTCTAGTAATTAGCATTTATTAGTTATTATTTTTAGTAATACATCACATCAGTGTGCTGAGAAGCAAAATTGAAGCAAATTAGCTGATATAAGATTGTTTATTTTTTGTAACCATGGTGATAGGGTTGCAGTGCATGTTGGTTTTAAGATGGTAATTTTGGAGCAACAATCTAAAGTGTTTATTTTACCATGACAATTTTTAATTATTTTTCATGTAAAACTCATTCAAACTTTTTTTGACAATGCAAATAAATTTGTAATTTTTACTGAGATAGAATTGATCCATCTCCTCCATTTATTATTTGTGGTAGATTTCAAGCAAATATGATATCAAAAGACATGAGGTAGAAGTAGTCGTGACTGGCAATGTACATCTGAAGGTTAAGTTCACAGTGAGAAATCAAATGATAAACAGCATATTTGCACTGAATGTTGCATTTTATAGGTGGGTCTACCAATACCACACAGCCCACTCCACCATTGCCTTATTACGGCCTTAACTATCCAATATGATTACAGCAACTGAAGACTTCAAAATATTGATTCACAAAGTACAGAAGCTCCAAAACTTGAACAAAATTTTGGTGGCAAAGTAATGCAATCATTGGGGTGTCCACCTGTACAAAAACAGACTCCTGTATACTTGCTATATTTCTCTCGTCCATTTATTTTTTTCATGGAACCAGTTTTGCCCAGCCTTCACAGGTTGCAGGAATGGCAAGACCAACGTCATACAGCTACTATATGCTTCAAATATAGCATTTAGCCAGATTTACCACAAGACCAGTTCATTTGGCTGCATTTACCTTTTCAAATCTTAGTCTGTCATTTTTTTAGATCTGGGTAATACAGGGACAACAGAGGTATGATAGTACGTAACCCAAAAAATTAAAGACAAACTTTTACTCAAACTATTCTCAAGGAAACCTTAAACTATTCTCTTTCAAAGCCAAGAATAAAAATTAGGGTTCAGCATGAAATAAACTATAGTTGTATGGGGGAAAAATGAGTTTCAGATTTTGCAAAAATAAGCTGGTGAAAGCTTCATTTTGTACTCCTTACAAAATGACCCAACATAATAATTTGACCCATAAAGAGTTGAAATTTGAGAGTCCACATATCTGTCCCCGAGGCATGAGATATAGTTTGCTGAAAAGATTACAGTATTTAGCAAACAGAGTTCAGAGAAATCACTGCGTGGACTTCACTCAAATTAAATTTCAAATTCCAAGATTTTGAGTGACAAGTCAGCAATATTTGGCATAGCATATCTCTTCAAATTAATACAAAATGCTTTTTTAACTTCTGCTTCACAAAAAGTTGAAAAATGCATGCTTTTCTGTGTAACAGCTATGTCTGGTTATGATCTGTAAAGCATGCATATTCAGAAATCATAAGTATCACTTCACATACTGCACATCATTTCTGCAAAATAATAATGCCAGGCACTAATAGCATATTTGCTGAACAGTCATTGCTTCAAATAGGTATACTGCTGTTACGGTAATTGAAGCTGAATTACATGACACTTTACCACGATGGCACAGTACTAGCAACAAACACCATCTTCTTTTAGATATTATTTAAAGTGGACCATCAACTTGTGGCATGGCAATTTGGGAATTGAGGCAGTTCAGAGTGGCAACTCTTGGCCACATAATTCTATGCAAAGGTTCAGACACTAAAATTATTAATAGAACAGTCACGATAATGATCAGTTGCCTGCCCTCAAGCTGGTGCTAATGATGGTAAATTGATGACACCTTCCCTTTGGCTTGGTCATCATCAATACAACTGTCATGAGCACCATCCCTTGGGCAGGCAATATATTGTGATATTGCCTATGCATATTATATGAAACGGTTTTGGAGATATAGCCCTGTTGTGTGCACTGATATAACCCACTACCCTATTTGGCACAATGTGCATGCTTTCTGTGCATTATAAATCGACGCTTTGCACCCTACTGTTAGAACTGGCTATATTGTTTCAAAGGTGATACACAATCAACACCAACCATGATACCTGGATAACTTGTGAGCTGTAATAATCCTCTTCACATCAATTTGCAAAATTCACAAAAATCAAGACAACAAACTGCAATGTATGCCTTCTGTACATTTATTCCAAAAGCAGATGAGTGCTGTGTCACAGAAAAACTTAAAATAAAGCAATCACCAATGAAATCATAGCACAGGATCCATCTGTCAGTTCATTCCTAAAATCTACAACAGCTTTTGGTACAAAATTACAGACAGATCCTACACTATAAAGAACACTGAATGAAGTACATGGCACTTTAAAAGTAATTAAACTGTTTTATTAATCAAAGAACCTTACCCCAGTAATGCGACTCCCACCCTTTAATGAAAAAGTTTGTTTCATTAGCATGTTTTGTGTAAATTTTGTTACATGATATAAAACTGCATGACATTTATCAACTTGATGTGTTATACTCATCATAATTAACTACATTCCTAATATACCATACACAGTCACTTGACATACATCAGCGTCTAACTTTTCCAGCCTGGCTCAACAACAAGCGATTGTCAATGAAACATTCCCAACTAGATCAATTGGTGATGAATTTCTGTAAAGACATTGCACCAGAAGATGAACAAATGAAAACACTGTGAAGTTGACAATAAAAATTAAACAAACACAACCAAAAGCAAAAATCATGCATGTTGTATGAGAATATTGTTCTGTAGTACTTGTGAGAGGAATCGCAGAAGACATGAAAATGATGTATTTGCATGTGGTTGATGCAATGAAATTACCATCACCTCTTAAGATAGCTCTAGACATGGCTATGTGCAACTGTTACACTGATATCCATGTACATGTACCAGAAAGACATGGAGAGTGGAACTGAAAGAGAATTCAAACACCTACTACTGTGTGTTATCTAATGGCAGAAAAAGTAATTTGATTTGCATATTAAAGTCAGACCATGTTTGATTAAAACTGTCATCATACAGAAAGAAATGTAAAGAAATTACGGAGTGTACTGTATGAAAGATTACAGGTCAGAGGTGCTTCAGCGAATCCGTGAAGTTTTTGGTGGTACGTCTGACGATCAGAGATCAAATTTGACAGTCATGCAGGCAAGTATGAATGTCTTGTACAGTTCTATCGTACCATCTCTATTAGCATTAACTAGTTCAGTGGACAACAGGAATGGTGAATTAATTATGGCACAGGTCTCAAAAAATTTGGTCTTAGGATTTGAATCACTGGTACATTGCTCACCCCTCGCAGGTATTTTGGAACAGTAGAACAGAGGTGATTAAACGATAACCATAAAATGACTTAAAATGTTTAAATTCACTTCATGTCCTGGATTAGAAGAGTATTTCTACCATACAACTGAGTATGCCGTTGAGATTTGGATTGGTGAAGGGTGGATGGGGTTCTGAAAGCTTCAATGTATCCGTGATATACATGTATGGTCTCTGCATCACGTAGAATATACACCCATCACTTGATCATTGACACAGTTGAGATCTTTGTTTGACCATTATTACATAACATGTGTGGATAAAATACAGTTAACCTTGCATGGCAAAATACCAATGGAACTGAACAATAGCTGTATACTGCTACTTCAATGTCACTTGACCATACAATATCCCTGTACAGAAAGACAGACAGAGCATGTCTCATCCCTTTTCACCACCGATTTCTAACCGTAAATTTTAAACTCTGTACAAAGGAATAAAGAGGAGCGAGGGGGTCTTAACTTTCACAACACTTTAAATAGTTTCTGGGTAACTACTTGTAAATATTTTGGTACCAAACTGTTTTACCACGTGTACCAGCCTATTTGAGAATTCCAGTCACACAAATGTTTGCACCAATAGAGTGGAGAGTGGCTCAACCCCATCACTTGCCAAGATACTGTCAACTTGGGATGAAGCATTAATCTTGAAAAGGGATTCACAAACATGAAATTTAGCCCAGGCTCCATTGGTTAAAAAAGTATACCAAAACTCGCATTTATCGGTTATTTGGGTAAAGTAAATCTGTCAAAGTCACTCACATGACAAACAGAAATGTAGTTTATATGTACTTGATGAGCTACGTGGAGAAACAATAGATGTGGAAAAGTTGATAGGCTGACTGGTGAGTGTATATATCATATAAAGGAAATTGATAAACCATGTAAAAACTACAATAAGTGTCAACCGTGTACAAATACCATGAGTAATATGCATTTAGGGATGTCAGATGTTTGAAGATCATTATCTCACTTCTCAGTAGATACAGTCTGGATGATGACAAGTTTGAATCATTTTGCTGTAAAACCTGATATACGGTACAAGACGTGGGTTTTGAGTAAACACATACTGAAGCAAAATCCCAAAAACATATCTGAGTAATTAGTTTGGATTAATAAAGATATTTAAAGACTGTCCTGCAGCCAAGTTTGATTGTTATTGTTGATATCAACAATGACTGAAGTATACATATTAGATATCATAAATTGTTGTTATGAACAAACAACAGATTCTATCCACATGGATCCTGAGTGTGGTTGTATATGAAAATATGTTGACAAAGGTAAAAGAAAGGTCTTATTCCAAAAAATACAGCTTTCATATGCCATGAGGGACTGCCTAGCACCAGCTCTGAAGTAAATCCAACAAGGTATCCACCAGTCAGCCACATTGGATGGTATCTCAAAACAAACTGAGTTGCATGGGTTACAGAGCATTATCCTTGCACCAACCAAAACAGAATTTGTTGCATTACACAGCTCCAGACAAACACAGAGAATATGGAAAGACAGACAGACAGGTTACAGGCATGTTTGGATGGAAGATAATCTAGTATAGACAACTTCTAAGAATATATCCCATTATTATCATTTTAAATCGCACTGACCCAATACATGTAATTTGCTTCATGGACACTTCATTAATGAGAAAGACTCTTACGTTTTACATGGAAAGGTCCAACCTCTCGAGGAACACAAAGGTTGAAATATTTTCTCGTAAACTCCACAGAGGAACATTGCTGGAAAAATCATCACAGAGACATTTTATTCAAACCAAAGAAAACGGAGATTTTTTCCTTAAAATTGTTCTTTGATGCCTATTTACGAAAAATCTTGCGGTAAGAAAACACTTTACTTTCTTGATCAAAACGACAGTTGATAAGAGGACAGTAGCTGTAACTAATGATGATGTTTGTGGTATTTTTGTGACATGTACATTTAGCAAGCTGATGTTTTATTTCACACTTTCCAGGACAAGATGAAAAGGCTGAGACCCTACACTGTTGTACAACTTTTTACAGCCCAACATTTTTACTAATTTCAAAAGGAAAGGGTGTAAAAAAATGATCAATGATAATTCACACGTCAAAAAAAGGTTTTCAACTTTTGTTCATCTTTTGCAACACAAACATTAACGTTAACAATGGAAAAAAAATTGATTCACTGAACATTAGTTGCCTTGAACTATTGTAGTTGGCTTGAAAAATGTGGGCTCTTCCTTGTGCTCATCTCACTGAGAAAAAAAATCATGCATTTTTCATGAAAATTGCATGATAAAAATCTGTTTCCTCTAGAAATTTCAAAATGAGTCCGTAGAAGGGAAAATCATGAAAATATTCCTTTTTCAGGCAATCTGCCCTTGACACACATTTAACCAAATTGTCATCTGGCATTTTATGATGCAGATTATGGCACATACACAAGGGATGAGTGATAAAGCTAATAGCTGGGACCCTAGTATGCTCACACTAGTGGGCAGTGGAATGCAAACAAAACACAGTAAAAAAACATCATCAATATTACAGCTACTGTACTTGTGAGTATGCCATTAACAACTATACAACCTTATGAACACTGTAAAATGGTTAAAAAAAAATCATTCCATGTCAGCAATCTATGAGAAAAATTCTTTTTCATTTTAAAATGCTTCATACAAACTAAACATTCCAAAACTGAAAGAAATAGGTTTCATTACATCCACATATTCCTTTATACCTCAATTTAAACGTTTTACGCATTGCTTGTCATGATCCAAGAAATTGCTAATTACTATGTACTGAACGAGCTTCAAATAAAAATCTTAAACTGTCTGCATGAACTGTCAATTGTTTGTTCATGAGAAACTGATAACAGACTAAATACTCATATTCATTTATCTATACAATGATTAAAATGATTATCAAATGTGACCTTGGGTCAAAGGTTATGTCACGAAAATGGAATACAAAACATAAGGTTAGGTGCCTTTTTGTTAACATTTAGAAAAAAAAAATTGGTGGTTATCGTTGAAACATTGAATGTAAGGAAGGACATTATGCAAGGACCGTTTCTTGTTTGACATTTATACAATAAACAGATCTTGCATTACAAAATTCTACAGCGAAATCTCCTTCCAGAGGGTTTCTTCTGAAGATTGCCACGTCTTTCTTTCTGCAAAGTAATAATAAAAAGAAACTTTTGTAGAAGATGAGGGGGCTCGATGATGTGTTAAAAACTGGGTGAGTAAACTACCGCAAATCTGCTAAAACTTTCTGAATGGGAGTTTCTTCCATGACAAATGCAATCAATAAACAAATAATTACCAGATTTTGTCCATCACTTTCAGATGTCTTCATGAAATCACCTTCAGCATTGTATTGAACTGTCACTTTTTTAAATGGTTGTACAGGCAGTCTGACCACTGTTTTACATTACATGGATTTAAATGCTATACATTGACAACTATATGAAAATTTTATTATTGTTATCATCATCATTATTATTATTACCTAACATCACAGAAAATATGATCATCTGGCATGCTCTAAAGAATAACATAGATCTTTCTACAAGATTACTACAAAAGGTTGTTCCAACAGAAGCAAGTAATCTGGAGTAACATGTACTTTGAGCATTTCTTTTGCATCTTATATGCCAGCCAGCAATATTTTATCAATATTACAGAACACAAAGTACATTTGACAGCCAGAATCACCCAATCGCTGGAGGCCTACTTGTTACAAGGTATCATTTGAATCCCCTTGGGACGCGTGGTTTTAAAGCACTGTCTGACCTCATCTGAACATGATGACTCACTTGTCAAACAGGCATGAAAAATTCAGTCAAATCCACACAGACATGTTTGCTCAATAAGTTGAAATTTGCTGCTCTATTAAAACTCAGCTGAACATTTGATCAAATCTGCATTTCAGAGTTTTTTGGAACCAGTGGAATTTACAATCTTCGATTACTTCTAATTCAATTAAAAATTCTGCATTTTAGGTGAAATTTTTACAAACTTTGCCTGAAACTTTTACTCATTATGAAAATATGGTGAACTAGCTTTCTGCAGGAAAAGCTTTTCAGTACCAGTTAATTTTTGTTTTAAGTTTTACAAGGCTACATTCTGATCTAAGGAAACTATGAATTCACAAGTTGATTGCATGGATTACACAGAACACAGATATTCAATTTGAAATAAACATGGGTCAGGAGTTTAGATAGTGAGAATGTAAAAATTCTGCACGGCAATCTTTTTTTCAAGAAAAGCTGACATTTAGACCCATAAAAAATGCAACACCTTCAGACTATGTGATGCTAACAAATGAACCATTCATATTGAAGTAACGAGATTGATGACAACTCTGAATTTTATTGAGTAGTTGAAAGCAACATTTATTTCATTAGCATTACTCATTTTAGAGATTTTGATTGTGTTTTCTACATTTTCACTGGGCTGCACACTATGGTTTGCACAGCTGACACAGGCATATAAACCAATGAGCATAATCTACTCAGGAAGTTTGTTGGAAACAATCTGATTTGAAGGAAATTGATATGCAACACCGAGTGGACTATTTGTGTCCTGGTATGCATACACGGAAGTCCGCTGAACTTTTGTAACATTCATGATTTTTCTGGAGCCCCTAAGGTATCAAACATTTCTGCTGTATGTAAAAATTGCCGTCTCTACTAAATCACAGACAGTGCAGCAGGGGACCCTCCATCGTCTATGGCCAAAAGTTTGAAATGAGCTGGGACGTAGATCACTTGGCTGGAGCATCAGGTCAATAGTAAATGTAAGAGGATTAGGATTAGGTGAAATACCCTACTTTCTGAGCAATACACTGAAAGCCTTCAAGTCAAAAATATAAAATAATACGATATACTTACATATCTTCTGATTTCTCTAACCAATGTGTAAAATGCATCATCCTGCAAACAGAACATGATACATGTACATATGATACTCGGACAGGCATCAAAATATCAGATGATAAAGACCATACCATAGAGACAGTATTAATAATGCCTGGTACATATTGCATATAAATACAGATAGATTGGTAGTGCCAAAAATAATTGAAATGCCACACACATCTTGTATTCAATGATATTATGTATTTACTGCAGCCATTTTTATTAAATATCATTTACACCGGCAAAAAGACAATGGAGTCTCTGTAGACATGACTTTTCACTCAGGATGCTAGATGGTAAGTGACCTATTTTATCAGGAGGGCATATTTTGAGTCAAGGATGCTCACAGCCATTTAGTGGTCTTCGTTTCTTTCCAAAGAGTTGATGAAAAAGCTATCATGATATGAACAGAATTTAACAGAAAATGGCTCATTTTCCCCTTACTTTCTTACAAGGTTCAGTTCACAGACATGCTTTTTCAGTGGATGATTAAAAACTTCGGTAAAGTTGGATTCAATTTTTTACATGCAATTTTTTCACCAAAAGCCTAAATCAGCTAGATCTCTTTTCATGACACCCAATAAATGCAGATATCCCTTTCAATATATTGCTACATTGTTAAAAATGAGGTGAAAACTTCCAGTTGGCATTTGCTTATTTACAGTTTTTCAGTGACAATATTCCTATTGATGCTTTAGGAAGGACACACACAGCCTGTGTGCCGTCTTAGTTAAACTGATGTATCATTGACCAAAGAAAATTTTCTATGACACAACAAAAATATTTTACATCAGACATGTACTTGTATAGGGCAGACACAAAAAAAATTCCAGAAATTCTTAAATGGATTCAAGAAATTCAGCATCGGGGTCAACTGGGAGGCACACTGTTCTGTTATTTATATTTCTATATTATTTACTTGAGCAGGTCTTTTGCCAGGGTGATATATCAATGTGCATATGATACTGACAGTCATAATTTATTAAACTTTAATGGCGGCTAACAGAATCCTTATCATTTTACGCATCATTAACCTTCCATGCAACCTACTAAATGAGATGAAGAGGTCACGCCAGCTGTCTACTCATTTCTAGTGTAGCCCTAAATGATGGCTTTTCAAATTCAAATTTTCTGAAGGAGATCTGTAGAAAACAATTCCAATGTCTGTGTGGCATATTCCTTGATTTCTATCTTCCCTTGCGAATAAACATTGTACTGTTTTACATTGACATAACCCTTTTTTGCACTTTGTTCCTTTTTTATCAATTCAGCATACTTGGGTTCACACGTTGTCTGTTCAAATTTTACCTGTCTCTTCATGTTACATAGTGTCAAGATTTGTATGCTGTGTACATGATTGCCTACAGAAAATACTACAGGGCATGTTGTTGGCAAGATTCCAACATATTATACAGGGATAGACGAACTTTTGATAATATATTCAGAAGACAAGTTTGCTTTTACTTTTCTTCTCCCTAAAGTATATTGAAATAGGAAGTATTAACCAAGCCAACTCAATGCATGTGTTACAATCTTCCATGTTATTGTTCAGATAAAAATTCACTTCTCTGCAAAGACACTGGACATTCCACACAGCAATGCAAAGATATGTTGACGAATTCAATACTAGTCATTTTGACATGATTGGGATGGTGGTATGGGGTGGGGGTAGGGGTAGAAAAAGAGACTGCATTTTACAAACGGAACAAAAATAATGGAAAATACTCCAAAACTTAAAGATCATGAAACTTCACCCCTTTTACTTCTATGGTTTGGTCAAAACTCAGTGTCTATGGACCTGTTTACAAGGAATCTGGGGGTGAACAGGTTAAAACAGCACACTCAAAAAGCTATTCTGAATAACAACATATGTTAAAGAAACACGTTATTGAACCCAAAAGGTTGTAAAATTTGAGCGTAAGTTTAAATTGAAATAGTAGCTGACAAGCTAAGGCTTTTCTAATATCACATCTGAAAAACATCTCTTTTTGTTCTAAGAATCTCACATTCAATCATGAAATGAGTTCCGAGTTGGAATTAGGCTTGGTTTTAAGGTATGTTCTCATCAAAATATAATAAATCCTGCCATAAACAAGAGTTACTGGGTAGTAGTGTAGTAAGAGGCCTGTTACTAGGAAGTCTTGCACACACAATTTACAAAGATGGTCTGAATGCAAGTCAGTTGTACTAAGCTTTTTGACGTGTCATGAGAAATACAATAGACTACCGTTAGCATGAATATAAAGACAGACATAGGAATATAATAGAGCCATTCTGAACAATTTTTGTTGCCTATTGATGTCAAACTTGTCTATATTTTGACGAATGTTTTATATAGAAAGGAAAAATTTGACTGGGACAGCAGTATCACACAAACGGGAACACTTCATTTTTTGACATTGCTTTGTCTATGGAGTCTGTACTTACCACTCCTTGCCTAGTTTTAGCTGATGTTTCTATAAAAGGAATTCCATAACTCTTTGCTAGTGCATGGGCTTCTTTGAGATCAACAGCTCTTGTTGGCAAGTCACATTTATTGCCCACCACTGTAATCATTGACAGACAGAAAAATTACCAGTCAGGGATGACAGATGCTGTGAACTGATATAGTCTTCAGTTTACACAAGAGAATTATCTTGACAAAATAATTTTTTCATGGTTCCAAGTTTTGTATGATAGCTAACTTTTGGGCAATATCATATCCTTTGCTCAGCTGCGTGTGTACATGTATTTTGCTACTTAAAAAAAAATCTGCCATGAGAAATCATCAAAGTCAACTTAACATAGAGCTTGTTTTCGACCTCTTCAAGCAGCACAATGGGTTCAATGTGAAGGTTGGTTTAAAGTTGGATAAGCTAGGAGTAAATTTTTGGGCTGCTTCATCACTATTTTTGCTTCCCCTTTAACAGTCCATGGAAAAGTTAATTGTTATGTAAAGATGTAATAAACATTCGGTCAAATATGGATGTGACAAACTGTAAAATAGGGTCAAAAACATATTATTTGAGATGTGAAATTTTACATTGTCTTCTTGGAGGCATTGCCATAACAATCTCTTGAAGCTTGATTTACCTTTTGATGGAAATTTCCCTACAAAGGCTTTCAAAACAGGAAATGTGATCCCAACCTTTAAGGCTATTCTGTTACTCCCTTTTACCACAGATTATACACATATGGTTATGTGAACTGAATTTAGGATAAAAACTGATGAGTTTTTATTTGTAGCAGTATAACTATAATTCACTGTCGCATTTGTAAAAGTTCTCAAGAAAACAAAGGACTGTTACTTTCTTATGTATTTTGACATGTCAATAGACAATTCATCACCTATGACATATCAGGTATTCATACAATAGTCATGGTATGGTGGTATCTTTCTATTATGAGCAAGGAATGATGGGAAGTATACTTACAAACCATAGGTACATCATCAGCATCTTTAACTCTTTTAATTTGTTCTCTGTATGACCCGATATCTTCAAACGACTTTGCATTATTGACAGCGAATACACACAGAAAACCTTCCCCTGTCCTCATGTACTGATCTCTCATGGCGCTGTGGTTGAAAACGAACAAAGAAAGGTACAAACGCTTTGGCATATGTTTGAATACGATGCAAATAGTACTGTTTAAGTGTAGCTGCTTTTGTTGTGTACTATTACTAAGTATAGGGCTTTCTGCTGTTCAGACATGAACTTCACTTCCACATTAACACATAATTATTTAATTATTTTTCTTCCTTGTTGTAAACAAAAGGGGCAGGAAAACAGAGAAAGTTTTTTCACAGTGAATTGAAAACTTAATCCACGTACTTGTATGCCATGCTTTGAATTTTCAACTTTACTTCTGCCTATATTTCATTTGTAAACAGTAATACTAGTGTTCACTGCACAGTATAATCCACCAAAGGCAGATATTACAATACGTACAATGTGCAACGTACAATATGTAAAATACATTTCTTCTTCATGTTGTTTGGGCTATAACTTATGTAATATTACAATTGTACACTTATGCACGAGAGGGATCAGTTTAAATAAAACAAGTGAATTTATTTTGATTTCTGAGACTGTACCAAGATCATCCCTGGATAATTTTATTGTTCCCTTCTCAAGAATACTAACCTGTATTCTTCTTGACCAGCAGTATCAAGGATATCAAGAAGACAGGTTTCACCATCAATCACAACTTGTTTTCTGTATGAATCCTCTGTAAAACACAATGTCATGAGATAAAGAAAAAAATATCACTGCTCACACTGTTTTACTTAGAACAGCATAGAAAAGAACTAGTCTGGTTGGTCACGTTCATATTATAGGAATGATCACGTATGTTGTACAGATCACATTGATTAAATTCTAAACAACGGCATGGGTTGTGTTGGTATGCAGAGTGACTTTCACTGAAAACGCTCCATTTATTTTCCTGTACACGTATTTGCATTCATAAGGGTATCACACAAATGCCGGTATATGCTATCTCCACTGTTATAAAAAATTTCACATCAACAATGTCATTGCTGCTGTGGAGGGGGGATATCATTATTTGAATATAACTGTCAAATCCTTTGCACAGATTTTGTAGTGGTAGTTTTACATATATGTACGGCTTAATTTAGTAATACTGCTGTAAACATGATACATATCATCCCTTATTTATGGTATTTGCTAGTGATTAAACATTATGTTATTAGCCCTAGGTCAGTTTGATTGAAGAAAATAGAGTTATTGCATTTGGATCAACCCAATCACACATTCCCCAATGTCCTTGTACCCATGTATGCATGTCAGTCGACCCATCCTTATTGTAAACAATGGGCGATGTACATACATGTAGCTTAAGTAGTGAAAGGGCTAAACTATTTACAAAACACACATTGAAATAAAAGATTGGTTTATGCCACACAACTACACCCTTTCTGTGAGGGTAAACGAAATTATTTTCAAAATTGCTGAATTCATGACTGGGTGCTAGGATCAAAAGAGTGGTGGAATTTAGTAAAGCCTTTCATCATATGCAGTTTAAGGAAAATATAACTAACAATCTAGTAAGTACTGTATGCAGAGTAAGCTGTGACATCAGAGACATAAAAACCAAACTAAAAAATCCAAATGTAAGTTTATGATATTCTACGGGCCATATATTGAAAAGAATAATTTACAAAGTAATGGGCTACATTGAACCATTGCCATCATGAAAAGCAGCAAACAATATCCAGACTGGTCTGAAGAATCAAATCAAACTTTAATTAGGTGAAGTTACTCAACTATTGTTTGGAGTGAATGTAGACAAGAAACATACAGGCCTACGGATTGTGTCTGCAAAGGAGCCTATATTTCATAAAATTTAGAATACAAAATATTGCTTACCGATTGTTGGGTCATATTCATCAACAAAACTGAAAGAAAAGGAAAACAATTATGTTAGTAATGTCAGGGAGCAAAGTATCACATCCAAGTATACAGAATATATCCATATGATTAGCAACAGTGATACCATACATGTATCTTATCTGCATCAGAGTGTGTGTATTTCAGGGCCTAGATTATCCTGAAGGCATTTTGCAGTCTATCTGATTGTAAAAACACGCATGAAGGACATAGTGGATCATGTGGGATGGACCAGTATTGATCCAAGGTAAATGTACTCCCACAGCGGGAGATTTCATTACATAATGGGTATAAAGTAGCTATACAATTATCATGTTCACATGATGCCTCAGTCTCCAAAACAGTTGAAGGCCTGTACGGTCTTGACTTTGCTACTTTACTGTTCACTACAGGCAACAAATTTTTGAAAAAGGAATAAACCATTAAGAAGATTGTGGTGTGCTCAGAATAAAGACATCAGTATTTGTTTTAATTTTCCAGATTTGATTTATTTTGGGCTGAAATAGACAGCAGAGCATGCATACCCTGTCCTGAAATTCAACTCCTTTTCTGTTTCTAGTCATGTCAATGTTTCTCTTTAATTTTCTTTTCGACAATTTTTCTCTCTGTGTTTTTTTGTTTCGAAGTAGATCATTCAAAAGATGTATCAGTCAATGCCTTATTTGTTTGTACCTGTTATTTGCTATAAGAGACAACTAGTCTCCTGTTGTTATGGTTACAGAGTCATAAAAAAGTTGCATGAATAAAAGATGAAAGTTCCAATGTTGACAAAGGGAGTACTAGCAGTCAGATGGACACAGCTAATAGTATAGCATGGTTTGAAAAATAAATAACAAAGACCTAATATGAATATACAACTGAATTTGAGGACTAAACAAGTGAAAAAAAATTTTAATGATTGCTTGATAATTTGTCTACTATCCCTAGAGGGTCATAGAAATACACTTATCTGTTAAAGATTACAAAGGGAAGTCTATGTATGCAGCAATCCAGTAAAGATTTTATTACTTTGTACCCGGTATGTACGAGGTATGATGATTAACGCAGGTATCATTTCAATAATGCTGATTCTGTCTGCACAATACATCATCTTGTCATCAGTGTTTATAGTATTTAATAAGTTGAGGTTCAAAATGGACCTATTGAATCTCTTAGGTTAAGTTTTTGAAACACAGGACCTGAATACAGTTGGCTTCATTCACCTTCAAATTTCCGAATCACCTCGGTCAAGTTGCAATAAATTCCTTGTGATTAACCTTCCATGATCAAATAACTTACAATGAATGACCAAACACTATTCTTATTTGTACGACATATTTGCCATTCATTTCATCACATCAGTGGAGACACTGGACCTCTCAAGTTTTCTAAATTCAATTCAAAACACAATTATGAGGATGTCTGAGTAGGCAAAGCAAAATAAAATAACAATGATCAAGAAAACAATAATCAAGGTTTGCCAAAATACACCTAAAAACTGAACAGTCAGACACATTTACATGTGTAGCATTGATATTCACTGAAGCAGTACACAACTACCTCTCCTGAAACTATCACCAACTGCTATAAAATAAATCATGGACTTTAAACTTGCTTACTAGTCAGATGGCATACTGTTCCTTGCAAGATTGCTATTACAAAATTTTTAACCTGTTAATGATCTTCTTTCTCACAAGGAAATTCAACATAAGATGTGTTCACAATCTTGCAATGACAGCTCCTCCAGGAAACTACTTGCAGGAATTGATAATGATATCTACCAGGGTACTTCTACTTTCAAATGACAAATAATGCACAGCTTCTCACAAAAAGATCTGGTTATATTACACATTGTTTGAGACAAGGTTTCTGAAGGTTTTGCAGTCGATGGCTATACAGACAAACATACAACAATATTTGGTAATTGATACGTCAATCTATCTGTCCATCCATTCATCCAGAATTAACACAGTAGTTTTAAGATACTACTGATCCCTATGGCATGTAACTATATACTGGCTTGAGATTACTCATTGTACAAGGCATAGTGGCTTCACAATAAAAACCAACTGCACACTGCTCTTTCTCATTGTTCCATATTACATGTATATCATACATGACTCTTCATTCTTGTCAAGAATTTTGTAGGGTAGGGTTGTAGTATTATATGTTTTTGTTTTGTTTCCGAGAAGGAAATGCATATCTACAAAGAGCACACAAATATACATCATATAAAGAATGGGCAGCAGACAAAGAAAATGTGTGACAAATGTGTGAACTGGGACTGTGGAAGATGGAAATGATCCTCCTAAAATTGGATGTTATTTTCAAATTTCAAGGATCAGGCATTTGCAGCATAATAACTTATACATGTACACCTGACAACTGGCTATTTTTCACAACACTTTGACATTTAAAACAAACCCGCAGACCAGATTTGTCACAGTAGACTGGAGTACAATGTGAAACAGGTTAAAAGCAGGATTATTTTGTGTACATGTATTTTGAGCTGCAGTGGGCCAGGAAAAGTGCTACAGTATGACAGACACTGTTGGTTCAGCTGGCAAGTGGCTCTTGCATAAACCATGAACATGTTGTACAGTATTGCCATTGCTGGTACAGACTTTATTTAATAAAATGGAAAATGAAACCTCAGCAATAAATGAAATACTTGGCACTACAAGGGTTATGTAAAGTGTATTTGTAACTGTATTTCAGCATTTTGCAAATTGTTTGATTATAATGCTGCAATATACTGTGACAGCATTTTGAGCGTAGAAATGACGAGATGTACCCTCTCTTCTTCATTTCAACAGTGCCTCTAAAATCTGTTAAAGCAAACACTATGTTAGAAAATGTCAGAACGCAAAAGTCCTATTGATTACAATGATTCAATTGCAAAATATGAATACCTTGCTGTACATGTGAGGTCCCTGATGCCATAGCCATGCCATCTCGATGACATCAATGCTGACATATTTGACCTTTTAACAGTTCACCTTAGTACTTATCAAAATCATGAGTCTAAATTTAATTGATTCTGTCAGATACACTGTCTTTGCTGTCACTGTGTAAATAATAAATCATAGTTATCATGCGCAGTATCACACTGGTCCTGATACCATGCCAGATTATTTTGAGAGTCCTACACAAATATGGATATTAAATTATGGAAATATATTGAACTGGGTCTCCTAGGGATACGACTATGTGTGTGTTCTACAGATGATGTATGTATCAATAAATATTTAATAATTCCCGTTTACCATCACTTGGAATCACTTTATTGTTCTTCCAGGGCAAATTTATTTCTTACTTGTTGATGAAAGCCATTCCAATCATATATACAGTTAATAAATGAACTTCTACACGTCTCAGCTTTGCATGCAAATTGATATTATGATTCTACTTTATAGGTCAAATAAAATATCTGTTTCTTTCTGGTGACCCGACCTAGCTTATTTAAACCCTCACACCCTTGTTTTTTTCTCATTTTCAAAAATCAGGCATGATTTTACCCAATTTTGCTGCTTTTTAATGGGTTACACTGAAATAAAAGTTCCTGACTGACCTACCTTTTTATCCGAGGGCTTGTTAACGGAAACACAGTTTTTCTTATGCCTTACCTAATTCTTACTTAATTTTATGTGTTACTATTGTGTCACAGGTTTGTTAGAAAATTGTACTGTTAAAAAAAAATAGTATAATATTCTCCATTTTGAATTTTTCTCATCATTTCATGGGTTCCCCGATCTTCAGGAGAAAATTACAGGTTCAATTAAATTAGCCAGATAAATTTCACTTGTTATATGTTAACAAATTGCATGATATTAAACAAACACCTTTCATTTTTATATGAACAAGCAAGACTGTTTTAATTATTATACTCTCTACATTTGCTGTACTTGTAAACTCCATAATACAAACATAAATTGTAAATTGAAGTTGCCAGTATTGTAATTGAGATCATTGGTTAGGGAGACAGTACATACCTTAGAAAAACGTGACCAGTACTGGAATAAAGTCAACTATGTACTCTACATTTCTCAGACAGACAAAGATATTAGCATTCAATTGCCAAAGGTCAAAACATGCTATTAAAGCACTGGTTACTTGGTAAAATATTTTTTGATAATCTTGCTGATGTTTTTTGTGTTGAACATGAGAATACCGAAGCATGACCGTCTATCTTTTGTGATGTGCAATGCAGTAATGTAATTCAGATCCATTCACATTTTCTAAGAAAGGTTGGCATTCATGTACATGTGCAGGAAGTATATTTGAAAGCTGCAATCTCTGAGGACGCACCAAACAAACATTTCAACTTTGAACTTTACGCAACACCCCGTAATAATTGTTTTATTGCCATGGATATGACCCTTGAGTAAAACTAGGTCATGATGACCAGACTCTCCAACTTTACTTGCCCCCAGTGTCAACATACATTGAAAGTTAAACAAAATTAAAGCATTGTTTTTAGTGTTCTGTTGCATGGAATGCTACCATTTAAGCTACATTTTACATTATAACCAAACAGACACAATAAGACATGTAGACACTCACTCTGTCATTGCATTGTATCCCGTCTGAATTTTAAATAGTTACACAGTCAAAACACATATGTGGGTGTGGGACTGTGAATATATCAGAGCAACATCAACAATAGATTTCCTTACCTGAGTTTTCAACGCATTATATTGAACAACCATCCATCAGTATGACCTTGTCAATTGTCCAGAAATAATGGCTTATTATATGAGCACTTTTCATTCCTGCCGAAGGACAGCAACTGCCCTCCACACAGCAGGCAGATTTAATGTTTTTACAGTGTATGGATGTGGATGCATGTCTCTACAAAGTTTGCCCACCATTTCATACACAACTTTTTTTAGACCAACTGTTTCAAAAACACCTTTGCAGTTACTTTCAAACTTTATATTCATAACACTGTTTTAAATAAGAACAGTACAATGACCTTAGTGTAGTCTTGAATAGACAGTTTTTATAAAATTCCTTTCCCGCCATTGCTATCATCAGCCATGCTGCCAAGTCAGTAAAGCAGTGAAGAACAAAAACCTACTTTCATCGAATGGGATGTCTCATGTACGAGAATCAGACACACTTGTGCTCAGCTGGGTAGTTTGAACACCCTTGCAAACCCCCTAAACTTGGTGTACATGATTAGACATGATGTAAAAATTACTGAATGACTTCACTGACTTGGCAGGATAATGGCACATGACTGAAAGCTTTCAGGCACCCTAAAATCCTACTACTTTGCAGAATGAGGAGTATGTATGAATATTCTATTATCCACTCATTTAGCAGCTCATTCAAAGGTCCACCTACAGCAAAACTGCAAAGCTGCTCATATGCCAATACATACATATACACAATGTACATTGACACATTCGGATATTGTGTTTGACTAGGGACTAAACATTACAATGACACTATTGAAAAGAAAACAGGTGGTTGTATGACATACAAACACCAACATGTGCAACTGAAAAGCTGATATTACACAATCACTTGCATGCACATGACCAAAAATTAATTTCAATTGATTGATTCAATTCGCAACTTGTACTTGTAAACTAATAAGTGATTCACACAATTGACTCATTCTCTTTAGCCTTAGGCCACCAGGACCATGAAACTTTGAAAAAAAGCAAATAAAGTTAATCTCATAGTTGCAATTGTATCTTTTGTTGAGTCAAGTTTCAAAGGATACATAGAATAAAACATTTGCTACATGTATACTGGAATGTAGGTATGACCTTCTAGATTAAGGTATGCATTCCTCAGAAATCCATTTGCTATAAAATAACTACAAACAAAGAAACATTTTACCACTTACTGGTTCTGTATAAGTTGTATTGTGAGAGCACTTTTGCCGACACCACCAGCTGCAATATACAGGAAAAAATACTTTCAATAAATATCAAAAAATATGTTTCAATGGTTTTTGAATGGCATCCAGGGTTGAAAACGACATGTAACAATGCCTTTTATGTTTGATAACAGGGTGTGTTTCCATTACTTCACTAGTGCACATCATTGGAGCCTTGTACTGACAGTTGTCCATTGAACATGTCACA
Organism: Ptychodera flava; assembly: GCF_041260155.1. Taxonomy (NCBI): domain Eukaryota; kingdom Metazoa; phylum Hemichordata; class Enteropneusta; family Ptychoderidae; genus Ptychodera; species Ptychodera flava. The sequence continues at coordinate 35,976,739 of NC_091943.1, read as the reverse complement.
TCATATTCACATTTCCTCCTGTGAGGTTACATTGTATATGATGTAAATACTTTAAGCATTTGCATAAGAAATTCATAATTAAAATTTAAAATGTTATATTACAAAATCCACATTTCGTATCATTAAACTTTTCATTCAAACAGTTGAAAAATCAAACTTGAGTTCTGAGACATTTTATTCACACTGAAATATAGTATTTGGCTGTAAGATGAGTTAATGCCTTGTCTAATCATTAAGCTAGGTCATATATGCTTTGTTTAGAAAAGCGCTGAACTTGTTTTAGATATTGCCTGCTTGCAGTTGACTCACAAAAATAACTAACAATCCCCGCAAAGAGCATACTAGTATTACAGAATATTACACAATTACAGCAGCTAATAAAACTGGGTTAACAATAGTAAATTTGAAAATAAGACCAAAAAAGTTACAAAAAATAGTTTTAGTTGATTATGAATGCTTTGATGTTGTAAGAGTAATCGTTCGGTAAAGATAAGGCAAATACCATGGAAACGCTACCACTGCTTCAATCAAATGTGACTGAAACTAAGACTTTTCATGCTGTTTGGTCCCTACAATTCTATTTGACAATGCCAAAGTGAACTGTGGAGATGTCAGAATCCCTGACGTCTGTAGGTTTACCACTCTACCAACACTATTAGACTAGAGAGTAGATATTCACTCTGAGTCTACCAGACATGTACATGTAATATGATGTAGCATGGTGGTAGACTAGCTTCCACCTCCATGGATGTAGCAACAACAAAATCTCTCTCACAACCCTCTTCTATACTATATACCAACACTTCGGTTGAAAGAGTCGCGCCTTCATGTGTACAAGACATGTGTTTCAGGGAGCGTGGGACTTTTTCAGTCCGACTATGATGGTACTGCTAGTTTGGTACCTTCATGGTCTGACTATGGCTAATCATTCATTGGTCAAAAAGAACTAAATAAAACAAAACCTAACAATATAAAATGGTCAAACTCTACGATGTCACTGTAGACTGGAGCTCTACACTGAAAACTTTTTAAAGGATGATATTTCTGGTGATATGTTGTTGAGACTTATCATCAACACATCTGGTGTGAAAGGCCAGTGGTGCGACCCGGTAATGTCTGAAAGGGAACGTTGGAATCAGTGTGGTACGTAACGTACCTTGCTACGTCCGTTGCATTAGATCAGATCTGGAAAGCTACGGGAATGCAAACACCCCAGGCAACACCCAGCGTCTCTTTCAATGACAAATGACATAACCACGCCTTGTAATTAATTCAATTCACGATAAATCTGCCTCGCAAGTTGTAGCACGTGCATCTGTTACTTTAAAAACGGCTGTACCTCTGAAAACCTGACCTAGTGTCAAACCGATTTGACGTACATTATTTATACAAATCCTGCTCTTTGCTAGCGATCCATACATGTGCGTGAGAACCCACCAAGTAGAGAATTACGGATTTACAACTCGTGCCAACAAGAACGTAAACATTTACCTCCGACAACAACAAGTTTATATTCGGTCATTTTTCGAGACGACTGCAGGTGTGGTTTTATAAGCCCACTTCTTCACTTCTACAGTAAAGTCTATGGATTCTTCTAATGTGGATTCCGGTCAAACAAATCAAAATTGGGTGTATTCGGAGAAAGTGGATCTACAGCTCACTAATCCGCGTGAAGCACAAATCAGAATGGAAGACACAGCTGAAAGAGAAACAGCGCATGAAATGGTGACGTTGACCGCATAATAAGGATTTGGGAACTAACACCTAAATCGCAGAACGTGCGCTGATCATCCAGCGTTACAAAGCAACTATGAAACATGATTTGCTCAGATTTTTAGTTCAAAATATTTCTATAGCATCTTTATACAGTATTATACATTGTTGGACTTAATATATTACATACCTCATCTTTATTATCCACAGCTACAACAAGTGACATGGATGGTGTACGTATCACAAAAATCGTTGTTTTGTTTCCTTTGTCAGAGTGTGTGCGCGTCGCAAAGTTTCCCATCAAATCTCCCATATTTCCTACTTTGTTCAAAGGAAAATATTCCTCAAGTTTTTTCTCTATTAGGTCTTTCTCATCCACTCAAAATCTTACAGGGATGACCCAATATATTTAGTTAATCTATACCTTAAATTACGTCATGTCTCGGAGTGCAGGTCAAAGTGCAAACGTCAACGCACTGTAGGTCGCTGGTTGCAGTGACTGGTGACCAAAGTACAATATCGGAGTTTTGCTACCTGAGTGCAAGCTTCAGAGTCTAGTCACGTTTACTCCATAGTTTGAGAACCGTTACTTGTGCAGAAGTTCTTACATGTAAACAAGCGTAAAGCTGCTACTTGTGTTGATAGAAAATGGCGAATGCTCACACGGTATGTAGACATGAAAACTTTGTTCTTCGTGCCTCACACTCGTTACAACTTATACCGCATACGCCCTGTGCAATATTCATACACTTTTGACAAAGCACCTCCATAAAAATCTGAAGCCAATGGTTGAGTCGAGAATATGTGATATACTGGTATAGGCCATCATTCTTTTCTGACCCACCAACGAGCACCCTCCTATATAAGTCGATTGTGCATGGCCTGCCTGGGAAAACCAGGCCATGACACATACATGTATTCATATGCACATCAACCTAAAACATGACCAAGCTTGGTTTCTCTACTAAATTTTGCTCTAACCATAGACAGTGGAGCTGGAGATCCTTTCCACTGTCTATGCTCTAACAAACCAGAGCTATTCATTATGCAATCATTTCGGACAGGATTTTTTCTGTAATTTGGCCAAAATGGTCTACACTGCATGGAAGGACCCTGTCTACACCAAATGAAAGCAAAACATGGAAACATGGGCGTGTTTGTGTTCTTGTCATTTCAGTGGTTCCAATAGGAAACACAATCGGTGGACTGAGTATGCTTCTATTTCCTAACATAATGTGATGGCATTTTTCTCAGATACAGGCGCTAGAACACTTTCTGTCTTTTGGGGGAAAATCATTGAAACTCAAAGCCAGCCCGGAGACAAATGTTCAATGATTCCGTGACCCGTGGAGGTACCAGAAGAATTAACAGTGATTCAATTAACTAACTTCTCAAACCTATCACCTGCATATTGCAACCAGTGTCCTTTCTGGCTGACTAGGCAATCTTTTTCAGGTGCAACTGATAATTATTTAATAATTAATTAGTATTGATAAACAATCCAAGACAACCAGTTCCAAATTGTCTCTCAGCTACCACACCATCTATGATGAAGCTTTGCTTTTATCTGACCATGGAGGTAAAAAAAGATCTGAAAAGTAATAAATACTGTATAAATACCACTACATTGTCTCCCATTTGTTCTGTTTCTGCAGTTTCTTTTTTATCCAATACTGACCCAGTTATTTCTAAAATATGGATATCTGCAAAATTGCATGTCATGTACATGTATATGATTCTCCTCAGCTGAGAACCATAATGGTTGTTCCCCTTTTGATATAGTCAGTATAAACACAATCAAACTTTGATGATAAATCATATTGCTGCTTGAACAATCCTGTTAATTATATTGCTAGTCAAACCTGGTAAACCTATGTGCTATCACCTAATGTTTCAATCTGTCATATTACAGGCTAGGCATCTTAGCCAGTCTGCAGGTATAGCTGCAGAGGGCGTTTACAAGTAAAACTTGCCACTTCAGTACCTTGTAATATTACAGAGCAGAAAAGCAAATAAGGTGTGCAAAAGGGTTCACCTAGCATAGACAGTAATATGAAACAACATGCCTATGTTCAAAACCAAAGTTTTCAAACCAGAACAACAGGTAAAAGTTGTTTACTATGCATCATAGAACTTTTATTTGGAAAATAAACGAGACAGGGTCATTCATGTATTAGTAACACCACCCTGGGTATTGTTTCACAAATAATAGTTTATATTGCATATGTCACACTGATGATAGTCCACACAATCTCTCTTTACTTTCAGGTTGTTGAAACTGCCCGGAAGGCTTTTAATAGTGGGAAGACAAAACCTGCAAAGTTTCGTCTTGAACAGCTGGGTAATCTTTTGAAGTTGATAGATGAAAATGAAGATGCTATAGCTGATGCACTCTACAAAGATTTACACAAGGTAAAAACGATTTTAGTGTGATATTAATGTAGTTCTGTTGAACAAGTAATTTATATCTAAGCATACATGTATATAATCCCGACAAATACGACGGTGTGGGGAATTGCAAGCTTAGTGCCAAAGACCTGAGCTGGGCATTCTGAAAGCAGCTGTGAGTGCCGAAGGCACGGGGACTGTCCTCTTGTGCTGCACCCTCAATGACAACAACAGGGAAACCCTGTTATAACCTAATACAGAGAAAATGATTGACAGGTGAAGCAGGTTGTACATTGGCCGGTCACGGCTTGGCCAGCTTGAAACAGTACCAGCGCGACGCAAAATGGCAACAACCAAGGAGCTTTACTATGACAATGCCTTGCATGAACTTGGATATTCGCTCTGCAAAGACTTTCAGAGACAAGTTATTTATATGTATGCTGCAGGAATTACTGTATGTATGTAATTACTAAATTGTGTGCAGACATTAGTTGATACAGTGGGCATCTTTATTACAGCAGCTGTTCTCAGACTCATCTCACTTGCACTCATGAACTTTATGCAAATTTCTTCCTTTGCCTCTGCCATGTTCTCGACGCCAAATCTCATGAATAATTGATAGCCACCCAAATCCTGAAACAGAGGACAGTCCCTTGTGTCAATGTATGCTTTTGTTTGCAATTGCTGCACCGTCGTATGTGCAAGAGACTACACCAATAAGAGACAGAAAAGGCACAAGGGACTGTCAACAATCTACATGATTTCCAATCTGCCAGGAATGTGTAGCAGTAGCAGTGACCACCAAGGCGTACCAACACTTTACAATCCAAGAGAATTAATTATTACTTTCTAGTTTGGCTTTGAAGTTGTTGCTACTCACATTACTCCTTGCATGAACTGGTCAATTATTTGGAATTGTTTGTTCACAGGCAAAAGCAGAAGCCCTTGGTATGGAGATTGGTATGGCCAGAAATGAGTGTGTCCATGCAATGAATAACCTGGAAGACTGGATGAAGCCAGAAAAGGTAAGGCCAAAGTAATTAAATACTTTGTTTTTGCCTTGTCTTGCACATAGGTATTTGGAGGTTTCATAAAAAGAAGCCACTGTTTTTAAATAGGACATTATCTTGTACCTCTTCTGCCAACAAATCTTTGTTATCAAATTTTATGTATTGTACTGAAAGCACCTGCATGTTTACAGATTGCAGTGTAAGGAGGAGGTGAAAATAAAGTTTTTGCTCTGATTCTTGAATGGGCATATACCGGTACTACTTGGAAACAATTAAGGAAATATTAAACTTGCATGTGTTAAATTTTTGGTGTGTGTCTTTGAATTACTTAGCCGCTTACATGTACCTTTAAAAATTTAATTACTCTTCCCATAATGCATTGTCTTTGGTGCATACATTTAAGAATGGGCATATCCATTAATTATGCTAATGCAACCATATCATAACATATTATAAAAACTTTGTATTAGTATGTCTGACCCCATTTCAAATATTGCAGTGAAATATTTAATTCTTTCCTCTTTCAATGTGACAGTCAGTGTTCCCTCTAAGATTTTGAGTGGGTAAGCAACTTAGGCTTTGATGGCTGCAGGGGAAAGGTCTGGAAGAGGGTGTCTACCCTTTCAATCACAAAGGCCAGGAGCAAACGCTGCAGCACGTTTAATTAAATCTGATCATGTGGTCACAATATATACCGTGAATGTGTATCATGTGTTGCTAGAAACTATGTCGCCAACGAACACTAAATTTAAACACTAAAACTGAAACACAAAACCAGATATCAACACCATTTGCTGAACAGGGGTGATTCTCATACTGTTCATGTTCATTCAATCAGTGGGTATGCTTACCAAAGATCTTCTGTCCAACTTATGAGATATTCAATCTACTTACACCATTTAGGAAACCATTAACTTTTGTTCCCTTCCTGATATGAAAAGTCACAGTTGTGTCAGTAGTTACAGTGTTGAAGGCTCAATGCATTGGGTACAGGCAATGGGCAAATGGTTTGGAATGCTGGTAACATTTCTGTCATCCCTTGGTTTGGTAAACTTTAGGGGGGGATGACCCCAGCAACAAGAACAGGTGACCATGGGAAACTTTAAATGGGTATGTCATAATTATGTGTCAGGCTAAATCAATAGATTGTGACAAGTCTTAAGTACGAGGTAATGACATACATGTACATGTAAATGGAAGAAGTTAAAGTTAGACAGCTTTATCATTTATTTGTTACAGGTTAAGAAGAATATGTTGATAGCAATGGATGATGCATACATAAAAAGAGAACCATTTGGTGTGTGTTTGGTCCTTGGAGCATGGAACTACCCCATTCAACTGACACTCCTACCATTGATAGGTGCAATGGCAGCCGGTATGTTACATGCTATAAGACAGGAGCTCTAACAGCCCCTAAATTGACCACACAGTCAATTCCAACCCCAGTGACAGTATTAAGACCTAACTTTAGGAATGTTTGCTGCCACAGTGCTGGAACAAAACATGAAAATCTCGCAAAACTAGGTTTTAAGCCTTACTTGTGCTTTTAGATGTTTTCTAAGTTTTGCTCAACTATGTCCAAATAGTTCTAAAGCATATATCAAAGATTTTGGAAATGTTGCAATGTTTAAGAAACTATTTTCTAATTCTTGTCAGATGTTTTCTTGTTACACTGTTACATTGTGATCTAGTCACATCCTAAGCTTCTGTCTTGTGAATTCAAAATATTTTTCTTGGACCTAACCTACTCCTAGGCCAAAATAATCCTGATTTTGGGATACCGTAAAACAAGTCTTTTTATCTATCATCTTTTTTTCAGCTAGTTTTTCTATAAGTGTTTAAATTGGCTAGTTTAAGATGCTACAAATTTCAACTTTCCCGGGCCATATTTAATATGGTCAAGGTGTATTTTCAGCTAAATTAAAAACCAGCTGATTGCAATGAAAATCCAAAATCGCTGAAATAGCATGCAGCTAATTCAAAGTGTTTTACAGTAGGTTTGGTTTGTTTAATTTCAGTGCCTGACATAGGACTGAGACAGTTACCATGGTAACATTCCTACGACCTCTTGCAACCGAGATTTGAATAACTATAATTACAGTTAAGTCACGACAAGCTGGATTAAGAGCCAGCAAAATGCATACACAATTTTACGCTTTTCCAAATTTTATATCGTACCTAACCTTTGTCCTCCACACTTGCCTGGTTTAGTCAAACATAATTTAGCTTGTCCATATTGATCATTTTGACCAGGCTACTCCTGTTCTAGTCCTGGACAAATTGTCCAATATGAGACCAATTTTAAGTACATGTATGTAATATTTGTTGTTTCTGCTGTTTTTATCCATTGATCCATTGCAGGGAATTGTGTGGTCACCAAGCCATCAGAACTTTCCTCTCATACAGCAGATTTGTTGGCCAGACTTTATCCGAAGTACCTTGACAATGTATGTGTGATTTTGGTTTCTGACTTTGTACTAGGCCATGCCTATATTAATCACTAGTGAAATGACTATGAACTGTACAATTTTTGAAAGTTTTTGATAACATAGTTCACGCATGGAAATATCATTACACTATGGTTTTATCACATGTTCAAAATTGTCAACGTGTAAACAGAGAACTCAACCAACATGTACTGTATGAACAATTTTCATTCAAGCAAGGTATCATAACTGATATTTCCAAACATAGCAGCACATGGGTAAAGGCAAATACGGATTGCACACACTTTTCACTTTTGGTATTTGATCAACTTTTGCTGACTAGCAACCCTTCACTCATGAACTGCCATGGACTAGTCTGAAACTCCTACAGTCATTAAATTGGACATCAAAGTCAGCTATGCAAACACAGTAACTTCCAGCGTACAGTTTTTCTAATTGCAGAACTGGGGACCATATTCTGTAGGTTTTTTTCATAACATTTAGTGTTGTTTCTTTGACCTCATATGATATTCTTGCATTGCTGGGCATTCCTAACCTCATACTATCAGGGAAATTAACTTTCTCGTGAAAAAGAGAATAGCCCTCACTTGTTGCCTAAAATCTGAGAAACAATATTACTGTGTCTTGCCATAGGGATGTATCAAGAAACGTTGTGAGGGAGAGGGGAAGATACTATCCTTTTATTCATACTTGTAACATAAAGTGTCAAAAGAAGCCAATGTTACATGTATTTTTTTCAGCAGAAGTGACAGTGATGTTAAAATGATTGTACAATCTGGATGAAGCAGTGTTAGATCACTTACACATATTTTATGATCAATGTCAATTTGTAGGATTGTTATCCTGTGTATTGTGGAGCTGTCAAGGAGACACAAACCTTGCTGGAAGAAAGATTTGATTATATATTTTACACAGGAGGTGGAAGTGTTGCCAAGCATATAATGGCTGCTGCAGCTAAATATCTGACACCAGTTACCTTGGAGCTTGGTGGTAAAAGGTAAACAGCACATGATTATACTGCCCTTGTAATGTAGTTGGGGTACACTATCTGAGCAGGTCCACTCAATACTAGAATGCATAAAATGTGAATGCCCTGAGTATTAGTGTTTGTATCGGTATACCATGAAATGGTGAACTATGTATGGCGTTAACAATAGATACAGCGATACACATTGATTGATTTAGCTGTCTGCCAAGTTAATGCAGATCAGCTAGTGCCTCACGTAGTCTGTCTGGAGAGGTAGGGCAACATGCCCAAGCTAATTTTCATCATATTCATGTATTTTTGTCTTACAATATTACAAAGTGTATGGCCACTTCAGTTCTGTACACTGGCTGAATAAGTCTCAGTGGCTTTTGATTTCACATTTATCTCTTATGCACAACTCAAGGTATTCATTCAGTGGTTCATTGCCAGTTCTTTCAACCACAGCTCACGTTTCATGTTGTTTTTAGGCTGTTGTTATGATTAGTTGTGATCATTTGTCTATTGACCTTGTTCATATCATAATTAGTAACCATAACAATAATGCTATTTTTTGATGGTACTTGCCCTCATTTTTAATCAATCAGTCATGGACATTATTGTTTGTTTCTTTCAATAGAATGGCCTTAATTTCTCTCAATTGCTTTCATGGACAGTGGAATCTATTCACAACATGAATAAATAATACATGTCTTTACAATGAATGCAAAACGATATCTACAACATGGTAGCAAAATTGTTCTTACTGAACAAATGCTACAACAATGACATTTACTGGTGTGTTTTTTTCTGACAATTTTACTTTCAGTCCCTGTTATGTTGATACTAATACTGACCTAACTGTGGCTGCAAACCGCATAGCATGGGGCAAGTTTCTGAATGCAGGCCAGACTTGCATTGCACCAGACTACATCATATGTCAGAAGGAAATACAGGATGAACTAGTCAAGAAGATTGGAAATGCTTTGAACAATTTCTTTGGAGAGGTAAATGTTATTACCAGTGTTAACATGTTGCTAGTACCAATTTGCACATTTCCATAAAAAAAATTTATGCCAATTTTTTGACAGAAATCACTAATCCATTTGTATTTAAATAAGCTGTTAGCACATTCCATTAGCATCTCAATTTTAACCTGTTCAACCCCAGTTCCAAATAAACAGGTCCACAATCACCATTGATAACAATAGGTTTTGGTCAAACCACGGTCCTTCTATCCATGGTGGTGAAAGGGTTAAGTTTCCAAGTTTTGTATATTATAAGAGTAACATTATGTCATATGATGGCTGAAATTTGCAGTGATGGAGGACGATGAATGGACTCTCTAACATAAGAACTTTGCCAGCTACTTAATTAATTCTTTTAACCCTAATTCCTAGTGACATCTGAACATGGTTCAAAAGTTAAAAAGAAAGAAAGAAATGTTTGTTTCAAAGGTGAAACAGGCAAAAGTGTCAAAACCACCGAAAATGGCACTGACTATCACACAAAAATCAAGTTTATCTTTACAATACACATACATCATAACTTTTCTGTTTGACATACTCTGCAAATAAACCCTTGATTTTGATGTAAAACTGTTCTGGCTCAATATCCAATACAGTGATGCAGTTCCCAGAATGTCCTTTTAGACCCTAGCTGTCATCTCACTGTGTGTGCCAGATAACAAGTGTTCTTTTTAATTAAATGGGAATAAATCATGGAAAGATAAGCATGAGTGTTTAGCAAATTTTCCTTCATAAATAACAAATTGCTTCGTAAAGACACAACTTTTGCATTTTTGAGAAGTTGAAACACATACATGTATGAATGAGTCGGAAGGCAACAATAGTAATCAAAGCAATGTCTGCATGGGACCCCTCCATTTCTTACAGTAGTGTCACAGTGCTTCCACAATGTTTTTAGTGGAGGAACTGTAATACAAACTTGTTTCTGGTTACTGCACTGGTCTTCTATACAACAGCGCCCCCAGTGACAGGAACTTTCTTGAGTCAGTAATGTATCATTTTAACATTGAGGGCAGACTGTGTCTCAGTAATCTTTGGGATATGTGCCTTGTTAATTCTTTTTTTCTTCTTCTTTAATTCAGAACCCTCAGAAATCAGACTCATATGGTAGAATTATCAATGATAGGCACTTCCAGTAAGTAAATGGCTTAATTTATAATTTGAATAGAGTAATACATATACTTCAAATTCCAAATGCTTCAAGTGAACCTGAATACACTGCATTAATGACAGTCACTTGTTTTTTGCGGAATTGGTGCTTTCAAAGTTTGCAAAAAGAATATTACGAAAATTGTCCCCTATCTGCTGATCACTGACTCTGTTGTAACATCTTGTGAAGTTCAGCTTTTCCAGGTGTGGATTTTCTGATTAAGAACATTTTCATAAAGGTATAACATTTACAGATTGTTGGATAATTTAAATATGAATTTAAGAAATTTGAAGATCATAAAGTCTCCATTAGAAGGTATAAAAATAATATTTAATAAAACCTGATTTGCCTGAAATAGAAATGCCTTTCTATGGCACTGAATAGTGAGTGGACCAGTGAAGATACTGTTTTGATAAATTCCAGATATGATGAATTGTTGCAGAAGTTTATTTTGTCAAAACAAATGTCAGTTATCAACTTTCTCCAGGCAGCCAAAGGAACTGTCAAATCACTTTCAAACTTGCTTAAAAACAAGAAACCAGTTGTACATGTAGCATTCAGATTATCTATGGAGAGGCAACACAATGGGAAAGAGTTCTGTAGGGCCCATGACTTTCAGGTATGAAGGGCCTAAAGGAAGTCTTGTCACACAATGTATGAAAATGTCACAAACAAGTGATAAATACAATATTATAAGAAATTATCTCATTGATACAAGCTTAAAGGGACAAAGTTGGCCATTTTTGATGAATTTTGTTTGATACAAGATACTACTTATATTCTTTGACAAGTTGAAAGATACTCAATGAATAGGTGACCATGCATATATTTGACCCCGGTTTTAGACACTATACATGAAACCATGGCGATAATGAATTAATGGTCATGACCATTAATTCATTTTCGCCATGGTCTCATTCAATTTGTCTAAATCGGGTTTGAATATATGCATGGTCACCCACTTATTCAGTATCTTTCAACATATCAAACAATATAAGTAGTATCTCACATCAAACAAAATTCATGGAAAAATGGCCAACTTTGTCCCTTTAATGAAGCTAAACCTACTCAAAGACGATGCCATCAATGATCTCCCTGAATATTTGCAGGCGTGTATCAGATTTGATGAAGCATGGTAAGATAGTCATTGGAGGTCAGAGTGACCCCACAGAAAGGTACATCTCTCCAACAGTTGTTACTGATGTCCAAACTACAGATCCTGTCATGGAACAAGAGGTAAGCAGCAAATGACATATTTATTGGTGGTAATATCTTATCATCATTGTCAGGAACAAACCATCAATTTCGACTTTTATATTGCTTCTTTTCTAACCATTTCACCATAATGTGCCCACAGACTGGAAGAATATGGCATTAAGAAACTTTAGAACATGCTGTACATAAAACGTACGCAAGCCCAACCCTGTTTAGGAGTGCTAAAAAAAATCAGTGTATTTATTTCCAACATTGCCAATTTTCATAACATTTGTATGCTCCTCTAAGCATATATTTCAGCACGAAATTCTGTAAATGCTAATGAATTATCTTGGTATATAAATACACAATAAAAACCTACAGTTACTGTTTTGAATTTTCAAAATGGTATTTCCTTTTATCAGGTCTTTGGTCCAGTCCTGCCAATTATGAATGTTAGTGGTGTACAAGAAGCTATTCAATTTATCAATAGAAGGTCAGTGACCATTCCTGTTACAATATTGTTCAGTTGTCAGGTCACAATAAAGCAATATCCTCAGAAGTTCTATCTAGGACAAAGAACATAGATACATGTATATGAGTACAAAATTTTACTTTTCTCAATAGTATTTTATACCGCCTTAACCCATGATACATTGTACTGTACTGTACTGTTCATTGACAAGATTTTTTCCCTAGCAATTTTCACTACACTTAGAAGTAAGATTGCATGTCAGATAAATGTACACGTAACTGTTCCTTTGTCAACACGCCCTAAGTAGATAATTCTGTATATCCAACCACAATCTTATGATGGCATCCCTAAGACTTATGATTAAGCTCAAAGATTCTGTTTGGTGTTTACTAGTGAGAGTCATTCTTCTGAACTTTGTGACATGTTGAAAATCTACTTGGACAGTTTATAGCAATGTACAATTGCATGTGTGCTATATGTAAGACCATTTTCTGGCTTAGTGTGTCTGCATAGTCTGTCGTTTGCAGGTTTTCCAGCTTTGCTTGTTTGGCAATTGTTTCATTTCCACTTTTACATGAAGTTTTCATACTCTCCCATCTTTGCACTTGGGTCTTGGTATTTAGGCTAGTAAGAGGGATTTTCAGTTGAGTTCTACAATTAGAATGCTCACGTCGTTGGTATGACAAAGCCAGGCTGGGGAAGTGTTTGGCCATAGTATTCAGACTTCACCATATTTCATCACAAACCTCCATATAAAGGAAATTATCAAAGCATACTGCAGCATCTAACCTTATTTAATGCAATACGTACCTAAAACCTGAAACTTTTAAACTTTAGTCACCCTTCCCCCTAGGAAACTGTTTATGTAATAACCATTCTCATTTTTTATCAAGAATAAAAATCATAATTTTTTGATTAGAGAAATTACTGTATATGCACTAATTGTTGAAAGTCAAAATGGTTTCTTTACTCTTTGTTAACTCTACGGGGAAAGAGGAAATTTTCAGTTTTACGACAGTTAGACAGTGAAAACTTCAATTTGCTCCAGAAGCTCCGATGTCTGTCCACACAAGTTACATACCAGAAAAGAACATGTACATGTATTGTCAAATACCTTAGTGTCCACAAATCTTTCCATGGGCCCATACATACATATATCTGTGCAGTGTTTGGTTTTCATTCATTCATTGATAAGTTTCTGTGTTGCTATACGGTATCAGTGTACGATACGTGTGTACATGTAGCAGCCACCATGGTAGACCGTAGCTTTCCTCACATCATGAAGTCACCATGTGTTTTGTATTGGATGTCGTAGAATTTTATACAATTGTGATCTTTCATCACATTGCAGAGAAAAACCATTGGCCATGTACGTGTTCTCACATGACAAGAAGGTGATCAGAGAAGTCATCGACAACACATCCAGTGGTGGTTTCTGTGGCAATGACACATTACTACACGCCGGAAGTAGGTACTCAAACTTAACATTTGAAGTATTGTCTAACCAATCAATTTTGAGTACCATTGCTCTATTGTATGACAGTGTGAAATGACATTATCAATATTGTTTTAAAATAAGGAAATCTCACAGTAAGCTGGAAATGAAAGAGAATCAATGATATGGAATGTACATAGATACTGTGGTTTAGCAATACTTTGCATGCTGGTCCAATACCTGCCATACAGTAGGTAGGAATCATAGGTCATGTGCAACATTTATAAAGTTACAAGATTGAAACAGAAATCAGAGTCAAGCTAGTATCACATGCGACTGTTTCAGCATTGATATTACAGTAAATAACACTTTAGTTGTTTGTGTCATGTCCTAGATATGCTTTATAAACATGTACAAACATACTTCCATAGGTATGCACATGACAGTGCATACAAGTACACACACATATTTATCCACAAACTGATCAAATTCTCTTAATAAAACATACCTTTATAACATTCAGTTATTTATAATATAACTCAATACAAATGAATAATTAAGGTTTATCAAATTCAGCACTGTGTGGACTACGGAAGAAGTCAACTTTTACAAATATTAAAACTTTGATGTGCATGACTGGTCAGTTTGTATACTTATTCTCTGATTTTTAATTTCAGTTGATACGTTGCCATTTGGTGGTGTTGGTGAGAGTGGTATGGGTGGTTACCATGGAAAATTTTCATTTGATACATTTTCACATAAACGAAGTGTTTTGATCAAGAATCAAGGCATGGAAAAAGTTAACAAGTAAGCTGAAATGCATTTCTTACTTTTGGAAGAAAAATTGCAATGCATGGAGTGTGTGATGAAAAAGTCAGACTTGCTGAAAGCTTCAAGTACTATAAAAATTATTCCATCACTCTGTCCAAAGTCAAGTTCAGATGAGTTTGACTTTATTTCAACCTCCACAAAATATAAATGGATTACCCGTTACTGGTATTACTGCATGTACATGTGTACATAGGACTATGTGTGCATGCTTTCCAATATGACCATATTGCTGAGTAGATTTCATTCAGATTTAAAGGAAGATTCTTAGTGAATGTTTCATGTGAATTCATTGATGTTTACTTGTTCACGAAATATGATCCAATGTCAGACACCTAGAACATTCAGAGCGCCCTCACATGATGCTTCAGTGAAAATCAGCACAAACTTGCTAGTAGAATCAAACGCACCATATTTATTCACAGAGCTGAAGTACTTAAAAAGTATAAAACCATGGATCCTTGAAAAACGTGTTCAGTCTTCTGTAGTATTTTCAAACTGTCCACAGTGAAGATCTATGATGTTTCTCTTCCACTCTATTTTAGAAAAAAAAATTTTTGTAAATGATATGATTGTCTCCGCAGTCAAAGCAGAGCAAAGACACGCACATGCATGTACCTGTATACTTACTGAGATGACTTTGTCCAATGTTTTCTGCTGACCTAGGATATTCACTAGTCTAGGCAAAGATGTAATATCAGATTAACTAATACCTATACAATCCAATCCAATATCTATTTCCAAATATTTACAAAGATAGATGAATCAGGATTTAATTAAGCTGAGTACACAGGAAGCATACAAGCGATAGTAATTGAGCCGTCTGATTCATACTATTCATTGCTCATTTTGTTCTGAGAAAATAAAGATAGCACAAATCCCTTCTTCATTGGTTTTTGAAAAGCGAATTCTTTTAGAATTAATGTCAAGGTTGCATGTGAAGAAACCTCATGGCAATCACAGTGGATCTGATATCATAGTTCACTGACCAAGTGAAACAAGTACTCATACATTTTGTCAATGTTTCTCAGTTATAAGGCCAACACGCTGACATAGGATTGTAAATTTAAAATTTTAATGGCCAACTCTGTTACCATAGCAACATGCTTGCTTTCATAGTGATCGGTTGGTACCAGGACTTCTCATTATTAAACACAGACCCTTTTAAAATGAGACAAGAATTTTCTATCGTACATTCTTCATCAAAATGACTTGCGCTCAGTGATTGCTAATGCAATCCCAGCTTCAGATTTCAAATTTCTTTTTGCTGTCTATTATTCTTACAGTATCAGATATCCTCCTTACTCGGAGAAAAAATCCAGCTGGATGATGTGGTTGATGAAGAAATCACCAAAGAAGAGTGGCCTAAGTCAGTACATGCCAATCATCATACTCAGTATAATCGTCGCATTCATATTCAAAGTAAGTATCAAATTCACACTGTGATAAGTCATACATTTCATTATTGGAATTATGCATGCTCAATTTTTCAAAAACATGGCATATTCAGCCCAACTTTCCAGCTCATATCATCTGCTATCATGTATTTGATCAAATGTCACCGTAGGAAGTTGTCATAGCAACCTCATTATCATATAAAACGGTGCTCAGATGCATGAAAAAAAAGTAAGGCATGGCCATAATTCCTCTATTATGTTTGTAGTCTAGGTTACGGGGTATTCATTGATCACATGACCCTACAAGATAATTTTTGGCCAAAGTTAATTTAAATGTAAGTATTCTTATGAATAATTATTTACATTTATTAGCAACTGAATGATTTGGTGCAAGCTGTTACAAGTAATTCATCATAGTATACACATGTAGTTTTGATATTTTGCAGCCAGCTTTCTTTCTCCCTAACTTTCTCTCACTGTGCTAAATCTACAAATTTTCATCGTAAAAATTCTCTCACCATAACAACTTGTGTAAAATTCTAACACAGTTAGCAAGCTGTGTGGGATATAAGTTTAGTTACTTCTGCATGTGTGTATCTTAGATATGTAGCCACTATGTAATGTCATGACTTTTAAATAAAAGTGACTCAAAAGATGTCATCATGAAAAATTCTGATCTGATTTTTGTTCAATTGAATACAGATGTTTTGGATATCTCAGGCATACTGCCTTTATTCAGATTTTGATCATTGAATTAGATGCTATGTTTACTGAAAGTGATCATTCAGCAAAATATCACGTCTGCATTATATCAAATAAATTATCATTATTGAATTGACACTATTATACATCAACACAAAGAGACAAAAGTTGTAGGAAAAGGGATACTTTTTGGTACCAAACTAAAGCTGTTAGTCTGGTTTGAGTGAACTCAGTTTATAATGCAAATATTTGTCAGTTATTACATAGGTGGGCAAAATATTTCATGGCCTGTGTCATTATTTTCCACTTGCAGGAGAAATGAAAACATGTGTCCATGTAAAAACTAAGAATCACCAAACTCAACATTTCTCAATAATCATGATTGTCTTGAACAGAAAATGACTCTCAACTGATACAGTCAACATGTTTAGCACTTTCACAAACATAAAGAACATTAAAAACTTGTAGCTGATATTATCATGGCTAATGACTTTATTTTAGAATTGTTGTTAAATCAATGTTGGACAAAGAGTGGTGTTGATCTGCCCTAAAAATTAAAATATTTTTACTCTGACGTCAAGTTTTGACCTGTATAAAAGTCATGTGATCAGTAAATAGCCCATTTTTATTCAGTACACCTTGAAGAAACGAGAAAAAAATTACTTGCAGGAAAAGTGTAAGGTACACTGATAGGTTTTGTTTTTGTTTTGCTGTGTGAATTACTAGTATGTTTATTTGGTGTGTGAATACCTGAGCACATCTATAGAAAATGCAACCACTGCCACAATGATTAACATATCCCATGGTTTCATGCTATGAATGGTAGACAAGATTGCTTGCCATCAATTTCTGACAGCTGTATTGAGAACTCAGGGCAAAAGACAATGTGCAATTTCGCTATCAACATTACGCCAAACATCGTCAGCTTTGACTGAACATCAAGTTGCTGTCAATGTAGACAAGTGTGTTCTTTCATCAAATTTAACCAAACAGTCGAAGCAGCAATGGCTCTGTGACAGGCTTTTGCAGAACTCTGAGATGCATTCAAGTTATTTAACTTAGGGCCACAACTTTTGCCAAGAAATGATATACCAAGCTAAACATATATTATTTTGTGTTATTTCATGATATGGTATAAAACAGCACAGTATCGCAAGTTGTGGCAATTGATTTCACATTGTTAGAGTACTGCCTTAGAGTGCTTAAAGTGTTCTTGAAAGTGTCCTTTGATTAATGTCCGTCAACTTTGACCTAACATTATACATCATCGACTTTGACTGAACCCTGCCAAAAGATGTTACCACAGACTTTGACCTAACATGGTCAACATTGACCTATCATTGGCATGTTATACCCAACACTGTGTCACCATCAACTTTGACAAAAACACTGTCAACATCAATGTTTACTTTGACCAACCGCCAGGGTATGGAGCACCAACTCCTCTATTGTAATGCTACAGCATGTAGGAAAAATGCGTGCATGACCTTGTTATGAAGGATTCATTGTGAACTAATTTTTAATTTTTCTTTTATCCTTTGATGTAGTTACTTGGATAGAGTGAGTACCTCCCTGCTAGTATCAACATCTAGAAGACAAGCCAACCAACAGTACGTCTTGAAATTACTAAATAGTATGCAGATGAAACAAGTGTGTATGGTGCTCTCTGAATCTCAAGAGTGTTTGATATGGGAGACGTCCATTATATACAAATCAATCATGTAAAAAGGTCAGGTGATCATGACAGTATTCCTGTAATTTAATCACTAGACACCAATTCTTTCACTGATTGATGTACACAATGATTCAAACAAAACAAGTCTTTCAGTGCCGTCGATGATTAGATATTTAGGAAAAAAATTTTTCTAGAACTTGTGATAGGAACAACACATGGAACCCAACATTACTACAAAGATTAACATACATGTAAGATATACATGTAATAAATTTCATGACCAGATTTGCTGCACATAATATTTCTCTAATTTGATACAAAATGTATAGTAAACATGCTTATATCATTTGATGAAATTACTATTATGGAATATCATAGTTTATTCTGACATCTTATCAACATAAGAAATATGAACAAATGTTGTTTTTCCTGTGAATCCTGATAGCTACATTGTACTTCTGTGTCTTTTACTAGATTTTGTTTCTGAGCAGCTTCTGATGTCACAGTTTAGTAATTTACATGATTTAGATCCTTATCTTGGGCCATGAATAAGGTGAGCGACTGATACACAGAGGTCAGAAAGGTGTGAAAGATGCCCGGTGTGCAGTGTTGAGATAAGACTTCAGCCAATTTAGGATAGGAGGAAAACATAAACTGGTAATTCTGATGACACGCCCACATGCTAGCTGTTACTGGAACCAGACTTTGATGATATACGTATAATGTCAGTCTGTGTAACATAAAGACTCATTTGGAATTTAAATATGCAGAATACACAGGAAATTTATCATGGTAAAGGCAATAGATAATGTTCATGGCTGTATTAATAATGGCAGAAATACATGGTTGTTAAACAATCTCAGATTATTTCAACGATTATTTCCAATTTTTGAATTTTGTATAGGTTCATCAAAGCAATATACTCATCAATATTTTGCTATAAGCAAGGTCTAACTTGAAATGCATTTGTGTAGAATTTGGTACATTGGTAATGGTGAAAGAACAATATGGACATTATGATATTACCAGTAACACACCGTTATGATTTATTTAGTTGATCTTTTGATGTGACATCTCTTCATACACAGCATATTGTGTGTTTGAAATTTTGATGTCTAATACTTCCATGTACTCATGTGAAACTGTCAAACATATGTTATACCCATTCAGTGCTGCAGGCTAGCATAGTTAATAGACAAATGAAAGCAAAGGCACAAGTTTATGATATTGTTTACTTGCTATACTGTTTACTTTACAAGTTATTTCATAACTGTTCAGATAGTAACTGGACTGTATCGACTCCATTCTTTCAACTCCAAGATGACTGGCTATCATTGGATCCCAAGTATCTCTTGATTACACATTCAGGCAACTTGTCGCAGAAATTACAGATGAGACTGTTTAAGCAGTTACTACAAGTAAATTTGTACAATTGTGCAGTAGATAATGATGGAAACGTGCGATAGATGTTTAGCATCAGCAAAATACCAAGTATCCTGCTTGGTCCAGCTAATGCTTGAAACATATGAGTGTCCAATGTTATAATCAACCAACGTAAGGAAATACTTGTAAAATTTACCCGTAATATATGTACAAAATGTACAAATAGCATAGGTTGCATATTTAGTACTTATTATATCAGTGCCATGCTCAGCTGTATGAATCAGAATTCTGTTATTCAATACATTAGCACATCAGACAGGTGACATAGCATCCACTGAAACTGAAACTCAGGTCAGTGGAATTGCATTCTTGTTGAAATTTTTCAATTATGTTATTTTGATTCTTATCATTGTACTAGAGAATGAGTTCAAAACTGTCCAGACAGTAAACTTTTTACATAAAGTAGAAAATTTAGGGAAGATATAATTTAGTCTCGTGTTTTTAGTCTTCCAAAGCACAATTATATTTCATTTAAATTTCTTTAAAAGATTCTATATATTCCATATATGATAAAAATATAAATTCTTGCATTAAAAATGAACAATATGTTGGCATATTGACTCTTCCATTTTAATATTTTACATCACGAGAAAGGATTTTAGGTACTGATAGTAGGTGAGTTTAACTGACAGCAATGATGATAAACAGGACATCTTGTGATTATAAAAGTCAATTTGCTGAGAGATATTTCTTGAAGGCCAAGCAAATTTTTGTAAAGAAAATGTAGAAGTAATTGTGAGCAGTACAATAAAATTGTTTTTGCAAAGGTGCAACTGGATTCCTGTAATTCTTTCAATAAGAAGTCTGCAAGATGTATACATGTATGTACACTTAACCCACCACAAGATGTTCGAGACACTGCATGCTCACAATGCTAGCAAAACTGACAAGAATGTTGTGGTGTATTGGGCAACAGTTCACTTAAGAAAACAACTAAAATAACTCTTATCCTCCTTTCTGACTGACTCGAAATGCAATTTTCTGCCATATATTTACAACGATAGGCCTATTACTGACAAGGCATGAGACAATGGATAAAACGACAGTTGAGTGCGGCGAAGATAATCTACCTGAACAAAATCTACATGGTTTTTGATGAACAAATATTGTTGTCCTTTGTCATCAAGAAAATCATTTTAGAAACACAGTGGGATTTGCCTTTGAACTTGCATGTTGCAGAAAGCTTATTATGTATGTACATTAAAGGAACAAGTGGACTGAGTGTTCATTGGATAGGCACACTGCATGTATGCATGAATGCGTACGCATGTACATGTACACGTGGAGTCGGATGGCTTGCAGGCAGGGATGGGTATACCAAAGGCCTGAACAGAATTAACAGCGAAGGGGGGGGGGGGGGGGGGGGGGGGGGGGGGGGTGTGCTGGTGCAATTTGGGCAGGGTTGGCACTTTCCATGTATGGACATTTTACATAAAGCATTAAGCATCTACCTTGACGTTCTGTTGGTATCACCAGACTGGTAACTATGGAAACCGGTCGTAGGCTGTTCGCCCGCTAACTCCCTGGATGTTCCTATTCAAATCAATGCACTGATTTGCACTCACATTGGGACATGTAATAAAGATACTTGAATGCTTGATATGAAATCTCCATGCACGCACTGCTATTTTGATTTCCTTAAAAATCTGTTTGATGCTGGTCGATAATGGAAAAAATTGTTTGAAAATACCCTGCAAGAAACTAAATGTAATATCGTGTTAACTGTAAAGAGGCATGTAATAAAAATATTATTGCCTGAATACATGCATTTATGTGCCCTCGCAGCAGGAGACAATTTGCCTTCCTGGCGTCAGGCAAATTGTCACCAGCTCTCGGGCACATAAACCCATGTATTCAGGCAATGATATATACTTTAACAGTTACTGTAATGTGTGAACAAAACACAAGAGAGTATTGAAGCAGTCTCTATCAATCGTAAGCATAATCTGCTGCAAGTCATCATTGTCACAACATACTATTCATCACCACAATCTTCCTCCTTTTCCTATTCAACAGTATCTTTCTTCTCTTCCCCCTACTCCTACTCCTCCTAATCATCACCACCACCACCACCACTGTCGCCGTCTTCATTGTCATCATCATCATCATCATCATTATTATCATCAGTGCTATAAAAATTAATATCTCAGTTTTAATGTGATAAGTTACTGCAATCATGTCAAATGCCCCGACTGTGATTTTCCCTCCCTTTTCAGTAATTTTGTGTACCTAACATTTCGTTAATACAAAGTGCTTAAGCCTTCCAGGTAGATATAGACATCTGAAATCACACTACTATATATGTCACATAATGGGGCTGGAATATTAACCACTCTTCTGTTACCAACACTCTATCTGTTTTCTCTTTTTTCTAGCAAGTAAATTATTTAGCATAGGGGAAGGCCATTTGCTTTTTAGCACGGAAAGAGGGAGAAAGAATCAGCATTTATTGTGCAAACAATCAGGGGAAGGCCAATGCTTTTCATGCATGCAATAACTCTTATTACAGAAATAGAAAATAATGTAGTGTAAGGCCCGATGCATAAACAAATATCATTTAATGGTGTTTAGAGTTCATGCCCCGGTCTTTTTAGTACGGCAAAATGTACAGATCAAGAAACGATAGAGGTGTAGATGTCTTTACATATGAGAGAGAGAGAGAGAGAGAGAGAGAGAGAGAGAGAGAGAGAGAGAGAGAAGAGAGAGAGAGAGAGAGAGAGAGAGAGAGAGAGAGAGAGAGATTGCCGCGGCCGTAGGATATGACTTGGAAGTGAAGACGGATTTTCTGAAAAGAGTGAGTCGTTGTGCTCCGGGTAAGTCATCAGCCATTCATTGACTTGTCATCGGCAATAGGCGATCCACTGCAGAGAATCACAATCTGTACACAATCCTCGTTTTAATAGGAAATCTGAAATCATCTTAAATTCGGGAAGGAACGTAACACATTTTTGGGTGTTTGCCTAACTCGGGATATCTGAAAACAAGTTACAGACAAAGCGTTTTCGGGACTAAACTAGGTTTAATGATTTCCAACAGTGATTGTCGTGACGTTGTCATGGCAAACTAGCTATAACATGGATACGTAATGGGGCTGGTGAAATTACGTGTAGGTTGAAATGAGGAAAATCGTCGTCTTGCAATTGACATTACTCGTTTGTTGTTCTGCCTAAAAACTGTGTGATCATATAAGGAGTCATTTATATGATAAATATACGGCTTCTAAGTGAAGGGAACAATTCCTTCTCTCTAGGTGGGAATCTCATGGACCGATTGTAAGCTAATTTATAATGGATATTTGGGTAGTTTATGCTGTACATAAATGAACTTGACATTGAAAGATTTGATGACCTAGTATCATCCTTTTAGTGGTTAGTCTTGTCTGACGACATCGCCCTCGCATGAGAATATACTCGTGTATTTTGAGACAAAAAATGTACTCTACGCCAAACATACGTTTGACATTTTCTGTGAGTCTCATATTTCAAAAGAATAAACAGGATTAAGACTGTACTTTTTATAGCTAGCATTTGGTGTTTATATATATATATATATATATATATATATATATATATATATATATATATATATATATATATATATATATATATATATATATATATATATATGCATGCATATATATATATCCCAAAGAGAGCTTATATGGTGAATCGGTGGCGCCTGTATATCTGTATGCATCATTGCATGTATGTATGTACGTACGTACGTACGTACGTACGTACGTACGTATGTATGTATGTATGTATGTATGTATGTATGTATGTATGTATGTATGTATGTATGTATGTATGGACGTATGACTGTCCACATCAACACTCCTAAAATGTAGCACATAATATCTCAGTATTTGACGTGCAGGTGCACACAGGGATGGAAATATGAATTTGTTTAAATTAAGATATTAGTGTCTAAAATTTGCAAATGTGGTGAACAGGGGGCAAAATCCTGCAAATTGCTAAAGTTCTATGACCAAAGGACAGATTTGGTTGGAACTTGGTATGCAGGTTCCCTAAGGTGACTGTACTTAGATTTCTTCTGATTGTAGTGAAATATTTATATATGTATTTGGGTTAATTTTTTTTCCATTTTTGGTCAAAAAATCTTCTCTCTGAAACTGTTCATTGAATTGCTTTAAAATTCGGTATTCGTGATCTAATTGGGGACATCAGTCAGATTTGCTTTAAAAGTTTTCTTTTCAAATTGTGTCAAAACACGTACTACTGGATTTTTAGGACAACTTTTTCTGTTTTTGGCCCACACAAATGCCGAACATCTCATTCTTGAATTCCCTGGTCGGTTTTTTTTTGGTGTGTAGATGCAAACTTACTGTAAATGGGAATTTATTTGAGTGAAGTTATCATTTACCAAAAGTATGAGCTTATGAGAAGCAAAAGTATACATTTGGTGAAAATCTCAATAAATGGAGGTCAGAATTTTATAATATAGTGATGATTTGCACAGAAACACAACCAGAGACATGAAAGCCAATAATAATGTTTACTTACATATTGCCGCTTGATGAATTACTAAATATTGTTTACATTAATTCCATGCAATGAAATTTTACAAGAGGATGTTTACAATTCTGATGTACCAGGCTACGTTCTATATGTGTGTGTCCTTTGCAACAGTTGCCAAGCACAACATACTTCGCCTTGGTATTTGAGAGACAGTGCATCAAATTAATGTGTTCGGATGCCACTGACAAGTTGACATACTGAATATTACAAGCAATGGCCTATAGAAGCTATTAAATATTGTACGTACACTCACTAAGGCCTGCCACATCAAACCAAATGCGAGCAAAGTGCCATTGACGCTATTTTAACTCATTTAAATTATAGTAAATTCTCACAAAGTTGCTTATTTTTTATTTAATTATTTATTCATTATTTATTTGTTTTCACCAGGGCCCGTTTGCTCGACATCACTTCCACACTTTCAGAAAACTTAAAGCAGAACAGAAAATTTAGAGTCCTCACTTTGCGAGTCTTCTTTTAACGCCGAACATTTTTATTGGAAACTTTTCCCCGTTTATGTACAGTTGCTTTTAGATGACGTTGCGTCACCAAGTTTTCGACACCCCGAACATTAACCACCTTTAAGGATTTGTGTGCCGCTGGTGAAGTCCCACATACGATCACGTATAGGAAGTCACTTGCGCTTACGTTAGCTAACGACTGATTTCCACTTTAGGGCTGTGCAAAAAGGGATCGGCCAAAACTGAGCCGCACCGCCAAGCCACAGTAATGACATCTTCCATTGGGCGACACAATTATATTCTTCTACCATAATGATATACGAAAATTTGACATGTTTATTATTTGTAGTGGTAAAACCAGCCTAGAAATCCGTGAGCAGGTTGCAGAATTGAAAAGGGGGATGTTTCCTGTAATTTTAGAATGTGACTCACTATAGTTATTCAGCAGATTTATTCGAGGAGTGCATGTCATGTGCCATCGGTTATTGCATCACTGCCCTCAATGTGAGTAGAGGGAGAGTACTGTAAATGTAACGTACAGGTCCGCTGTGATGTAAGGTTTGCCTCAATCGTCTTTATAGTCAACCTTTACAAACAGCGTGGAAGTGGTCTCGAGCACTGCTTCTGTTTTGCTCACCGACTACTTTTACGCAAGCAGCAATGTGATACTTATTTTGGAGAACACAAGACAACAACGTAACGGTTTTTGCTTTTCTTGCAGCTAATACACAGAACAAATTACACGACACTATGTTTACACAGATACGGTAAGTGAAGATCTCAGCACCATGGCTTTGTATACATACCTACAAAGATATTGATAAGAATACCCAACACAGTCATTAATGCTCAAAATTTATTAGGGTCCGGCCTGAATATGCAAATAGTGGTAAAACCATTCTGAGATCGTTGTACGCTAGATAGACTAAGTGGAGAAAAGAAAGTTATATTCGTCTTCAGCGTCACCTTTGTTACATAGCTTACATATTCTGAGATATGTATCTATTCCCTCGCGCTGACATTCCTCGATCGCTAAGTCAGACGAAGAGCAACGAAAAGTGCAAAGGCCTGGATACATTTAAATTACAGATAAAGATAGGTAGTTCTCTGTAAGTACGCATCTTTGGCTTTTTTTCTAGTCCTTTTTCCCCGATCATGTTAGTTTACAAGCGTCCGAACACTTGATAATAACTTCAGAGCTGTATGATACATCTAACGCCATATAAACTACCTCACTTAACCTAACATACAGCTCTAATCCGAATTCCAAGCGATGTGTGGAAAAGTTCACGGTGTTCAATGTCTAGTGGTAACTGTCCCAATACCAATAAAAGAGGGCAAAATGGCATGAGCGACTTATCGTTTGCTGATATGGAAAGCCAGATGTCAGTTACACCTTATTATTTCCTATTTGGACGCTTTAAACGCTTTGACAACTTACACCTGATCAAATATAAAGATCTCTTTCAACAAAGACAGTCTCAGAACAATTGATATAAAGCAATGAAACACGCATCAGGCCATTTTCTCCGCAATAATATTGAAACTAATACTGTAACAGCCTTGGTTTTGACCATTTGATCTTGTGGATAGGATTGCATATTAGTTTGTGAGACGTGGAGCGATAAACAATTCTGCAAACTTGTTTAAAGGTCTTTAAGTAGAAAATACCTCACATGCCTCACGTGGGATGAAGGTAGCTCATTTTGCTAGGCCTGGTGCAAAGACAACACAAACTTTTCGAATAATGACCGAATACCCGATGAACAATGACTTTTAAAACCACCTTTGTCACGATTCTCTTTTGACTCTACCGCGACATTTCAAAGCTCATTACGACTCTATATTCGTCATGAGTGGACGCTAATTTCCTCATTGTATAAATTGGTCCATTTAAAATGTAATTAGGCCATTATGAGACAAAAGAGTTTTAAAATAAGCCCTGCATCTCCTGAGAATGTCGTTACTACAACTTTGAAATCCCTTGTATTTTTAATAATCTGTTCGTCGCGAGGGTTGTGCTCATTACTTACAAAACATGACCACAATTCAACAAAATGTCGTTACTTCAATGTTATTTTTTCATCAAGTCGGCCTCGAAGGCCTTTTAATTTCCTTATCACGACTTTTATATTTTTAGAATCTCTTCCCTACGATTTTGAAATCTAACGCAAGTTCATAAAATCATGTCATATAACTATTTATGAAACTTCGATAAATCTTTCTGGAAGATGTACTTGTTTTTTATGGATCAACCATTACTTTTTTCCAGAGGGTATTGAAAAAACGATTAAAAATCTGCAGCACGAAACCTTTGAAAGACGTGTTGCCGTCTCGCTTTTTTTTATAAAAAAGATATGGCTCTAAAATGAGACATTTGTGGAATTTTGGGGAACATGTCTGTGTAATCTGCACGCCTACACGTTTTGAGCTCTCATTCTGATCGCCCACTCCCAAGGTCCAATGTTTCATCCCTTATTAATTATCTGATAAATCTATAGAGGTCATTGAGGAATCTAATTGTGTATGCAGAACAGACAAACACACCGCTCACGCTATGTATGGTTCACTTTTAACACTACATTATCCAAGTCGTGTTTAACACCAAGATATGGAATTAGTTCAAAGGACTTGTTATCACTCCGAACACGGCAAGACGTTTGCTAAAGTTAATAGACCTTGTCTGTTCAATCTTGCTCAGACAAATGTTAAGAGAGAGGCGTTAGTACGCTAAAGGGCCAAACTTTGTGTGGCATACAAATAAATGCAATAAAATCACGTGTAGCTAATTTGTTCGTCTTCGTCTGAGATTGACAAGAATTCTTAGCTTGTCCATGTGGCCTTTTTAGGAAAAAAGAACTGACTTATACCTTTATACACTGTTACACTATTATTGCAAAACAAGGAAACATCGCCGATTTTAACCATATTTTCATGCGTGCGAGTGGTTAAAGTAGAGTGAGCCTCGGGGACAGAGATTTGGATTCCAAAACTTTTACAATACCGTTTGGATCTACCACTGGCAGGCCGGGGGGGGGGGGATGGCTAATTTTAAAGTCCGTAGAGTAAGTAGAGATTTCACAGACTCATTTCTTTGAAAATCGAAATTTTAATTTCTACCCATATCATAGAGCTAACAAAAAGATGGAGGCCATTTTTAATTTCAGTTGTCGTGATGGGTAATTTGTTACTGAATCTCTAGTACCAAAGTTTGCACAGTTACCCTTGAATTATATTCTTGATTTTAAAAGGGAATCTCTTAAAGTTTCCTTTCAAGGAAAATGGTTTAAAGTTTAGGTCTTTCAATTCTGGGTGTTAAGGTTGGGGACTATTCTAGGATTGTACAGTATCAGCCAATTTCTATTTACTTACATATAGAAATGCAACTTGAAGAAAACTTGCTTGAAATATTATTTTTTTGAAAAATTCACAAAAGACTTAGAATAAGAAATCATTTCAAAAATTATATTGAAAACATGGTGTCAAAGGTGCTATATTTCAAGATAAAAAGCCAACATTATTCTTTCCTGAACTAAAGAACCTGCAAAAAATGCTGATTCGGCAATTTTCTCAGTGCTTTTGATGAATAAATCATCATATAACTTCATCAACTGGTAAGCAACCCTCATTTTCCTCATGCAATCTAACAGTCATTTCTAAAGGATTTTTTCGAACTCTACACTGCAGAAAATAGCAATACTTTATTCTTAATCACCTCCCTATATGATTAAGGGCTGAAATT
Organism: Ptychodera flava; assembly: GCF_041260155.1. Lineage (NCBI taxonomy): Eukaryota > Metazoa > Hemichordata > Enteropneusta > Ptychoderidae > Ptychodera > Ptychodera flava. The sequence goes on along the minus strand of NC_091943.1, from coordinate 35,948,149 downwards.
GAACTTATGGCAGTGGAAACTGCAAAAAATTAATAGCATGCCATATTTCTACTAGGTGTATCTCAAACAGCAAAATTGAACACTATTCTTTCTCATCATTTTTCTTGCCTCAGGCTACTCACTGTACTCTACACATGTGGTATTTACAAAAATCACAAAAATGACTATCCGCTTACAATTTTTAGCCCTGTATTTTACTGAAATTATTAAAAAATGACGAAAAAGTAAGCCTGTCTGCAATTGAAAAAGCACGGGGTACGTAGAGGTTCTTTAGGACCCCCTAACTCAAAAAGCAGGACGGTGACTCCCTTTTCTGTTCATTTTTGTTGTTGAAATAAATCAAAGCACAACACATGCAAAAATCAGAAAAACCACAATACTCCCTGACAAAAGTCCCTTAGGCTTGCTTTTTGCTGAAATCGTCGAAAATAACAAAAATCCGTTCTCTCTTGTTGAAAAAGCGAAAAAAGTTTAACACATGTGAAGTTCATTTTAATATGGAAAGGCCATAGTTTATCGAGACGACCATGACGTCAAGGAAACAGCTTGTCGTGTTTCTAGTCTGTGTTTCTATCTGTCTGTGTTTGGTCATAGACCCTCGTTTTTCTCGAGGGTCTATGATTAGGTCAGAGGATATCTAACAATCACAAAAATGACAATACCTTTCTGTATTAGTAGACCCTCACCTTTGATCAAACTTTCAAACGCCGTACAGGCATAGTCGCCCGAGTTGGAGTTATAATACAAGAGTGAAGCAATTGTGAATGAGTTTTATTTTCGTTGAAATCTGTGGAAGGCAGTAAAGGATGGAAAATGTAGAAGAGTTATAGGTAACCATAGTTCGTTGAATTCAAATGATTTAAGTAATAAGAACATTCTAGAATATATATGACTTTTCGTTACCATTGACATCGTAAATGTTGTCAGCAGATTCTGTCGTCTGACAGGTGTGATGAAAATTTGAGATCATGGGCGTCGGTACGTCAACGCCTGTGAATCCTTGTTGAGAGTAGGTAACTCCAACTTGATGACTGTATACAATTTCTCCGAATCGCCGGAGGATTGCCCACGCAAATCATAGTATTTAGATTGAATCAGTTGCGCCCCAGGAAAACATTACAATGAAAGGATATTGAAAATCATTGCGTGAGACAGAATGTGAATCAAAAAAGGTCGATTATTCTTATAGGAACGAAAAGAAGTCTTATAAAGACTATGGTTTGGAGTCGGTATTACGTACATAATTAGAGTTCTATTAGTATGATTGTTTGCGAAAATTATTTGCTTATCTGACGTAGAACTGTCGTCTATGTCACTTTGTCCAATTGTCCGTATTATAACACTACTTATCCCACTAGCGAGGTTCAGTATTGCAGAATAAAATGAAACGTTTGGAATGACCGGGCAGGCGTTTAAAGATTGCGTTGGTTTCCCATCTAATAATCAGCCAGGTGTTCACACGCCGAACATGCACCCAGGGGTATCGTAGTTATCAAGCCATTGGTGCACATACTAGCATGAAGTTGCTCATATCGCATTTGGCACAACAAGAAATGTACAAAGAATCTACATCATGAAGGACCAGAAGCTGTAACTTTTGATGTCCATTTCTGTAATTTTGTTGGTTGTCAACTGCGCTGTCTTGTTCTGCTTCCTAAAGAATGTTAAAATACAACTATTTCGCCTGTGAACACTGCGTTCTTATTTTCAAATGAGCGATTAATTCACTTGTCGACAACTACAATGCAGGCTGCGTAGACAAGCTTGATAGTGTATCGCAATGTTGCAACATGTCGTAGGGATTTAAATATGAAATTTAAGTTGACATTTCAAACAAAATAGCTAAGAAACAATCAAATTATAACAACGAATATATCATATAAATTATAGCAAACGAATTATGTCCCGACCAAAAAGGTTAACTTATTCAAACCAAGCTATGAGAAAAACAGACATTTTAAATTTGAATAGTAATGTTCTGTGGAAACATCATTCATCGTAAACAATAATAAAATAATAATAAAAGAAATCTGATAGCTCTTACAGCTTGTGGTTTCTGAGATTTTCACCCCCACCCATCACTCCATCAAAACTGGTAAGGGAAATTTTTCCAAGTTGTAATGATAGACATAAAGACGACAGTTTTATTTGTTCCGCACAAAGATGCATAAATTAGCTTTCAATTAAATGGATGCAAATTTCAATGGCTTCACATAAGCTGCAATGCCTTCAGGTGCTCAACTGATAAGTGTGGAGACTGATCAGTGTGGAGACTAATTCTAAAGACTCTGAAGAGCGTTGCACATTACGGGGAACAGTATTATAGGTCTAGTTTGACTCTTTCGGCCCGGGGCTGAAAAAGTAGCTAATGCGGCGTGTCAACAAGTACCTTTCAACAACTAATTACTGAGTCCCTAAAGTTACCGTTTTGCAGAGTGTTTCAGATTGCCCTACCAGTCTCGTGGCGATTTCACCTCTAAGTTCTGGTCCTGACAGAAGTTCGATCACATCACAGTGGACGGACCGTGATCACATTTAGTCAGCTACTGATTCTTACTCGAAGGCAACATAAAAATGTGCGCCGCTAACAAGCGTACAGTACTCCTTTAGTATACAAAGAAACGCGCTTCTTTGACCATATATGGTCATATATGCAGATTTACGGTATCCAGGTATTGCTTGATCGGCAGGTAGCATTTACGTTTAGTTGTATGAAGCGATCTTTAAACATGGCCAGAGTAGATGGATTTAGCACGAATACTAACCAGATAACTTCAAGTATTAACCGTGTTGTAACCAACGTTTATAATAATCCTTACAGTGGTAGAATGATTGACATAATGAAAAAACAGTGTTACAGATCTGTCTTTCAGTTTAAGAGTGGTACAGACTCTCAAAGCAGAAGTAATAAGTCTGATAACGCGACGAAAGAGAGAGACATGATGGTTAGAACATACTAGACTTGACAGTATCTACCCCTGGCATTTTCCTTAAGTAAATCTACGAAGACAAATACTTTAAATTGATAAATAATCAGCATCAACTTGAAGCATTTCTATTTGCTTTTATGAACGTTTTCGAGCCATCAAGGTGACTTACGATCTGATATGTATGTATGTATGTATGTATGTATGTATGTATGTATGTATGTATGTATGTATGTATGTATGTATGTATGTATGTATGTATGTATGTATGTATGTATGTATGTATGTGGATGGGTGTTTGCGTATTGTTACGTGAAAAAAAACCCCCGTGAACTCAGCAGTTTCCCTTAAAGATAAAATTTATTAAGAAAATAAAACTAGTCGCAAAGTCAAGGGATAAAGTACAGGCTACTTTTCTCAGCTGGGTCGACACATAGCTCAAGAATTGAGTCATACAGTGAGACAAATTCCTTCGGCTTGCTTGAAGACTTGAGTGCAATGTCCACTTTATAGTGCAAAGTCTACAGTATAAATCCAGTATGGCAGTGAAACAAAGTCTTGAAATCTATACTGCGGGAGTTTCCAAAGTTTTGAAGTAACACGTCTGCGACAGGGTCCCGGATCCAAAAAAGTGGCTGATTAAAACCATAAAGAACAATCTAGAACTTCTATTAATATACTAATCACTGCTCTAAAAATATTTCCACTTGTGATTAATTTGAATTTCCAGGTCATGAAAGACAGTGACCCTAAGAATGTTCTAGTTCAATTAAACTCATGTCATGAGTGTGGGGAAAATGATGTACATATCAGTATATGTGTACGTTGATATCTATCTGTCTGTCTGTTTGTCTGTAATTCTAACAATCTCTGCACCCATCTCTTTACACATAGGTGAATGGACGCACAGATGGTATTGCCTTCCTTTCTAACTTCCGAAAAACTACTAACCTAATACCTACGTATCGTCTATCGACAAATAATGAGAAATTTCCTTTGCCTAACCTCACAAAACTACCGAAGGAAAATGACGTCTGTATTTATATCATACTCCTTAGTTAATGGCCCAAACTCCGAGAGTGAACCGTATATTTTCGTTGAGGAAGATTAGCGACTAACGTAATTATTGCAATCTGGCTTTCAGACGGTCACCTAGCGTTTGTTACGTCTGTTTCTTAAACATGTTTGTCAAATTCCATAGTGGTTCGTCGGTCACTACAAAGGTGACGTGGTTGCTACTCCCAAACGGGTCAAAACTTATGGCATAGATTACAAAAGACGTTTCTAATTCCCTAATGGATTCATCCCATCCACAGTACCTCATACTGTGCCCTTATATAGCCCCCAATACACTGTGCTCAACCAACGCTGCGCGCATACGTCAAATTGTCGATGTAAATAGAGAATCTCTCTATCATGTTCAACCATATAAAAAACTTGTTTCAGAAAAGACTTAGATTTATGCACCCGAACATGATGTCATATATATGGCACAGTTTTTAGAAGTAGTAGTTTATTTATCATTTGACCTGCAATCGTTTACTTTGCCAGGACCAATGAATTTGCAGTCACAGTATTTCTGACGTCTTCGGGAAGGCAGGGTCTTTCCGGGCGGGGAACTTAAAACAAATAATTCTTTGCTGAACTAACATAGAGGACCGGACGATGCATTTCTGATAACTTGTACCAAAACAACAGTGAAAAGTTGGGATAAATGAAAACTATTGTACTCTTTCAGTCACTGTAGGCCTAAATGCAAATAAAAACATAAAACATCTGTCATTTTTACTGAAAAGCGTTTCAAATGAATCTCTCAAACACCCAAGCAAGCGTCGATGATCGGTATTACACACATGTGCATCTATTGCACAATTACTAAATAAAAGTGCCATAATTTTCTTGTGAAATCATCCAAGGGTTCTTACTTGGAAATTAGGAGCATAGACGCAAACTTACTGTTTACACCCTTGTGTTAATGACGCAGACACAAGTTTACTCAAGGCGAAGGAAAATTCGTATCATTCACTGACCTTTACAGATTTCGGGATCGCAAAATAATATTTAAGACACAGTAAAATTCAGTCTGTTACTGTGTGTAGTACATAAAAAGCAATAAATTGTTAATATAAATTTACAGCGTCCAGAGCTTTGTTAGCTACTTCAGATATTACAATTTAGCGTTAACTGAATCGTGGACAACTTTTGCATTCCCAGATACTTGTTCTCATCAGAGTAATATGTAGTTCACTTTCAACAGCAGAGTCATTGCTAAATAACCAACCGGTGTTATCACCCTTTTTGACCCCTGGGCTTCGAGGAAACCAATTTATATATTACTCGCATAATTCCATACAATTTCCCATTGACTCAATTTATGAGTAGTTTGTATATAATACCTTTAGGTCGACACACTATCAAAGGCTTTCCTGGAATCAATAAAAGTAGCAATCTGTGTGTTTTCCTATTAAGGATAAATGGAGTAGAAGCAAATATGTAGTACGTCACCTACACATATTTGATACTGACCAATGCTCTCCTAAACAGTTTTACTACTGAAGCGGAGAATTTCTGGGTTTACATTATATACGTTGCATTTATTTATTACATCAACCATTGACATGTTTTAACACTTTCATTTTTCCTATCATATCATTTCCGCGTCAAAAGGAATCACCCTGTTATCGACATACAATAATAAAGCTTACATTATTATTATAATCTGCATTAGCACCTCCATGCACATATTCACTTTCAACAGCAGAGTCATTGCTAAATAACCAACCGGTGTTATCACCCTTTTTGACCCCTGGGCTTCGAGGAAACCAATTTATATATTACTCGCATAATTCCATACAATTTCCCATTGACTCAATTTATGAGTAGTTTGTATATAATACCTTTAGGTCGACACACTATCAAAGGCTTTCCTGGAATCAATAAAAGTAGCAATCTGTGTGTTTTCCTATTAAGGATAAATGGAGTAGAAGCAAAACTTTTATCTTTACAACTTTTGCATTTTCTACAACCATTCTATCGATAATTCAACATGTTGTTGACAATTACAAAACTGCACAATTGAGAAATCTCTCACAAAAATAACTTACAATATCATCAAAGCCAAGGCGGTGAAGTACAATTAAATGACTTGAGTGCGACATTCGTTTTCCGGACTGGAGCTGCCTTACACGACGATGTATGATGATGGCATATTTGCGTATTATACATTGAAACCTTGTGAACATGTTTTCCCACAGTGATTCCCAACCTCTATAGAATACGATGGAGGTTAAATAAACGATTTTAACATGACAAGGTTATATCTTAGGACTACATTATTCATACAATTGTCGACAATCTCGTCCGACAAACATCAACGGAATTCTCATTGCAGTGTAAGTAATACGAAAAATGAAACGTGTCAGAAATAATGATGATAATTATCTATAGTATAATACGTAAATGAAGACACTTCCACCATACACTTATAGTGACTCAGGCGTGTCAGCAGCCCACTATCAATCTCTGTGAGAAAACATAATACTCGGCTTGCATGGATGCCGTTCTAGGATGAACCATTAAATCTTAGGGAAGGATGATCAGATTGCCGATGTGCATTTTCCACGTGTAGGCATATCCCACATAATAGGTTGAAATAATGAGCCTTTTTACTTTTGTGTGTTTGTATATCTATCTGTGACTGTATTTGTTCCACTTACCATAGTCAGATAGAATTTGAAATATCAGTCGATATCTCAATCTATCTCATAGTGTAAGGTTCTTAGCTGATCATTAACTCATACTGATCATTAACTCATTTGCATAGTTAAGGGATTATGTTATTAGTTTATGTATGAAAACTAGAACAAAACTGAATTTTATTGGATTTAACAAATGCTGAATTTGATCCGGCAGGCCATGTTGATTGTGAAATCATTTCCATTTTAGATAAATTATTGTAATTAACTGTACATGCAGAATAATAATAATGCTCAACATCTCAGTCTTTGTCTTTTCAAATGCCAATCTTAAGCCATAATAGTGTTGTGTCGACTAATAATTGTCACATTACTTTAACAGCGCGAGGAAAATTGCAGGAAATTATTCTATCTAAAAAGAATAAAATAGGATGAACTAGCTGAACCATAGAAGTTGACAATGCATTATAGTTCATCGTACTCATTACCTTCAAATAAATTACCTTTTCCTTATTCGTTTCCAATAGCAAATGACTACAATAGACAGAGGCTGGTAAGTAACCATCGAGCTTTTTCTCTCAAGTCTTGTTTTGTAGAAGGCCCACCAGCGATCTTGATACACTATTCTGAATTAATGAACTCTGCAATTTTACAAATGTATTAACTGTTCAAAGGTAACCGACACTATTGATTCTCATTTTGACTCTTCATCATTGTGTTATTTCCTTTCTGTTCTGTCGGTATTCAACTTTTCAATTGCTCTCACAAGCTTGTCGTCTTTCGGTACATCCTGTTTACGTATAAACCCTGGAGAGTTTTAAAATATACGTCGCTTGAGGGGGTGACTTTGTTGTCTTGTCATTTAACACCAACGTTTCGCAGCGAGGGTACTCAATTTATCGCCATACAGTGCATCGTTTGCCATCCAGAGGAAGATTATATACAGGATTTGTAGTCTGAACGCTACTGTGTAACAATGCTGTTGACCTTTCGCCACAATTGTTACCTGACAAAATTTCAGGAAAAATCGGGTTTTGGTGCATTTACACCACTTTCTGAATTTCACCTTACCCTGTGTCCGATATGAACACATATATACACATATTGTTGTGCGGTTCTGTGTCGGAAATCAAATCGATATACATTTAAATTAAGGCAATACTGAGCTCAAACATTTTTACTCCTCACACAAGCACGTTATTTAGGTCGAGTAAAAATTTCTCATAACTCCCTCATAGGGCAGGATTCTGTTTAACAAGTTGGCATCCCAGACAAGAAGACTCATGTTGAGAAAAAAAAACTTAAATGTGTAATTCGTTTTTTCCTGCTTTTACAACTGACAAAGAACGTCGTAAAATCCTTGCAATACTGAGAAAATAACTATAACGATTATCTGTCTTATTGATGAACAAAATACACATCTTTCTCAATCAATTTCACAAAGGCTGTGGGTCACGTGATGCAATCCGAGTCCCTCCTATCAGCACTTAACTTGACATGGATTCGAATATCGACAATGTAACTGTATACTGTACGGATCATCCATGATAATCTTAGCATAAAAGCAAAGAGTAGCACTGACAGATTTTCAAAGAATGAATTCTTCTTACGATGAAATAGAGTGAGTAAAACCATTACAACAAAACTTTGTTGACGATTCCGTTTGATAGCTTTTAATGATGCTTTTAAGAGGAGATTTAATACAGTCACGATCAGTTGTCTCCGTATCAGATATGAGCTTAATTCTGTACGGATTTAAGCTTGACGTGATGTCTTCCATCATCTGTGTGGGGTTTCGGTAAGAGGCACATTGCAAGTCAAAGGATACACATTTCTGTGTGTACAGAACTGGATCTGCATGTTTTGCGGTAGGAGATGTGAGTGAAAAAAATTGAAAGGAATGTCTCGTGGCCCTCCGCAATATCAACAAGTTTCGACAGACAGCTATGGACTTTAGTGCATCGAGCTCGAGTATTACAATGAAAAATGCGACGCCCTAGGGTGTTACACTGAATGCCAAGCTGGAAATAGAGTTATTAAATAAGAGTCGAGAATGGGATAGGGGGACCGCAGAAATGCTCATATTTATGGAATTTTACCTCTTCAGACGAAATGCTCGGCTTTTCACAGTTTTTTATTATCCTTGTGTGTTGTGCATATCTAGCAGCAACTGGCGTCAGTATGACATCATCTTGGAAATTCCCGTTCGTCTTTCTATATTTTTTTATCCGTCCCACAAATCTGAGCGGCTTCATGACTAGAACGGGCCCAGCACTGCTGGTGGTAATGTATGTATAGTTTGCAGCCGGAGTTGGTCACTGAAATATGTGTCAACATTAACAACGTTAACAATACCGGTAGATTTTCCACCCTTTCGATTATATTATTAAACGAGTATTGTTAGTTTAAAGCCCCAATAGCCGTTATATTTTTACATTTTCCCATTAGATTCATCCCGTTTGTTAAAAAAGCAGGTTTTGTTATACTCCTCCAAATCATTTCGGAAGGTATTGTGTTCAACTTGTCGACACAGAATATTGTTCACTGTTAGGGTTGACAACTGAATTTGGTCCAGGCTGGAAATTCAATAGTCAACAAAAACTTTGCATATACACAAATATTTGCAAGTCTAATAGTTTGTATTACACTATACTTCAGAGGAATGAAGGCTAAAATAAACTTTTTTTTTAGATCGTGATAGAAAAAGCAATTTTAAAAAAAACAATTGGTCCTAAGTTGCAGCCGTATTGTTCATCAAATCAATGTCGTCACCTCGGTATGTTTCCATGTCAGGTTGTTGTCTTCCGGGGTTCCGCGTTACTGAGGTTTCCGTAAAACCACATACCCGCGGCAGAAGGTACCAGGAGCTTGCACATAGCAAAAACAACATTCAGAACGCACCGTAAAACCTCGCTCACACATGTACAATGTATTTATATCAACGAGTTGACGGATTATTCAGCAAACGTTAATAGTACAATTTCCAACCGGTGATTCAATCACAACGCTCTCCAAGACGGTTTATTTGACTAATGATGATGAATAGCTGCAATACTTGCAACACTTCTATCACTACCAATCATATCATCAGGGATAATACAGGCATACTGAGGGGTGAGCAATTTTATATCCGAGGAGGGTCTGGAAGATTGATGAGGTAGCATTTTTTACCTGATCCATTGTATACATATTATTTTTACCTCTCCCCCACTCTTTTGTCAAGCCCTCTTTAGCTTATTTTGTTTCATTGACATTTGCTCGGAATCTTTTTTTCGCGAAAATCTTCCAGTCCCTTCAGATATCAAATGGTCCAACCCTAACTTGTTACAGCAATAGGCTTTTCACACACGCTTGCTGTATCAGCGGATAGACGAAAAGCGTGTAATGATAATGGAGCCGAACATTCCATCACCTGCTTTGAGAACAAAAACGTGGACAATCCGACAACACAATTACAGACGTTCGCCATTTATAAAGGAACTTGTCAAAAAATCTCAAATTAACATCAATTCCTGTCATTGATAATTTTCCACGGGTGTAGAAAAGCTATACTTGAACTAGGAATTGTATAATGGGATCTTTACTGTCACACTACAACGTCAGCTGTAGCAAATCATTATTGACGATGTAAAGGAGCACAATCTTGTACATCTTAGCATGTAGGAGACGTTACGGGTGTCCAAACGAAGCAAGTTGACCGAAAAGTACCTCAATACCGTCAAGATTGGTCCGTTAGTGTCAAATCCACCCTACACAAAGTACGGCCTGGTCTGCTAGTAAATTTTGCATTGTGCTTATACTTCACCTTATGCGCGACAAAGCTAATGCGTGACAAAACGCGTTCGTATACATTATAAAAGATTAATCTTGAGATATACTTGTCCATTCTATTTTTTCCACCATTAATTATCCATTGAAGTTACACATCGTTGGAAAATCTTACTAAGTCTGAAACTTACTACGCATCACCAGCTCAGGTGAGGTGGAGATGAAACCATGGCCGGGCAGAAACGATACCTTGTGATCGGAAGTAAGCTTACAGTAATGTTAAGGAGAAATCGTCTTTTCGCGTTGTTGAAACCATGTGGTTTTGTTTTATGGGAGATATCTATAAACGTATATTAACTATCGCTATGACCTACTGTTTCCTTGATCTCTAACTCTCACTGATAAATATTCCATAAGCAATAGATATGTCATCACTAAGGTTACATAGATCATAAACATATGGTGCGTGCTATGAAATACCCAGCAACTTTTCATTTTTATGTATTTTTATTCAAACAGAGATTAGGCATAACTCATTTTCACTCAAATACAAGATGGGGCTATTGGGAATACATTGCATGTAATTACAATGCCTGAAATCAGTGGAGTTTAAATGCCATACCAGCAGATTTTAGAAATGCATTAACTGTATAAATGTGTGTATTATTTCGCTATCAATTGGATTGTGTTGTGCATCGATGTCACAAAGTTTGTGCAAGGACAGTATACTGATGTCGTCGCCCACCATTCGTGCGAAAGAAATCTTGTCCTGGGAGGGAAGACAGTCTTGATTTAAGTTTATCATGCACGATTGCTTATGGATGATCGATTTGGAAAAATCCGATGAGTGTGTAGACCTATACCTACTCATGTGATTTACTAAAGAGTGTAACCATTTTATTTCTTGCGGCGGTATGCAGTTTAATACACTTGCTGCACAAAGCTCATAATTACCATCATAAAGATAACACACGCTTTTGATTTTGGACAATTCGAAATGGTTAGTAGCTATGGCAGACACTTAATCGCGCATTATGCAAATTTTTCGGATCATAAAACGGAAATGCTGCGTGTTCTTCTCCTCGTTCATGCCTTGCATTGGGGATTTCCTGACAGTAGTGTTGAGCTCTGACGGCAGATCTCACCCGAACTTACAAAAAGACTGTCCGTATAGTCTCGTCTATTCAGTCTAGTGATTGTCAGCGCACTGTAGGCTGTATTAAGGCAGAGACCACGAAATTGACATGGGCTATCGAAATTTTCTTTACATCCCTCGATGAAGGACCGACCAATTAACCGTTATACTGAAATTCCATCTCAATGTATTACTTTTATCTTAACTGCAAAATGTCCAAGGGCATTAAGGACGGTGAATATTGCGAGGTTTATGCTCGGTTGCCATTCACCGAGTTTCAGTCAGTAAAATTGTAAGCTACATCATATATTGGCGGTCAAACATGATTCAAGGATTTGTCACTGAAAAGGGACTTTATTTATGATGAACTATACATTTGTGTCTAAGCCAGAAATGGAACCTCTGTATGTATGTATGTATGTATGTATGTATGTATGTATGTATGTTATGTATGTATGTATGTATGTATGTATGTATGTATGTATGTATGTATGTATGTATGTATGTATGTATGTATGTATGTATGTATGTATGTGTGTGTGTGTGTGTTGTATGCATGTCTGTCTGTCTGTCTGTCTGTCTGTCTGTCTGTCTGTGCGTGCGTGCGTGCGTGCGTGCGTGCGTGCATGCATGCATGCATGCATGCATGCATGTATGTATGTATGTATGTATGTATGTATGTATGTATGTATGTATGTATGTATGTATGTATGTATGTATGTATGTATGTATGTCTGTCTGTCTGTCTGTATGTCTGTATGTCTGTCTGTCTGTCTGTCTGTCTGTCTGTCTGTCTGTCTGTCTGTCTGTATGTATGTATGTATGTATGTATGTATGTATGTATGTATGTATGTATGTATGTATGTATGTATGTATGTATGTATGTATTATGTGCGTGCGTGGATTGATGGATTGATGTACGTGTAGGCGGGTGAGTGGATGGATTGATGGATGGATTTTTATCAATGTATGTATTGATGTATGTATGTATGTAAGAAGGCCTAGGTAAGTGTATGAACGCAAGCATGCATACATTGCACCTACCTACCCACCTACCTACCCACCTACCTACCTAACGACCGACCGACCGACCGACCGACCGACAGACAGACCGACCTACCTACCTACCTACCTACCTACCTACCTACCTACCTACCTACCTACCCACCGACCGACAGACAGACCGACCTACCTACCTACCTACCTACCTACCTACCCACCCACCTACCTACCTAGCTACATGTACCTTTCTGTGTCTGTCTTTTCGTCTCTGCCACAAACAGCACGATATATTTGGATAAGTCAGTGCTAGAATGCACGTGTGCTATCCTGAATCTTAAACCCTGCATTACTCTACTCTCAGTCGCTTTAATGCAACTAGGCTGAGTGACGTCTAGTGTAAATATTACCATCTCTCAAATGAGTTGACTTCGTGAAACTGGAGTTGCAACATGCGATTGTGTACCAATGAGAATAGTGGATATGTAAGGAAGACACATCAATTTGGTCTAGCTTTTTGAATACAAGGTCTTATGAAGGCGAATTCATCAGCACTGTTCTACGCTGTAGGGATGCAAATAACAGCGTCTATGTCAACAGCATGAGGAAATTACTCATATGCGTAGACAAATATATCACTGAGCAACACGCTTGATATTTGCGAGAGAATCTGCAAAATAAATTTACAGTAGCATGAACATTATTTAAATTACTTGTCATCGCAGTCTCCAATCTCCAAAACGAAAGTTGTTGAATTGACGAGTAAGACGGGTAGTCGCACAATGCGGTGATGCATGCGAAAACGAGATTTGACGAGACTCTCGTCCACAGAACGTGCTTCCCAATAGTGTAATGTACACTGTAATGAAGCCGTCTTAATCAGTCGGTACGACGGAAAGATATCGCTTCTCTGAATTCGAACCTGTCCACAGTGAAAGGTAAGTGAAGATATCAGACACAGTATCTCAAAAGTGAATGCTCGCTTTAAGGGATAGAAATTTGTATTAACTTGAAATTCAGCCTTCAGTATATGCTGTTGACAAAGAAGTGGTAAAAATCGAAAAATTATTAATCATGTTTTAAGGGTATCCTGCAAAAGAAATTTATGTTTGAAAAGGCTCGCCGCTAAACTAAAAAAGCACTTACACGCTTGTGGATTGATCGGTGCTATTTATTAAACGGCAGAATAAGCAACAGTTACTTCCTGTCTGCTAGTACCACAGGGCTTTATGTCGATTATGAGCAGCAAGTAAATTTTATAATCGAGGAAATATTAAGTCCTCTGCAGTTTGGATAACAATCAGGGCAAGTAATTCAACGTTTAAAAATTGAAATCGACGACTCATACTTAAACACGTAGTAGGGTCTTGCTTGGAGCATGCCACAATTGTCGCATAAAAAAGTTGAGATGCATAGCGTGCTATGTTGCTGAAGATGACATATCTGATGCTGCAGCATTTAATGGAGTATTCTCACATAGGGGCTACATTCGTGAAGTACGGCTCGGCATACAAACACAGAAAACTTAATCAACATGAAATTCAATGACAATCATCCTTCGCATTGTCACTCTCACAACACAAAGCCGTGCTGTTTTCGATGGGCGCTAGACTGACAACCCGGACTAAATCTGCTGCATGGGAAAATATTCACAATTCAGATTTACCCATTAGCTCAAACGCAGACATAGCTATGGTGATTAATTTTCTTACGGATATATGCTTGTACAGACGATAGGATTAATGTAAACATTCAATTTAGGACGGAATACATTCGGGCTAATATGCACACCGTTGGTTAGCAATCCAAGGCCTGTTTGCTTTTATTATATTGTGGACCCCTGAAGGTTCGTCAAATGATGAATAACAGATTTTTTTATAGACTACATAAGCGAACATAAAATTACCTCCCCGACAGTTTCCGACGATTCAAAACGTATTTTATCCGCAGTATAAATTTCCGTAGTGTCGTATCTCATCAACCTCTCGCTCGTAAATTAAACAAAGTCTTCTTCAAACTGTGTGTTCGGTCGCATTCTTGAAATATTCACCTTAAAGTAATTGGCTCCGGCGGTTGCACAAATGTCCCTTGGCATTGTAAACAGGGATTGTCTTTGACCTTGATAATAGGTGATTGTATATTTATATGTTAATATAACAAGATGAACTACATTTGTATGCAATCTAATCCAGCAACAACACTTTTCAATTGCCGTACATACAAGCATTATTCAGTTATAAACTCGCTGCATGATCGAATTGGGTAATAAAGCTATTAATTTCTATTATCATAAAAAATACTTACATTGGTACATTACATTTAAAGAAACTTGAGACGTTTAATCATAAGTGCCCTGCTTTTCGTGTTTGCGAATTCGCTATAGTAATACGGTATGCACAGTTAGTGAATAAAGTATGTATGTAAAGCTTAGGACTCGATGCTCCATCGATAAACTGGCAATAACTATGCGAAGCCAACTATTCAACTGTAGAGCTCATATAAGCCTTTGAAGTAAAAGATACACCAGACTTTGACATGTACAGCTGTAACAGACAAGTGAAATTTAGGCATAGCCCTACCGCGGTAGCCTGTAATGAAATATTGTCGGTATATTTTATTTGCGATACACAGACGCCATTCTTAATTATAAACCTTGGGGGTTTTACTAAACTTGTAGGTTTTGTCCATTACACCAGTTGCTACTAAAATGGCCATACTGTTAGATTAAAATCGTGTTAAGGATTGGAAAATGCAACCCCGTTGGTTTGTAACAATGCTCCTGGAGCGTGTGTGATGGCTCTACCTGTTCTCCTTGTATTTCCTTTATTGTCTCATATCGGTGAAGCGAACCACACAGATTCGTGGCATTCCTGATAAAGAAGAGCTACCGACGTGATGCATCCTATGCAACTGATCTCAAGTTCACGATGTTTCGATACAAATATTTTTCGCACCCTGAGTTCTCATAACAAATTAAACGTTTTGAGTAGCCGAACACTGCACATCAATATTTTTATTTGAAATTTGTCGGCTTCCTCGCAAGAGTCAGTCTGACTTTGAGGATATTTTGCCATCAACGATACACGGTTGACCTTTCAGTGTAAAAAACCTGTAGATATTACGTTTC
Source organism: Ptychodera flava (assembly GCF_041260155.1). Classification (NCBI taxonomy): domain Eukaryota; kingdom Metazoa; phylum Hemichordata; class Enteropneusta; family Ptychoderidae; genus Ptychodera; species Ptychodera flava. The sequence goes on along the minus strand of NC_091943.1, from coordinate 35,932,498 downwards.
AAAAACCGACACAGAACTCACATTATCCTTACATTCAGAAGGCGATCAGCAATTCTATCCAGGGTGTAGATTCAGGAACGGTTATATACCTTTGTGATGTTGATTGACAGCAAATAAGCTGATTGTGTGAATACTAACTCTACATTACGTATTTCGATAGATGACAATAAACTTTGAGATATCAAGATCAAAGACACCTATGGAGATATTTAAACCGATAACGATGCAATGACTTAATATCATAATCGATGAACCCAATTTCATATTGATATCTGGGTAGCTAATACATCATTGTGACATTGTCATTGCATATACACGATGAATCTTAATCTTGTCAGATAACGTCAGTATTTGCCGGTTGAATTTATCTTGGCGCGCCGTAAATCAGTCCTCCCAGATAATTTGCGTGCGACGTTGTTAGTGTTTTAAAAGCATCAGCAATGACAGGGCGCACATCGGGGAACGGGGGGGAGACAGATGAGATAATTACTTATAGTTTTAATGGCAGTCGGGACGGAATTGAACCCAGAGAGGATAGGCCACTGTACAGCTGCTTTAGTTTGTGCAGCAAAACTATTTGGATGATACATGCACATTTAATACGGACGTTTTACTCTCCCAAAGACTGTTTTTATTTGATAGGTCTAATATGTATGTACATGATGTTATATGTATGGCAGACGAATGGTATAGACTGCCGTATTACAATCACACTGCTTTTCAGAGACTGACGTCAAATTCTGATAAGTTCACAATAATGTAAGGCTTTGCCACGTTGTCACACGTTCCATTCTTACAAATGTCTGAGTAAGGTTACGGAGATAATTTCATTTATATCTGAAATGTCAACGCTTAGCACATATCACCATCAAATTCAATACACATTCACACAGTGTCATTGGCATTATTCAAATGATTTTCATCTCGTGGCTGATCTGTGATTGGCCGCGAGTTTCTCCGTCAATTCACATGCAAATGTTCCGTATGCATTTACTTTTTGTATCCTGTCAATGGCTGGCTGTTAACTCCATGCAACGACCACATCGAAGCAAAATACTAGTAATGTAATGGGTCAGTAGTGTGAGCATTTAAATATGAAAGCATGAGAGCGAATCTTTCATAAACGCTGACAGATTTCATATCGATATCGGGACCTCATACTGCTATGCTCAAGGCCACACTGAATACATCATGTTTGTCTTCTGTTCAATTTTAGCGTTTTTGAGAATATTTATTCTGTCCGAGTTGTACTCGGCGCGATGTACAAAAAATGCTGCTTGAATCGACCACTACAGACAATTATTCTTTCGGATGTATTCGTTCGAATTGACATGATTACTATCTGTTTGCGGCGTTGCCAAAGCGACATACATTGTCGAGTATCCATCATGACAGGCAAATCGTGTCAAATTGGAATAAAGATGACTCGTATAAAGTATTGTTAAATCACATCACTGCTGCACCCTTAAGGTCACTGATTGGTTATCTAAGTACACTTGGCGGAAGGCGGAAAAGTAATGTTAGTTAATTTTATTCCAAGTACAACATACTTTTTCTGGAAAATGTTGCCGAGAAAGGCGAAAAAGTAGCGTCATTTTTATTTCAATGTGTTACCATAACAACAGCTATTATCCTATTTACTCCTGCTACAAGTCTTTTTTCCACATTGTTGAATAATTGGAGTAAAGAGAAGGAACAACCAAATGTCGATATCTACAGTGAACTTCATCGCAAACATTCTGGACTAATCGGTTGAATGGCTTAACACTTTAACACTTATCGATTTGCCGGTCGTCCATGACAATAAAAGACCCTGGGAGCTTAAGTTGCAATTGACATGTGCAACGTTTTCTCTGCATGTTATTACTATTGAGCGCCAGAATACATTTATTACTTCACCAGCATAACATTAACAGCTCCGCATAACAGCTCCGTATAACATCTCTATAATTTTTGCTTTACTTCATGATGCAGGGCCATTCATGTCCGACAATGCTTTGACTACAACGATCATCTGCCATTTACTCACCCCAATACATAGATAATAACATAATTGAAAAGTTAATGCATACACAAAGCTGTAACAATCTATTCTTATGGACTAAATGACTTCATTATTTATTTTAATGTTTTTCATGTATTTATTTATTTTTGTTTATATCTATACAAGCATAATGGAAATATGTAAACTTTTCAAAGTAATCGGAAAACTTGTCAAATCAGGAAGAACATTTATTCTTCACGGCAACATTTCCTTAAGTCATAGAATTATAAATCACCGTGATCCAAATTTAAAGCTAAGTCTTACAACGTGACATCCATCTGTGACTTTTTATTGCTGAGCTTATCCGACGAAATTTTCACACGTGTATTAAACATGAGCTTTTATATCAATCTATAAAATTATACAACACGTACAACATGGTATTTCGATCCAAGAATAAAAAAAACTTTATATTTCCAGAAATATTTATGAATGTGGCCCTTCAGTATTTTCTATTCGCAACTTTAAAGTGCCCGTTTGGAATAGTAATGTTGTGAAGAGATTTTGTAGACTTGAAAAACGCAAGGCTTTAGAATATTTGGATGTAACATCAAATAAAGTTGTTTTTGCTTTTTTACTCTACCTGTTAATGTTGACACACATACTTATATATATATATAATATATATATATATATATATATATATATATATTATATATATATATATATATATATATATATGTATTTAGCTCTACTCTAGTATTGAGCACTCTACTCCAGCTGATCTTGAACTAAACAAGTATATATATATATATATATAATATATATATATATATATATATATATATATATATATATATATATATATATTACGTGCCTAGGATCATGCAACACACGTACCGATGACAAAACATCACGTGACTATTTACAGTTGCACAAGACGTTGTAGTATTCTTTAAAATACCATTCATATTACCGCTTCCTTTTGTGTTTCTTTTGCTGTTGTTGTTTACAAAAGCCGGACATAATGACGTGAGCTAGTACCTTAATAATGGTTACTTTCTTTTCTGGACTTTATTAATATTCATATGATACAATATTTTAGCCACATTTGCTTCGTAGATTTTTGTACTGCTTTTGACAGCCCTATCCCAAGGTCAAATGGTCTAACCTAATTAATGAAGCTAGCAGCTTTTATTTTAAGCTGAAGAAACACATGCGTCCGCCAACACACACACTCTTTCAAAGGATAAAGGTTCCACTGAGACAAGTCAAGAAAAGGCCCAATCAAACGTACTCAAATCACTGTTTGCAAACAACCTGGGTGGTCACGGAATTCGCATGCACTACATCAGTGTGGACAGTCATATACAATAACAATAGTCTATATTGTATTAATGACAAGTATCATCTTAGTTTGTGAAGGCCAAGTGCAAGGGACCCAAAGTGCATTTTGAACACTATAACGCAAAAGTCTGCGCTCGACAAAGGAGAAAATAAAATCGAGGATTATTTGGTTATTTTTGACCGAGCCAAAGATCTAAAGAAGTAGGGAAGAGATATATTTAGACACAGTTTTTGGGTATCCACGTTTAGTCCATTACAAAATATGATTTATTGTCGGGGCTGATATCACATACATCGAACTTTAGGGTTCTGATACATTTGTCATGAGTGACTTTATTGAATAAAGAAATCACTGTCAGTGATTAAATCATAACGATTCATCTTTCTCATCATTTTGTTTTGTTTATGATTTTCGACTTGTCACTGACTACCAAGATTCTGTTATCACGGGCCTAAAAGTTTCACTGTCGAGAATAAATGGGCTGTATAATGTCTCATGGTTCACCTGGTCAGCTAATACCCATACAGTAATGTGTTATGGTTCGTGATTTATGTATGGAGGACGGATTATTTATGCGGCGCTTTTGGCTTGGACAGAATTAAAATTCAAAACTATCATTTATTGCCCTACTGAGGTTTGTTAATTAGGTGATATGCATGTTCTCATTTGTTTCCATTTGCGATATTGGGCAAATTGTAGCAAGGGCATGCCAATTGATTTGAATAAGGTCAAAGTTCATATATTTTATATTTGCTTTACACATTGTATTAATGATAGCATTTTTCATATTTGATGTATCTACGTTTTTGTAATTTAAACAAGGAAAGTTATTTGTATATAGTGTTACATATAGATGGATAGATACATAGGTGTATGACATTACAGCAGAAAAACTTGTCTAATATTCATTTAATTAAGGTAAATTTAGAATAACGAGAACAAGTCATGTGAATAAGATTAAATGGACGGTGGTAATTGATATTGGTGTTACAATACCTTTCCTCAAATGCATCTATGTGATGTGTACGTGTGAATAGCAAAAGCGTTGGATAACACTCAGATTCATGTGTATTTTAAACTATTTAATATCAAGGATTGAGACTAACATCACTAACATCACTATCATTGTAGGTTTTCCAGACGTTATGTCACATTTGGAAAAGTGAAAATGTGTAAACAAAACTGTCTTGATTGAAGCTATTGCTGACTCACGCTTCGTCGAATTGATGTGTGAGCAGATTATACAGGATTTGGAACACGTTAACAGATACCTAGGGTGGGAAGGATGATTGAGGGGAGGGGACTCCGATATTCTAATGATGTGTGAGCACATGAATGCCTTAGAGGTATCGGGCGCGATTAGGGATTAGAGAAAACCATCTGCATGGAAAGTAATTTATAGGAAAAAGTTAGGTTTACAAATGAAGTAATTACACGACTGAATTAAATCATGAAATTACTTATGATGTTGAGATACAGTCCTTGGCGTTTAACTCAATTTATCGTTGTGTTCTGGTCTTTTTACAGCGACATAAATTCGAAATGAAATTATGTTTGTTTTCTTAATTAATCATGAGTGTAACGCAAGTAACCAGCTGTAGATAAATCGCTCGGTGCAGGACAATTTCCCTAGAGTTTGAACGTAGAAGTAAAGCAAGGAATATGTTTCCCTAAGGGTTGCCCATATACAAAATAGTAGACGGGAAACGAACAGTTCTCTTGTCAGGGATTGTATCAGATTACGTCCCCGTTGTCCGCAAATTTGCTATCGTAGAACAGAGAAGATATCGCAGCAACACCAACCTTTTTGAAAGTGGTGACATGCTATAACGAGGAAATATGTTCATGTAATAATTACATATAGTTTCTAAAGGTGAACAAGCACTGTGTATAGCTTTGCTGAACACAATTAGCCAAAATAACGTGAAATAATCTTTTCCACGGATTATCTCAAAGATGGTGTGAATGAATAGCCTGACACTTAAACAATGCTGTGTACGCTTCGTTCCGGAATATTACTCCCAGGGAAGGCCAGATAATAAAAAGATCTAAATTAGGAGTCACTTTGAAAAAGTGTGCATGAGGGAAAAGACCCGTTAAACTAATAATGTGTTTCGTTATTAATAATGTAGTATAATACATAGCTTTAAAATATGACTATAGCTTAACCTAAATTTGTCCCTTTTAATATAATTAAGCATAATATACCTGCCGGGGTATTGTCTGTCCTTTCTATAATGGACATGGCAAAAGTATTAGGGTAGGGAGGTAATTAATTTTTTAAGTGTACTAGGGTATGTTTGATCAAAGAGGCCTTGGCAGCATATCCCTTTCCGGAGGTAATGGTGAATGTCTCATAATATGTAGTAAGATAGACTATTAATCTAACGAAAGACGCCCATGATTTACAATATGGCAGCGAAGGGTTTCTTTAATTTGAAAATATTCCAATTTTCACCCTCTTGTCTGAATAATTGATAGACTCAATAGACACCAGAAATACAGCTTTGAATTCAGTATGTGTTTGTGATGTTTGTGACGCTTTTTCTTTTTGCATTTTTTGTTATAACTTGAAGATGATTGACATACATATTGCTACTTTGATCTTTCAACCAGCTTGTCAATTTTTCTCAAACTACATGCCAATTTAATTGTATTTATACTGCACAATTCACGCAGAATCCAATGTGAATTCACACAAAGATTAGTGAATGAGCAGATATCATCACCATTTTATTTCAGTAATTAATGCTTGTATTGATATGAAACCATACATGTAGGGAGAAATTAATAAGATTGTCGAAGGCTTATGGTGAACATTTTACAGTACAATACACACATATAGAGAGGCTTATTAATAACCAATCTGTTAAATTAATGAGCTGTAAGATTAAATATCTTCAAGCAAAATTGACTGAACACCCGAGAATGAATAATTAGCAAGATTGAGCACAGCACTTAAATAGATTAATACACATACAGGTTTTCTATCGTCAGTAACGTTGATCTCTCACCCGGGGTAAGACTTACAAAAATAAAGCGTTTTTGAAGAAAGAGAACAGTTGTATTATACTGTAGTTTGGACGCCCCTTTCTAATTCCGTGGAATACCATATATCATCTCTGCCGTAAACATTTTCCGGGTCTAATAGCTGCAAACTGCAGGGGCTAGCTTGATTGATGTCTGCTGAAATGTGACGCCTCTGTAAGAGGACATAAAAATGTACAATTTTTGCCATTTCAAAAGTACCTTTATCGTCACGCTCTGCGTTTCAGAGTAGTTACGTGTGAATCCAAAGTGCCTTTACACACACCCGATATGGATCTACACTGTCAGCAAGTTCAACGTACTTCTCTACGATCGAGCAAGATGTAGAGCAGAAATCGCTTTAAACTGTATTCTCACTAAAACTGATATGAGTGTTCGGCTCCTCTTCCAGTATGCTATCACGTTCGGGACGGGTATCAGAATACGACAATGAACACATTTGCCAACTGCAGATAGGAAGGTCAGTAGCAGTGTCATTGCCGATGCTGTAGCTGCTTCCCTTTGATAGAAATCAAACGACTGCATGCAGAGATGTGGAAACATTCAAAACTGAGTGCTTTTAACGCGAGTTTCAAAAAAAGTATGGTTTTCTTTTTTTGTGAATGTGGCACTTCTGCTGTTGACTCCTCTGACCTTGAAGGCCCATGAGCTTTTCTTGTCAAATTAGTCTTTTTAGAGTTACCGGATGAGACATACGTTTCGGACAAAAGAGATGCTAGATCGCTATCATTGTCGTCATGACAGTGTAATGTCACTGTCATTCTAATTACTTTCGATATTTCGTGGCGTTCATAGTCGCCATGCCGAAAGACAGATTTGGAATACCGGTGTCGATGCTCCAAATATGTGGCATTGGGTTGAAACTACTAAGGGTTGGACCATTTATATCCTTTGGGGGGTCTGGAAGATTTAAGATGTTGCATTTCTTTGTACCTGGTCCACTGTTCAATTTTTTTCACTCTCTGATGACTGGTAACTTTTTTTTTCTCGCACTCCTCATTTGGATACTTTTTCCCCCAACAACAAATGTACAGTCCTCTACTGTTTGCGCTGTAGAATGTTGCACATTACGTAATCAGTTCCCAATTTTATGCAAGCTGTCTAAATTATAGAATTCTTATTTGTAATTCATAATATAGGGACCACAGCTCAGTCGTTAACAATCACAGATGTAATATGCTTTTATTGTCTTATGTTTACATCCAAAATTACATTGTGATATTAATATCTAGTGGAAAAAAATAAGCTAACAAACAGAACAAGAAGTTTAAAAAGCTAAAAGTTGCTACATGTTCTGACCACAATTATACCCTTGGGACCGAGCTATATGAGGAAGGCATTAAAATCTAAATGTTACACTCCCCAAATGTATGTGGCCAAAGAACCATTGTGTATCTGACACAGTCTTCAATTTCCGCCCGAAGGGCGCCCTGAAAATTATAAAAATGTATTCCAGAAAATAACTTTTGATGATTTTTTCCTTTCACCTTAGTAAGCTATCTTTTTTGTGAAAGCCCCCTCTGGCTGAATTTTTTTTCATTGACATTCGCTGGGAATATTTTTTTTGTAAATCTTCCAGACCCCGCCCAGGATATCAAATGATCCACCCCTAAACACGGGTCCCGACAGCTCTCATGTCTTCAATCAGAGGTCACAGATCAGCTGTTCTGTCCTAGTGCTCAGTCGTCTATGCGTATGCGCACTTCGTTTGATACAAAAGAGGAAGTGATTTGGCGCCTACATTAATTTGTAAAAAAAAATTGTTAGTACTCTGGTATCTACATGACCCGACATCAGCCACTACATGTCTTGCAGGCCAATTGAAATGCTCCTAATGTAATAAACATACTCTAACCAGTATAATATTACCATGCCCTTCCCGTCGCATTTTAATTGGTCGAGCTGATTCACGTGACTGACCACAAATACCCATTATATTACCAGGCCCTGCCTGTCGCATTTGATTGGTCGAGCTGAACCACTGACTGACCACAAATACACAGTAATGGTCTGTTTATGCCCGTGAATATGAATAATAAGTATCGCAACTTTACAGCTAAAACGTAAATCATAATCAATCACAAATAAAATGGAGCACTTGTGGGCCAGGTTGAGATACTTTTTTCTGAAAATATTTCCAGATTTACCAATATTTTACAGCGTGCGTGACTGCGTCGCGTATTGCTCAGTTCTTTGGCCCAGTTGTCGTTCGCTCCGAAAATTTTCGCAAATTTTGACGGTTTCTCCGGTTGGTTGATAACATAATAGAAATAACAGACTCCGCACTGACCATTAACGTTTATTTATGGGCGCGGGCTCGAGGAAAGCCAAATTAACGGGCTCGGCAAGCGCCCATTAATTTTTGGCTTTCCTCTAGCCCTTGCCCATAAATAAACGTCAATGGTCAGCGCGTCGCCCGTTATTTCTATAGTAATGGTTTGTTTATATGCCCCTGAATATGAATAATAATATTGACAACTCCAAGTATCGTAAATTGTGATTTGTACAATGATCATAATCAATCACAAAATAAAATGGACACTTTTGGGCCTACTTTTGATACTTTTTCCAAAAAATCCCTAGAATTGCAAATTTTTTACAGCGCGTGACGGTGCGCCGTGTTACTGCCCAGTTCTTGGTCCCCGTTGTCTTTCGTTTGCAAAATTTCCTTAAATTTTGACGGTTTTCTTGGGTTCGTTGATAAATATAATGGAAATAACAGACTCCGCCCTGGCCATCAATGTTACTTATGGGCGCGGAAGCCAAAATTAAGGGCTGGGCAAGCCTCGCCCGTTAATTTTTGGCTTTCCTCTCGCCCTTGACCATAAATAAATGTTGATGGTCAGTGCGTTGCCCTGTACTTCAATAACATACTATAGCCTTTCTTTCTTTGCTGGTAAATATTATGATATTGATGCTATAGAAAACTGAAAACGAACAAACGGATGTGAACTTGGCTCCATTCTTCATCACCATCAGTTTCCTTCATCCTTTGCAGTTCACAGTTCGTAATATACCATGAAATTCAAGATGTAAGAAGAGGGCCATAAATATAAAGGCATTGTTGGGAAGAAAAACTCTACGATTCTCTTTTATAAACTTGAGTGACACTCTGACACATTTCAAGAAAACTGTTCTGAAGGACCCGAGGCGACACTATACCTACTTTATATGGTAAATTAATGATTTGTTATGTTTTAATGGTGAAAATTCGCAATTTTACTATTTACTTTTATCTTTTATATGTATTGCATATTATATTAGTCACTGTTACAATTACTCTTTCTAAGAGCTGTATTTCTATTGTAGGGCATGACTCTTTTAGTTGATTGTTTGGAAATAAAACTCTGTAAATCCTATTTGCGACACATTAACTATGAAATTCATTTTTCGCACACTATAAATCTATATGTCTAATGTGTTAAATCCTTCATCCTTGGCATTAAGAATAAAAACGTCAAGCCATCCAGAGGCTAAGTTTCAGCAAATTTAAGGAAATACTCCAAAAATAGCACAACACGATTTACCTTTAAGAAAACCCTTTATCACCGGATTAAATTGCATCAGCTTTATCGGCGAGAAGGAAAAGCACATATTTACTGTAAATACCGCCGTAGTCCGATAACTTCGGTTGTTCGGGAAGATCGCTCAGTGTCATGTGCCAGGCAGACAGAATAGAAGGGTCATGGGGTCAACAATACAGACTCGATTGCTGCAGATAGATAAGGCAAATTTATTCCCCTTTCTTGAAATGTGGTTGTTAATCGAGATCTGATACAGGAATAAATGATCAACGGTTTCGTTAAAGTTTATAGTCAAAAACAGGATGGTTGAACAGTCTCATATACATTACGTTTACTTTTTTGTAAGTCCCACACAAGTTCAATAGATAACATTGTAGATAAAAGAGCCGACTCATTTGAGTGAAATACCAATCATGTAACACTCCACTCCACTGTTTATCCTTGTGTGTCTATAAAAACAGATTGGCATCAGTAGGTATACATCGTATTATGGTTTGTTTAGCCAGAGTGCTGTCCTAATTAACTTCAGTCTCTACTATCAACTCAACAAGTAATTTATCAATTCCCTTGTGTGTTCTATCCAGACACTCAAATGAGTCGGCTCTTCTTATCTACAATGTTATCTACAAAACTTGTATGCTACGTACAAAAAAGTAAACGTAATGTATATGAGACTGTCCAACCATCCTGTTTTTTGCTGTATAAGTCAAACGTGGCAGTGAGTGTTTTACCAGTAATGGGGCAACGTTTATTCAGGGTTGCACAAATGCCCGTTGACCCTTGAAAGGTCAGGTTTGGCATTAAACGTTCAGTTGTTTCCACTTTCCTTCAAGGCGTTCGCTAATTGTTTACATATGTTGAAACGTTGAATCACAATCGTTGATTTTAAACTGTTTTGGCCAAATGAAAAGCCCTTATTGAAGGGGTATAATCGAAAGGAAGACTGAATGAACTCCCTAGCCCTGGAGACTTAAAGGAAGGTTTTTAGCTCGGGGCAAGTTGCTCAGTAATATGCTTGGATACAGACACATTGTTTTCCAACTATCTTTTATACAGGATGCATGCGGTAGTTTTTTTTTCAACGTGTTGCCGGCCTGCTGAGAACATAGGTAAAGTGTGAATATCACAGAGAGAACTTTAATCTGAAAGCCGATACTCAGTCAGATCTTTCCGAGCATGAATAACAATATATACGTACTTACCAAATCATTCTATTTTACATCGTACAGACCATTGCATCACTTTCCTCAAGTGCAAATTATATAACGTAAAGTGGGTTTTGCAAACAAATAGGCGCATCATTGATGCGCAAGTAATTTCCGAAGTGCATCCCATGCTTTTACTCAACACTTCCGTACACGGTCCCCCGATTACTAGATTAAGCCATCGAGAGCAACAAATGCCTTTGATGTTTTTCCTAGTTGACCCTTGTGACCAGGAAACCGTATGCAAAATGCTTAGGGGCTCGACGAATCATAAATATCTCAGTGGTGTTCTTATGATACCGATGAACTTGTTTTTGGGTATCATACGAAAACTGCGGACAAGTTCTAGATTAGATAATAAACAATTTCTCAAGGTCATTGTTCAGGGTTTCGTTTGAGTTATCGTATTTCTAAGTGACTATTCCGATCAGTTCTGTACAACACTGCGACAGAGGCACTCTCTTCTGTCATTCAGTTTGTGTTAGGCTTAAATATATATATATATATATATATATATATATATATATATATATATATATATATATATATATATATATATTATATATATATATATATATATATATGTATGTATTTTACGTGATGTGCCTAGGGTCATGCAACACAATCTGAGGATTGCAAGATGCATGAAACTTAAGTAATAGATTTAATTACTTTGTACTTGAAGTAATTTGTTTGTTTATTTATTAATAACGCTCTGCTTTAGCATCGAGCACTGTAATTTCCCACGAGGACATCTGTATACTTCAGATATATATATATATATATAATATATATATATATATATATATATATATAATATATATATATATATATATATATATATATATATATATATATACACGCTCTGTGCCCAAGTTCAGAGGTTGCCATAAAGCCATTATGGTGATAACCGGGAGGGCACATTGTATACATTTTGTATATATATATATATATATATATATATATATATATATATATATATATATATATATATATATATATATATATATATATATATATATATATATATATATATATATATATATATATATGAAAATTGGTGATTTAAAGTTGCCATCTCCTCTGACCCCTTCACACTCAAGCGGTCCTTGCCCTTTATTACCATAAGTTCGTCCCAGCGGTTGACAGTGCTCACTCGCCTGTAATTTCATGATTTTTCAAAACTACTACCATAAGTACAGTCTTCCACGGTGTTCAGTCTTTGTAATATCTACCATTGTTCACAGTCACTTATGCACAGCTTGAAAAACAACTTCCAGTGTCATTTGAAATATCCATTTGACCTTGACTTGGTAATTTCAGCAGGATATCGAAATATCGAAAGGCTAGATACCGATCCATCAAAGACGTACATGTACTTGCACTCGTGGTCGATGATTTGTGCTTTCCGATGCCATTAGCACAATTATGATGTGTCTCATTTCTTTTGTCATAGTAATTCACCAACACCAATAGTTAGAGCGAGGTTATAGGAAAAGTAGCTGTAACTTTGCATAATATTTTCATCATTTTATTCGTACGCTGGGACACAAAGTTGTAACTTTACCAAGACAGCACATCGCGCACATTGTTACTGATTTCTACATTGTACAGTCCGGACCATAAAACAGGCTTTATTGACAAGATAAACATGACTGGAAATCGATCACAACGAAAATTGTATGTTTGAAAACAAAACAAAAGTCATGGAAAATACTTAGCTTGAATAGGCAATTCTCGTATGGTCCACTTTTTTATCGTTCCGTTATTTTGGGTCTATACCACAAGAAAGGCAAATTTCACAATTGTGTTTTCGTGTAGACTTAATAGTTGCATTATGGAATACTTAATGGCTGTCGGGTGGCATGCCGGAAGCGTACTTTGGCCGCATCTCAGTGCAATTATGTGTTGATAAGAATTTCGATTTGCTTTTCCCTCTTTAAAAAAAAATTAAAATCGGATTCTTACCACTTTGCGTCTCCTATTTAAGTTGATATCGCTATGATTGTGGAATATCCTTCTGAGAATGTCAACATATCGATTAAAAACGACGTGAAAATCCAATGTCATCCTTTATACTTAGTGTACCCCTTGACACCATCTAAATTCGATCGTTTAAGGCCACCAGTCGACTAATTTTCTTTAAATAATTTCATACAAGAATCGAATATTTTTGATGCGTTTTTTATTGATGCAAATGCAATGACAAACCAGTGAAGTCGCCGGACGTCATTTTGACTTTCACGTTCAGCTTCAGCCTTCGATTACGAATATTGCAATCTCCATATCCGTATGTCCATCCATTTTAAAAGTAAGCTATTATACGACATTTGGTACACCCACAAGTTATAATGACTTACACCAAGTGTTTACCTGCGGCTATTCAAATTTAGTCGATTTCTGAAAGAATTTTTACAGTATTGCATGTTATTCTCCACCCTCTATTTCCCTGGAAATACACGGGAAATTTGTCGGTTTGAACCCGTTTTCTCCCATGAGAACCCATATCATGGATGTACCGAAATCAAATTTCTTCAAAACTCAAGAAATTACAAGGAAAATGCCAATTGTGGCACTCGTATATTGATACACAACTCGTGCAATACATGGACGTGATCACTCTTAATGAAGCACATGGTACTTCATAGATTTATGACCAGGAAGTACATTTCATGATTTGACCTTCGACCTTGATCTTTATTCTGTGCATATTTGCTTTTATGTCTCCATCTACTTGTGTGTGATTCCTGGATACATACACTGGTTGCGTGATTATGATAAAGATTATGATTCAGATTTCCGAACGAATGTGATTGCTTCTCTCATAACTTTACGTCGTTAATCTAAAATCTAAAATTCTAATGTCGATAAGACACAAACGCAGGCTATGTTAATTCCTATATGATTACTTTACATTGTCTCTTACTCTCCCGCTGATCAGGCGCACAGCATGATGGACAATAACAACTTGTTACAAAACATTTCACGAAATCTGTCAGCTCTCCAAAGATCTCTCTTATAGGATAATTCATAATCGATGCTGATTTCTCCTTTTTTGTCCGGTCAGTTTTTCACCTCAAAAGGAGTGCACGTTGTTAAGAAAGGAAATGATCATCTTTTCCAGCGACTTTAATCTTACAAGACCCGCATGTAAGACACAGTGTATGGTATTAATTAGCAGGAAAAATCATTATTCTCTTTCATTGGTATCTTCCCGGCTTTGGTTACCTTGACAACGTGTGCTCATTTGGAAACACTTATCACGTGTAATATTGAACGGTCTCCCTATTTGTATTTTAATCCGACGTTTAGCTGCTGCCAGGGGCTATTTTGATTGTTTCTGGGAACACTGTGGTCTTCTGCAAATAATCCACACAGCAATCGTATATCTGATCAGCGTTCTTGTTAGGCGTTTTCTGTAAGGCCACGCCGTCTATTCGTTGAGAAAATTTAATTCTTTTATATATATATATATATATATATATATATATATATATATATATATATATATATATATAATTCAGTCTATTGTACATTGTGTATTAAAACGACTTCTTAAAGTTCTACGTTTCACTGGTATAACCAATGGCAGGACTATTTTGGTGATGGTAGTGCCTATGTCGAGTATCTACGCTACAGTGCAACGGTATAGCTGTTGGCTTATTTATCCGGTGACTCTATAAATCTTTTATTGAATTAATAGGCAGTAAATACTATTTCAGATACCTTGTTAGGCATAGTATTTCTTTAATCACGAACATCTCGATTAGATGGAGACTATACCAGAAACCCTCATGAATGTTGCCTTTAAGGCTTGCAGAATGAGTAGTTCCACTTGATGTCAGACCCGAAAGAAAACGTGGATGTCTGGATGTGTACCTTGGGTATAGAGCCCGATCAAAGTCGAAACAAATCTTCTAGTTGAAGTTAGGTAAAAGTGGTAAAGCTACATTGAAAAGTTCACAGAAAAAAATACACAAACAATAAATAATTACGTGAAACAAAGCGTTCCGTTTTTTAATTGCTATTCCTGAAATTAATTTCATAAAGGAATCAGTTTTGTGTCGGACTGTAAGTTGAAACAGCTGCATCTATTGCGCGATAATTGCTGTAGTTCGAATTGAACTCTGCTTTGCCATCGGAGGAATACGGGGGCTAGTAGTAGTTGATCGACCTCTAGTAACAAGTTGAGTTATAGCTTCAGTTGTATTTTGAGAAACACCTTGAGATCTTGCATCTTTCATGCCAGGAGAGAATCATTTGATTTATCGATATCTGTCGATGCTTTGATTAAATTATACTCGACGAAAACTGCTTCCTTCGCGAACAAATGTTTAGTGGCCCTCTGTGACTATTCTACAGCCAGATACTTCTCCATTAGACACAAGCCGGGTATACAGAACTGTAATTTGAACCAATGATGATCCTATTTCGCGATTCGATGGTAATATCATCAGTTAACCGAGATACAACGGCATGTTAAACTTTATCTTCAATTTAATCCCTCAAATTGAGGGGCCATCTTTAGGGCGAAAGCTAAGGGATTTGTTAGCACTGAGACCATTTTTTCACTCTTATTGAAAAGGACGTAGAGCTAATTGAGAATAACTTTATGCAGATAAATCATACCTGTACGATTTTGTTGATTTGTAAATAGTTTTTATAAAAGCAAATTTATTGGTCACTTTTAGTAGTGTTTGTGTGTCCTGCCGTTGACTTAGTATGACTATGACCTTTCACCTTCCACATGAATACCCTCTTTCGTATCTCCTCGCTCTTTCTTTTACTAATTAAGAAAACGGTTGCACCATCACGTCATATCGTGCACAGCGTATCGTCAACAGCATTGTGGCGAACTAATGGCTTCTGCAAGCTACGAACGAGGTTTTTGTGAGTACCAGATGTCAAAATGGACACGCAAGAACAAACTGGGTCTGGTGTCAGTTGTCAGTACCGACCATCACGTTGTTAATGCAATACATTGGTGCACAATTCAAATCGTCTAGTAGAGTCACAGCCATGTCAACTTTGTACTACAGCATTTCAAGAAGAATATTCGAGCATCAACAACGAGCACATAGATCTTGCATGGTTGATTGATATAAAAGGATCTTATCCGAGTACAAGTTGACATGCATGCCCGTGGCAGTAAATAAATGATCAAAATAATAATCAGATAAATAATATACGAAATATTTCATGTGTAGAACTAGATCCAAGAGAACAAATGCAACTCACTGGCAAATTTTTAGACAAGCAACCTCTGTATACCATTAAAATAAAACAAGGAATCGAAAATTTAACTCACTTTCCTTTTCTAATAATATGCTTTATATTATAAGGCGCAGACCTTGCAACGGTGGTCTTCGATTTTCCTTTTTATATTTTGTAGCGTTTTACTTCCGATACTTCTCCATTGATTTTATGTGAACCAACTAACACTGCGTTGTTCTCATTACCTACTTAAATAAAATGTAAGGTATCGTCCAATTCCTCTAAACCTACTTTTGAATAATTGATAAGTCACTCCACTGCGCAGACTCACTCTTTGCAATGTATCAACATTATCCTAAAGACAAGTCTTGAAAGTTTTAACAAAAGGGAACCTTTCAGAATAAATTGCTTTGTTGACAATGACACTTAAGGGCCGTGTGATATAACAACGGAATTCACCTTAATGGGGAAAGTCTTTCCAAAAAGGCTGTAAAAAAGACGTTTAGCTTAAGTGAGGAAGGCACAAAGATAGATAGTTTCTTTTAAAGTGGTCGATTATCGAGAACAAGGTGCATTTTCTGGAGCAAAAGCAGCACACCAAGGCGCCCCTCAATTGACAGTAAGTAGATCAAGGTGGCAGCGAATTTTTGTTGATGGCTAGAATGCCGTTTTAGTTTGTTGACGAAAATAGCAACCATTTATATATTTCTAGGTCAACCACGACACGTAATCAAATACCTGACTTTTATGCGCAAAGAAAAGTTACATGATTTGTTGTCTGCTGGCTCGAAAGGTGACAGTTCTCAGCTTATGCAAGTTATGGAGGCTACAACTTGTTTTTCCTGTTCATGCCCAATACATCATTTACCAAGTTTTGATGTCGTTATTGCAACTTGAATCCGTTAGAGTCTAAAACTTTCCATAGAGCTCAGCCAGCTTTGGACGCATTCAAGCAAATTCAAGAACCGATATCATGATATTCCGAGGAGAAAGTTGGGTTTATTGTTACACAGAATGAACGAGGAATTGCAATTTGTAATTCTAATTTTTGTTTCCAATGCATCAGGTGATGTTATCGTTTACGGCATTGACAACAACATCCAAGTGCAAGGATCAAAAGTGAATGAGGACGATTGAACGATAGTTGTCCAAAACAACATTGTAAAACGCTGCCTGAACACATAGATGTCTACACATCGTTAAATTTGCACAGAAGGTCTCGTTCTCCGAGTGATCTTCGGTCATCTTTGTCGGAAAGTTGTGCTACATAGTTTTGACCGTATCATTTCATAACAGACAGAATGATTAAGTGAGGCTTGGTGTCAATATATAAATAGTTTCATTAAAATATTCAGACCTACACCTCAAACATTTGTAGACATCTGAAATGTTTAATTTGAATTTGAGCTGCATAACAAAGTGGCGAACCTTTTTAACTGTGTAGATAAAAATGTTGATCAGTTTCTTACCTCTTACCTGTCCATATTCTCGTTTGTTTTCATCAAAGTATAATTGTTGAACAATAATCAGAGATCCAGGATATTTATGCTTGTAATAAAGATCGTTGGTGGACATACTGACAAGGAAACTGACTTTGATAAATCAAGTAAAATATATGGGAAATATTATGCAGTTAATAGAGCTCGGTATCACATGTGTGATTTCACTCATTTTTATTTAATAGAGAAACAGTACCTTTTATGTGTTGTCAGACTGCTTCTACACGTATGATTGAGTGAATGTGTTTTGTGCACTCAGTACACTTACACAATAATTATAGGATTGTTCGGAGGATACGCGATGTAATATTGTTGGAGATATAGACTCTATAAATCTTCGTATCTTTGGATGGAGATGACGAATTCAAGAACTTATTGCTGGTCTTGTGTGGTGGCCAGCGAACAGAACACTAGCCTAGAAAGTTTGAGCCGCTAAACGCCAGTGATTGGCGGGCTATGACGTATACTATGTCACATGTCTGGTGACGTAGAAGAAGAAGCTGGAAGACGGCATGGGGCCGGACGCGACTTGTGTATAGTCGAATTTCAAACTTTCTGTTCCGACGTTGTGAACGTCGGAACTGACTCAACCATCACACCGTCTAGTATGGGTGAGACTCAGGAACATTTAGAGAACATTCATATGTGGTAAGAGAGACAATTTCTGACACAACGATCCATCAAGCCCCAACCACGTGTGGGCGAGTGACGTAGCTACGAGTGAAAGGACAGACCGGAAGCTTCGGCGCGAGTGGGAACCCACCAGCCTGTATATGGAACTTCTATGCACCTTCAACGCTACGCCGCGCTACCGGACTGGACGTCAGGAACAGTAACGATCAGGTTTAGTAGATATACACGCTTGTAGGACAACAAAGATTCTCGTCCTTCGAACTGTGTAAACTTTGCCTACAAATCCGAACTTTCGGCGGAATCGAAATCGTGCTTTAATAATCTCACACACACGAGTGTAAGTCGATTTTGTATGAGTGATTCTTTGCCGCTTGGAGGGACGTTTATAGTTTGGATCGTGGGTGAAATTGGTTCGAAAAGTGGGCGATTGTTATTTCCCTACAAGAAGGCTTAGAATAGTATGAGTGTTTGTACAAGTTGTCTGACACTGAAATACTGTTGTATTAGTTTGATAGAACTACAACTGAGTTCAGGTTGACGTTTAGTGTTTACTGAATTTTACTGAACTGTTGCATTGTTCGAGTATCAGTTTAGAGTTAAAGCCTCACTGCTATAGGCTACTTTTATTTTCTGTACACTTGTAAAATTACTATAGTGTGTTCAAACTTTGAGATAACTTTTATTTGTCATAGTGACCGGAAATACTGTAGAGTTGTCACTATTAGACTGCTGAGTTTGTTTTGAGTGCACACCATATGAACAGAGAACTGGTGTATTTCTGTGTGTTGTGAGTACAGCCAGTTCAAAGACATTAAGGCTTACTAGCACATAGCTATCATGTTTTCAGTGTTATTCAAGTAAATTGTGACGTCACGGAAACAATTTCTTTGATGTGTTACTGTCAATCTTTGCTATACTTGTTAGCGAGTTGTCAATCATTGTACAATACGGGGGTATCTGCGAATACCCGCTGTTGTTGTTGATTTATTCTTGGGTAATAAATATTGTTGTTGGCGGAACTGTTGTGCCAACTGATATGATTGTGAGATCGCTTTGTATTGTACATTTAGAAGTAAATACCACCTATCTGAGCGAACTATCGCGACCAGGTTAAGAGGTCTCAGTGGAACGAAAGTGAGGAACATTTTAATTGTCAGTTTAGGACAGACTTTCATGCTGTTTGACAATATACTTTTCTTATAGTCACGCCTAGCACAACTCAAACAAATTTTTGTCAACTCTCAGGTGTGACATATAAATGGCGCCCAACGTGGGGCATTAACTAACAAAAAGGTTGTGCCCAGTATCCAGATCAGGTGGTAAACAGTTGATAAAAGAATTATTTAACCAGCTTTGTCTGATGTTAAGGATATTAACATTTCATAGCATTATCAAGTGTATAGTATTACATAAGTTTCAAAGTGATTTACTGTAAGTTGTGTGCTCTGTATGTCGCTGTGCGTGTGGCTTGCATTTGCAACTGTGATTTGCACAACGACTAGAATGGCATCGGATGACACAACCCCTCGTTCGTTGGGCATGGCTGGCCGGGGAGTGAGGCGCTTACCAGGAGTGTCGTCTGTCCCTTCAGCAGAAACAGCGGTCGGTAGGAGAGCTGGCGACCCACAAGACTTTACCCAATCAAATATGGAGAGAGAGATTTCTCTCAGGCTGGAGCAAGAGAAACAAAGATGGAGAGCTGAAGAGAGTGAACGGTTAAACCAGGCAAAGGAGCAATGGTTGTCGGAAGAAAGACAAGCAAGAGAGGTTTGGAAGACAGCCATACGGGAAGAAGTAGAAGAGAGGTATAGAAAACAGGAAATTGAACGGCGTGATTGGGAGCATAGAGAACAGTACAGGTGTGTGAAGGAAAACTGGGATGCTGATGATGGAGTCGGTGGTGCGGTAGGAGGAACTAGTGTGGCACAGAGTACGCCAGCGCGACCAGACCGATCCAGATCGCCCAATTTCACACCTGCTACAGGAGAGACTCTGCGCCCCAGATCAACGAGGCCAAGTACAGGAGAGTTCAACATACCCACCTCTTCACGTCAAGACATGTTTGAAGATGAGATCGCTCGTCTAGACAATGAATTAGAGAAAGAAAAGACGACCATGGGCCTGTGTGGTAAGAAGTGGCAAACTGCTGATGCTACACCTACGACTTACAGGGACAGCGATGGTAATTATACAACGGTGTACTTGGGGGACAAACACAAGTTAAGTACATTTTCCGGTGATGTAAACCGCAAGTCTGATGTTGACTTCCAGACATGGGAAGGGGAAGTCATGACGTACATACATGGAAATAAAGAGTCTGCCATGTCGGTGTTACGAACTATCAGAGCGTCGTTGAAAGGTGGTGCGGTCCGACTAGTTGATGGAATGGGACCTACAGTCACATTTGACCAAATGTTGAGGAAATTACGCAAACGCTATGGTAATGTGCAATCAGCAGAAACCCTGCTAGCGAACATTTATAGTAAGGGTCTTCAAAGAGACAATGAGAGTATAGCTGACTTTGCAAACCGCTTGGAGGAAGAATTAAATAAGGTACAGCGAAAGGGTGGTATACCCAAGTCAGCGATGGATGAACGGCTGAGAAGCACGTTCTGGAGAGGTTTACGAGACGAAGGTGTCAGAGACAGTATTCGTCATCACGTAAGCCAAGTTAATGATTTTGACGAGATGGTAGGGCTTGCACGAGAGGCTGAGGAAGAAGTCCGCGAGCGAAGACAGCCCCGTCCTTCGACATCGCGTTCGAGATCAGCTGCTACCCACCAAATGATTGCCGATGAAGAAGAGGAGATGGCAGACAACTCAAAGAGGACACTGCTTTCTGAAGAGGACATCGTAGACAGTGCAGCTAGAGAGTTTGCCCGACAACTTGAGCCATCTCTGAATTCGGTTGTGCAACGCTTGGACATGTTAGAGACGAAAGTTAGTTCTACTTCGGGGTATGGCACGCAGGATCCAAGCTCCGCTAGCAACGCCAACCAACACAGACTTAAACAACAAACAGATAGACAGTATGCGTCTAGCCCCAGGGCACCTCGACGCTGTTTCAGATGTGGCAATGTTGGCCACCTGGTGCGAGACTGTCCAAACCCCAAGCAACAGAGCTCAACATGCTACCGCTGTGGAGAGGGAGGACACTTCTCCAGGGACTGTCCACAAAACAAAGATGACTCTAAACAAACATCGTCGGCATCTGGCAAGTCAAATAACAAGGCCCGTAAGTCTGACAGGAGTCAAACCAAAAATGTTCGGCCAGAACGTGACCCACCTGCTAGGTATCACCGCAGGCGGTTACAACGTAGAAAATGGTATCATGCATCAAACGGAGATGACAGAACGACACCGTCGGATGTAGACACAACTGACCAAACCCTGCGGATGATGCAGACGGATATACGCCACAGAGTGGTTGGACCAGCATATGAAGAGACAATTGCAGTTGATGGCTATGACGCTCGCTGCCTTATGGACACAGGTTCGCAAGTTACTACTTTGAGTAAGTGGTTTTATGATAAACACTTTTCGGACCGCCCACTGGAAGCATCAGCTGATGATTTGCGTATACTTGGAGCCGGTGATCAGGCAGTTCCAGTGTTGGGGATTCTGGAGGTACAGGTGAGACTGCCATCAGCGATATATGGCGTAGAACAGACGATGGACGCCCTGGTGATAGTTGTCCCCGACACCGAGTATTGAGACCAGATACCTATAACACTGGGCACGAATGTGTTAGAACCATGTATGCGAGCTGCGGCAGTCATCAGGAAATCAAATCAAAATAAAGTTGACAAGATGTCCGTCCCAGGAAGACGAGCGTATGACAGAATTCAGTCCAGGTACCGTTTTGCTGGCAAGGATGGCCATGTGGGGTCGGCACGTGCTCTTCTGAAGAGACCAGTTACGATTCGCCCGGAAAGTAGCGTCATCGTGACCGGCAAATTGTCAGGCGCAACTGCAAATGATGAGTACATGGTCAGCGTTGAACCAGCATTGTCACCCAGCTGTGCAGCAACGGCCAGTCCAGTTGTTACAGCGATGCGTTGCCAAGTGGATCAGTCTACAGTTCCTGTCAGGTTATACAATGGCAACAACCACAACATAACAATCAGACCTGGCAGTGTTATCGCGGAAATCAACGCAGTGACAACTGTAGAGAGTGTCCCTATGAGTAGACTGGATGCAACCGTAAACAGTATCCAGGCGATACCAACAGTGACTCCTGTGATGACAGTAAAGGAACTATAAAGGGTTGTTAAATTTGACTTAGACCCAAAATTGTTGTCCAAGGAACGTCTTGGAGTGGTGCGTGATTTGTTTCGTCAGAACTTGGGTACATTTTCTACTGGCGATACAGACCTTGGGAAGTGTGACCTAGTGAAACATCGCATTAGACTCACAGACGACATACCTACACGAGAAAGACATCGTCGACTGCCGCCAGCAAAGTACGCGGAGCTTCGTCGATTGATACAAGACATGATGGATTGTGGCGTCATAAGGGAGTCCAACTCGCCGTACGCAGCGCCGATTGTCTTAGTTGGGAAGAGAGACGGGACAACCCGGCTATGTATTGATTATAGACGTCTGAACAGCAAGACAATCCGGGACGCCTACGCGCTTCCAAGGATCGAGGAAAGTATGGAATGCTTGAAAGGAGCCGACTGGTTTTCCACAGTTGACCTCAAGTCGTCCTACTGGCAACTATTGATGCACGAAGATGATATCGAGAAAACAGCCTTCGTGACTCCGGTTGGGCATTACGAGTGTCTCCGTTTACCCATGGGGCTGTGTAACAGTGCTAGCAGCTTTCAGCGTGCAATGGAGAAGTGCCTCGGAGACTTGGTTAATCGCACGTGTATAGTCTACCTTGATGATATTGTGATATTCGCTTCAACGTTTGAGGAACACTGCCAGCGTCTTGATGAGGTACTCAAGCGGTTGAAGAAGCATGGGTTGAAAGTGAAGGCTTCTAAGTGCCAGTTTTTCCGGCGAGAGGTCAGCTTCTTGGGACACATTGTGTCACATGAGGGGGTGAAGACCGACCCAGCGAAGACTGAAGCAATTAAGACCTGGCCTGTACCCCGCAGTGCTAAAGAAGTCAAAGTTTTCCTGGGAGTGTGTGGCTATTACCGCAGATTCGTAGAAGGTTTCTCCAAAATCGCGAAACCCCTGAATGACTTGACCACAGGACTCTACGTAAAACAAAGGACGAAGGGCGGGAAGATGGTACGACAGAAGCCACCAGAATTTGTGTGGACAGAGAAGTGTCAAGTGGCATTCGACACCTTAGTTGAGCGTCTCACAAACCCACCCGTCCTCGCATATCCTGATTACTCACTGCCTTTCGAGCTGCACACTGACGCAAGCCTACTCGGGCTTGGAGCAGCACTATACCAGGTACACGAGGGAAATGTAAAGAGAGTGGTGGCATATGCCAGTCGTGGGCTCTCGAAAAGTGAGAGGAAATACCCAGCCCACAAGCTGGAGTTTTTAGCGCTAAAGTGGGCTGTGACGGATAAGTTCTCTGACATGCTGCTAGGCCGCCATTTCCTGGTATTGACTGACAACAATCCCCTCGTGTACGTTACCACCAGTGCCAAGCTAGATGCTACTGGACATCGTTGGATGGCAAGGTTGGCAGATTATGACTTTCGGATTGAATACCGTCGTGGAGTACTCAACAGAGATGCAGACGCGCTCTCTAGGAAACCACAGTCGGGATACTCAACAGATGCAGAAGGACATCCTCACTGGCTTGATTGGGTCCCTCCAACCCCTCAAGAAACAACAGTAATGAGCAGCCAGATGGTTGTGGCAATTCTTGAAAGTAAACTTGTCCCCATGGTACCAGCCATGGAAATTATCGGCAAAATTCCAAGATGTAATGTCCAGACGTTAGCTGACATGGTTCCAGAAGGTACTGCGACATTACCCACCATTAGTCGTGCTGAATGGAAGGATCTACAGCTGGCAGATCCGACAATCGGCGTGATATACAACTATGTCCAAAGAGGTGAACCACCTGACCATCAGCAACGTGCGTCAGAGACTCGCCAAGTATCTGCAGCATTGCGAGAATGGAAGAAGTATCGGTTACGTAATGGTGTGCTCTACAGGCAAAGAACAGAAAAGAGTGGTAGGACAGTGTACCAGCTATACTTACCACCCAGCCATAGAGAGACTGCCATGGATGCATTACACGACGAGATGGGTCATCTAGGCCAGGAGCGTAGTATAGAACTGATGAGGTCACGATTTTACTGGCCGGGTATGACAGATGACATCATCAACAGAATCCGTCGATGTGAGAGGTGCACACGCCGGAAGATTGCAGCTGGAGGTCGTGTGGTTGCTCCCTTGGTGCCGATATTGACAACGATGCCCTTAGAGTTACTGTGCATAGACTTTCTCTCCCTTGAGCGATCAAAAGGAGGATACCAGGATATCTTGGTCATGACGGACCATTTTACTAAATATGCCATAGCAGTGCCGACTAGAAACCAAACTGCCAAGACAACTGCGAAAGTCTTGATGGACACATTCTTGCAGGAAGTCGGCATCCCAACTAGGATCCACTCCGATCAAGGGAGGAATTTCGAGAGTCGGTTGATTGCTCACCTTTGCACATTGTTGGGCGTGAAGAAGTCGCATTCGTCCCCATACCACCCTCAAGGCGCGGGAATTGTGGAACGCTTCAATCAGACGTTACTAGGCATGTTAGGTACGTTGCAGCCAGAACAGAAACAGAATTGGGCTCAACAAGTCAAAATGCTGACTCATGCATATAACTGCACAACGCATGAGGTCACAGGTTATTCCCCCTGGTATCTGATGCATGGACAACACCCGAAATTGCCGATAGACTTATACCTTGGGTTAGAGCCTACTGATGAAGCAGAGGGGACATATGACCAGTACGTGGAGAAGCTGCGAAAGGACTTGCAAATGGCCTACAGGATAGCGGGCAGCAGAATGGCTAGCAAGACACAGAAGTATAAGTACCTGTATGACAAGAAAGCTAAAGAAGCTGAATTGGAACCAGGCGATCGTGTGTTGGTGCACAATGTGTCTATCCGAGGCAAAGAAAAGCTTGCTGATAAGTGGGAACACAGTCCTTATCTAGTCGTGAAAAGGGTGAACCCTGACATCCCAGTCTACGTACTGAAGCCAGAGTTTGGAGGGAAGCGTAAGACAGTCCATCGTAATTTACTGATGCCATGCTACGCACTACCAGCAATTCCTCCAGATCGCCCTATGCGCGTACCAAGGAGACAACCCTCTCGGCAAAATACCCGCATACAAACTCCGACTAGACATACAAATAGAGCAGCTGCAGAGCCGAGCGACGCAGAAAGTGAAAGTTCTTCCAGTGATGAAGATTGGGCTCAGAGAATAAGAGTACGACGAAGTAGTCCAACAAGACCCACAGAAGTACAGATACCAGAAGTCAATTCACCCGCACAAGAGTCACATTCTGATGGTGAAATAGAAGGCATCAGTCCACCTCACGATCAGCAACAGAACGAGTCAACACAGATGGATGGAGCATCGTCAGACAACAACCTAAACAGCGAAGTGATGCCACCTACCCCACCTGGTGATGATGTGGGAATGGCAGGTACAGACGTTCAGCCAGACAGTGCAGCTGTGGTGTCGTGTGGTACTGACGACGACAAGAGTGCTGAGTCTACAGATATGTCAGACACCCATATCAGCAATCCAACTGTGGATGCAACTGCTCAGAGTGATGCAGTGAGTTCCGTGCATTGTGGAGAGGATGTAGGGAATGTTACCAGTCAGGCATCGGAACAGAGTAAACATGATAAAGATGTGACTGATTCCTCTAGCGTCAAGGTTGGAACGGAAGTAGCAGATGACACAGCTACAGAACGACGGTATCCAACAAGAAATCGACAGAAACCACAGTATTACGGCTACAGTAATACAAGATATGTCGACGACCACGGGTTGAATGCAGAAGCACCAGTGTTTGTGCCAAACAATGAACTGGTGGCAAGTGAACCACTTCAGATGCCTTGCTACCCTGTGATCCAGGGGACTAGAATGAGAATAGAGTTACCTGTTCTGAGAAACAGAGAAGTGTACAGTCATCAACTTTCTGCAAGAAAGCTGGCTGCCAGGAGAAATTCTGAGAGAAAGCCAAGTTATGTTGGAGTCTGCAAGAGGGATGAGATTCGTCGCATGCCGACTTCACAGCCAAAGCCACCTATTTTGGGAAACAACCCATATCTATCAGACTGGCGCTATATACCATTACCGACAGTCAGCCATGGACGACTATAGAGTTATGTTACCAAACAATTTTAAGTTATGCATTGACCGCTTCCACTCGCAATTCATGTACAGGTGTGTGTGTGCGCCATGTCGCTACTATGTAAAGAGGAGCCCGTTTGTGATGGAGTATTTCAAAGGGTCCTACCACCAGGTGTGTTCGGTGGAATTCTCGCCCTGCTGCATTGTTCCCGTACACGCTATCGTGTAGCGTAATTGCAAGATTTCGAGTTGACATTTATCCTTCTCATATGGCTTTGCAAGTTGGGGGACAGTGTGACATGTGGCAGAGAGGTAGTTGGCCATGGCACGAGTCGGCTACAGAGTAGCAGAGATGTGTTGGTACGGGTTGGATGTGGAGGCGTGTTGGAGATTGGTCAAACAAATATGCGCAGCATAAATATAAAGACGGCGGCAACCTGTCAAGTCGCTAGCCTGCGTGTTTGCCAAAGTCTATGTGTTGTTTTGTTCTTTTATGTTAACAGAATTTCTTACAGTATTTGTTTTAGGTGTAGTCAGCACTGACTGTTCGCAGCAGAGGAGCCAGTCATTCATTACCCTATCTGGCTTCAATCTCTTTTGCTTGCAGAGTTACCAGTGTAGTGTTGTAGAGTCACCCCAACAGTGCCCACCTGGATTGTCCTTGGATGACCCTTGGTCATATCTGTGAACATTCGTAATTATGTAAACTGTTCTACTGCATGTATTTACACCTCACCCCTGAGAGGGCTTACCTGGTATACCTTATATACTAGGGTGGTTACTTGTAGGTAGGACTTCTAGATTGTCAAGGAAGAGCAAACACATCCTTATTAGACCGCGATGTAATAGGTCCGTATTAAGATGAAGTTTAGCTATTGTAGTCAAAGCCACTGTAGAGAGTTGTGTGGTACATATTTCCATGTAGGGGCAGTTCCAGGGAGGGTTGTTGGCATGTCTCCCCTTACACTCCCAGTCGGCCGATTATCGACCGATGGTGGAAATGGAGGATAAGGGATGACATGCTTTGGGGAGGGAGGGTATCACATGTGTGATTTCACTCATTTTTATTTAATAGAAAAACAGTACCTTTTATGTGTTGTCAGACTGCTTCTACACGTATGATTGAGTGAATGTGTTTTGTGCACTCAGTACACTTACACAATAATTATAGGATTGTTCGGAGGATACGCGATGTAATATTGTTGGAGATATAGACTCTATAAATCTTCGTATCTTTGGATGGAGATGACGAATTCAAGAACTTATTGCTGGTCTTGTGTGGTGGCCAGCGAACAGAACACTAGCCTAGAAAGTTTGAGCCGCTAAACGCCAGTGATTGGCGGGCTATGACGTATACTATGTCACATGTCTGGTGACGTAGAAGAAGAAGCTGGAAGACGGCATGGGGCCGGACGCGACTTGTGTACAGTCGAATTTCAAACTTTCTGTTCCGACGTTGTGAACGTCGGAACTGACTCAACCATCACACCGTCTAGTACGGGTGAGACTCAGGAACATTTAGAGAACATTCATATGTGGTAAGAGAGACAATTTCTGACAGAACGATCCATCGAGCCCCAACCACGTGTGGGCGAGTGACGTAGCTACGAGTGAAAGGACAGACCGGAAGCTTCGGCGCGAGTGGGAACTCACCAGCCTGTATATGGAACTTCTATGCACCTTCAACGTTACGCCGCGCCACCGGACCGGACGTCAGGAACAGTAACGATCAGGTTTAGTAGATATACACGCTTGTAGGACAACAAAGATTCTCGTCCTTCGAACTGTGTAAACTTTGCCTACAAATCCGAGCTTTCGGCGGAATCGAAATCGTGCTTTAATAATCTCACACACACGAGTGTAAGTCGATTTTGTATGAGTGATTCTTTGCCGCTTGGAGGGACGTTTATAGTTTGGATCGTGGGTGAAATTGGTTCGAAAAGTGGGCGATTGTTATTTCCCTACAAGAAGGCTTAGAATAGTATGAGTGTTTGTACAAGTTGTCTGACACTGAAATACTGTTGTATTAGTTTGATAGAACTACAACTGAGTTCAGGTTGACGTTTAGTGTTTACTGAATTTACTGAACTGTTGCATTGTTCGAGTATCAGTTTAGAGTTAAAGCCTCACTGCTATAGGCTACTTTTATTTTCTGTACACTTGTAAAATTACTACAGTGTGTTCAAACTTTGAGATAACTTTTATTTGTCATAGTGACCGGAAATACTGTAGAGTTGTCACTATTAGACTGCTGAGTTTGTTTTGAGTGCACACCATATGAACAGAGAACTGGTGTATTTCTGTGTGTTGTGAGTACAGCCAGTTCAAAGACATTAAGGCTTACTAGCACATAGCTATCATGTTTTCAGTGTTATTCAAGTAAATTGTGACGTCACGGAAACAATTTCTTTGATGTGTTACTGTCAATCTTTGCTATACTTGTTAGCGAGTTGTCAATCATTGTACAATACTGGGGTATCTGCGAATACCCGCTGTTGTTGTTGATTTATTCTTGGGTAATAAATATTGTTGTTGGCGGAACTGTTGTGCCAACTGATATGATTGTGAGATCGCTTTGTATTGTACATTTAGAAGTAATACCACCTATCTGAGCGAACTATCGCGACCAGGTTAAGAGGTCTCAGTGGAACGAAAGTGAGGAACATTTAATTGTCAGTTTAGGCACAGACTTTCATGCTGTTGACAATATACTTTTCTTATAGTCACGCCTAGCACAACTCAAACAAATTTTTGTCAACTCTCAGGTGTGACATCATCATTCAACATTATACCTATGAATACAAATTATATTAGTTTTGATGAAAACTGTCACGAAATCGGCAATTACTAATCGTCCGTAGTCTAGAGTTTCTAACAAGTTTTCAAAGGCTGTCTAACCCTAATTCTGAGACTGAAATAGGGCATCGTTGTGTGTATGCGATGTCATGAGCCGCCCTTGTCGTATGAGTAACAGCAAACGTGTGAAGATTCATATTATAATATACTTGTCGACAGAATATTGAATATGAAAGGTTAGCAATACGCAAAATATGCAAAGAAGACAAGCAAAAACAGAGTATGAACCGTGAACATGATTATATTTGAGTCCAAATGTTCCAAATGCCATGACCGTTGCTTAATTTATTTATAGATGATAATGACGTATCATTGAATTACTTCGGCAAATTCCATTTTCGTAAACATGATGGTTGCCATTTTGATGACGTTTCAATGTACAACATTACTATTGTTGTGTTGATCTCGCATAACCTTCTAACCGTGCAATATAATTACTGCTCGTAGTTTGGAATACATTTATTTTAATTCGTCGATTCGAACTTCGGCTTAGGTGTACTCTTTGATGGTTAAACCAAAAGGATATAATTTAGACGTACTGAGCTACATGAAATACACTCCGGATCCCTGCCGGGGTAGTTAATACTATTTATAGGCGTGGCCCTTCATGCAGGGCAGTCATCTTGAGCCCAACAAAAAGTAACATGGCGAAGAAGGATTGTAGAGAGACAACGAGGCGCTGAGTCAATTTGCTGTAGTATCATAAGCTTTACACAAGATATCACTCCCACATTGATGTGAAACGAGTGGCACTTGTTGAGCAGGATTTTTTCAGTCTTTTCGCAAAAAACGATCAACTTTCATCAGTTCATGTTGACAACTCTGTAGCTATCTCTTTCTCGCTCATTTGACAGTATAGTTGTCTTGTTTTTTGTTGTCTATGACTGTCACTTGTCTGTCGTGCTGTGGAAACTGAATTCACGAAATGGACCTGCACAACTTGAAAATGATAGATTTGCGACTTTGTTGGTTTTTTCTCCAATATACAGGAATAAATGTTGAATTTATGTGTATGAATTTCACACCATAAAACTGTCAACAACAATTTAGTTTTACTGTGTATCTTAGAGGCTGGGCACACAGACGATTAGAATCCCTTCAGGGGAAACCAATTTCTGATTTTCATCTTGTTACTGTTTCTAGATTGGCGAAGTCACGGTTGTAATAATGCTCCAGTAACTTATAAAGCTTCAATGGAGGCGGCTAGTGGCGATATTGGCAATTTTTGACGCCATAACAAGAATTCAAGCATTTTCCAGAAACTGTGCGCAGAAATATTATCTCTACCACCATGAAACGAACTTCTGTTGGGAGCCTTGTCGAATCCTTTCATGTAATCTTATTGCTCACGATTACTGTAGGAGACATGGTAAGTAAAAGGACTTTTTTAGCAAACGTCCACACACACACACAAGTTGGCGACAGTTTTCATACACCGTGTTTTATATTGTAATCTACGCGAAGCCAAATAGCGCCGTTCGTTAGTTTTTCATTACGTGGACATGAAATCTACAATTGTTATCAAAGTGATCTCAACGCTATACATGTTCCGCTATAGGTAGATGTAATAGACTCTATTTCAAAGTGTATTACCGGCAGCATCTTGTTAGCCATATTCCTGACTCAAAATGTTGTGTTTGATAAGGTATGCTGAAAACATGCATAAAAACGATGCACTGGTTTTTGTCTGGGCAAACCTTATTAGATTGCCGTCTTCATTCGGCCAGTCTGACTCCATTTAAAACCCTTCCCTGTGGACTCCTTCGCTTAGACATCCTCTTTAAGAAAGCTTTTATCAATGAGTTATTGATGACTTTCTTTTGCCTATCGTCTATCTGTGACACATTCATTTGGACAAGGCAAAAGTCATTAATCTCTTCCATCGCCGTGAAGGTCTTTGGTCTTCGCCATAAAAAATTCAAATCCTAATCCTGAATAGAAATGAACGTAACACTTTCATTTTAGGTTAGAGCCGAATTGGAAGGACGCCCTGTTTATCGAAGGCCGTAATTTCATGGCGCGCTGACATCTTTACGGTCATAGGAAACGGTAATTGCATCGTGTCAGCACTGTCATCAGTGACTTGAAATATGCGTACGTTTTTCCCTTCATCGCATACGAAAATAAACATTCCTCAAATAGCGATTGCGATTTGGCTGCTAGGGTTCAAACTGCAGGGCGCTGTTGGTTCGCTTCTTCTGTATGTACAACGGCCAAACCATACCTGAAACTCCCTTACCTGTAACTTTTGATGTACGCTACTTTCATTATTTCTTTGTTTAATAAAATACAGTATCTTGGTCTGCCCCAAAATTCTGTTCAAATGTCTCCCTTATCGACGCAGTCTGCATAATATTCATGCCCATATGTATGTATTAAAACAATATTGCGTATTATAAACAACGAGTATAGTATTTGCAAATCTAAGATTTTGCATTTCAACTTGCTGTTAGAATACGTTACATATAGGCCTTACATGTTTCCTGGAACAAAAGTGATAAAGTTATGAAGGTTACAGCTATTGTCCTTTACTTTGGAAAATGGCAGATGCATCTAAAAAAATTGTTTAATCTCGGTTTTGACCATTGTATTTAGAAGTTTGCGTTCAACTAAATACGGTAAGTCGGCCAACTTGATTCCTAATTTACCTAGGAGTATTTTACATGGCCTCGACTCTCTGATATATGCCAGAGTCAATACATAAAGATGGAGGAAATATCGATTAAGCGTCAAAATAAACACGTTATGACGACTAGATGAGGACATCTTTGTGTTGCCTTTCTGATAACATATTGTTCAGAGTATGAACTTGTATTTAATGCAGATGCAGATGACGATGTACGCGATAACATTATACACACAAGTGCACCAGGATGTGGTTTTTACTTGTGATAGATTAAAGAAACCGTGGTCGGTATTATCGTCACACACAAAGCAGCACCAATCTTCAATTCTTAATATGTGTATTGCAATATGACAGAAGATATGTAGGCACCATTTACTATTAACTGTTATCTACTCTACCCTTTCATTTATTTCCTTCCTTACACAATTGTCATGCACGACTTCCACTTTATTTCCGTTCATTAATACAAACTCGTTTCCAGCATTTATTCTGCGCCATTAGATCGTAGATGTATTTTGTCAGTCAAAGTATTTTTTTCACTTTCATGCAAATTGACTCGTAATGAGAGTTGCGACGTGCAAAACACCCTACGAGAACTGATAGTATAATATCCATTTGAAATCGACCAAGCTTTATCACTATTTGCTCTTGTAAAGGATGGTTCTATTTTTCTGTCTCTGTCTGTCTGTCTGTCTGTCTGTCTGTCTGTCTGTCTGTCTGTATTTATGAATATATATGCACGTACATGCGTAACTATCTATCTATCTATCTATCTATCTATCTATCTATCTATCTATCTATCTATCTATCTATCTATCTATCTATCTATCTATCTATCTATCTATCTATCTATCTATCTATCTATCTATCTATCTGGATAGATGGTTGATGGACACATACATACAACACATACATATATCGAGCACTGTAATTTCCCACGAGGACACTATACATATACATACATACATACATACATACATACATACATACATACATACACACACACACACACACACACACACACACACACACACATATATATATACATATATATATATATATATATATATATATATATATATATATATATATATATATATATATATATATATATATATAATGCAAAATTACTTCAAGTACAAAGTAATGATATCTGTTACTTAAGTTTCATGCATCCTGCAATCATCAGACAGATATATATATATATATATATATATATATATATATATATATATATATATATATATATATATATATATATATACAGTTTGGTATCATTGATGTATCCTTACTTTTCTTAATACTTATACAATATTTCTCGACGAGAAATATTTTGCTTCACCCCTTAGACAGAAAAGCTGTAGTGATAGATTTCTGAAAATGATTTCATTAGATTGTGCCCACTGGTTCGTGCACGATACAATGATGTGAGATAATATTACTCACTACACATGGCAGATGATACATAAGAGGCAGCATTTCTTTAGGCTTCCGATCAAGTGTATGTCAAAACGTCTTTATCGCGCTTGACCTATCGAGATCATAGCGAATTTTCACCACGTCAGCTTTTCAATTTTGCTTTCAACAGAAGGTAACAGCAGGACCGAGACTTGATTCAACGAGGTTTTAAACTTACTGAGATCACATGGATAGAAACTTCGAGAATTTAACCGCTATGTCCCAAAAATTCGCAAACCAATGCCGCCACCTAAAATGTGGCATTGTGACAAATTATGAATATCTTGCTTGGAAAAATATAGATATATTTTATACTATTGACAATAAGATCAGGTAAACGTATTACTTCAAGGCAGATAAAAACCCATGATATCAGGTATTAAGATGGGAATAACTCAAACGTAAAAGTATGATCATTTTTGTTGTAATTATATATGTATGTTAATGGTACGGTAATTATACAGATAAAAGGATTTCCTATTTTACTTTTTGAGCTACATCGTATTCTTAGATTTTATCCAGCTCACATTGCTCAATGAAAAAGTGCAGCTTTAAAAATAGTACTAAACAGTACTATTAAAGATTTGTATTTTCTTTGTGTGTATATTTCTAAACGATTTCTTTACAAATTATTTTAAGATACAACCTTTTGAATACATTTCGAAATGGTTTCTTGTAGCGCGGCTTGTGTGAAAGTTTCAATAAATTACCAATATTTCATTGACATTTATGGGTATTTCTACATGGTAAGTCAATGGAATTAGCTTACACAGCACTGCCGAGGGTATTCATGTCCCTTAGGGAAAAAGTTTCGCGGTTTAGTCAAATCAAAGAATTGTCACCTCCACGTTACATAAGTACGTTTGTGGTGGGCACTTTTTTGTAAAATTTACATATCAGGAATACAAGTTCAGAAGACACTCCTGTGGCTAATATTTTAGATTTGTTCGGTTTTGCAGATTTATGTGTTAATTCATGCTGTGCCAAATGTTTTGAAATACCACTAACTCTTTTCGATTATATTATTCGATTACATCTAATGATATGTGACTATAACAAGTCTTTGAAAATTTATATGAAACTCACGCATGTAATCATCCGTGCTCCAAATTTGAATGTTGACAGTGTAGTTATTTATACTGAGAGATGCCATGGCGTGCAGGTTAGCCTTTAGGAATTGCGTTCCCTATTGGTATTAACATTAGCAGCAAACGATTAATCACAATCCAAGTAATCTTCTTCGATGAAACAGACCGATGTATACATGTGGTAAGATTTGAATGGATTCTTTTTTGACATAGTGAGAAAAATTTTAGAAATTCTCCTTAAACAAACAAACAAACAAACAAACAAACATTTCTTTGCAATCGCATCATACCGAATGCGATGAAAACGAGCTTTGTTCGTGTTGTTTTGTCATTGAATATTATCGGAGTGATTTCATTTTGTTTTACTTTTAAAGACTGAATTTTCCCCTTTGGGATAATAATGCTTGTTTCATCTTGGCTAGCCAGGCGTGGACTGGGCGTCAGATACACAAAATATTCAGCTTTGAAAAGTTTGCAGCCGGTGAAAGTCGCTATCTTTCTCGTTTCATAGTCGCAAATTCTCTGAACAGACTTAGTGACATGCCATCACTGTAAGTAAACAGATTAATTCTAGTAGCGCGATGACTACATTGCAAAATCTGTTTCCAGGACTGAATCTCGAAGAGATTATTCAAACAATCTAATTCATACATTCATTCATTCATTCATTCATTCATACATGTTTTTTTCAGTGTTATGAAACATCAGGAATAGCATTCATCTACAAACACCTGGAGATATTGTAAGTAAGTGACAAACGGAATTCCCACACATTGAATGACATGCTTCAAATGATACGAAAAAACGGTGATACGCAGTGAATATACAATATCCATTGTCAGTACATTTGAACTGATAGAGATTCTTCTGCAGACTCGAGCCCCCTTACTACGGGATTAATTAAAAGTGCCAGTTGGAAGACAGCACCTGCAGTCATACATGAAGCAGGCATTTTCTTTCGAAAATATTTTCTGACGGACTCCTGGCAGTAATATTTAATGATTCTGGGTGTAAACATTTAAAGTCGCTACTGGGATTACTCACCAAACAGTAAAATTGTTTGTCCAGAGGCTTCCGAGTCTGCGCACAAAGAACAATCAAAGTGTCTTTTGAGAAACTGATCTGAAGAACAGATGGGCAACTGGATCTTGTAATGCATTTTATATTTAGCACTATTTTAAGCCCTCCGCATTCAAATTTTATAACCTATACTTTCTTACATTCTCTCGTAAACAGTGTGGTTCATCTATTCACTATTGGACGTTTATATTTGATGGGATCAATTGATTCTCGAACGCCACATCAAATGTCAAACCGAATTTATTGTTTAATGCACCCTGTTATTTCAACGTTGGCAATAATCTGACTGTGAAATAGCTCGTCGAATCCAAGTAATTCGTTCCCTTTTTTACATTAGGCGGAACTACATCAACGCTGTAACTTATGATATTCATCCGCGACATTCATTCTTTTTCTCGGCATGGAGCGGCGTCTTTTATCGTCGATTCGCGGGGATGACGGGTTTATGACCTTAATACTATTGTAACTTTTTCAATGCAACTAAAGTAAATCGCCAGCGCATATATATTTCATTTCAATTGCTGTTATACAAAATGCAACTTATCTTCCAAAGACGGTCATTTTCGATAAACAAATGGAAGAGCTGGCTCATTCAGATTTATCGAAGGCTCATTATGAACAAGGAAGGGGACAGAGTTTTACGTATTTTTTCGAAATTTGGTAGATGTTCAAGTGATGAAAAAAAGACACGGTCGTTAAGAGAATGTTCCGCCGTTTTCAAACCAACATAGTACTCATTATATAAGTTATTTTTGGGTCAAAACAGAAATGGCGACGTTGAACTCAAACGTTGGGGGCGGAACTATCACAGCGCAAAACGATGAATATGTATGTGGAAGAGACACCACCCTTTTATGGTATTATCACTAAATTGATCGGGTTTTTTTGAATATGTTTAGCACACATAATGTTGAACACGTTTATGGAGATGGTGTTTTTATAAATTATGATATTTAACATGGCCGAGCTACTCAACCAATAGAGTATGATGAGAGAAACAGTTATACAAATCGGTGAAATGTGAACATCAAGTGTCATTATGAAGGCAAAATTTCCGAGTAAAGTTAAGTTGAGGTGTCAATATGCAGAAAAAATAACAAACTACAATGGAATATGGTAATATGAAAAAAAAAAACAGTCTGGATATAAGAGATGCACCGTTTTCCCTTGTAACGAGAGATTTTTTACGGCTTAACGTGAATTGCAACTTAGTTCGAGCCATAGTAAAGCAGGCGAGTGATTGATAACAATAGTGATAGAGATTTCAGAGTGAAAGCACCGAGGACTTTGCCCGCAGCTTTAATATCTGACTGAAGAGTGATAAGGTCTGTAATAATTAGCTCTCCCACCGTACACCTCGCCATTTCACAACTCTGAAGAATGATATATGGTGCCGTCCCAACGGGCTAAGACGTGATAAGCGATCCTCTGTTATACGACATATATATTTCATGCGCCTCGCTGCATACATAATATCACCTACAGACTTTAAATCTTTCATGGTGTCCATCATCGCTTTTCAGATAAGTTTGCCGCATGATTAAATGAAAATGATGTATTTTGGTTTTACATTGGCTGTGTTTAGATCAGTATGCTTTCAACCAATCTTTAGCGCTCAATTCACTTCGCTTATTGTCGTACCGTGCCTGTGATGGCCATTATTCAATCTCTTTAAAAGCGATTGTAGTATAGCTTGGGGTGAAGGCTTAGATGCAGACCAATGTCAACGGATGCAGAATTGGACTTCAACTGAAAATGCAGAGGGGTCAAGGAGATAGCCACAGGTATTGATGGAAGCAGGAAATTAATAACCAGAGCGGAAAAAAGGAAAGTCACTGAAATGAAATGCATTCAGGTGGGCGAGCGACAAGGGGCGAGGTCACAGGTCAAGGAACTCGTTTCTTTATTTACAATTGTGATTACGTCTTGACCCTTTCCTTCCGGGAGACAAAATGCCTTTTAACATTTCTGAGTATTGTCGAGAAATAGGCAGTTTGTTAATTTACTAATGAGATTCTTAGATTTATTGGAAATAGACGCTAGTATATGAACTGATCACTCAGAAATTTTGCATTCTGCTAATTGAGGAAAAGAGGAAACAAATAATTACATTTAATCTTGCTAATGGTATTCTACTTTCTAAAGGATTCGTATCACATTATACCGCAGAAATTAAAATATCAGCCACATACAATGTTAATCAAGGGTATTAACAGGAGGTCATCCATGGAATATGTTTGGTATGGTGGAAAAAGGTTCTAAAGATCCCATGTATTTTAGGTTTTCAGGGAACTCATCACTGATCGTCAATCAGTAATCAACTCAGATACTATCTTGATTATTTGGGAATAAGGTCAAGGGTCAGGTTAGATATTCAGAGATTTTAGGCGAGAGTTTCGCTGAAATGGCATTTGAAATCAAAGTAAGGAGACATTGTCAACAATAGGTTTGCGTTCATTCAAATTTATACTTGGATTTACCTGAAACACAGTCCCTCCACACACCGACCGGTGTGTTGAGGGACTGTGCCTGAAAAGGAGGGTATTGTTCAATCATTCATTGTCAATTGAAAATTTCATACTGACACTACATAAAAAGTAGTGTTTGATATGATCGTCTAATGTCCACAAAACAAAGTTCAAGATAGACCATTTTGGAATAAAACATAGCTTTTGCTAATCGAGTTTGGCTCATCTGGGTCATACCAAACTGAAAAATAAGTGTATAAAATAAATAAAATCAACAAAATGAGCTATTAATACAAGAATTATGTATATTATATTCACTTTTCAAAATATTGTCAAGCGCGTAATTTTGATGCTTATCTGAACAGATGTGTAGATCTGAGACATTTAATTTCTATTCGTAATTTTATTCCACTTTTTGCACCAGAAAACCGGATAGGAATATAACAGGCAGCTGTGTGCTAAAACCGAGGCCAGACTTCGCCGAAGTTTAAACCTTTTGTTTAAACCCCCGTGCGGACATAATCCAAAATCTAGCAACATATTTACATAATGATTGCAATTTCAAAGGAAGACAAAAGACAGAAACGCCTCATAATCTTCTTAACACCTCAGTTAATCCCGATCCCGGGCCTTTTCGAACCGGAATTTAAGTGTAAAATTTACCTCTTTTCTTCACTTTCGCAGTCATAAAAGGGCTTCTGCTATTCCAAAGTGCAAAGAAAAGAGACTTTAATAATTCAAGATGGTACAACGAAGGTTTCAAAAGTTGAGCTGAACTCCTGGCTTTCTTCCCGTGACGATATCCTTATCGCTCCACAATGCGCTTAGTTGGATCTCCTGCCCAAGGGTAACCCTGGTCAATTTACAGCTCGCTTCTTGGAATGATTGTCTCTTCCAGGTGTCTGACTTCTGATATTCATTCCAATATCAATATGGGGTGAGACCTGTAAACTGTGCTCATGTAAATATATTCATCCATGAACGAGTAAACGTCACGAAATCTGGTCTAGTCATCAAACACACCTTACATAGCTTATCTAGCTGTTTGCTAAGCTTTACAGACTGTGTGAGGTCGATGTCATACCCTATGTGTACTACAATCTGATTCTATAGTCACCCAATCAATTCATTGCAATTCTAAAACGTCATGTCTGCCAGTTGAAAATGTCTCTGTACGGTACAACTGTCAGTTGTTGTAGAGAATGTTCGAAAATACGTCAAGTGTGTTTTGATTATCCACTTGTCTTCGCCTTTTGTCTGACAACTGATTACTGCTAACTTCAGACAACTGTGGTAGTCCAAGTGCTAACATATTCCCCTCAAGAGTGACATCATTTCACAAAAATACAGGAGGGGACGATTTGATATGAACTTGAATAGATTCCTCTGTATAACGTAGTCTAAGCCTCGAAATTAAAACATTTTGCTCAAAAGTTCCTCAAGGAAACTTTAAACCATTCTCTTCCAAAGAAAGGGAATAAAATTAGGGATCACCGTACAAATTTACCGACATTGGAAATTCAAAATGGCCGCCATCTCTGTGTTAACTCTATAGCTATCCCTGTTTTAACTGTACGGGGAAAAAGTAGATTTTCAATTTTTAAAAATAAGACGGTGAAAAGTTTATTTTGCCCAATACTTTCAAAGTGAACCAGCACCAGCAGTAGACCAGAAAAGTATTGTAAAATATTTGAAGATTCGAATACATGTCTCCGAGGCTCATTCTACCAAGGCAATGTACGTCCATTAAATGAAGCGGTATACTTTCCCCGTACTTTGCTCAAAATACAGCTACTTCTCAATTAAGATGCAATTTTTCGGATTATTGCAGTAAATTACCTCATGTCTACCGATGTTTGAAATTAAAAATAGCCGTCGTTGGCTCAACTTTGTGGGGAAAATGGTTCTTTTGATTTTAGATGTAACGAAACAATAGTACATAACCATATTTTGAAAGAACAAAGGTGTCTGTCTCTAAAGTACATTATTCCTTAAGAGGTAGTCATACACCACCAATGATTGTGTGATTTGACGTGTGCCAATAGTTTCTCGACCCTTGGAGTCTTTTAGTCAATTCTCCCTTTACATACCCGGTCATTGGACATTATGTGTCGCCAAAGAAAATGGATGCTATTAGGGACTGGACAGAAATTACAGGGGGTGGGCCGGTGTTTTTTGGGGATGGGTCGCCATTTTTCGCGCAGCATTTTTGAAGGGTCATAAAATTTTGTGCAAGCCTATGTTGGAGGGTTACCTTTTATCATACATCAAAGCTAAACTTGCATGTGCACGTATTGAAGAATATGGAATACTGAAAATAAGAAAAAATACTTTCTGGCACTTTCATTTCCATTTTCGGCGCGCCCTTCGGGCGTAAGTTTAGGGTACATTAAACAATTTTTGATGATTCAAGCAACCACATTGAAGCAAAAGATTTAGGTTGTCATGATTTATACTTATCCAACTCCTCTGTTATGCACAACTGTCCCCTATAATGACTTAAAGTTGCAACGTAGCCTTTAACAATAACAATTGGGGGATCACTTATTGCTATCATTCTCCCATTGACAATATATTGGGTATAGGTATTGTCAAACGTTCATGTCACTGTATGTACATTTTTATTTTTTTAGGACTTTGACAGAATACAAACTATTTAGAATAGTGCATAGTGTCAACAATAAGAACTGGAAGCTTCAGGTCAAACAACCTTTGAATAAAAATTTGGGAGCAGATAACCTATGTGTTATTTGTAGTTTTCTGATAGCCTATGATGTATAGTGAATCAACATTTCGGTGAAATTCCAAAATCATATTTCTTGCATACATATGGACATGTAACCACCCTTGTCTAAGCAAGTACATTAATATCAATAATCAAGCATACATAAATACACAGATTTACCTAGTTTTGTATTTTAAAAAACTATTCATATTTCCTCATAGACTACAATGTATAGTGGATCAACATTTTAGGCGAAATTCCAAAATCAAATTTCTTGTACACAAATGCACATGTAACCACCCTCTTCTAATTAAGTACAATTATGTATGTATGTGAATTATTCAGGGTCCACATATGAACAAATATTGCATGTTTTCAATTAAGAAAAAATTATTTACAGTTTTGTCATAAACTCCCATGTATAGTGGATCAACATTTTTTCGCGAAATTCCATCAAATTTCTTGTTCAGATGTGCACTTGTAAACAACCTATGCTAATCAAGTACATTTATATCAGTTATTAAACTTCTATAGATGAACAGATATTGCTAGTTTTATATTGGAAAATACACATTCATAGTTTTCTCATAGACTCACATGTATAGTGAATCAACATTATTGATGAAATCTAAAAATTAACATTTTTTGTACACGCATGCACTTTTTACCTACCACTTCAATTAAAGTACATTTACATGAATTATCACATATGATTTGATATTTTTTGGACAAAAGCATTAAATCCTTTTGGGAGGGGGACTTCAAAAGTATAGCAAGTCATGATCAGAAGGGGGTCTTGAACACATTGCGGGTTTGTTAGGCGGTATTGAGTAACAGGAGAGGGTCACTTTTTCATGCACGGATATGGGAGAGGGTCACTAATTTTTGTGCAAGAACTTATGAAGGGTCACTATTTTTGATGTAACGGTGTTTCGAAAAACACCGGTCCCCTGTAATTTCTGTCCAGTCCCTTAAATCTGGCGAGGTTACTTTACCAAAACGTTATATCTCAAGTATGATTTTTTACTAAAACCACAGAGAAACATATGGACAGAGTGGCAAACTTGCATGCCTTTTGTTCCATGGTCGTCTCGGTAGACTATCGGCTTTTCATATTAAAATGAGCTTCAAAGGTGTTAAACTTTTTGGAGGCTTTGTTTGTGGTTGATAATTACACGAGATTATGCGAAAAAATACGACGAGATGGCATCGTACTGCCAGTCGCGTAGCAACCATAGTTACTTTGTGAGCTCTCAGGCCAGAAACACTGCTTCACGCCAATCAAAACATAACACGCCAGCAGTTTCATAAACATGTCCTTCCTTGACGCACGTGTAAAAGACGGTATGACTGACCGTAAACCATTGAGTAAAACCAGACAGTATCGATAAAAGACTTTCAAATTTGGTTCAAATACACTCATTATATATTCATAAAAATATGAGAGGAATTTTTAAAACGGTAAAACTCATTTTCCTGAAGCTCAAAATACTCCCGTTTTCGCCAGCACGTCAATTCTGCTCAGCACCACACGACAACAACAACACAAACTTTGCCGAACATACTTTCGCTTAACAATTGGCGAAAATCCGAAAATTTCCGAAGGATTCATGGTCGGCACTCTTCGGAAAAGAGAGGCGAGAGCAACCTGAGGCGAGGCGAACATGGATGGGTTACGTAACCGCTTCACGCCTTAAACAATACCCGTTGCCACTCTATCTATCTTTCTCTATGAATTTTTACTAAAACACACTTGACCTCGATCTAAGATTGAAATCTATTCACGTTGTTCGGCATTCTTGAGAAGTTATTTAAATACTGTTCATTACACGTGGCTCTATCGACGCAACACAAGAAAATAGCCGCGATGATGCAGCTACCATTAACAGCCCACACATCGTCTAGAACTCAATCAACATTTGGGAAAGTTTGGAGGTTTCGATTCGTCCTTTGCATCTTCAAGTGCAATTGTCATCAAGGAGGACCAGCTTGGTCTGTTATCGCTACTATTTCTAGGTCTCGGTCGGCTTGCCAGAGTAAGTACTCTTCCTCTAATGGGAAAACATGTATTTTCAAGTCCCTCATTGCCATCTTCGCCCGTAAAGAACAATCTGACCCGGTCACTTTACTGTCACTGATTGTTGTGAGTGCTACTTGCAGTAGTAGCCTCCAAGGGGCGTTCCACTTCACATTCTTGATGTCTCTTTTAGCTACGCAAGAGCAGCCGAGCTCAACAGTTGAATCTGGCAACCTGATAACTGCCGATAATAACTCTGAACACGGCCCACTCTTAATATATCGGCCTTGCAATGCTTGAAAACACGGGATTGTGACAGTATCGCTTGCATGTTGGCAATGCGATGCTGGAACGCTTGCAAGTGCATAGATGCTGCTTGCATTCCAAGGAAGAAAATTAGTTATGCAGTAATCCCGATACAGCAGTGTCATTCACGATCATGTTGTTGACTTCTACTTGCTACTACGGTTTTCTGCAAAATCTTGTTGTGACAAACAAAAACACGAAAATCTAGGCTGTACACTACTATAGTCTTGAGTCTCTAAACTCCAAACAACATATCATCTCAATATTATTTTTGACAAATTTACAAGTCAACATAAAAGTTTAAGAGTAAGTCCAGGTTACAGATAAATTAGTCGTACCATTCTCGGCCTAAGTAGACATT
Organism: Ptychodera flava; assembly: GCF_041260155.1. Taxonomy (NCBI): domain Eukaryota; kingdom Metazoa; phylum Hemichordata; class Enteropneusta; family Ptychoderidae; genus Ptychodera; species Ptychodera flava. The sequence goes on along the minus strand of NC_091943.1, from coordinate 35,888,766 downwards.
CTTGACTCCCGAGTCACGTTGGTGTTTTATGTGCCGGGAATTTCATATTTTTATAGAGAACAATTCCAACAAAAAGCGCTTCAGTTTGACATGTCGAATTGTGAAAAACCCGACAGTCAAAATGTGCTGGTAGTTTTCCAATTACATTTTCTTTCGGTTGACATTTCCGTAATTGAAGCTTGACATTACTATCTAGTAAAATTCACGAAATCAATAGAAATTCCGCTCCATAAAATTCAGTTGTCAGTCTATAATTTTCCAATAATGGTTCTTTCTGGTGTAAGAAATATGCTGGCATTCAAGTTATCATTTTGATAGCTACGCTTATATATATATATATATATATATAATATATATATATATATATAGAGAGAGAGAGAGAGAGAGAGAGAGAGAGAGAGAGAGAGAGACAGACAGACAGACAGAGAGAGACAGAGACAGAGACAGACAGACAGACAGACAGAGAGACAGAGACAGATGGTTAATACGTACGTATATCCATTACATACATACATGTTACATACATACATGCATATATATTGATAGATCGTTTGCCAGATACATAGACAGGTATATAGATTTACAGATAATATAATTATCTTGTGCTCTTTATATTTATTTATTCAATGCTTTCAGGGCCAGGATAATCTGTTGCCCTTAACTCGTCGAAATATTAATCCAGGCAACCAACGTGTAAACGCCTTCGTATTTCAAGTTTCTCTGTAACATCTCCTGATACTTTTCTATCAACGCCTCGATCCATCGTTTCTGTCATTGCAAGGTAATGTTCTTGCAGCAAGTTATCAAGTAATCCATTTAGCTGACGTAGGACATCTAAAACATACACGAAAACGTAGAGTTACGTATGTTTGTTGACTTGTTAGTTTAGTAACAGTGTTCCATACATCAAAAGTAATCCTAAAACACTTTTAACATGACTACTATTATTAAAAGTTCAAAAAGTGTACAATACGGTAAAGAATTGAAATGACACACCATCTCGTATTCAGTTTTTAAATTTCTCAAAGAATGCACACTATTATAGAAATAACGGACGACGCGCTGACCATTAACGTTTATTTATAGGCAATGGCGAGAGGAAAGCCAAAAATTAATGGGCGAGGCTTGCCGAGCCCGTTAATTTTGGCTTTCGTCTCGCCCGCGCCCATAAATAAACGTTAATGGTCAGCGCGGAGTCTGTTATTTCCTTTATATTATCAACGAACCCCCAAAAGCGTCAAAATTTACGAAAATTTCTCGTGCGAACGACAACGGGGCCCCAGAACTTGTCAGTGAGTAGTGCGCGCGCTTCAAAAATTTTGCAAATCCGAAGATATTTTTTAAAAAGTGTCTAAACTTGGCCCACAAGTGCTCCATTTTATTTTGTGATTAATAATGACCTTTGTACAAATCACAATTTTCGTTTTAGCTGTATAGTTACTATGTTTAAGATATTATTCATATTCACGGGCATGTAAACAAACCATTACTGTGTATTTGTGGGCAGTCACGTGGTTCAGCTCGACCAATTAAAATGCGATGGACAGGGCATGGTAATATAAAGCAAAATGTTCTGATCACTTGTAACGCTGGCTTAGAGATTAAAAGGTAGTACTAAAATAATGTGTTTCAATTGACCATTGATAGGTACTCTTAAATTCAACAGTTACTAACATTACCTTACCTACGTTACTGTGTACGATTGAATTGAATTCAAGTGAAAATACTCTATAATCTATTCTATGGGAATGTCTAGTGATGACGTGTTGTATTGGTCTTCAGTGAAAACGTTCAGGTTCTGGAAAATGAATAGCATGCATGTGACAATGATGAACTTATGTATGCCACTGTGAAGTACTTCGAAGCTTTTAGAGATAGGTTAGCTCTGCAGGGTGTAGACGAAAAAAGCATTGGGACTAAATACTGACACGCTATGACTCAGATGAAAGCTAGTTACAGGTCATGTGTGTGGAATCGTGATTGTCAGCCGTTTGCTGTGACTACGATGAAACTAGACGGTATTTTCTGCACAACGCATTCTATTGAATAAGCCGATCGTCATTAATGCTGAGAGAGCCGTTCCAACAACTCATATACCTACATACGTACGTACCTGCCTAACACACATGCTAGATAGATAGATGGATAGATCTATACAATACATACATACATACATACATACATACATACATACATACATACATACATACATACATACATACATACATACATACATACATACATACATACATACATACATCGTAAGTATATGTGTATGATATGAGGGAGACAGTGAAATCATACTTTATCAAAACTTAGCGTCTTATTACATGGTATAATATTTAACCAGTAAACCACAGCCAGCGACGGTATACCACGAAATTTTGACCAGTTCACGACATATCTGCACGAGCGATAGCGAGCCCTTTTTGAGTGGTATACCCGTTGAAGAAGTGCTTTATTGCTATCGTATCATAATATTGAATTTAAATTTTTGCTTGAAACGTAAGAAAGGGAATTTTTCTCCTGCTAAAAGCTCGTGCCTTTTCCAACCGTGCTATATTGCAAATATAGCATGGTTCTTTTCACGTCTCGACCAATCTTATCGCAGTATTTGCGCCATCTATATACTGGTATAATATAATTTACCATGTGGCATTCCTTTGAGACTCACGCCTCTAAAAAATAGACTCGTTGGTGATCAATTATAAAAACAAATAAAATAGTTGTAATAAAATCGTGAATGTGAAGGTCGTGTGAAGATTGCTCGATATAAGGTAATTTACAATATTAAGGTGACTAAGCCAGTGTTTAATCCTGTACGGCGCAGGAGTGAGAGACATGCACTTAAAAGGATATGGCATTTACTTGACACCACGTGATTACAACATGAAGTAAACTGGTGTAATGATAGGTTTGAAAGTGGAATAATGAAGTTCCACTTATAAAAACAAACTTGTTAGAGTTTCCTTGCCAAGCGAAAACATTAAATTTTCCGTGCAATAGCTGACATTTGGTATAATGAAAGATTGAGGCATTCATTTTATTTCCTTTTATTGCCAGTCACCGCACAATCACGGTGGACATATCATTATCCGGCTGTGATTGTGCGTAGTCCTTCCGCTGTCTTTGTACGTGAACGGTGATATTTTTGTAAAAGATCTTTTTTAACGATAGCTGTATGGCACCTTGGCACCTTTGAGTGGTAATTGAATCCTTTCATGCCCCTAATGTTAACGTACAACGGTGTCGTGCGTGAAACCAAAACTCGATTCAAGCTAACTGCGGGGTACACTTTACATCTCGCTGTATACCGACCTTTTTAATTGATTAAAAGGCCACCGTTTCGAGAGAAATGTCGGTGAAACCCGGAACCGTTAATTGAATCAAAATCATTGAGCAGGTTACCTGCTGTGAATGGCCAAGGACTGCGCATTATCGGTAACTAAAGAATCTTTGTAGGAGATGTATACTTTCCGTATACACCAGGCTGTCATATGAGTACCTATACATTACAGATCTAATACAATTACTCCCATTCTCTCGCTAAAGATAATATTTCAAAGGCAGTGTAAATTTTCAATTCAACTATGTAATGAAATTTTCCCGGCAAAGATTGTGTAATACAATTTCGCACAGCTTGTCGCAGAAACACATGTGCAATATTTCGCCACCGTCGACCATTCTTTGCCCGCGGCCAAACGGGACCTTCCATGAATGTAGGGTCATAAATTTCGCTGAACGGAGGCCAGGCGAGGTGCTCTCCGCAAATGTCAAACTTCCTCAAGATTGCAAAGTTATGTCGATGTGTTCGTCTCTATGCAATCGCTAAACAGAATTGGTATTGATCGAAATGTTGTTTAGACTAATACAATTCTGAAGCAGTCATACTCTTTCTAATACTTGCTTACAACAACGCCGCAGATGACCTCTATTTCTATATAAGCAAATGCCCCGATTCCATTTTTTATTTAGAATATGTACCTTAGATTGAGTTTGGTTCTTAAAGTTCACGCATTTATACAATTTTCAGCTGAAAAGCAACCTTTACAGCATACCACGCAATTGAATTATCTTCTTTGTATCACAGTACATGCAATGATGCGTTAAATTTTTATAACAAGCAATGAAACGGCTAAATTTAAATCTTTTTAAGAGCTAAATTTATGAGTTATAGAGTTATTGTTAATTGATGCCTGATTTCTCCTCTACGACAGCGGAAAATCATCGCAACCATGTACTGAGATAATTTATTTATTCGACGTATTTATTTAGTTGATCTATTTTATATATATATATATATATATATATAATATATATATATATACATATATAATAGATCAACTAAATAAATACGTCGAATAAATAAATTATCTCAGTATGTATGTATGTATGACTTTACTATTCAGCCTCTCACCTGCTTCCAATCAAGGACTGTTTGTGTCTAATGTGCTATTTCACGCTCTTCTCTGCCGCACACAATTGTACGAACCTAAAATTGAACGTTTCCGGGCATTTTATGGTCACATGACCACAAAGTGACATTTGGAAATCTCGCACGTAAGTTCATGCCAAATTGAACGTAAACTTTCTAAATGCTTAAATGTAGTGTTTCACCTTCTTTTGCATGAGTTAGTGTCTTCGCGTTTAGCCAAGTGAGGGCGTCTAGTAATATTTTTATAAATCAAATTTACCTAATCTGAAGATAGGTAGTTGTCTTGCTGTACAAGCAACATGGATCGATATATATAGGCATTTTGGAGAAAAGGATCATATGCAATCTTCGAAATTCACAGAATCACGTCGAACTGAAAAGTGTATTCTGGTTAGGTAATTTTTGTGCTGTTGTCGTGTAATGCCATAATTAACAGTCTCGGCAGTTTCGGTTATAAAACGTTCAAAAATACTTTATCTTCTTAGCACACCAGATTGTTCATAATATTTGGAATTCATTAAAGTTGAGTGAAAACCAGGTTTCCCTCAAAGTACTGACATAGATTGTTTTGCCTGAAGACAATGTAATTTTAATTGTCTAAAATGTACCGTACAATGATCGAAGAAATCAAATCAAAGGCACATTAACAAATGAATCAAGATTTCTTCTATTGGAAACAAACTAGAACTTTCAATTTAACGATTGAAAGAAAGGCCAAGTGTAAGCCATGTTTGATTGTTGCACAAAACAAAATGGTAGTGTTCTTATTCTGAAACACAATAACTGTTTTATGTCCATGTACCAGCTCTGGGCGTTACAAACTCATACACTAACCAACGGTCATCCTTGAGCACATTGCAAGATGGCTGCTACCCTAGACATTCAAAAGTCATATGCCGGTTAATATTTGTTTGAAAGGGAAAGGTGCTATCATTGGACGATGAGATGAAATATGTATGATTCAGCAATTCGGTTGTATCGTTCGGCATCTGCAACATTTTGAAAGAACGGTCTACAAAATTCATCGAACCCAGCTTATCGACAGCCTGTGTGAAAAGCGATGACGTAATAGTTTCTGGTGGAGACACATGCGAGTTATGGCATTCACTGGCATACAACATACCCGGATGTGTATTCTGGAAGCTATAGCTGAAGTTTCATCATATCGAACATCGGCATGGTTTTAGCTACTGGGTGTTTTTACAAAATCTTTTCATTTTTCACCGAGGATTTCTTCATTTATTATGTAAGTTATTTGTGGAAAAAGCAAACCACAATATTAGACGGTGGTTTATCACATAAAAGAGCTTTGTGTATATCCTAGGAGTTTTGCGCAAGAATTAGACAAGTATATATGAAGACGTGTCTTGTTCATAATTACACAAAGTCGGCTGAGACGTTCTTTCAAAATATCATAACCAACGTTGGAGAAACAGCCAACGATATTTTAATCTTTTCCGCTGACTGTTAGATATTTCATTTTGCCGTGTTCGAACGTTTGTTTTCCTTTCTGTTTCGCGGATGATCTTGTTATGCCTCAAGCTATCAAATCTCTTTCCTAGTCCCACCGAAATCAAATCGCTCTTGCCTAATGCTCATCTCTTTCCTACACCGAACTTTGAATTCGTCTTCAATGGCATTACGTTTCGTACGTGCGTCACAGACGTACCGAACCGTCCCTTTTAAGACTGCCGCTCTCTCAAAACAGAAGAAGCGGTCGAATTTTCACCATCATCTGTTGGCGTACTGCACTACAAATACATTCCATTGCTGTACTTCGGAAACGATAGGGTGTCAACACTAAATGTTTATTATTTTACAACTTTATGCGCGACATGTTACAGTAATTTTTAAGTCATTTTGCCAATGGTATCTCTCTAGAAACGCATACTGTTTGGAGGAGGTTATTTTCTGATTCAACTCCAGATAACAAGTATGCGATGATTTTCTATGTTTATGGATCTCCAAGACAGCTTAATGTACACGATGGACCTATCTGTCACCTATGGACAGTCTCAAAAGGCAGGCACTTCGCAAAGCTTTCCGATGACACTCAAGTTTCCGCACAGTGAAGCCCTGCAAAGTTTAGGGGTATTTTTATAAGTACAGACTTTCACATACGTTAGGATATACCCCGTTTCAATGCTAAAGTATGTCTTGTTAATTTGACCGCTAAGACCCACCGCCTAGCTATCCGTTAGCTAGCAGCACTCGCTATGACATTTTAGACTAACGTAGTACGCAGATTTCAGATAAATGACAGCATTAAGTTGGTGATACAAGTGGATTTCTTGGCGTTGTGGCTGACGGACGTACACAGCGTCGGTCAAAAATGTAAGACCTATTCCATTATGTTCTAAGTTATTACGTAAAATTAAAATATATTTTCGAGACAGGCACTAGACGTGACATTTATGTCTCTTGCCGAAGGCGGATTGCAGTGTACCCATGATAGGGTACATCTATTTGATAAATCATTTGATGAAGACGCGGTTTTCAATTTGCCTGGTTTACTACCCTAGTTACTAAGAGACCGATTTCTAAAGAACAGTGCTGTTTCTCACATGCACACGAGTCGAATTCTGCCTCGGGCGGTGCGTTGTCTGTGTATACGAGACGATAAAGACAGACGGGAGGGAACTCGTCGCCTGGGTATTCCAAGTGTTTAACTTCCAGGTTACGATGTCCGACCACTTCGAGCGAACGATTATACCATGCATGTGTTACAACTTCTTGGTGCAGTCGCGTCGCATACGTTGCTCGCTGGTAATCCTACAGAAAATATAACTAGGCATAGGTTTGTAACTCATGCCGCAAACTGAAGTCTTCTGTGGGCCTATTGAGCTCACCAATTATTCATTATGAAATGAATTATTGTATAAAGATATGACTCGCTTCGCTGATGCGGTAACTAAAGACGCATCTCACCTCGGGCGTTATCATATGACTGTCATAAAAGACAAAAATCAGCGGTGGATGTTTCCAGATGAATATTAGAAAGATGTTTCAACATCAGGAGTTAGAAAGTAAGTGCTTTCGCAGTTTCCTTAGCTTCATATATATAACAGTCCACATTTTATGCTTTTCTCACAAAGCTGTGAAATAATCGGTCACCGGTGGTTGCGCATGATGATGCAGGCGACAAATCGCTGATTGTAAAAGCAAAGTGGGATTACATTCTGCAAATGATAAACAGAAAAAATGAAAATGAGAAATAAAACACAGTAACGCATTGTATTAGCAAGCATGCCGCGTGCCTTAGCGACCTAACAGCGACCTTTTTTACTTGTCTCAACTCCTAGAAGATAGCTGCAGTGTCACAGTGACAGTATAGGCGGACCCGATGGTGTTTTGGCGATAAACAAGAACGTTGTTGACTTTGTTATCGTTGCATTACTGCAGGTAAAAGCACTGTGGTCCACCTTTGCAAAACAACGCCACGGTGATAGACAAGTCGTTCTGATGGCCATCATGAGCGTTAATGACGGTAGATGCCCTAATAACTGTAAACGATGAAAGTGGGTCCTTGCAAACTTCTAAATTGTTAAAAGCTGCAGCATCTTTGCAATAAAGACTCGGAAAATGCCTGTGGATACAGCGATACATTTCAGCTACGTACCCACCAATGACTTGCCTTCAAAATAATTGACGCAAAAATCATAACTCTTTGATGCAGAAGTAACTCAGTCGTGACGCGAAGAGCACGCGGGGCGACGTTAAAATTGACGAACACCAAAGGGCAACATCGGATTTTATTGTGAGCATAATCTCACTGCGTCGAAGTCAGCGGGGAAAGCTTCCAAGCTCGAATTCGCCGGTCACGAGGTCAACGACTCGAGCCTTGAATTCATTATGAGCCGGAAGGACTCTTTTCAACTGACTGAATCACAAAAAAACTGTACCAACATCAGGTCAGCTCCTGCTTAGTATCAACCTTGTACTGATACATGTGACATTGTTCCGTACTTGTTTTGACAAGTTACTACTTTTCAAAAACTGCAAATAGAATTTTGAGTATTCCGTTCTGAGTTCTGAGTACAGAACTCCTAACTAAAATGTTTGCTGAGTTGAAAGATTCTCTGCAGTTATCGCTGATGCATTAATGACATCGTAAACTCTTATTGGGAAATTGGAATCCGGTTTATGATGGCCCTAGTATTATTATTTACGACGATCAACTTTGGTGTTGCGATGAAAAGAATGAGGATTCAATAATACATCCACAACTAACAATACTCAATAAAAAAGGACGAGGAAAGTATTAGCCACCAGATTGGTGGATTTGGTTTGCATAAGTTATTCAGCGTTAGTATTAGCACAGTGTATAGATATATGAAAATTGAGGCACGTCTAGTCCAGAAGAAGGCATGAAACAGGTTCCCTTTGTAAAATAACGAGATTCTCGTCACAGTGTCGTCAGCTCTTAAGGAGTCCCCAGTATTCACCATTGGCTCGACTTTGGTCTTGTTGAAATTGCAAAGGGACGGTGCAAATGTCTCTAGCGACTGTCGGTACTCCAGAGATCAACCTGATCACTAATTGAGTTTTGTCTGCCATCATGTGTCGATGTCATGCCGTGAGTAACAACGCATAGGATGTTTTCTGGTGTGACTTTGTGTAAAATGGTGTCGACCACTGATGAACCGCCTTACGAATCACCGTAGGTTATGAGAGATGCGTTGCTCAACGTTTTGCCGACAATATCTAAACAACACAGGACTTTAATAATTTACACATCATTATTTCACAAGAATGTACAACGGCTGAATCAATATGGCAAACAAGCCATATCCATATATTTGTGCATATATTTGATTTGCTCTTCTGGATAAAGTCATCTTGAGTTCCCTACCGTTTGTTTATTCTCGGAGTCCGCGCTTATGTATCGCAAACCAGAGTTTTAGACATAATTTAAACATTATTCCACTATACTACGCAAAATCCTAGTCGAGGCTGTAGTCGTATAAAGGTAGCCGATGACCGGTTATCCGCATTTCAGTTCATCTTTCTCTCAAAAAGTCTTTACAGCGAGTTGCACCCAAACTAACGAGGTTTCATTATTACGTCATTGCAGACTTTTATTTCCTTTTTAGTAAAGTGAGTGCCTCCACTTGATTTATAAAGATATATCAAAGAGATTAAAATTATAGAAAAATATTCTATATGAAACGCATACATAGATACACAGATACATACATACATACATACATACATACATACATACATACATACATACATACATACATACATACATACATACATACATACATACATAGATTGGATTGGAAAATATGGGAAAATAGCTTATCACTGTGTTCACGGAAACGCGAACTGTGTTTTGAATACTATTTGACCTTGTACATGGTACGGCTGTGCGCATCCAAGTTCAAATTGATAGAAGATAAACGTCCTAGGAATAAAAATGTGATTGAGCGTGTACATGAAAAATATTCATTGCCATATGTTGCGAAAGAGCAACAATCAAAATATAGAAATGGTCTGATGACTGGTATTTCATAAAAGTACAGTAAACACAATACCATGGTTGAGTGATTTCGCATGAAACCACATCAAAATGTCAACAACCACTTCACCCACGACAGGCGTATGCAGCCAAAGTGTTGCTAGCTGAGTAGCTTTTGAGTTGAAGAAGAAAAATGGCCAACACCGAGTCAAGGATTTGTTTACGTTTTGCGTAAGTATACTCGCCCATCGAAAGATCCCTCTTAACCGGGAACTTTTCGAGTGATTGCTCGTTCAAAACGATCATACATTTCAAAAGTAGAGATTAGAGCATTGCTTCACACGATGATTCAAAAGTGTTGGGTTTTGATGCGAACGTATACTTTTCTGATACACGGTAAGCGTGTCACTGAGAATATGTCCGAGTCAACGCACATTCTTGTAACATCCTATCGTCTTCACTCGAATGCGTGTTACCTCGAATAAACACATATACAAGAGACTTGACGTTTTCTGTCCTGAATGTCTTAATGTCCAATTAAATTTAAACGGATATCTATTGCAACTAATTCTGAAGAGTTATTGCCGATGGTCAGATCCTCAATCAATGATAAAGGGTATAATTACACAACTATCATGCAAGTCACGTTGGGATTTTCTGATTGTTATCGGTAGTTTGACTAATTACATAATTTTTGTCGTTCTGAATCACACGCTTCGGTGAAATTCCAACACCTCGGGCTCTGTGGAAATTTTACCAGCTGATGTTATCAAGATATGTTTACACTCGATTCTTCGCAAATGATGCCAGATCGCGATGTCTGATCGTTGACTATCAGGACTCGTTCTAATCGGAAACAATCGGTACTCCAGAAGGGCGACTTGTAAGTCAGGCTCCTTAACAAATGTATGTGACTTGCCTTTCCAAGAAGTCGACCATGAGTGACTATCAAAGGGTTTTGATTTTTACATTAACTGGTTATGCTGATTGTCTGCTCCATATTAAATGGCCGAGTCACTACGTGCTGATTCTTGCTTTGAAGTTTCCAAATTAAAATCACGCAGACAAACATATATTTCGTTTCCAACAAAATTTGCATTCAACAATGGCAATTCCACAATTAGCGTGGTATCTTTATGGAAGCATGCAAATCCGTAAAAAACGCTGGCAATGGGAGAAAGTGAGTCGATAAATCAACGGACATAAAATTGGAAAATAGACCCTTTCGAACAAAATGTACAATTGACTATCATCCAGTTTAAAGAGACAAAAGCTGTCACCTTTAATGACGTTTCCCTTAGCTTTGTACTCAGAAAAGCTGTACATTATCTTCTTCTCCTTAAAGCATTGTGAAATATTAAGTATTTGCCTTGCAAACACAGTGTATTATGTGCCATGTGCGACGTGGGAAACCATTTTTATCTGGACTTGATTAGGTCTTCAACAGTTATTTGGATATTACACACGACGTACATACTGGATATGTTGACAGTGTCAACACGAGGCATATTGACATTCTGACTACAGAACAAGAAACTGTGTTTAAACACGTAAATAACTACATACTGAAAAACATATCAACGGGTACTGTAATCGCGAATGGAACGACAAACATTTGAAAAGTGAAAAAAATCATGTTTAAGTAGGCATATCGGTTTGTTTATTATAACGTAAAATACTGATATCGAGAAAATTACGAAAATAGAGATGGGTGATTTGCTGTACTCCCAACTGTTTCTTATTTTCTTCTTAACCTTTTCTAAGCTCACTTCTGTGGTAACATGAACACAGCGCCAGTAGAATCGATTGCATTTTGATATGACTTTCTTACTATACACTTTTTCTATAAGCATACAGTATGATATCATAAATCTCCATTACCATGTATCCACATTCACAAATTTATGATTATTAAAGGTTGAACGAATATGTAGTAGAACATTGTTTCAGTTCAAAGATGGCACGGCATGTTGTATTAAAGTGTTAGAATATACACAAGTATCTGCCATAATCTGGTATGACAACCATTTTAGTGTCTTAGTATAATATTATATTTGAACCTATCAGCTTGCCATATACTCAATAGTTTCATTTGAGTCAATGGCATATATACACCACATGTGACAAGTAGATTTTCAATTATAGTTGATATTGTTTTCATTTCAATAACTGAATCCTTTGCATGGGAAAAAATATTTGTTATCACACCATGCCACCATTCAATAGGTGAAACGCATGCTATTTTAGGAGTTCTCTGTACAGTAGGTGGCGACTTGAATAGCGCCTTTAATTATACACTGTCGGAAACAGCTCCGTCTTGATTGATAAATGGTATTAAAAGTTTGCAGCACTGCGAGCTGTGAGGAAAGCGCCCTTTAAAAAATCAGCATCCATTGCTAAACCAGATGACATGATCGGGAAGGTGCATGTCACGGGCAGCTGAAAGTGCACCGAACGATTGTTTTTAGGTGGAGTAAATTGATAATTGCAAGGGCTAAAATTATCCCTTTTGTCACGGCCTCGTTAGCCGAATCGAATTCGAGAGAGCTGTTGAAAACCCCAGCGCTAACCCAGCAGTTCTTTCTATATCTAATTCATGCAGGTGAAGCAATTCCCAGGTAGCTGGTTACCTAATCTACCGTTGTTCATAGAAATGACATTATCCATGTATGATGATTTCAAATTACCTTCCCCGCTGAGAACATGTTTAACTAGGTCTAGTAAAATCATCTTTTCTCCGAATTCATGTGCAAGTCGGCAAGTAAAGGAAGCATAATTACTATATATACATATAAGAACCCCGGCAACACCTTTGAAACTGTTGTTGAAGCCGCTGCTGCTTCTGTCGGATAGACCTTCAATCCCAGGGTCCTCTGCGCCAGTAAAATCAATCACGTTAACTTTGATGGAGAGCCGACGAGAAAAAGTCATGTCGGCTGACGGATGATAATTGCATTCCAAGATTCCAGGGCAACTTTACACATGTTATTTCTATTTTCTATAATGCCATGGCAACTTTATCTTAAACGAATTAAGACGAAGAGGCATTTCTACGCATAGAAATGGCGAACGGTCCATCGCTGCGTCGTCTTTTAAAACCGCTTACTGTGCGACACACCGGTTGAGTGATCGACCGCTGTGAGTTCCCGCGTGGATACAATCACCGGTCTCGCTTTTTTCAAAGGTAAACCCTTGCAGTGAAATCACTTGCATACATATAACTAGATCACACCAACGCACACAACATGATAAGGAAGCGAAGAATTTTGTCCTAAGATTTAAGTAAATTTACATTAGTTGTAACTTTAGAACGTTATGTATTCCTATTATTTTCATGTTGGTAAAATAGTTTCTTGTTCTACTCCAAAATTCATGTCGAAATACTTGGTGTCAACTTGTCAATACAGGATATGTGCAAATTCCATTGTTATTGTTTACAATTGAATGTCAGACCAGAATTCAACTGTCGACAACAACTACAACAACATGACATATAGTACACGGTGATCTGTATTTCACGGCTCATCGTTTGTACTGCATCACAGTTCAAGGACCGTAAGAAAATAACACATGACTTGTTCCTGTGAAGGAAAGCAATGATTATGTCATCAAAATTTACATACATACATGCATATATATATATATATATATATATATATATATATATATATAATATATATATATATATATATATATATATATATATTATCTATCCCTACAATATAATACTTAATTATGTTTATATTGATTATGTTGGCTGGATAATTTTAGAGAAGACTAGATATTACTATCGTCAAACTCATTAGCATCTATATCTCATGTACAAATGCGCATCCTATAGACATCGAAATCATTCTCTGTTCAGCCATGTCATTATCTCCATAACCAGTGTTTCGAATGATTCAGGTCTACACAGAGAAGAATTTCGTCGTTGCCAGGAGAAGTCACCTTGACCTTCGTAACTATGATCATTGGTGGCCTCTGTGATGTGATTATTGGGTCCCTGCTTGTCGTGATAAAGTCATTATGACTCTCGCTGTCATTAGATTTGTACATAGAATTGTAATCTTTGGCACATACTCTCGACTGATTGGTACGTATTGTGTTATATGTCCGAAATCGACTTGAATGCGGCCATGCGTGCATTTGATTAAATATCAATTTGTCTGTGCATATGTACATTTTGTGTTTGTGTTTCAGTATTGACGCGATAACGTCTGTGAAAATCGATATAACAGCGTCCAGTGACAATGCAGCTTTTTCCATAGGAAAGGTCATTCTATGCACTGGAGAGGTCCTCTACGACTTTGATAAGGGACAGGTTTAATATGCGCCAATGTTTAAATTGGAGCTATAGTAATTCTCTGACTTGACAGTAAGGCTGGTTGATACATTATTGCTCAATCTGATCAAAATCAGATGTAGAAATGGCCATGTTTTCACCTTTGCATGTTCTTTGCTATTCTCGTTTGCTGATTGTCACCTCTCTACGACTATCAGCGTACAAGGACAGCTGAGAACAAGCTAAGGTGAAAACGTCGCCATCTCTACATCTGATTCTAATCAGATTGAGCATTTACAAAACAAACGTTATTGGGAGTAACACTAAAGTTAAAGTGTACTTGACACTCAAGGGTAGCCTTTGTAAATAAAATTGAACTGATTGGTTCCAGCACAAGAACAACAGTGCTATATCAATGGTATTACCAGTTTAGACGATTCCAATTCACGCTGAACGCTAACACTGTAACAGCCTATCGTTAAGGCGACGGACGCTATTTGACGAAAATAATTGAGTAACGCCAAAACACTACGCTAAAAGCCATTTAATCGGTACTAGGCGATCTTTTTTGCCAGCCAGATCCAGTCTTGGTTTTGCTTTCGGGTCATCTGAGGTCGAGGTCGTTTCACAACTTGAAAGATCACATGAACCTTCATCGCCTGGAGAAAACCAATTCACGGAAGGCAAACATCAATACCTTCTGAGAAAAACGTGCCCTCTGATATGAGAGGTGGTAATCAGAATAGGATTTCCCGCCTGTTTGTTCAGTGTATTGGAAATGCAGATGATTTCGTGTTTTTAGGAGCTTCGATATTATTTTGACCTTCCATGCTATATGTACGGCAAGAAGAGCTATTCGTATAGTTCTTAGTGCACATACCTGATGTCACTGTGTCTATAAATGTACGATGAATGCGTGTTTTTCGTGAGAAGTCGATATATTTTGAAGAGGAGATTGCGGTAAAATTACACGGATTAAAGTACATTTTGGACGTTAATGAAAGCTGTCGACAAAATAATCTTTCGATTTGTTAAAATTTGTTGCCGGGTATGTGAAATCACATACATCACACTATATTCACGGGCCATGATTACAAATCTCTGATAAGAAGCTATGTTACATCATTTCTTGCATCTTCTTTAATGTCTTGCCAGGGGATTTAAATTATCTTTCTCTCTTAACGAACTTTGATGACGCAATCAATACCTTGGAAGAGTGCAACACTCTAATGAGAGCCATGATTTACGATAACACTGTATTTTGAAAGACGTTTTACCACAGGCGAAAACTTTAGCCGTTCATTTGAAACCACACTTTCACTTTTAATTACTCATTGTAAAGACATGTCTGTTACAGTATATGTCCCCAGAGTAGCGGCCTCGAATTTGCATAAGAAACTAGCAAACATGAGTCAGAAATTAAATCAAGGGAAATTGGTAGCGATGCAGATGTAGCGCTTCTGCCGACGATGCATCTGATGAACGCCGAAGCCTGGCAGCGAAGACATAACGAGACGACATGGCACAGGCAAGATGCAAGCTGATAGCCGGCAGATTGATGCTATCAAGTTGCAGATCGGGGATTTTCGTCCCGCGAAAGTATATATTTTCAAACTCTGAACAGTTTGTCTCAAAGATATACGATACTGCCCTGGGGCGGGAGTAATAAGAATGCTCTAACGCATTCTCCTATCCAATGCACATCCGCTCCCGAAGACCCGTATCTCTAATGTACTTTTACACCTAATGTGACGGTGGGCCACCTCAGGTGAATTCCAATTCTCTTATCAGCGTCTTACGAATGCCATCCGTGTGATTTCATCGTCCTCTAGCGCCATGTTTACTCGTAAATTTAAAGCAGTGCCATATCAATATGCAGATCTCACAGCAGATATGTCCCGGGTATAGCTGTACAGATTTGTATATCGGACAGAAGTTAATCATCAAAGCATAGTCTAACACGGTGCTTTATCTTGTTAATGAGATCACGTGATGTTTTAATCGGACACGAACAATTTAAGGATATCGATGGTCGTTTTCATCAAACGCTTGGCATTAATGCCTCTTGGCTTTGACAGTTACGATCCCAACTGTTCCAGAATTTGCGAAGGGGCGAACATTATACTTATTTCATTATTTTGTGGGTATTTACCTAAGTTTACGAATTAAAAATATTAAAATATTACTATAACATGTGTCCTTCATACTATGACGTTTGAATTCGCCCAGAAAATAACATCAGTATGTGGATAATACGAGTGCGGCTACGCACTCATCTATATTGTGTGTTTGAGAGTGAAGTTGCACATATGTTTGTGTTAGAATTGTGTATTCACTCAGGTCATAGATAGATACACACATACTAAAGTTCGTCTTTGTCTATGTACTCATGCGATCACGATATGTAACTAGAAACCTGCACGAAAACGTACATGTTCTTATCGCACAGAAAAGTTTGAACGGGCAAACAAGTTGATATGATGTTAAAAATTGACAGAGTACACTTTCATGCAACACAACGATATCCAAACAAGAGGATGATATGTTGTTATACTGAACAACAGTTCAGAATGCTTTGCTTCCCTGTAAGATTGGAAAGGTCAGTTCGACGCTGCCTTTTCCAACTATGCTCTCTTATAAACCACATCTGTGTGTTTGGCGAACTAAATGTTCAATCTTTTTGGCCGGGTGTATACATTCATTCGCGGTCTAGTATAATCACATGTGAACTATGACAACCATTTTGTCAAAGTGTGTTTCTCGTTTGTTTACTTTTTTTTGAGCTGTAAAACATATTAACAAAACGTACGGTAATGACTGAACGGCGACGCCTTGACATTACATTTACGATCCAATCATTGAAGAAATAAATAAGTGATTACTATGGCGAGACTACTGTATGTCTTTTGCATCGATTTTTCAATTAAGCGGCTGATAATTACAAGTCGTTGACATGTGTTGATGGTACTAAGTTTGGTTTCCTACATGTTAAGTACTTTGATAGCACCACTTTGTAGATGCGACTGGAATGTTCCCAGTAAAACAAACGCCTGTATTGTCTTTACTGTATAAATCGTAGCTTCAATTGCATCGTGTACGTAAAGTTTACATTCAGTTAGCTCTAACATTGGAGGAGAAATGTTTGAAGGAAGACCCGGTTTCTGTTCTTGTGTTATCAACAGTTGGCCATCAAGTGACGCAATCTGTATGGAATTCATGCATCTCAACCTTCCTTGGCGATATTCAGAGTGATAGAAACTGTCATACATGCGCACGTTACCATAAGACTACAGACTTAACTCGTTGTTCTCAAAATGTTAGCGGAGGGACATATCAAAGGAATGAGCATACTGGTTTTGAATTCCTGCAGGGCAGTGTTCAGTTCTGCAAACAATCCATGGTACATACAGATAATGTGTGCTGCCCATCACGATTTTCAGTCGATATGAGCATCGCAATCTGTAATCGGAAGATTTTAGTGAAGTAATTGAATTTGCATAGGGTATTGAAACAACATGATTCGTGTACAATATTGTTACCTATAATGAAAGGATAACCATCTTGTATTGCATCACTGTTAATGAATCCCACACGACTGTAACAGACTCTGAAATAGTAATAGATGAGGAACTTCACGAAACTCAATCGAACCCCACTGCTCTAGCTCCTGAGAAAACCTTCCTTTGACGAAATTCATCGACGCGTTTTTAGTGTGAATGCGAATTTGTTATACTTTCCAAATAGGATGGCTAATTTTGCGCTTTCATCTAGTCCACGAAAATAGTTCTAAATTATTTAATCGAAAAAACCTTTCGATGTCTCGAATTAGAAGTGTACCAGGCATTATTGAACAGGAAACATGTGAAAATAAAACAAACATTATGACATACCATTAGGCGTAGCGCTTACTTGACAATAACATGACTAGTCATGACTTGACGTGTAAAACAGAATTCTGGTAACGTAATAACTGACATAATGGAATTTAGACTAGGGGAAAATGCATAAAAAATGAAAAGTTTGAAGGCAATTTGTAAAATTATAATTCATACACAAAAGGAATTAGCAGCTTTGGCATTGAGGCATCTGTTCGCCCAAGGTTTGAATATATGGTTTTGATTCTAAAAGCTTTCGTGCTATTTATACAGATACGTGCATCCCAGGCATATTATGTGGTGATGATTTAGGGGGAAAGTTCGACTTTAATTTCCAATGAAGCAATATCCTCTGGGGACAAGACAGATCTTGAAGAACAACTAGGCTATTTATCCTTTTGGTAAAATATGAAAGAAAACCGTAAAATAAAATTGACAACATAATCCGTTCGAGTTGCTATAGTATTAAGGCAATATTAGTAATATGCTTATGGCAACTAGATTGATCGATGTGTTGAAAATTTATATCAAGAAACTCCATATCCGGGATCAATAAAGGGTGAGCGAAGCGTGAATAGAAAACTAGGGATGATTTAATAGAACTTGGAAGATACAGAATGACTGATGAGCATGGTATGGTAAAAGATGACATGGACAAGATAATGAGATACATGATATGAATAGCAATTGATTACATGCGGATCAATAATTGGTACATGCGATTTATTTTACAAGATACATTCGATGATCAAAGGTCCATTCTGGGACCTCAAATATATAAATTCTCGTAAACGTTACGAAACAAGGAACAGTGAACCCCTTTTGCTACATCTGTTGAGAAATTTGAAATGTCTAATGTATGCAAATTAGAGTGTGGAGTGCCATAACCCTTGAATTGTAATACTCCGTTTGACCTTTGTTCTTGCACCTGTTCCTTAAACGGGAATATCTCCTTACCCTTCGTATTACCTTGTACTGCACCATTATTATTGATATGCACTTGAGGCAATTAAAACTAAACAACTTAGGTTTCATTTAGGTCACACCGTGATCCCTAAGCCGAACGCTGACAGTTGGGAACTTACAGTGCAAAACAAATTCACACTATGTTCATCTATCGAGGCCTGGACAGTTGAAATACTCCCCCCCACCAGCATTCATTTCCTGAGTAAATTTGAATCAATAAGCTTATGGTCGATAAACTCAAGGTTATAAATAATATATACAAACCATCTCTTCCACTGAACTCAAATAATAAATCCTGTTATACCTATGACCTGAGCAGGTCTCCTACACTTTACATCTCGTCAGATTGGGCGAATAGAGCGGATGGAATAATGTAAAAAATTCCTTTATTTTGCCTTCATACAATCGCCATCAGAGTTTAGCGTGTATCAAACGGATTCATGGACCTTATTTCAGGTACCAAAATGTATTTTATGTTGAACCATTAAACAAAAATGACAAATGGCACTATATACTACAGATAGTTACCATCAACATAGAAATAACGTGCAATTCTTAATTAATCGGAATACTAAAAACTTTAACGAAGAGTAAGTCAATTAGATTTAGGTTTTGATATGAAATCGTTTTGTTGCACGAACGACATGTCTTCCGGCGCTGACTCCATTTCAAACAGTTTGGTTGAGGTAATCATTCAAGGGAATGTGTAAACAATATCGCACAAAATGTTCTAAATTTTATTTCTTGGGGGTTGCCATATGAGGTTGGAATTGTAATGAGTGTACTCGGCAATAAAGAATTGCAATGCATAGAGGTCTGTATGAACGTGTCTGATGAGAAGTAAGCAAAAGCCCCGATGGAAAGTACCAGTTGTACGTTATAAATGCAATAGTTACGGGGCAAATTTCAGTGTTTAAGATAATTTCTATAAAAACACCCACTCACAGGAATACATTGCCAGCTTGGTTTGATGGAAATCAGTAATTTTCAAGGCTCATTTGTTAAAAAAATGATGTCCCGGCATTCGGGAGGAATTAGCGAATCCTAGAACTTAGGTGTCATCAAGCAAATATCAACTCACGATATTATCATCCTGGAAGTGGTCTGTCCAGAAAAAAACAGTAACACCGAAGCTTCATTACATCATGATTTTTAAGAAAGAAATGAACAAGTTGACATCGCTGTCTTAGATAATCTATCGTCTAAAATAACATTCTTTAATCATATTCAATGTAGAAGA
Source organism: Ptychodera flava (assembly GCF_041260155.1). Classification (NCBI taxonomy): domain Eukaryota; kingdom Metazoa; phylum Hemichordata; class Enteropneusta; family Ptychoderidae; genus Ptychodera; species Ptychodera flava. The sequence continues at coordinate 35,868,504 of NC_091943.1, read as the reverse complement.
TTGCGTCGCTTCAAAGAATGGGCTGTTACAGTACTACAGGCCTTTTCATAAACATTAAGTCGGAAAACGTATACATACGAAATAGATAGTATGTGTAATTGAGTGAAATTGAACATACCTTCTGCGCCATTTGAAATTCATAGTTGCAAAATCAGTAGGGAATATTCTGTTTTTGATCTTATCAGAAATCTGGTATTTTTGCTGAAATTCGAGTAAATTTAAAATTCAAGGGAGGGCAATATGTATTGATTCATATTAATAATAACACAAGGAGACAGTCGCTAAAGTCTAATAGCTTGTCGATGAAGACACGCTCCAAACTAGCTGAAAGCGAAAATGATAGATGTGTCTCAAAGGTATATTTTGTTTTCACTAAGGTTCAAGAATTTACGTTAGGGGATCTATATCGTTGTATGGCACTGCATATGAATATTAATCAGAGAAATAATTCATTATAATTAAGAGTTTAATCAATTATTGATGATTATTCACTAGCATTAGGGTCATAATATTCAAAAACAATACGCATTGATACATTTTACATAAATGACTTGTTCTTAGTAAACGCTTCACGCTTGAGATGACAATGAATCTCTCTCAATTTTTCGAGGCTACAGCCTTATGAATTGAAAAGCACGCGTACCGTATTGAATACATGTGAATCATATCTATGGCCTCGAGTAATTGCACAAATTACACGTCCACAGATCTCTGATCATTGATGGATATATTCTGCTTCCTGTTTAAGTCTCTAATTCAAGTCGACAAAAAACTAAGGCTGATCAGTGAAGGCTTGTAATGCCATGTGAGCTAATGAATGTAATATGTAACCGTTTTTACGGGAAGTTATATATATATATATATATATATATATATATATATATATATTTCCATTGAGATATAATGTGAGAAAAATGCATTTAATCTGTGTCAGAATAACAGAATAGAAAGTGTTGGAAGTGCTATTTTCATGAGACATAAATAAACTTTTCCTGATATTAAGACATGGGTCAGTATGATATCGGCAGGTTTCTCCGATCGTGTGAAATTTAAAAATTATGTCGTCACATAAGTGAAACAAACGTGATCTACTCTGTGCGGCACAGTGACGAAGTTATTCCGTCAACAGTAATCTATGGCATATATGCTATTTTAATATCGATAGCTTAGATAACTCCATCCCGTCATCCAAGTAGCTGATGGAACAGTTTCTCAAAATGTTAAGCTCTCTCTTTGGATTTTTCAACTGGTGGTCAGGCTGACTGAGTGAAATGGTTGTTCATAACGCGTATTTTCAAAATAAGAGTGTTTATTTTGTACAAAAACGAGAATTATATTTATTGATTGTTACCTTTGTACTTAAGATTACCAATGCGTTAAAAGTAGAGTGAAAAAGTATACAACCCTATGCTACAAGGATATGAAATAAAAAAAAACATCACCCGAATCTGTATTGAATCTGCTTATTATAATACAGGTTACGTTGGTCAGCATTAACTGCACAGACATGTTTACCAGCAAACTATTGTCAAGAGTCACGTGTTATATCGCGATACAGACTGGTCACCTGCTGATAAACAAACAGTCATGTCGCCTTGTATTAATTATATCAATTTACGAAAGATTTGACTCTTAATGTCAAATTCCTGTTAAACATTTGGGGTTTGGCCGCTTTTGCCACAGGAGATAGAACAGTTTCTCAGTGGCTGGGAACAATCATAAACAGCCGAGTCGATGCCTGTCTACCGTACATTTCATATGACATTCTTCGTGTGGAGACTTCGAGTTTGCATTTGGAGTCAACGAACTTGCCTTGCATTGATTCAATTTCTATCTCTCGAGTAGATAAATTCGTGTATGTGCTGGAGATCTTGTTCATGTCTGCAGAGTCTTTCGGTGATCCCTAAATTTCGGTTTCTCTCTCCAGCAAAACATAACTTCTATTCGCTCTTGTTTTGGGGGCTTTTGGCCAGCTTTTGGCAATAACAGTCAAGAGTACAAATCCCGAAATCGAATTCACCATGCCGCTGAAGCTCCGCAAATTCTATTTCAAAAAACAAATTGTGGATGACGCAAACCGTGCTTGAGACTTAATGGCAGTCAAAGAGAAGCAATATTGCTTACAAGACGCAGATTGTCCTCTTAAGAAGACGTATATATCCTCAGTCTGTGTTTGCGATGGCAATTTCAAAATTTGCTTATCACGCCATCAAAAAGCATCGACGTTACGTGGAACTTTAATTTAGAAAACGCAATAGTGCAATAGGTGTACAATGTCCGACTTTCCGACATTCAGATCCACTTAATAAAGTCTATCATTCCAGGCCGCAAGCAACTTAAATCCCAGTTTTTCCAGTCGGCGTTTCCAATTCAGAAAAGTGAAACAACGTCATTGACATTTGCCCGACTACTCACCTGGACAAGTTTTCATATACCAATCGAAAATGCTACTGAACACTGCAAGTAAGTCAGCTCCCGGGTCAACTTCACTTCTAAGCAACTGCATCTATGTTAAGTCACTCATGAAGCGTTCTTGATCTTAACTACTAATTGTATCTTGGAAATAATACAAACTGTGTTGTCACAGTTTTGTAATCGGTTATCGAATATTCCCTGATATTCACTCATGAAGTCACATGTTAGCTCGAACTCTAAAACGTTCCGGAGGCTGGTGTAGAAATTATCCGATTAATCTTGCAATTGCTGACACAATGACATGATGATGATAATGATGATGATGATGATGATGATGGTGATGGTGATGATGACGGTGATCTTGTACTTGAAATATGCAGACAACGCTACTATTAGTCAGTCTTGTAACTTTATCAGAAACTGTGATTAGGAGCTGCTCCAATTCATTTTCATAATAAAATTTGACCGATACTGTAGAAATATTTTCGAGACTGCTTTATTTCGTTTTTAACATTATATTGGTTTTGTGAATTAGTATACTTTATTGCCTATTTAACGAAATAAATATCCTTGTAGCTAAATACTTTGTACTGCAGTACAAAGTATTTAGCTACAAGAGTATAGTATGTCTGCACAGATGAGTCTGCATCATTAAAATAAATATCGATTACAAATTTCCGTTTAATACTGCAAATATACATTTTTTGAAAGATATACGCTAGACTTGGTTCAAGTCGGTGAATTTTCAAAAAATAAAATAATTGGCAACAGTTTCTCTTGTGTCTCTCCTTTCCATACCAAACTTTTGAAATTTGACAGCCAAGGTCATGTTTTCCTAGCGATCAAACGCGCTACCTAGCTTTGATTCTGCGCAGGAGTGAGTTTTGCTTAAAGGTATAGTGTCACCTGTCCCAATTTTGTGACATTTACCATGAAAAGCGAAAATCTAACCAATCACAGATTTTAAGCGAGTGGCCGCTTTTTAAAAACAGCACCCTCACATGGGTATTTTGAATACCAAGGAACGCCCCTTTGACCACATATGAGCATATTTAGATTGGTGACTGTATACCTTAAAACTCACCTGTCTAGCGTTCACCCTACTCACACGTTTCATATGAAAAGAGAACACAAATCATCGCGTTCAACCCATCTACACGTTCACTAATCACAGACTTGAACCAAGTCTATACAGATACACATTCCCATACACAAAGCCTCAGTATCCTAAATGCTAACGTCAACTGGTTTATTATAGAAATAACGGGCGACGCGCTGACCATTAACGTTTATTTGTGGGCAAGGGCGAGAGGAAAGCCAAAAATTAAAGCCTCGCCCGTTAATTTGGCTTTCCTCGAGCCCGCGCCCACAAATAAACGTTAATGGTCAGAGCGGAGTCTGTTATTTCCATTATATTATCAGCGAACCCAAGAAAACCGTCAAAATTTCCGAAAATTTCAGGAGCGAACGACAACTGGGCCCCAGAAACTGAGCAATACGCGACGCACTGTCACGCGCGCTGTAAAAAATTGGCAAATCCGGGGATGTTTTCAGAAAAAAGTATCTCAACTTGACCTACAAGTGCTCCATTTTATTTTGTGATTGATTATGATTTACGTTTCAGCTGTAAAGTTACCATACTTTGAGTTGTTAATCTTATTATTCATATTCACGGGCATGTAAATAAACCATTACTGTGTATTTGTGGTCAGTCACGTGGTTCAGCTCGACCAATCAAAATGCGACGGGCAGGGTATGGTAATATAATTGAAAATATTAATCCACTTTTTCAGATTCAAACAAACAAACAAACAAACAAACAAACAAAATAAATAAATATAAATCAGCTGGCAAGACTTCGCAATTTTCGCAAATGTGTTCATTGGATTGTTGACGAGCATTTACTTGACCATTGACAGTTTCACATTGAATAGATAAAGTTTGATGAGGCAGCTTGCTGACGGGTTCATGCAGCGATGCAAGAATATGATATGTTTCAAAATATCCTTGCTAGATGTTTTTGTAACGCATAAGACTTTCCAGATCATTCTGCCGAGTGCTAGGATTCCCTTAAACAGGAAATGAGAAGTAATGGGTGTTTTGTGTTCCTAGACTGAGTGTCTATACTCCGTATCTCCGCATACGTAATAGAGCGCGATAGGTTAACTTATTTCCTGTTACTAGTCCATGAATTCTAAAGCAACCTGGGGAGCGAATAACCTCAAACTTGGCACACGGAAAAGCTTCAATATTCCTGCCAGATGACGTCATCATGGCTCTTCACCACACAAACAGTGCTATTCTTTTTCTCCCCATAGATATTCCCGTTTGACCCTAGCGATTAGGTCAAACTGACTTCCCGCGAGTAGCGTCATTGTGCACCTCGTTGAGAGGCGATCTTTTACCATCTCAAGTTCGACTGTGCAAAAACATTTACACTAACTTAGGAGCTCAATATATCGGATATTTCCGTCGCCTTAAACTTGCACAAAATGTAGCATAAAGTAACTAATGATATCGTCTCACGCAAGTCCTATACTCAGCTTAGGAAGAAACAACGTATTCTTTTTTAGCTTCAACATACTAGATAACATTGCATTAACCAACTAACCAACAAGACCCATGTACATAGAGTATAAGGATATAGCTATGCGTATTTCTTTAATATATCGAACATATGTGCGCATCGACATTAACGAAGAGATCTTCAAGGTTTTATTCCGCGGTAGCAACACGTTGTGTTCTCATCAATGGCAATTTTTCGTTCTCAGTCTAAAATCACGCTTCGTACAAAATAGTTTACTGATTGGGCGGATACCGTGACAAAACGAAAGTTGCATTCTATTAATCCATATGTTATTCAATGTGCTAGTTTCCTGATGTTAGTTAGTCGTTACATGGTAAGAAAATTGTATCCAAATTTGTGTATATTTACTTTTATCCATAGTGAACTATTTCAGCGGTTTGACTCTTGTTGGTATACACAGTCGCAGCTACGAATTATTTTTGTCCGTATTTAGTCATATCACTACATTTAAATATCTCCATGGGAATAAAGTGCCCGATAAGAAATTTGTGAATGCCTATCGAAGTTTTGGTTTACAAAACTTTTCACGTAAAGTTTTATCTGTTTTAGTGATCAAAGTTGAATTAATAGGGAACATAAAATCGCGCTGTTTGGTCATACCATCCATAACTGAAACAAGTTACATATGAATGTAGGAAGTATAGATAAGACAATTTAAGAAAATTAGACAGCTCACTGTAAAGGTTAGGGTGCCGACTATTATTTTGTAGGAGATTGGAGAGAGTTTATACTTATTACCCTCCCGTGGATCAAAGCAGGAGTGGCTTTATCTTCCTAGAAAAAGTTTACTACTCGCTGGCAAGGTCACAGAAATAAACTGAAGATTTAATTCCGAAGTAGACAACGGAGATGTTAATTTATGACACACATAAAAAGTATACACTGTCGGAAATTTCTTGGAGTGTGATTGCCCGTACAAAGGTGTGAAGATTGACATTGCACTTTCTGAAGTTCACTAGAGCTAGATTCTTCGCGAGCGCCAGTGCAATACTATATATCCCATGTTCTGTCAAAATAGTAATTTAACTTTCTCGTAATCTCTTTCCATTAACAAATTGGTGTTCTGTAAGTTCGAACATTCTAAAATTGACATCTACTAGATCACCAGAGGAAACTGAACTTGTGACATAAAACGTCTTATCAAACTTTGCATTTCACTGGAGTTGATAAGTGACTTCCAAATGTAGCAAAAGGCGCGAATAATGTTGTAAATTAATCATTCTTCGTTTGTCATCGGAAGGCAGATTTCGCCCTTCAGTTACCGTCTAAGACCAGCTTGACCCGAAATAGCGAGAATATTGACAGGTAGATGTCGAAACAAACCGGTGATGCAGTCAGGCGTTCAACCGAGTTAGACATGCCATTAAGCTCCGTTTACAAACGCCTCTTGAATGGTGGATTTTTACTTTTACCCAGACAACTTTTATAGATAGCCCCCTACCCTAAACAAAGGCATCCACACAAATTTTCAAATAACTCCATACACGTTTATTGATTATCCTTCATATGTACAAGTTCTATCTCATCCAGATCTACTCCATTCAGTTCAAATATATTCATTCAAGCTCCATTCCGTTCAAATATAAGCTCCATTCAGTTCAAATACATTCATTTCAAGCTCCATTCAATGCAAATTTATTCATTTTAAGTTCCATTCAGTCCCAATATATTGATTTCAAGCGCCATTCAGTTCAAATTTATTCATTTCAAACTCCATTCAGTTAAAATATATTGATTTCAGTTTCATTCAGTCCAAATTTATTGATTTCAAGCTCCACTCAGTTCAAATTTATTCATTTCAAACTCAATTCAGTTCAAATATATTGATTTAAGTTCCATTCAGTCCAAATTTATTGATTTCACGCTCCATTCTGTTCAAATTTATTTATTTCAAGCTCCATTAACTTTAATTTTTGACGCATTTTCCATTATCTTTGCTACGCTTGTAATATACAGTGTTTGTTTTTTTCAGTTCTACTTCCTAAATCACGTCGAAATTCTTAATATCCTATTTATCAGCACAGTCTATGTGATGACGTAAAGTTTTATTGTCGACATTCCAATTTTAGTCTGAACTAAAATCAGTTTGTCAACAACAACACTGCATATTGTAAAGGGTGCTTTAAGTTTGTAAGGCTGGTGTTCGTACTTCGACATTCTTCCGGGAGGAGAAAAAATTTCACAATTAATTTTATGAATTACTCTTCAGTGTGTCACTCCAAATAGGAAAATATCATAGCTTTCAGCTCTGAAGTTTCGATTTACCCAACCGAAAGATGTACGAGTTAACGTCTCCATCGCATAGCAGACTTTCCTCGAGGGGCTAAAAATTTATATGCCAGTCACCAACCTGCACAGTCAGGATACTTCTAAATATAGAAAGTCTTCGTCGTTCTGCATCATTACAATACAGACTGGTCAGCTTGTATCTGCTGTGTTTGCACACATGGATAATATATATTGTTTTCATGACTGACCATTATAAAAAGCATTAAAATGTGATTTATTCAAGACTTAGTAAATCTTTTGGGGGTAATGGTCTTACAAAACTGCGAAGAATACTTTGTCCGTGTTAGGTACATTGCAGCGCGGCTGTGTTTGTAGACACACACTAACAGGTGATGCAAAACGAAACTACAACTGCAGTGAGACGTTGAGGCGGAATGTGATTAATGTTTTGTCAGACTAATCGATAGTAATCCCATCGAACGCTGTGTTCTCCCTTGCTGTCCGGGCAACGACGCGTACAGCCGCTGATAGTGTAGTTTATTTCTGTGTCTCAGACTCTATGGAGACGTCTACAATAAAACTAGGCACTCTGTGACATTGCGTGTTTCCTTGCCAACTGCGTCAAATCACTATTCCTTTAGGCGAAAGGGATATAGCAACTTGAGGGTATAACTTGGAAACGATTTTTTTCTAGTTTTTTGTTTGGTTGCAATTGTCTCGCTGGAGGATGTCTAGTTTGCCAGTGTTTGATTGTGAAATGTGATTTGTAACTATACAATGAATGGAAATGTCTCGCCTAAATTGATTTCAAACTGATGTCTAACAATACCGAACTACACATGCTTCGTTATTTACGCTGGATATAGCCTACGTATTACACACTAGCTGGCCAGCAACCTGCAGACCATTGACGATCAGTAGCAGTTCTGCTAAAGACAAAACTAGTATGTAGGGTAGGTTTCATGTTTCAACTTCATAAAGTTCTAGTACAGTTTGTATCCATTTTGTTTTAAATTTCAGTTTCTATTGATGATACAACTCTATTACACCTTTGGTTTGTACCTGGTGAAAGACATATATAGTACAGTACGGAGTGTAGGGCAAATGACCATAAATACAGGTATAAGCTTCATTTAAGTGAAATCAGTAGGAGTGCATTCTTCAAAGTAAAACTAATTAATGTTCACGATGATTTTGGGTCAAATGTGACCAACAGGAATAAAAAAGAAATATTTTGCCTATTAAAATAATTTTCTCGGACAAACAAATAGGTGTATTTAATTAGATTTGATCTAGTTGTTTAAATTTTATCAATGTTCACGCTGTTGGATACTAATTTCGTAAAAGTTGAAGACACAGACTGTATGGAGGTATTTTTGCACAAATATGAAGTGAGTATCGCAGCATAGCATATCTTAAACCTGAGTGTTGGGATTTGCAATTTTTAGTATAACCTACGCCAAGTATGACATTGCTTATAGCTCTATAACTGTGAAAACAAAGCAACGGGGCATTTCCAAGAATCAAATATGCACCAAAACTAAATGCTTATTTATATAAATCTAAATTCACTACATCTGTTCTAGGAAATATTGGCAATCACTGTTTTCAAAACATCAACGTGCACTAGAAATTGGTAATGGTCTTCGCGTGTGAACGTTTCATAGAAATGTTTTCACCGAATGAATCAATTAAAATGTGCTGCAGGCCACAGAATCAAAAAGATACATAGCTGCTCACAAAGTGTAAATAGGTCAGTCTTTGTCAGGTACTCGTCTATTCTGCCATCCCTATCTTGACCCGTCGTTTTGTCAAGGCCAGTTCTTCAGTTCTTGTCTTTCACCTGAAGGCATCAAGTGAGATAATTCACCGCTCTTGTAGAAGTATTCAAATCGCCGCATAACATTACATTTCACAGCGTGCCTGGTAACTGCGAAGAAAAGTGAACAAGCTCCATGTAATAAAGTAGAATGTTGTACATGTCTAACACCTAAGTCGATTTACTAGTCCACATATTGCACAGAATACAAAGCATACTTAATCAGCATCCCATGTCTTTGCGGAATAAACACACACCTCATAGTGCTGTCCTCATTGTAGAGAGTAAAAAGACCTTCAACGCAGACTGAAAGCGTGACTGTGGGCGGGCGCGACAGAAAATATGGCGCACAAAAATTAACGACATCGTTCGATGAAATTACGTTATGATTATGGCAAACCTTCTCGAGAAATGTTTCCTGCACTAACACGAGTAGGATAGTATTACGAAGATAATACTGACGTAATGAAGCTTTTTGTTTTGCCAAATGAGACAAGATAGATTATGAACATGCAGATGTGAGCATAGACAAGACAAGACTTCATGAAATATACTTATGTGGGGTTTTAATTTGATAGGCTTTGTTTGATACGCTCCAGTAGTTGCAGTAACCCGTCCTCATTAACGCTTCTGAATTATAAAGAGATCGGTCATAAATTACTTGGCGGTTGGGGATTTACGGACAAACGAAATTTCTTTCATGTTTGTGTCTGGGAAGGGCCATGACCTTTAAAGCTCAAGCGGGGAAAGGTCAGGAAATGATGGAGTCAAGCCGAATCAACGTGGGTGAGTAAATCCAATTTGAAGTCTAGAAGCTCTCAGGAAAGTAACGAATTCAGAGAGCCTATAGGTACATGGGCAGTCAAGGTATTCTATTTCACACACCCAGCCTGCAGAGTAAAGGTGCATCTGGATAAAGAAAATCGAGTGCAGGCTGGAGTGATTGATTGGGAAGATAGAAATTCGTTTGCTCCAAATATAAACACTCAAAAAAAGTTTTCTAAGCTCAAAATAAGACAGTGACATGAATTGCACGTTCTGACGTACGTAAGAATACAGCAACTGCAATGCATATGTTAGTGAGAAGTTAGCTTTTTCGATAAATAGCTGGGGTAATACTTCTGTTATAGTTAGTGCGTATAATGTGTCATGTATTATTACTCATTCTAGATAGTACTCGCAGTATGTACTCGCAGTACTCGAAGTATGTATAACTTACTGCGCATTACCGTCCAGGCTCTTGCACTGTGCATAAATTATGTAATTGGGTTGTGTCGCGTTTTGCATCTCATTACTGAGGGACTATTACGAATACAATTGATTTGGCTGTGCGTACGACAGAAGCGAAAGAAGCAATAAATGTCATCGGAGAACGAACGAGAGAGAAGTTTTTACAGAGTCGGAGACCACGGATCAACATAAAATATTCTGCGTTATGAAAGTGTGAAAATGATCTCTCTTACCCACTTTATATCACCCGCTGGGTGACATAAGATGACATTACATGACATATTCAATGGAACCTCTGTATATATCGCCCTATGGCCGTTTATCCTTTGGTAACACACGCGAACATTTTTTGTTTTCAAAAGTATTTCTACAACTCTGATAGAGTGACAATGCTTCATTTTTCACCCATTTTAAATCTGTCATGTAAACCCAATGGTAGTCACACATACTCTAAGCCAAAGACATGCGGGCTTTGTAAATGGTGGTGATTTCAGAATAACTGTGCGAATAAATATTCATGCGTCCTAGTCCTAGAAGGCCTGGGAAAATTTGTCTTTACAAACGTTGAATGTGATCGAAAAACATAATTTCAAGTCGTCAAAACGACCTCAGTCTCTTGCAATTTGTCACGTTCACATGAGGCATGTTGGTTTAAATTATCATACAGCGTTTCTTCAATATTTTTTTCGGTATCAATAACATGCTTGACTCAATAAAGGCTGGCAACAGAAAGCACTGAGCTCATTGAATAAGGTACGTTTTTTTCGTAGTACTTACACTCTATAGAAGTGCCCCTGGTTACTGAACCTGTCATCAAGTGTTATGCTGTTAGTGTTAAATTTGGCTAATATCTGCACGTAGTTCTGTCACCGAGTATGTTATCTTTATATGCATCACGCTTCTCTACACCGAAAAATCTATTGTTGTATTGCTGCAGACTTTCAGGACAAAGGGATCCAAAGTGTGTGTCAGTGTGGTGTCTAAATCGACAAATTGAAGCCTTGATGTTTAATGGCGTTCTGCGAAATATCACGGAATTTTGCTTGATGCCATCTAAACATTAATATTCTCTCTCTCTCTCTCTCTCTCTCTCTCTCTCTCTCTCTCTCTCTCTGAAATGTATAACTGCAGGCGCTTCAAGGTCGCTTTGATGACTCGATTAGTTATTTCATTATTAACATAGTGAAACTGCATCTGTATATTTGCTTATTAAAATATTTGTTCTTTGTCATTTGTCTTGCACTGGCAAAGTTCTTATAGATTGACCTGACATGTACGCAGAGTACAGAATGTTTATTTTCAGTTTTACCAGCTGTGTCTCAGATTTTGTCTCGTCGAAATGAACATTTCCTTGAAATAAGGGCGAATGTTATTGAATTATCTGAATTGCGCAAATCACTATTGTTTGGAAAATTAGTACCATTGAACATTAGATTAGTATTTGCATCTTAAAACATTTATATTATGCAAAGTAGATGGTCATGGCAAAATGGTTTAGTAATTGAATCGAGTGATAATATTGCCTTTGCCACATTTATCCTACTCAACTTCGGATGAATTCTGTATTCTATGTGCACTGAATGTTCGAGTCAGGTAGGAATTAAAGTCCCTTTTCGAATCACAGTTATGTTTCGAGAAAACCACTTTCTCGTTTTCTGGTACATTGGCAGAGCATTGCAAGAATGTGCTAATATTTATCACTCTGAACTGTATTATTTTAATACTTTGGTATTGTAACTATTAATCTGAGGGGATAGCAATGCAATTTTCACTGTACAATGGCGAGGCATATATCAGTTTTTATTAGGGATTGATCATTCTATTGTCAAAAGTTCAAACAACATCCACCTCAGTGTGACAATTGCAAAATAAAAATGTTCGGCTGCCGTAAAATGTTTGCAAATCATTAACATGACTGAAGAATAAAAAAACGTAAACTTTTAAAGCATTCGCGCTTGGCGCTTTCTGGCGGTTCTGTCTGTTGCCTCTCTGCTGGGCGACTGGATGCCGTATGCTGGGAGTTCGAACCCGATTGGAAACTAGACCTATTGCCTACTCCCAAAATATACGTCAAATCATTAAAGGACAAAAGGGAAAAAAATCATATATTCTATCCTACCTTTCTCTTCCTGAATCTAACGGTACATCCTGTAGTAGGCAGATGTGACCGACTTGTCTAAAAAGTCTGTAAGGTATATGAATTATTGATACCTGCGACGGCACTGAACAAACTTTACTACGTTGTTAGCGGAATTTGCCTCGGGCGATCCAAATGTATTGCCCGTAGCACTTCATCGCCAAGTAGGCCTGAAATAGGAAAGTGCATCTGTGTTATAGAGGCGTAATGGCCCTACCATACAACAGCTTAATGTTATGACTGTCAAACGATTAAGATTTGTTGGAGGGTTTATTCCCATGGGATACATTATAACATGACTTCTCTGTGTACAAATGGGACGCCAGAGATTACCAATTATCAATGTCTATGTTTTTATCATTTCAACAACGTTGCGCCATCGGAGCTAATTGTTAAATCAATTTCTCAGACTTCCGTTTCATTCAGCTGGACAATAAAACTTCTTGCTGATTTTTTTCCTTGAGGGCGGGTTTTAAAAACTGATCTTCAGGGTAGTTGTGAGTGACATGTTGCTGAGGTCAAATGTTTAAGATTGATTCACTTCAAGGTGATAATCATTCATGCTTTAATGAGATTGATATCTGTTTTGACCACAGATCCCTCGCTCCAGGGTCTATACGTCGACAAAGTTGACATTTAAACATGTAAACGAGAATGCGCCAACTATAGACCAGGACAGTCATAGTCTTTCAGGAGAGTTGAAGGTCTGCCGAATTTAATTGTCACATTGCAATACTATTTGTATGAATGTAATATAGAGAAATGATGACGCACTGTGTCTGGAACATTGCAAGGGATTGAGATGGAATTCATCAACTCTGCAATACGTGTTTTTGTAGTGGTCGCCGTGTGAGCGTCGGAAGCTGCTCAACTCGACTTTTGAATCCCCGGGTAGTCTTTCAACGTCATATTTTGGACTTATTTTCTACTGTGGCTTTTTCATTTGACGAAATCAAAAATCAAAAATCCAAACATCATAGAATAAATAACACTAAGACGGGCATTCCCTGTGAAAAGGTGAAAGGTCGTTAACGTTCTCCTCTTGCGCTGCAACTATTCGCAGTCCGTGTCGTCTGAATAGATATCACTCTGTTAAAGGGACATAAGCTGTAACTTGTGGCAGTTTTTCAATATTCTGTGTCTGTATATCAACTACCGTGTCTGACCCTAATCCGTTTGTCATGCTAAAATTTCGAGTATTCTTTTTGTTAACACAGCTTGTATATGTGTAGTGATCATTGTTTATTGTTTACAAATGAATTCTAGTCCGGACTTGTATACAATTTTCAACAATAACAATGTAGATTATACTCATATAGGTTGTGTTGATATGCTAAATACTTGGCCTAAGTAACAGTTTATAGGGATTCAATGCAGAAAGTGTAGGGAAACCATAAAACAAAAGTTCTGAAAAAATAGCTTAAAGATACAGCTTATGGAGCTTTAATGTTAAATAATACAAATTTTCTTCATTAGGTTTAGAAAGATGAGATTACTTTGATAAATCTTGCGTCCCTCTTTTCATCCTATTCATCTCCATTTATTCAAGATTTGTCCAAGATAGACTGCTCGCGACTATTTTATTATTTTATCCTGACCGTGGGAAGACCAGAGGTACAATGTGCCATTCTAATATGCTATTTTTTTTTAAAAAACAGAACAAAAAAAACTGGAGAATATATATATATATATATATATATATATATATATATATATATATATATATATATATATATATATATATATATATATTACAGCCCGATTAAAAGGTACTAAGTATTTTCCAGTATTTTTGTTGTGTGTTTTTTTTAAATAGTCGCTTTTTCTCGTTACGCTCAGAGTTCCAATTAACGATACAATTCGTATGTGTGCAATGTTTATGTTAATTATTTATATTTAAATTTAGTATAATAAGAAGGTTAAGTGCGACTAGAACAAGAATCCACTTGCATAGAATAACTACATACATGACACGGTACAGAATGCAATGTCTTGGCAGAGTAGACACGCTTTATCTCAACATTTATGTGGGAGAAGATTCAGAAACTGTACATCTTTTCTTGAACAAAAATAATGAAAATATTATTAAAAGTTACGGCCACTTTCTCACTAACCACCGTACAAATAGAATGGATTGACAGACATCTTTGAGGGATAAACTTGGATCTCTAAAATCACCAACGAGTGCAAACTCTGGGGATTTAAATAACCATAAAACCTGTGTTCCCTTTTCCTTATATTTCTCTGAGTCAGATACTACTAAAGATATCGGAAAAGCTACAAAATATTCGCCGGAAAAACGCGTTTCTTGATCCCCTTTAAACCAAGCTCCTTAAGATACGAAACACTTCATTAGCTGGAAAAACTGTAAACCTCGCTTGTGAGTCAAATGGTGATGAGCCGCGACTCAACGCTCAATCCCTAACTGTAACTTCAAAGGTACAGAAACCCTTCGTTTGAATTTTTATGTTTCTTATCGATTCCGACTGCTTCAATAAGGTATTATTTTGAACAATGGACTGCAGATCACGCAGAGATTCGTTTCTTCTAAAAATCAATACAAAACGTCAAAATAAACTGCAAATTCTATATTATAGTTTGCTCTTAGTAAACACAACTTAATAGAAAATGAATGTTTGCATGTGCTCTTTCACGTTCCTTCGTCAGCGGAATCGTGAAGGCGTATTTGATTCGCCTTTGAGACTCTCCATATCTTTAAAATCTTATCGATCAAACTACATTACGCAGATGGTGATCTCAATTCCGACAGCGCATCAATCGTGATTCTCAAACGGTTATTCGAAACACAGAGAGAGAGAGAGAGAGAGAGAGAGAGAGAGAGAGAGAGAGAGAGAGAGAGAGAGAGAGAGAGAGAGAGAGAGAGAGAGAGAGAGAGAGAGAGAGAGAGAGAGAGAGAGAGAACTATATGGTAATGATGATGATGATGGTGGTATGATGGTGAGGAGGAGGAGGAGGAGGAGGAGGAGGATACTAGCGTACAACCAAACTCTTCTGTTTTTGTTCTTCTATTGGTCCGTCCTGTGCAAAGTGTCTGCGAAGCTCTTGTCGAACTTTAACCAAACTAAACTCTTGTACAGCATCATAAGGACGGAAATCTAACTTTACATTTCATCAGGCCGTAGCGTCTCATCTTTGGCCGTCGCTCCACTTCCAGGTCTTCATCGCACGTCATTGGCGATTGGATGGCTAAGAGTAAACGGAAAATTGATGAAAGGAAAAATGCAGCTCTCCTCGTCTAATGCAAATTCAATCACGTATATCACCATATACCAACATTGGTTCTACTTTTATCACATCAGCACTCGTCACTTGGAGACTTTGGCGCGAGATTCGACTTAAACCAATATTTAATCATTATCTTCGGCAGGAGGATAAGTGGATCCGTATTCAATTCAATCTGAATGAAGACATGAGATGGGACGAGTACTGTTGTGTGTTAATAGAGTAAACTTGATCAGTTGAAGGTGACTTTGTCAATTCGGTACTGTATAGACTTATCTGCATCTAGAGAAGTATCGATTATTTAAAACTGTACCGTGGAACTTACAGGGGTGATAGATATGACTATCCCTCTCGGATATGAGTGATGCTGAATGCGGTGGCACATGGACTCTCAATACACAGCCACAGTCTGGCAATAACTTCATCGACTGAGAACTTTGAGAAAGCCGGAACCGATGTTCATCTGAGGTGATTGAAACCCCGATGTGGCTATCATGTTGATGCATTAACGCATGTACTGACCTGACGTCAGATATAACCTTCCAATATGACCAGTCAATTCGAGTTACAGATGGGTTTAACATCAACAAAACAAAATGAAAATTAAAAACAATTCCTCCTGCCAAATCTTACCGAAGGCCTAGCATATTTTGCTTATTCGAATTTCAGTTGCACCCGGCCATCCATCAAGAACTTGGAAAATCTATATGTAGCTACAAATTTACAGTACCGTTTCTAGAATCGACATGAAAACACAAAAGGAAATGTCTTCATCACAATTACATCAAATTTTATCCCGAGCAATTATATACATTTAGAAAATACTAAATTAGAAAGTTATTGCACTTGCCCAATATTAAGAACGTTGCGAGGTTATCTCGATAAATGTCCGACATTTTACTGTTCTGGTTTCCTTTGCACATGCGCTGTCATTGCTCAAGATAACCACTGAGTTGCGCAATGCACTATTAACGAATAAGAAAACAGAAGCGCCTCTACGATCGCTCAAAATATTGCATCCCGATTTCAAAAATAGGTAGTTAACGTTTAGAGTCTAGGAAAGGTCTGGTAAACGCGAAAAACCGTAATATCTTTGTAAAATACTTGAGGGCGTGGTTGAAAATCTCGCACACACACTCTACTTATGTCTATGAAAGCAAATGAAATTAAAATCTTGCAGTCATTTATGCCGTAGATCGTTTCTCTTAAAATCAATATATTTGAGGGATGATCGGTGTTTGATAACGACTCCCTTTTCTGTTTGGAGTAGTTTATCTCGTCTGGTAACCTTTAGAACCGTACGCTCACGGAAGATACATGACAATTTATACGCTTAACGAGACGTTCACAAAACACCTTTTAACTTAACTGCGCTTTCAAAGTCGCAAAACCCGATAGCTGCCATTCCATTTATGGCGCTGGCTTATACAACAATTGCCCTTCGCAGCCTCTAAAGGTCGCACAGACAATTTCACTTGAATTATCTGCTGATAAATCAAGTTTGTCCCAATATTTGATGATGTCTCAACCGGAAATGACCAAGGTTTTAGATGGTCGTCGTTAAGACACTAATAGCTCTTCTCAGTCTGATATGAAAGGACAAACGGTTGCCAGATAACCATCAGGAGTCCAGGGTTGAATAAAATGAGATTTTCATCAGAGCTTCGGTAAACTGATTTGAAAAAAGCGGATCAATGACAATTCACGGATGCTTAAACTGGGAGTGTTTACAATCTGCTGCCATAATCAGTCATCTGGAGATTCCCACGGTAGCAAATATTTTTGCTGATATATGCAGGAAAAGGATTAATCCTTCCAGGTTTTTATTATCGGTTAACTGCATGGGTTTTTCTATTCTATAGTCAAGCGTTTTGTCAAATAAATGCCTCTCTTTTATCCGCGCAGATTAAAATATTACGCACAGATCTTCTTATATGCAACCATGGTGACGAGAATTGGGTTGTTAAGGGTTTCATGGATCGACAAGGCTATTTCAAATTGAACTTTGATCTACGCAGAAGAGAAACGATAGACGGTGAAAAAGTTATTATCCCATCCTTCGAATAAATATTGTAAATCAGACTAGAATGGACAAAAATGAAACTCCAGATTTTTGTGATGAGATGAAGAAGGGTCAGTCACAGGTGACCGTTATTGTCATTGTCAATGACATTCATTTGAACTTTTGATGGTGTACAAACAGTATACTAGTTCCATGTTCGTATAGCAATAGGTTAGGGGTAACTTTTTATCATCACTAAATTGAAACATACCCCCTAGGATAATGTTCCACTGCAAAACGACTCAAAGCGACCTGAGTGTCAGATTTTGCTGTCTACCCTTTTGTCTTCGAAGCATTGACGTATTACTGAGACGTTCTTCGGTTCCGTAGTAAGCATGTTATTGACATTAACCGATGTGTAGACTCGTGGACGATTTAATCATCAACTTCTGTTGTATCACGTTAAATCCAATATATACCTTATAGTGAACTGGTTGTTTTGTAAATGTCAAAGTCGCATTTGACCTTCCAACAATATAAAAAGTCAATGACCGCAAACCTATTAACATTTATGTAAATTATTGAGAAAGTCAATGACTGCAAACCTATTAACATTTATGTAAAATATTGAGAAAGTCAATGACTGCAAACCTAGGAATATTGAGAAAGTCAATGACTGCAAACCTATTAACATTTATGTAAAATATTGAGAAAGTCAATGACTGCAAACCTAGGAATATTGAGAAAGTCAATGACTGCAAACCTATTAACATTTATGTAAAATATTGAGAAAGTTAATGACTGCAAACCTATTAACATTTATGTAAAATATCGAGAAAGTCAATGACTGCAAACCTATTAACATTTATGTAAAATATTGAGAAAGTCAATGACTGCAAACCTATTAACATTTATGTAAAATATTGAGAAAGTTAATGACTGCAAACCTATTAACATTTATGTAAAATATTGAGAAAGTCAATAACTGCAAACCTATTAACATTTATGTAAAATATTGAGAAAGTCAATGACTGCAAACCTATTAACATGTATGTAAAATATTGAGAAAGTCAATGACTGCAAACCTATTAACATTTATGTAAAATATCGAGAAAGTCAATGACTGCAAACCTATTAACATTCATGTAAAATATTGAGAAAGTCAATGACTGCAAACCTATGAACATTTATGTAAAATATTGAGAAAGTCAATGACTGCAAACCTAGGAATATTGAGAAAGTCAATGACTGCAAACCTATTAACATTTATGTAAAATATTGAGAAAGTCAATGACTGCAAACCTAGAAATATTGAGAAAGTCAATGACTGCAAGCCTATTAACATTTATGTAAAATATTGAGAAAGTTAATGACTGCAAACCTATTAACATTTATGTAAAATATCGAGAAAGTCAATGACTGCAAACCTATTAACATTCATGTAAAATATTGAGAAAGTCAATGACTGCAAACCTATTAACATTTATGTAAAATATTGAGAAAGTCAATGACTGCAAACCTATTAACATTTATGTAAAATATTGAGAAAGTCAATGACTGCAAACCTATTAACATTTATGTAAAATATTGAGAAAGTCAATGACTGCAAACCTATTAACATTTATGTAAAATATTGAGAAAGTCAATGACTGCAAACCTATTAACATTTATGTAAAATATTGAGAAAGTCAATGACCGCAAATATATTAACATTTGTGTAAGATATTGAGTAAGTTTTGGATGAATGATTTATCTCCACAATCAATAAAACAATTAAGCAATAAACGCCTGAACTGCAGAAGCAACGTTTTCTCAGACCATCGGCAGTCTAAACATAGTTGTATTTGTATTTGAACACGTCAAGGGCTTCAGAATGTTGAAACATACTCTGATCATATATAAAAAGAGGTTTAGGCGTTATAGTGACGGAAATTACACACAATTTTTTATGATCTCAGCATCAGCGATCGAGTCTAATTCAAGTATTTAGAATATCCGGGCGCGGACGAACAGGAGCAACACTATTAAAATAATTTCATAGTCATATTTGTCCTAGCTGAGTCCAGTACATTACTGAGTTACACTAAGTGTCAACTTCATCTCTGAAATGGGGATTATGAGTTTTCGGACGATGAAACTGCTCGGCCAGGTAACTCGTATTCTTCGTATGCATACGCAGTCAGCTGCAACGATGAAAATCAGTCTGCTTTCTGTAATGCGATAGCTGTCATAGTTTCTATTGCAGCTACCTTTTAATATTATTTGTGAATGCCAATACTTTTATCGCATGCAAAGGGGACAGGTTGCTTGATAAGGGCAGGGTAGCTTCTTTTCGTTTAATACATAGAAAAGCATCTCAAGAGAGTATCATTTCAGGATGTACTTGTTATCTATAAACGAGAAATCATGCAACCTATATGTGTTTTATATCGCCTACCCTGGATTCTAATGCTAGACAGCTCGACAGCTGAGTCGCCGGTTTTTCCTTCATTCTAGAAATACACTAAAATGAACTCTAGAACGTTACCCCCTCGACATTAGAAAACTACTCGGATAACTTAGTTTTATCTGGCCATGTTTACAAGGAGGGCGAATATATCTTGAAGTGTTAACTCCCCTGGGCCCGGAACGCCTTTCAATATGAAGTGACTACGACCCGATGAGTGTCATCTCCGTTGTACATTTCAAATTTCGCTTGAAGAATGCTATAGGTTCGAGATTACTGGCACATTTTGAATCGAAGAACTTCTTTTACAAATCTTTCAAAAAGCTCGCTTCTGGAGGTTTATAGTTAAAAGCAGGAGAAGAAAATCCACGCCGGCAATGATAAACATTGTCATTTAGCGACACATTCACAACATTACATCCACCGTAAAAGCATAAATGAATTCGGATTTCAGGTTCTTTTATCTGGAAAGTCAGAATGCACCTTCGGGATAAATGTTTCAAAGACCAAACTTTCTCGACACCGTATCGTTCTCTGCTGAGCATGCAGCTTGCGCAGACCCAGCTAGAGGAAAAATTGAGTGTTCACCATCTCGTTTTCATGAAAATCGTTGATTATTATTATCATCTTTTGCGCGTTCACGCAGTGAATTGTGATCATCTTGAATACCAGAAACGGGCCAATTTTCAGACAGTTTTGTTCTAGGAACAAAGGAAATGCACGGTGACCCATATTTCTCATTCACGAGAAAAGAATTGGCTCAAAGTGTCCTCGAGCAAAGCGTAAACAAGAATTTAAATTACTTTGATTTTCGAGGTGCGTTTCACCTTAGGTCAATGAACGCTTTATCCGGGCACTGAAGTTGCTTCGCCCCCGTCGTGGTATTTCGTTTCTAAAATATTCTTGTAGTTCCTTGTCAACTACATCTCTGAATGCGCTGCGTTAAAGTGGCAACAGGGTCGGCTATTGACCAGAACGTGGCCGGTGATGCATTTTGGCTCACGCACGCTATATAACAGGGCTATCGTGAACCAACTATGATGCGATATACTGGTATTAACTGCTGTGTCGATATTAAACCATTTTGATGAATGTATGACCATTTCTAAATTTGGCAGAAAAATTATTATCATTGTCTTTCAATTTTTAATACTATGTCGGTGGAATGAAAAAAGACATTTCTTAGATTGAAGCACCTAGGAATAAAATCTGTGATTACCTTTTCCAAACAACCGCGCCTTACAAAAGGACTTGTAGGGCCTGTGTCAGCTATGGCTGTCCAAACACTGTCATGATTTAAAGCAAATGTGTAATAACTCTCTTCAACGTGCATTGGTAGAGTTTATGAAAGTAAGATTCATCAAAACTGTATAGCAACCTGATTGTACAGAATGCTTCAAGTGCTGCATTTGGTGGCTTGCTGAATGGATGGTTCCAGCATTTCAGAAATTGAGAGCGAATGTTTAAAGTCCCCTTACGGAAAGTTTTTCGACCCCGAGACGCGTACTTACTTAAAGGGACAAAGTCGGCCATTTTTTATGAATTTTGTTTGACACAAGATACTTCTTATATTGTTTGACATGTTGAAAGATACTGAATGAATGGGTGACCATGAATATATTCGACCCCGGTTTTAGACACGATACATGAAACTATTGCGAAAATGAATTAATGGTCATGACCATTAATTCATTTCCGCCATGGTTTCATTTAATCTAAAACTTGGGTCAAATATATACATGGTCACCCATATGGTCAGTATCTTTCAACATGTCAAACAATATAAGTAGCATCTCGTATCAAAAGAAATTCATGAAAAATGACCA
Source organism: Ptychodera flava (assembly GCF_041260155.1). Classification (NCBI taxonomy): domain Eukaryota; kingdom Metazoa; phylum Hemichordata; class Enteropneusta; family Ptychoderidae; genus Ptychodera; species Ptychodera flava. The sequence continues at coordinate 35,846,570 of NC_091943.1, read as the reverse complement.
ACATTGTCCCTTCAAACTAGATTTTGTTTTGGCTAAGCCTTGCTGAAAATGTGATGGATACAAATTTTGGGTCTTGAAGCTTATTATCCACTTCAACCCCCATCCCCAGTAAACAAGTCTGCACTCACCACCGACAACAATGGGCTTGGGCCAAACCATGGTGGTGAAAGGGGTAAGAAGGTCGCGTCTTTGAGGGAAATATGTACTTTGACCCGTTCGAAACTCTGCAGGAAGCGCTGAACAGTGATCATTCAAAGTAGGGTACAATATCGTCGAATGTGTCATTTCTCTTGGTCGTTTTGTTTCGTCTTTTGTCTTAAGGATTGAACTGCATGAGATATCTGTAACCTTGTGAAGTTCAAAGTTTGGGTGACTAGAGCTGTGCAGTGCTCAAGCAAGGCCTTAAGTAATACTAAACCTGTTGCAGTGTAAAAATAGATTATTATCCTACTTGGCCTGGGCAGGAGGTAGTTCAAGAGTACTGAGAATACTGGCATCTGGTGGCTAAAATGCCAAGGCTTTTCATGTGAACACAAAGTCTACACCACTCATTTAGGAATCGATACACAGCGGAGTGGTGCTATGATAACACTGCTTTCTGTCTTAGCTGTCAGTCCTAGTGTCTGCCTGCAGTGTACGAATGTCGACGATCAGAAAAGTCATATTCTCAAAAATGTCAACATATGGTCAATTCCAAGAAAAATAAATTACAGGTCAGAACTAGGTAAAAAGTGAAGTATGTTTGTAATAATGTAAGTGATATAACCATTGAACGATAGCCTAAAATTGTACGAGAATAAGGTTACTCTTGTATACATTTCCGTTCTCAGCTATTTTCATAAATGGAATCTGTTTCTTTTGATTAACTGTGAATTTCATATCCTTGACTTACTTTGTCATGTATGTGCGCTCAACATGGTATACAATCTCAGTCTGCTGTTGTTTAGAGGAACTATCTGCTGTAATACCCTCCGTGAATCCTAAATAGTTAGAATGCACTTATATCATAACTCAGTGTGATAATAGAGACATTGACCAGCCTGCAAATAACCTTCAAATCATGTTGATCTCTTGCTTGTGAAACCAGGAAGTGATTTTGGCCTTTGCTATGGGTGGGCCCTTCATCTTTCGAATCGGAAGATTTAGCACACATAATATGTCAATGGAGGAGTTTATGGTGTACAGTAGTAAGTGTTTTGCACGATAAAGCTGGTAGATATATATATTATATATATATAGGTTTTCCCAGGCAATTCACCAGTGTGGCATTATCTTACTAAAGAAATCCCACAAAGCAACAGCGCAAATGTTTCCTGGGTTCTAAACTACTTACCTGTGTCTTCGAACCTTAATTAGCAAAATACTGTTTGTAATGACGTTATCAAAGTTGCAGAAATTGTACCTGTAAGCATGCAGGAATTGAGAACAAGTTGAATAACCGGCCACCCACCATCTTTCATTAAGGACCTCAACAGTTATACTCTTCCTGTGAAATGTGTATTCTAATTCCTGTTTAATGATGGCGACTGATCAGGTTTGAGTTGATAAAAATAGAAAGTTTTAGACTTTCAGTAAAACTTTCCCAGGAATCTTTAAACATTTTGGTTTAGCGAAATAAACCATCTGGAATTTATCAAGAATTGAAATTCAAACCGGTCTCCATTACTTATATTAACATAAGGCTAGAAAATTAAAGAATCCGAATATCTGTAATGTCTCTGCATAGTACCTTTAATATTCGTCACAACATATACGAGGGGAATATCAGACAGTATATATATATATATATATATATATATATATATATATATATATATATATATATATATATATATATATATATATATATATGCACGCACATATGTATGTCTGTCTGTCATTGTGTCTGTCCGTCTTTGTCGGTGTCTGTGTCTGTGTGTACATACATACATGAGAGATAGAAAACAAAGGAAAGAGAGGGGAGGGGAGTTATTGCTAGAATGCACGTGAAAACTGTAAGCTATAGTAGAGGTAGTTTCTTCATAAAAGCTCAGTGGAAGTTTTGGTCGCTCTTCACTATTTGATATAGATGGCAAATCCATCGCTAGAGATTTACACTCCATTTTGTTTGCTCATCAACGTGAAAAAGGTAGAGGCCCGTCCCTCAGGCGGCTTGTACTCTTACTGTTTGCCGTGTGTAGGTGCGATGCTGACGAAATGGAGAGCACGCATAGTATCGCTGGCTTTACGTAAACGAAATTTCAAATATCACGGCTGATCTGATAAAGTGTTTTCACGCTTAGGAGACCCAGACAACCTAGGTAGTCGAGTAATGACTAGCACAGTTCCTTCAAATTGAAGCTCGTTCGGCATTTACAAAGGCGAAGGGGGAGCCATTGTGGGATTGCGTTGCATTTCAACGCAGTTTCGATGTTGTAATGTCATTCGTGACCTTTTCCCACATAGCAATATTTACTTTGTGTTTGTATCGCAATGTCGTAATACTGTTGACACAGCCGGCGAGCAAGTAAATGAGCAATGGACGGAACAGCACGGAAAAAAGCTAAGATACGCCCGTCGACTTGATCGCCATGGCAACGCTTTCGCCGAATTCAGGTTGCATGATATTGGGGGAAATATCATTAGGCACGCTAACTTTGCCGAAAGCGTAAACGGAGAGAGAAGTGCAATCTCTCCGACAAGGATTGAGTTGTAAAAGTTATTAGGATGTTTGGAAAAGCGACTCTGATATGTGGACCTAATCTGCAAGGCTGTGTAGATGTGAATATCTCATTATGAGGGCCCTTCAAGTCTCTTGGGCTGTCTATTCGGCAGTGTCGGTACTGACATCGAGGTGCCGTGAACTCGTTATTTAAATGTCAGGCAGCACTTGCTGACTAGATACCCTGTTGTGAGGAGAACCCAGGCAAAAAAACGGTATTTGTTTTTTCTACGATTGAAAATGTGTGCGTTCCTGTAATAACCTATACAACAATTATTGCGTATCTCGTACTATAGATAACTCCTTGTGTCAGCGTTTGAAAATACAGACTGAATATTAAGTGCGTGTAAGTGTGCGTGCGTGCGTGTGTATCTATTCTAAAGATACACGGCTACATTTGTGAAATTTAATATTTATTCGAAGAATGTGTAGGCCTTACCCTCTCTAAAGGAAATCATGGCTATTTCGTAAACTTATTCACTTTCCTATAGAACCGCCTCCGAGTGTAAAACCTTCCGTGATAGGTGAAGTCTTATCAGACGTTTCGCCTGAGTATCGTGTGTCTTGATTGGGCTATCACTAAACATAGTCATGAATATTCGATATGACGAGAGAACAACTATCAGTAAACCATTCATTGTAATGTGGGATGGACGGCCGGTAGACGCACAAGTCTTCTTTCACATACATGATCTCTTTTTAAGAAAAATCTCATGTTACCGAAACCTAATCAGCGTATCGTTATCCCATAGGTGAGTGCTAACCAAACCGAAAGTATTACCATGGCAGATATGGCCTGTGACGACTTTGAACAGTCTTACAATTTTACAGGTAAGTTGGCCAGCCTGATATACGATCTTAGTCTTTGTTGTGAAATTCGTTCTTTTGCCCATTATAAAGGTATACTTTCAAAAATACTACTAAATGGCTATAGTAACTTAATAGACGTGTGCGGGGGCTTTCGTTCATCTGGCCTCATTTCATGGTTTGTCATGCTAGCTTAACCGTTAACCGCAAACACTGTTTTTTGACGGTTTGATACTTGATGTTTGTACATGAGTTTGACATGGAGTGTTTTATGTTAAGAATTTAGCCCGAGTTGTATCACGATTCAGAGCACTCATGATAGAAAGCAGCTAACCCGCAAAGTAACTGTATATAATGTGTTTGTTATTGTAATATCACAATATGTTTGGACACATGTTGTCCAAACGCATCCCGAGTATGCACATGTATCATACGCATGATTTCCAGCAGCCCCTTTAATTCTTCTTTGCCCCATTTATTCTTTTTTGTGACAATCTACAGTAACATCAATAATCAACGAGAGTGATGTATATTTCGACGTCTGTAAACGGATTGCAATACCGCTACAGGATATTTCTAGTATCATATGTATGTCATCGATAACATAGGGGCAAAGACCGCTCTAAAATGGCACGTTATTTTGAGTTTTATATCAACTTTCCTTTAATATCTACTGCTACCCACGTTTCATGCTGAAATACGCTGACGTGTGTTGAAGCTATCTCAGAAATAATAAGTGATTTCCCGGTTCAAAATTGGCGTATCACAATAATTTCCATGCGTATACTTTCTCCCTTGTACAAAACCTAGCAACAATACTTTGTATTTTAAAAAGCCATAGATTTTGCAAGCAATGTCAAAAATAGCCAAAACTGCCATAAGAAGTCTCATATTGATGTAAATAGGAAACCCGATGGTCAATGTTTAGATATTGGGCAAATGGTATAGGCCAGGATTTCTTGTGCTCGTTAGTACACTGACCGCAAGATCGTTGACGAAATTCAAACCTTCCCGAGACTGTTCACGCTATGTATCAATCATCTTTGACTTACTTACTAGGTTATTTCGTTACATGAGAAAATTGTAAGTCTCACCGCAAATCAGCCATCTGTTACTAATTGACATTGCCTCAATTACTGATATAAGCATTGAATTTATTGTGTTTTCAAACGTACGACACTCTTCATCGCCATTAGAACTATTTTTGCAAAGTACATTTGTACGAAGTATGGAACGTTTGCCTTTCGTTTTCCTTCTTATCAAGTCTCCTACATTTTGTACGAGTACGATATTTTCTTTTTGACAGTAACTTTTGCTCGGCCACAAGTAACACTCTTATGTAACTCATATAGGGTGATGTTTGTCATATCACGCAATTATCCCCAAAAAAGTTCAAATCGTATTTATTGTTGTTTGTGACACGGCAGAGATGGTACTGCTCGATTTCACGTATTTCTCAAATGTTTTTCTGTGATTCTGTTTTTCGTAAAATACTCGAAGCAAACAAGAACAGTGTGAAACACTACCTTGTAAATATGTATTAATTTATTTGTCACACTTTCGGATAACAGTCTCAAAAGAGAATGTCCTTTATTTTCTCGACGTTAACTTCCTATAATGATATAATTGCTCCTATTTTCAAGTAATTAACCATTAATGACCAGCCCGGGGAGGTAGTTTGCCTCGGTACGATCGGTAAAGAGGTCTGTTAACAAGGAAAAGATACAACATAATTTCATTCGTTCAAATAATTGCAGTGCTTGACTCCACAGCAATGAGTAATGTGAAAATAACAGACGTAAATTTAGGCTAAAAGACAAGACGATCACCTTGAAAATTTGCCAAAGTTTTGAAAGAGTTGAATAAACAGTATTTTTTTCGACTATAAGTGATTGCTTACATGACTGAATAAGCTAGCGGAAAAATCAAACAATATCCTGTAAACAGAAGGCAACGAGGTTTGTGAATCTCCTTGCCCACGCAGTTCTATAATTTCTCGAGGTGATAAATCTGTAAATTTTCAAATTTAGAATAAAGAAACACTTGACTCCTATGCTTGGAGAGCTCACAGCAAAGACTATCACAGAGGATTTTAATGATTATCGTCACTGTAGGTCATGAGTGGCAAATATGACGAGCAAGACCTAACACAATTTGGCTTATAAGCGTAAAAAGCATTCTAGATATTATTATTGAATTTTTTTCGTACAGTATTCGAGCTTCGGCTTGAAAATACAAAGCTGGACGTCATGTCATTTGGTTCGTTTTTCCTGATTACTCGAATTGTAGGTAATCGAGACATGCAGTGACAACAACCTAATTTAGGAGAAAGGCTCTAGATTTGCAAATATGTATGTACAGGACCTCATGGGGTCCATGGGAAAAACTGGCGCGTTTGCAATCTTGGGAAAAATACGGAGAGTAGGAGATTGGGTTCCCAATTTGATGTTACTCTACGGTTTCGACGCGTCCTTCATTCCACTGTCTGATTGAAACCTGGCAACCTGTATGGATTCGTACCCATTAGGTGTCGTTATGAAAGAGACAGACTTCACAGATCTAACCGCGCTATACTTCAATCATATTCCTGAGGGCCAAGAAAAGCAAGGTCGAATTTTGTGTTTAAGAGCTTTATCAAAGAGACCTTAGTACTTGTTGTATGTATGTATGTATGTATGTATGTATGTATGTATGTATGTATGTATGTATGTATGTATGTATGTATGTATGCATGCATGCATGCATGCATGCATACATACATAGTCTTTGCTGTGAGCTCTCCAAGCATAGGAGTCAAGTGTTTCTTTATTCTAAATTTGAAAATTTACAGATTTATCACCTCGAGAAATTATAGAACTGCGTATGTATGTATGTATGTATGTATGTAGGTAGGTAGGTAGGTAGGTAGGTAGGTAGGTAGGTAGGTAGGTAGGTAGGTAGGTATATGACATTTAAAAGTAGTCATTATTTCCATGTTTACCCTACTGCAACCCTCAGAAAGGAAAAGTGTGACTCTTTCAAAATCATAATAGCCACCAAAAATAAATATCAACCAAAGTGTTAAGAAACTTCTGCATCACCTCAGCTCGTTACTTTATGAACTACAGTGAAAAAGAGCTACTATTGAAATGTGATTGTTTTCGGATGATGTTTCTTTCAAATTGATAAAAACATAATAAACATTAATAGAGGCTTTTTTTAACACTTAACATTTGACAGAGAGAATCAGAGCATTTATTGTTATGAGCGAACGGACTTGCAAGTGACAGTGGCACCAGCTCACAGACTACGAGATGTGCTGACTTTGAAATTTACAGATTATTGCCAAGGCAAACTTGAAGGAGAAAAGTGATTTAAGTTTGCTGTATATGTCCGATATATGTTTTTTTTTACCTGAAAATATCATGTTCAATTTGTCTCTTCGTGTTATCAGATGGTTACACCAGAAATTACGAAGCAGATCCTGAAAGAGCGACAGCCGTAATGAATGAGCTGGTGCTAACCGTTACGTGACAAAACAGATATACCGTGCCCTCATCAACGGCACAGTAGCCTGACTGAATTCTGAACACCGTTTCACCGTTTCTGGCAAATACGCTTTGTGATTGAGTCCCCTCAGGTTGCAAAAAATCCATATCAGCTGTGTAGTACCCGCAGACACTGAAATATGAATTCTTCAGATTCGTGAAGTTCATTTTGATGGCATTTTGATGAATAATGTAAACTCATGAACCGCTTTTTGAACATTTTTCTACGGAAAAATCTATTGCTCCTAGGCAAACCGAACTATGCTGTTATAGCACCGAATTTCTATTAATAAAGAAAACGCTACAACTCGCACTGTACGTCCCGTAAATATTAATTGAAAAAGCCAGATGATTATCGATTTTTTGTAGATGCCACATCATTTCTTGAAATATTAAAGCTCCATTAGATGTAATTCTTGATGGATTTACCTTTATTTTTATTCTGTCAATAAAGTGCACATTTTATCCTACTCCCAAAATGTCCTAATGTCCACTGTTCAACTTGTCTATGCAGTCTGCATATATGTTACATATGGTGATATTTTCGACTATTTAATATTACTCAAGACAAGAATTTATTTGTCGACAACGACACTGCACATAATAAACAATGCACGTATCAACCAAGCCCACACTACAAATTTGCATTTCAAAATATTTTTAGTAATGGAATAAAATTTGCTCGTTTTATAGAGTGAAATAAATGCTATATTAAAATGTTACATATTAAATTAAAGGTTTTGAAACGTTACGATGCATCCCTTTTTATACTGATAATTATGCAAGTCTTACAAGTTCTAGAGCAGTTTTAGCTCGCTCTCTCCCTAAAAGAAGATGTTCACTGCGTTATGTGTTGTCTTTTGTGATGTAATTTCCAAGAAGGCGCATACTAATTTGCATAAAAATAGCGAGGTTTTATATTAGGGCAGATCATGACGTCTAATCACGTGGTTTCTGGCTGTGATCTATGATGTAAATCATCTAAATAGTATAGGCAAACTAACCCTTTCACAACACGGACTAGAGGAACAATAGCTGTTACAGTAACTTCTGATAAATATTTTCATAAACATCGTTCCGGAAAATAATTTCTTACAGAAATACAAAGTCTTAGCCTTGCCAACACAACACAACATAACACAATGTGTACGATATTATTGTTGATATGTTGAATTTCTGTACGGACTAAAATTAGTTGTCAGTAATTACATTGGGACATTACACGTACAGACAGATTGTGTTGAAAAGTTGAACACTTCACAAGCTGACATGAATTTACGAATGAAAAACACATTGTATTTCACAATTAGAACCAGAAAACTATATAGAACATCGAAAGTTAGACCTTACGGAGCTTTAACCTAGTAATCGCTTTACCGTGGCCTTTGAGTATAATCTTAAAGTTTCCTTTTCACAGTTGGTTACTCGCTCATAGCAACTTCTTGTCAGCAATCCTATCTTATTCTGCCAATTGTAGTATAGCTCTTGCAATTCGACTTAACAAAAAACGAATTTCACCAGTAACCTCAAATTTGCCAGCCAATCCCATCGAAAGAGATCAAATCAAATCATTCAACGATTACATCTGCCTATTTTTTCATTCTAATCAAATCATCAGCTCCTGAGTTATTTATCGTCCCTGCTGACAAATAGGCAGACAGACTGGTGAGCAGAGAGATAGACAGAGGTATTCCGAAATTTCAGAGTCTTCCTCTTGGTAGTGCTTGTGATGTTAAATTGATGTAATAAGGCTGCTATAAACATTGAAATGTTAAGAAACACGAACAGTTTTGTCCTCGCGTCATGTGAAAACATTACCCATATCTCTATTGCTCTACTGCTTAATCCTGTGACAGAAAATTATCAGAAACACTTCATCTAATATATTAAAAGACCTTACTCTCAATTGAATTATTCATAAGTATAAAATTCGTAAGTGTGACTTTCAAAAAGGAATAAAGAAACTCTGTTTTTGATAGAACTGCATGAAAGTGGGAAGTATGAATTCTGAGAATTGCATTCAGAAAGATAAGAGAAAAGCTGGAGAAAATCAATAGGAATGTATATTTAATAAATATAACATGATATGTATCAATCGTACCAATACACTTGGGGAAGTTTTGAGGAGTAGGCCACAGTACACAGAGGCATGAAAGTTAAAACTAAGCAGGGTACAATAAAACACTACAGCAAGGAAATCAGGAAAATTGAACAGGGGCATCGTTTTGGCACTGAAAAAGCTGACGTTATATATTTGAATGAAAGCCTGTGGTCTCAAGGAATGTGCTGTTCACTGCAGGTGCTTGTGTGTTTGTAATCATGTGACACTGACGTCATGTGAAGACTTCAGGGTAGCCGATAACAGAGGAAAATGCGAGTTCCCCGTCTGTCTGCGGTGAAATAGACACAAGGGCGGATTGACCAACATGTGCACTTAAAGCTATTCAGGCAACATCTTCAAGTACTTTAGGCAGTGTAGAATCCTTACCTATATTCAAATCACTCTCGCTAAATTACAAATGTGAAAAACTATAAAATAAATAAACGTATCTTTCGGCGTAACCAACGGTCATTTTAATGTTTGTGTCTTGAGTGTGTGGGTATGCGTGCTTCTATCCTGTATTTTGGAGAAAGTATGTCGGTACTTACACCAATTATTTGTCACGCATTGTAAGTCTGTCTGCATCAAAACATCGCAGAAATTGTGAAATGTGTATTCTCCCTAAAAACTTTGTACTTATACACTCAAGCGCTGATTGTCTAGCAGCGGTCTTAAAATGTTTAGTGGTTTTAAAATGTTTTCGCTGTCGACATCGTGTTATGAATTTTTACAGTAAGTTTATGCGTTACGTTAATTGGTGTTATTTTCACACGTCTTGCAAAATGATTAAATGTGTTTTTCACCCTTCCCAAGGTCGGCTCACAGATGGTATCTGCTCATTAAAAAGTTGTGATAAATTCAGTAATATCTTATCTTTCGTCGGCGGCTTCACACATTAACGTAATTATTTCTATTTTTTTTCCGAAGGACCACACTGCAATCGGCATTTCGACAGAGGTATATGCTGGCCAGATTCGCCTGCCAATACTACAGTGTATGTGAACTGTCCTGCTGCACCAGGCCATAGTAATGGTATGTTTATTTGTTGTCGACACAAATATTATCTCCTTTTAGAATCCAGTGGGTGCGAAGCTCAATATATCAAAATGAACGACCGCTGTAGCAAAAGATAGTGAATCCCCGTTGTCAGTTCATTAAATGCTTTAAATGTATCTAGAATAACTTAATTGCTGTAGGGGGAAAATAACAATAACGTTTGATAATATTTTCATGGGGGAAAATAACAATAACGTTTGATAATATTTTCATTATGTTTGTTCAAGAAAACGTTTTCTTACTCTCCCCTTAAAGTATGTTGAATACTAAGTATATATCTCGCAAATACACGACTTTGTGTACAATATATGCAGTGCCATTGTTCACTATCGAGATCTCAACTTGAAATAGATTCAGTAGTCATCAAGAATATCAAACACATCCATGCTGTATTGACAACTTTAATCATGCCATTGTCTATAGTTAAAGACAACTGTTTTAAAATGATTTTGGAAATGGAGTAATGTCACAGGAGGGGTGAATCGAGGGTAACAATATCACCCGCCCCACGCGCATCGTCTCCAAGCAAATCCCAACACATGGACTAGTTCATCATGGGTTTAACGCAATTGTCATGTTAAACGTCATCATTACTACTTGTAAGACCCAGATTGGATTACTGTAAAGTCTTGTGCATAACAATGCCCAGACTCTGAAATATCCTAAAGGGAATCAAACTGAGAGTAGTTGTGCATACTAGGAACATAGGAAGTTGTCCTAGAAAGGTATATCATATGTTGGCATGTGGAAACGGAGAGACTCCTTTTGCCGTCTGTCTATTTGGTTCGTGACAGGGTCAGGCAGGGTTCCCTAATTCAACAGATCAGATATTTCTTTATATTCTATCGGTAACTAATGGCTTGAAGAATTCGTATGTGCTACATTTTACAGAGGAAGACGTATTGCATACGTACTAAGAAAATTTAAATATTTTACTATATCTCAAAATTACTCCATAATTATGATTGAATGATCTATTGGTGTCAAGATCTCATGTTATACTTACAATCGTATTGCTAATGAATAAACAGGTGTTATAGAAAACCCACTGTATGAATTATTTATAAATTGATAGCTCCCTGTTCGTTGATGTAGGTTTCCTCGACTCCCATCTCCTTCGTATCTGTCAATACGCAATTCTCGCTCTATTGTCCGTGCATTCCGTATCGATTAGGACGTAGAGACCAGCATTAGACACAAAGGGCTGTTGTCAAGACTGAGCCGGTGGTTTAAGATTTATTCCGATTGTAGCAATTCTTACAACCTAGGTTTAAAAAACAGCCCTCGGGATCCTGTACTATCTTACGCAGTGACGCAATGAATGACGCAAAAGTCACTCATTCATATGCTGTTTTAATGTGCCAGAGGCCTATCATAGTATACTTGATTACTCTAAATATCATCAGCTTTTATTCTGAAAATCACCTTTATACAATGTGTTACTGGTTGTTGTTTTTTCAGGATGTTCGGAAAGCCGTATGTTATCATCTGAATTTAAAGTAATTACTCATTGTCTATGTAATTGTGCTCGACATTAAGCAACTTTCCGATCGGCTTTTAAAAGATTTAACGCAGGATTTGCATGTTTCTGTCTCTACCATTGGTGCATAATGATTGATCATGAACGCTCAGAGGTGAAAATCAGAATAATAAATCAGCGTATTAACCTGCACCATTTAACGCTATATAGGTGTGACAAAGTTGTACTCACGTTTGGAATTCGATGGCCAATTTACGTGTACATAGAAATACAGGAGAGACTGTGGTTGAAATCACTTTTGATAGAAAATATTTATTTTCGTGAGTGTTTCAGCTCAGTAATTTTTTAGTAATTTTTCATCTCTTAAGCAGAGACATAGCAAAACAACTTGTGATAAACACTTTGCCATCTAATTTGAATTCGTTTGTCTTGATTTGAATTTGTTTGTCTTTGGAATAGGACGTCGCTTCGAGACAATACTTTGAATAATCATGTGCGGAGGTCTATGATTAAACCCCTAATATTGCTTACCTCGATTAACAACGACTGCATGGGGCTACTATTTTTTTGCGAATGTCACATAACAAAGTCGCACCGAGACCAACAGGCGAAATGCCTTCTTAGTTCCGCTTGAACTCTTTTGCTCGAAACTACCTGTAGACGGTGAATCTTTTTCGACCAGCCGGAGAAGTTACTCACGATTCGTATATGATACGTTCTGAAAGGACTGTGGCGATTATCTCACCCTGAAAAGAAAACAACAGTTTTTTAAGGATATTCATACAGAAAGATGGCGCGTTTCATTGATAATGCTTTTTCAGGGCGTGCGTGATTTCTCAGCTATGGGGATTGATCGTACTAGATTTCGTTGGCAGTTCTTTACACAAGGAGCCCTTATACTAAGATGCCGTGCAGAGTACATACTATACTCTTCTGTTGTAATCCATAGACGTTCCTATCACGACATGAAAGAAAAAATGTTTTCATTTAAGTATACTTGAAGAACGTGTAGAATATGTGACACGGTATTATGTTCCTTGTCCAACTCAAACAGCACAGGCGTATAACTATTGGGTAAACCCCTATAGTTATTTTACAGCGTTAAAGTTCGAGTCGGAGCTAGAGTGTTACAACGTGGATTTGCATTTTGTCTAAATTTTAGCTTGACGTATTACATTTGTTTTATTTTATTTTGTTTTATATATTTACCTTAACAGTGTCTCACTTGGTAGTGCATTATTCCGCCCATCACATCAAATGGTATTTTCGTATGCACTGAAATACTATATAAAGCTATGAACCTGAAAGCATGTCATTGCGAGTTTCAGTCAGAAATGTGATGCAAAACTGTTCAAATTTCGAAAACTTCTACTATCACACTGTGTCAATATTCAAAGTTTGAAATCGTGAATTGGCGTGGCGTCAGAAATCACTGTACTTGATGAACATCAACTTCTGCTACGCAGAGAAGTCAGATAATTGTACACGGGTTCATACAGAAGCTCTTTGATGATTTGAGCCAAACTGAAAGACGTCAGTACCCCCACAGAGAGATAAAACAGTCACTGACGTTGAACTAGAATCCTGGTAAACAAAATCATCATGATGTACACCGCGCCAAAGTCGACGATACATATCACGACCCACGCACAAATCTACATGCCCAAGGGATAAAAGGTCCTCCTAGAATGAAAAGACAAGTACAGCCTTACTTGTGTGCTACAACTTGTGAACACATCTTACCTGTGTAGCTTAAATTACAGGATTAAGAATCCACTAGACACGGACACATTGTCTCACGCTAGGATTAACACGGTGAATGACCAATATTGCTTCTCGACCCGTTCGATCTTGCATGGCTAAAATGGCTCTCCGTTCTCGGAAAAGGGTAAACATACCAATAATATGGAAATACCCGTACATAGTATAGGATAGTTCAGATGGCTGGTAAAATGGAGTATGAATTTTGAACTCTTGAGCTTTTACTAATGTAAACAATTTATACGGAATTTCATACTTCAGACAGACCACCCTAGCGGTATACGGACCATTTATTTCAGATTATTCCTAACATATGCTTATGTCAAGGTCTTTGCTCAGACTGAAGATAATGACTGCATGGAGCTCAATCGGTATGATGTTCTCGCTGTCACATCAAAACTTTAGTCGGCGAGAAGGCGGTCTTTAAAATCACCCATCAGTTGGCATTTTGCACATCAGCGAAAGTTGAGCCGTTGATCTCAACCTGCACCCCTCAGTAGCAAGACAGTCTACCCTTGGGAGATTTTATTCCCTTGGCATTTCCTATCAACTAATGGGCCTAGTGTTAGGACCATGGCTATTGTTTGTGGTAGTTCTTCAGGCAGTGACTTTCCCAGATCCTCATTGCAACCTCAGCGTCTATCCTTAATACAGTGAGTGTGAAGGCGGCCACCCTTCTGTCTGCACTGTGTACATCTAGGAGTATCGCTGAGTGAGATACTTTCCTTTCCTTTTCCTTTCAAGTCAGTTCCGCTCCCTATCAGTAACTGATTGTATCACTGTGTATTGATTTGTAGAACCTTGACAAATCGATAGCTACCACTTGCTTATAATTTTGCAAGTAAGTATACCCCATACAACAGCCAGTCATTGATTTTTCCCCCTCCATAAGTGTCACTTGACCTAATCATCACTTATGTAAATATCACATCTTATCAACCGCTTTATATCTTTTGAGACAAAATGTAAAATGTGAGTTAATCTTCTCGACTGCATTTTCATTTTTTTTTGGTCAGAATTTTTCCAAGCATATAGACTTTGCACCAGTAGCGGGGAATGGTATACGTTCAATTTATCGTACACAATGTGTCTATGGTTGGAAACCTTTGGTGCCCAATCGACTGCGTCACCAACAGTGGAACCAATAAATGTAAGTATTTACCTATTAATATGCGATGTAGCCTTGACTTGAAATCAAGTGTGCCACGCAAAATAAGTTTTCCCAAGGATGTGTATTGTCAAATAAATAATAAGGCCTATATTTACTTTTTAAATAACGCAAAAAAACACAAATATGATATCTTAACTTAAACATAGTGCTTGAGGTTTTGATATTATATACTCCATAGTTTGAGGCGTCAATATCAGTAACTTTAATAATATTTTCGGGTTTTTTTATTCCAAGAAACAAACACATTTAACACGATTGGAACTAATTTGGGATAATTGAATCTTCATATTTTTCAAATTTCTCAAAAGTGCTAGGTGCCCTATAGCTGAATGTTGCAATATTACGTATTACTCATAGAAACAAGTGTGTAACTTAAAAAGAACGGTAGATGAGGTTATATTTGAAGGTTAAATTGACATTACTTCCCCATCCAATTATCCCAAATTAGTTCCAACGTGTTATTTACTTATTCTTTTTCTTAAGGTGTGTTGAAAAATGTTTTAGTCCTAGCAAAGCATTGTGCATAAAGTTGCCAATGATAACATTGAACTTGACACAATTAACGTTGTATCAGCAATCAGAACACTGAGCGTTTCCATGACATTTTTGCGGTAGAACAAGAAGGTGTATTTATGAAATTCAAGACTGAATCACTGAAAAAGACTTCACGTGCTTTAAAAGAGTTCGTGTATTTTTTCTCCCACCTAAGTGTTATCGAATAAAATTGCAAATGTCCCTTTCATTTTCAGCACGCTGCACACAATGTGAATGTAGCAGCATCACTGATCTACATCATTGGTAATTCTGTGGGCATCATTTTCCTATCGATTGCTCTGTTTATTTTCTGCTACCTCAAGTAAGTACATTTAAATTACGCTACGGTTACTCTACATGCTCTTGTGAAAATTGGGCAGACAGACGCTTTGATATAGGAACGGCATTTGATATATCATACACACCATAAAATCTGGCATGTTCACACGTTATCGAAAAAAATGCTACTGAAGTAAAGGCGGATAGAGTTGTTTTAGATTTCTTGACGTCTTCAAAACGTGATTTCTTAACCTTTGCCTTTAGATAATAAAAATAACGCAGCATTGTCGGCTTGCCTTAGGGTTGGTCAAGGTATCGAAAACACATAAATATCAAACTATTGACTTTGAGAATATCGAGTCACCTACAAACTTATAAGAGTGCATTTCCTAGTACCGGAAAATTCACTTGACCCTTACAGTTGTAAGATGAAACAACCGCTTTTAATAATTCAAAGCGGTCCAAGACGAGAGTGTATCGGATTAGAGACATAGATGACAGGAAAAACAGTAGGCGATTTTTGAAAGTCAGTGATTGCAGGGAAAGAGGTGGTGGGTAGCAGAAAAGGGACGCAGGATTGGAAAATGAATAGATAAGTATTTCAAAATCATAAATTAACATGTACTGGAAATATTCACGCAAGTATAGGCACTTGCAAGAATAGCAAAAACACACACACACACCAAACAATTATAATAAAAACGTTGTGCCCTTTATGGATCTGAACTGAAATAGGAACTAGTCATGACAAAGAACTAAACGTGACGTATACCAACTGATATCATTTGCCTTGACAGAGCGACCATGGAGCTAAACAATCTCCAATTGAAGTATACAATACTTGTGAAAGTCAGCCTCAAAACCATGTTGGCCTAAACCGTTGATGTTTCACATAAATTTCACCATCCCTGAGTTAAGTTTTTCTGTGTTGTCCTTGTGCCTCAGTGGACCAAACTATTTTTGAAGTATTCTTGGCTCAGGATGTTCATTTGGTAGGTAATAAAGCTATCTAACATCAGTTCGAACCCCATTGAAGCCACTATATCAGCTTGAATAGCCAATGTATGACGACTGTCGACAAAAACATCGGTAAAGGCTGACCGATATTCAATGGATCAAATTTCTACACTCTGAAAACTGAAGGGACTACATGGATGAATAGATTGACTTAATGGGTGCTTTTCGATGTATGTGGACATAAATTGGCCTAATTGATCTGCAATCACATTCACACGGCATTCTGTTTCCGTTTGTATTATTTTTCATAAATACTGACAGACTAGCATACATTATAACATGCAGCAGCATTTAAATCTACGTACGTTCCCAGATTCTTATCAAACAGTTTTCCCACAAGCTTCAAATCTAACAGCTTTTCGATGCGGCAAATCTGATAAACCGTTTTAATTTGTGTCACTTATAAAGTACGATCGCTCATACGTGCAATATGCATGGAAGTAATGTACGTAAATTGCATGTGATAATAATAATTCATTATTATGAGCTAGGAGGTAGCAAAAAGCTATCTTTGAGTCACGCTCTTCCTTTGAAGTTTGGATAAAGAAATTAAATCCTAGCAACATTCTGTGTATCAATGTTCTACTTCGAGGGTCGTATTGTAAAATGCAGTCACAGTACTAAAATGCTCTCAAACATATAATACATCAGAGATCGTGACTTGAGCGACCTTCAAATTTGATAAACAACTTCCTACCTTGAACTGCCCGACAGTACATAAATGTGTATCTTTTAAATCTTCCCGTTGACGAGTCGATGAAAGAAAATTGGCTGCGTTAGAGAGTGCTATCACAAGGCCTTTCCGGTTGATAACACCGAATGAATTAAAAATAAAACTACAAATTTCACATCTTTGTTCCTCTTGTCTGACAAAAAACTGTCATCGTTATCAATTTTTAATGATCACTCTTAATGGATGCCGAAATCTATGCATCATAATGTATTGTTGCAATGTTGTCTGCTGAATTAGCTGTTCCTAAAATACAACGTCATTGGTATACAAGCGGGATATATTGAGTGTCCGATGAGTATACGTGAAAGCTCACTCAACTTAATCTGGTGACAAATGCTTCAATAATTGTTCATCTATTCGCACCTCAATACTTTTATGATACCATCGTACACTTTGCCACTTTCCGAAAACATCAACATACACGGGAAGGTTTTGATCCGTAAAATGAGTTTATTGGTTCACACCCCGAAGATCAGGTAAAGCTCTTATCTAGGAATATATGATGGAT
Source organism: Ptychodera flava (assembly GCF_041260155.1). Lineage (NCBI taxonomy): Eukaryota > Metazoa > Hemichordata > Enteropneusta > Ptychoderidae > Ptychodera > Ptychodera flava. Next base: position 35,828,895 of record NC_091943.1, on the reverse strand, counting down.
TTTATTCACACAATAAATCAAGATCATTACAATCAAATCATAAACACGATAACTTACGACCTGGAAAACTGATTTGCATTGTAATGCAATGTATGCATACCGGTTTATATTTTATAGGTCAAAGTTCAAAAGTGAATGACTCTCTCTCAGTCACTGGCTTATTTCCTTCAAACAAATAATAGCTTGTAACCTTCTAACACAGTTATAATTATTTCATTCCTCTTTTTGTATCGGCAACTATCAGCCTCTCTTGGAATGCAACGAAAACTCAGCTTGCAGCATTTATTTTGAGATTTGATATTTTTTAATAAATCTAAATCTTTGCTTCTGTTTTCCTGAAGTAACAGTAAGCAACCATGTATAGGTGTGATTGCATATTTAATAAACTGCCTTCCACTGTTGTGAATACATTCATTTTAATAATTTGAATAATTTGAATGATAGCATAAATTGCTTGCAGCCAGCCGTTGCCCTCTGTCGACAGCTGTTGTAGTTGCGTGGTATTTTTTTGGTACAGAAGCAATAAGATTTGTTTTATATGTGACAGCTCGTCATTCTTCACATAGTAAACTCAATTTATGACACATACGGATCTTTTGTCACTTTTGAGATTTAATGGGGATTTGATTGGGGAAGTATTTATGATTACAGATTTACAATCACAAAGAATTATGATAATTCATCAGCTGATATACTGGATATGAATTCCAGCGTGCTAATATTCACAAGTAGGGGTCAGTAACCGAAAACAAAACTGTATTCGGAGCTATATTATTCTCTTTATTAAAGAAATTCCTCAAAACATGCATGATTTTTGTAGGCCTACCTACCCCTTGATGGTAGGTAGCATGAGACTATGGTATTTGTTTTATCGAACAGACAAAATGCACGATCTCTGAAATAAGTGAGTCGCTTATCGACTAAAGTTTCATCTGCTATTAAGAGGGACTCTTTTCATGTTCCATACTTGAACGCACTGGAGGATTTGCTTGGCTCGGTGGAGTAGTGAAATTGCCATGCATTGACATTTTAATTCCAATGTTCAGTCCTCAAACGTAAGTACCTCTTGCATACAGTAAAAATGGCTGGTTTACATTGATCAGTACCTTTAATTGAAGCTCCAGCATAATGTTCCGTTTCTACTTAATCTCGATAATACGATAGGCCCAAGAGTCTTACAATTTTTCATTCGCTAGATTTCTTCTTAGAATTTTTTTTGTTGCCACTCGTTTATATATTCAGCTGCACTTCCCTCTTCCGTTGAGATCATACTTTGATAACACTTAACTGTCGTTTCTTTTCTCCTATAACCTCGTTAGTCTGTAAGAATCTGTGTAAAGGACACTCAGACGTTCCATCCATCTTCATCATTACTTTCTGTTTTAATTTGTTCGGATATACATCTTTTCTTTTCAATCCAAAAATATCGACTGTTACTCTATTCAGCTGGCACTACTGAACCTTGAATTTTATATGAATATATATCTTTCTTCGAGAGATTCTTATGGTTGTATCTTTCTTCTATACATCTTACTTCCCTTATTCTTATTTAGTCACATATTTTAAGGATCGAGCATTCTTTATTCCTATCACGATTAAGCATTGATTTTGTCATGGCCGTCTGGGATACCCTTTCGTTTATCATGTAATCTTTCACTATTTCCCTGTTTTTATTTTGTATAGGAGGGAATAGTGAAATGTATGTGTTTTGAAATAGTGAAAAATTGATTTCAATGACAAAGCTTCAGCTACTTATAAGCAAGTGCCTCGCGTTTTCTCGGGGAGAAGTTCATATGAAATCTTGTACTGCAAAGGTTAAAAGGGTTTACCCAACTGCGCACGTGACGAAGGTATTTTGTCCGATATATCTCTATACACGTCGCATATCCCGTGTCAATAACAAAAACTGCCTCACACATTGAGAGCATGTACGGTTGATATATGGACACTCTATCCAATAGTTTACTGCTTTCTCTTGTGAACCAGGGCTAACAATATATCTCAATTTCTCTGAGTAACTGTGTTAATGAATATAAAACGTGCAACTTTTCCTCTTCTTGAAGTGAGTCAACCGATTCAAACAGAACCAAAACGTTTATCGATGGTTATCTGTGAATTACCCACCAACGTTTTCCATTCCGGAAGAAAAATTGTCGTTGCTATCTCAGTAAAATGAAACCTGGACCACTTGATTTCGACGATATACTTAATATTTTATCATGATTAGTGTCATACTTGTCTTCCGGCGCATTCATTCCCTATTTGTCTCGTAACGAAAATTTGATGAGTCTAACCAAGATGGCAAATAACTGGATTTAATCTGACCCTCAGACCAGAAATTTCGTGCAGTGAAAGCGAAAATTTTAATGCATTTGTATTTTGTTCATTATTTCATCATCATTTATGTTTTCCCTTTTTTATGTTTGGTCGGTTTACGATCAGCTACTTAGGTGTCACGTGAACATTACAGCTGGAATAAGTCACTTAACCCTTTCGATGGACGTATTACGGTGACAAAAAAACATACAGAACAGAGACGTTACGATGCTTTCACCTGACTAGGTGTCCATGGTGAAAATTAAGCTAGTTTGCTCAGTAATCATTGCGTCATATCTTACTGTTCTTTGCTGATAGGCAAAGCCATGTGAACAAAATTTCCAGATGATGGCAGATGCCTCTGTGTTTCCAGAACACAAATCACATGATACAAGTCAATGAACTCCATTTTCACGGTTCACTTAGATACGTTCGGCAAGGAAATCAACTTGCATTTCTTTGGTACGTTTTGCTTTGTATTTAAAGCGATGCCAGGGTAAACAAGTCATCGAGATCCTGCTACAGTGACTATAAGATTAAAACTGACACACTCCTTTGATGTTAACGTTATGGCGTGTTAGGCAGCGAATATGGGCTTTCTCCAATGCAAATCCGCCGGATGGGGTCGTTGTGAAATTAATGGAACGGCATGTCACCAACCTTATAGTCTTAACGCTTTTGATCGAGTTTGCACTTAGCACGTATAGCGTTGTGACGCTTGATGCTCTCGACTCAGTTTGAGATTAAGGGTTCAGCGTGAACAAAATGTGCCGATGTATACGTACCGAGTATATTTCTGGTTACGTAGTATGAATGAGAGCGGTTTATTTTCCTATCATCATTAACAATCGTTACATCTAATATATCGTACATTAAATTGAATCGTCTTGTCGCCGCTCGGACGTGTCCAGTCAAGTATTAGTCATTATCGACGGTTCGCTAACTCTTGTGTGTATGTTATGTTCATCTAGAACAAGTAAGATTTATACGAAACTGCCTGAGTCTATCGGTTTGCAATCCTTGTATTTAAGTATTCCTACATTCTTTCCGATGTTTGATTATCAGTCATAATATCAAGTAATACAGTTACTTATTTGACGAACTGATCTTGTGAAATTCGTTTTGAAAACTAACTTAGTTATGAAATTTAACGCCTGGTGTTGTAAACCACTACAAATGAAAACGAAATTTACAAGAGCAAGGCATTTGTATTTCTGCCCATCTAAAATTTTAATAATGGGAGTTTTATCGGTACAATATTGACTTCAACGTCCTTCCACGGTTTGGTTTCTTCATCATCGTATGACGTACACATTCAGCACAGGAATGTAATTGAGTCGGTCACACAAGATGGTCCAACAGCCTTGGTAGTCTGATTGCAATGGTATAGAATGAACGCAAAGAACCGATGAAGTAATATTATGTGGCTTCGTTCGTATATAAGATGGAGACAGGAGTAGCATTGTCCTTTCCGCGTGTTGAATCAGCTGCACAGTATTAATCTATGAACAAAACGTCATTAATTACAGATACACAAATACAGTGTTATTTTCGTCTGAATTTGGGGTCATGACATCTTTATTGTCCTTCATCATTTCAGTAGAAGATGGTTTTCAGACATACTGAATGCCTTCAACTTTGAATGAAGCCTTTCAAAGAGATCGCCTGCATATATTGAAAGATATACGTCAATCGGATAATTGATAGTTCCTTATGCTCAGTAGCTAAATTTCCGTGTAAACAAACCCTAAATACCTACCAAGCGAATGGAAGAGGAAAATTGCCATACATTTTGTTCCGCAAGCAATATATTTGAAATTGATATTCGCACTGTAATTTTTCGAAATTTGATTGAATCACAGTTTACGTCATTTTTTAACATGAGCTGTTTGTCACCGTCTTAATTTCATTTTTTATCGAAAATACTTCAGTATTACATAGACGGATGTACAATGGCACCAAAATTCTAACGTAGGCTTTGCCGCGTACGTCATACAAGTAGTAAAATCACCGTTTATCTAATCGATTGACATAGACGTGAATACGTTACAGGACATGGTGGTTACGTCTTTGACGGTATCTGATCTCATTCCTTGGTTGTACGACACTCATTGTGTTGTACGCTTTCGTCGTCAGCTTTCATTGTATCGTCTAATAGTACAAGTGCTATCCGTACTTTGATCGGGTTACTTTTGACGAATTTGTGAGTGGATCACAGTTCTTCATGAATCTTGCCAGAGGAATTTATCACTGTCCGTTCGTCGACGATATTCTATTTTTTTGCGTCTGAATTTGTGTCAATGGCGACTAATTTGGTTTGTGAAACTAAGCTTGTATGGTACTCAATATATAAGTGTCGATAAAATCCTTTCTTTAAAGTCACACCTCGGGTTTCTTTGCAAGACGCCTTCAAAACATCCCTCAGACGTCACCTATTGCCTCATTGACGCATGCATCAACTCATCATTCATTTCCGCGTGGTCATTTACACTTGTTTATACGCGTATACTGGTTTATGTGTTTGCGTGGAGCACATATATTCTGCATGATAGATCTTCGGAGACCTGCCCGCTGTTTGTTCGTCTGTGTGTCCCACAGCATGTACACGTGTCTATGTCCGTGGCTAAATTGTTATGCCATCATCCACTCAACAATGTTCCCTACATCCAAAAAATTATTTACCCGCACTTTATTTCATAAAAAGCTGATGATATGCATGGTTAATATACGTAATAAAAAGAACCAGAAAAACAATACTTGCTTCTAGTTGCAACTCGAAAATGAATGAAATGTGAAGAAATATTGTTTATGCAAAGGGACTATGGGACTAGTACAATAAAGGAAAATATTTCATGATATTTTAAATAAGTAACTATTTTAGGCCTGAAGAATACAGAGTCCATTATCAGCTACTGTACAATTCAACACTATCCCGGTGGGTGTGTTCGTATTTAGTCATCAGGAAAAGGGGCAGGTTTTTTATCAACTTTATCTCTGAGCAAATTGACTGTGTATAACTTTTAAAGCAGAACAAATGACTAAAATCACATAAACAGTCAATGTCAACAACCACTAATGCGAGAACCAGGGATTGAAAACTGCCCCTCTAAACAAGCACTGATTACTACCATGTGAGAAAGTTGCCAGGCATTTTTCAGGAGTGCCCTGTTTGTATGTTAGATGACCGTACCCTGCCTATTGTTAACGAATTTACGTACAAAATTTTGTCAGGTAGACCGTAATACAAGACCAGCTGTTGATGCGCACGACCTGAAATTGGAGAAATAATAATAATACATCAACGCAATTGGCCGAAGTTGATCCGGCTCGTCAATGATGTCGATCATTGCTGAGTACTATGATATTGGAATATATTTCCGGCCCATATTGATTGATAATTGTGTAGTTTAGAATAAATGTTGTGTCTCAAGGTGTACCGTGTCAAATGTTGTACAACACATGATACGGAATAATTGAGTTCGAGCATGATAAACCGCAATAAATTTGATGACACTTTCATTATAGAAATACATGCCGTAAACTGATATGTTAATATCGCCATTCTCTCTAGTAGTTGCACACATCAACTCAGACTCAGTGGGTTCACTTCAGGTTAGGATACCTTTCAGAATAATTGCTCCTCTCAAAATCACCCTAAAGTATATAACCCGACCTGACAATGTACGCAGAACACGCATATGTTTTGGATAAAAGAGATGTAAAAAATTAACAATTAGAATTTTTCCTTTTTGTCAGGTGCCTTTCCAGTACTCGGATATCCATTCATAAGAATCTAATAGCTTCGTTTATCCTGAAGGCGATTACACAGATTCTACATCTACACCCATTCATGTTCGCCTACACAGGTCTGCCAAAAAGCTGGACCGGTAAAACGCCCGAGAGCCTCTATTTCGTTCAGGTAAAGTATCAACATTTGTTTTCTGAGTGGGAGTTTTCGCGAGAAGTTCCAGATTGTTTAATTTTTGAAGTATATATCACGATTAGAACAAATTTGGGATAATTGGATTTCATATTTTATAAATTTCTCAAAGGTGTTAGGTGCCATATAGTTGAATGTTGCAATAATAAAAATTACTCATAAAACAAGTGTGTAATGTAAAAAAGAAAAGCAGATAAGATTACATTTGTAGATTAAATCGACATTACTTCACCATCCAATTATCCCAAATTAGTTCTAATCGCGTTAAATGCTTCATGCTGTCACCCCCACTGAAACAGCGAAGTGGTATAGCCAATAAGTGATGACGTCCGAAAATTGCCGTACGCGAAACACAAGACGCCTAGTAATTGCGGCACTGACTAATTACTAAAGTTAACATAAAATAAATTTCCAACTTTCTTCGAATCACTTTCACGATATCCGTCTGCCTACTATTTGTGTCAGGTGAAGCCAGTGGCGGGAGGAGGGCAGGAATTGGCGTTAGCTGACCAAACTGTAGGAACGGAGCGAGTGTAAGCACAGGTATAAGACTAGCTGAAGAAGACATTGATAAATAGGACAACACAATAAGAGGAAATGAAGTGAAAATTTGGACCCTTCTTTTCGATTATTTCCCCCTGAGTTTCGAAGCCCCAAATTCCAAACTCTTGCCCCCAGAATAACTTATCGCCCCTTTTAGAACGCAGCCTTTGATATTATTTCGATAAATACACTTACACTTTTGACGTCATCACTTACTGGCTATACCACTTCTACCACATTGCCCTGATACATTCTGTTGATCACCCACCGGCAATATGACGTCAGATGAACATGACGTTGCTGTGATTTTTCCAAAGCAGCACCATGACAATCAATATGTTTTAACTTGTATCTAATTTACATAGTATTCGACATGAGCAGCTGGGAAGCGAAACATGCGAATATTTGACAATTGCTACCTATATATATTTTTTTATGATCCATCTTTTCAAATGCATTGACAATGTCACAGAAGTACTAAATTTCCGAAACGTCGTTTGCTTGATAAACGGGAGACTTTTCTGTCACAGTGACTGTTATCACATACAGCACCAGTCTTCGGCAATTGTGTCGCAGAGCATTGAACTAAATACCACGCTTTTTTCGAATTTCGAAGAAGAATGGTTTGGCAAAATGTAATTTTACATCTCATAAAATTTATTACTCGTACTTTGTACATTTCTGCCTGTTTAATATTCTCGCGGCGATCGCCCAATCTGTGTGAACGCAATCATCAGCGACTAATACAGTGGTTTAAAGTGACGCTTTCGTACAGTGGCATTATATGATGTCGCACACGAAAATAAAATCATTTTCAGCGTAAATATTCTTCCCAGTGACGTCATTCTCCAACTCTTGCTCCTTCCCTTTAAAGAACTCTAGGTATACCCTAGTATGTCTTGGTAACTTTGTAGTATTTTTTTGTTTTGCAAATCGACTACGTTTGCTCGATCTGCTTGTCCAAAGCGTAGCCGGGATATTTTTTCCGGCCGGATACAAAAGCGTTTTGTGGTCAAAGGTTGGAACGTATTATGCAAATATTTCAAACCTATAATGCCTTGATTTAGAGTCTTCTCAAACAAGCTGTGTTGTCTCCTGAAATAAACCCTATACAACAAATGCTTGACTACCTCCAGCATAGACAGGACAAATCTATCAGCAGTTTTTCTAAAGGTATACAACCCCTTTGCAAACATAAGAAAAACCTGCATTGCATTTTTTGGACACAATGACATACAGTTTTGGCACAGATAGTATTGTCCGTTCTGTCTATGGTTTGGGTTAAATTTTGCATCATCTTGGATTGCAGTGTAACCTTATGAGACATCTACGGCGTGAATAGTCCATTCGCAATTATTCGTACAATGAAAACGTTTGCTGGGCGAATAAAGACGAAAGACGAAAAGACGACAATTTTTGCAGCATTTTTGTTCAGTGTATCAAGTACAATCATGGGTTTTCTTCCTATAACATTTTGAAATACCAAGCATTGGGTTTGAAAAAAACAGTCAAAAGAACAGTTAGAGAGCCTTTAAGATACATGGTGTTTGAGATAAGGTGCATTGCAATGGCAACAATGGGAAAAGGACGTTGATGCTCAATCAACACCTAAAAACACCCTTTCTCCAACTGCACCATCTATGGACATTCATGACTATAGTTTTAGAAGTACTCAATGATTAATCTCGAATGCCATCTTTGTCTTTCAGCCCGAGTACTGTCGACCCGTTCTGGCATTTTACTACTACTCGTCATTTGCTAATCTGGCCTGGATGTTTGTAGAGGGTCTGTTTCTATTGTCAAGAATCACCATCAGTGTGTTCAGCAAAGATCCCAACTTCATCGTATTCTACATCATTGGATGGGGTAAGTAATACATCCCAATTAGACTTTTCCACAAATTAAGGCTTTATCTCTTAATAACCGAGCATTCGACAGAGTTTTAGGTGCAATATTCCCCTCGTATATCCAGCTGTCACAGTTACCTTTGCATTTCACAATAATAGGCGTGGAATCTAATAGCAGTGTTTGCTTATTTATCCAGCAATCTCTTATGTTATTGTTGCTATGCGTACTTTATTTCAGTCTGTCCGATACCCTTCACCCTGACATGGGCTCTTGTTCTGCTGTACAACGATGATGCTGAATGTTGGAGTACACAGGATAACTGGAAATATTTCTGGATATTACACGGACCCATGACTGCCTACCTATTGGTAGGTAAATGATTTGAATAACTTTCAATGCGATGTAGAATTTTCTCTAATTACAATGGCGAAAAATAATTTTTGAATAATCACCCCACACTACCCCTGAAGGTGATTTTATCAAATCTCCACACAGTTGCCTTACAGTGACTTGTTGCTCATACCAATAACCAATTACATGGATAGCAAAATACTCAAAGCCGTACGAAGACGATGACAGTCGCAATATTTATAGCAAAAGTTATCAAATTCAATGAAGCCAAGAAATCAGAAGTGCGGTTCAGTTTCGTGATTGGCGCAAAAGTAATCAACGAATTTGCCATCGTGGAACCAGCTATGGGTAATGCAAAGAACTTGTTCAACCTTTCTTCTAGGAACTGAGATTTATGGACAGCTTTTAATGCATTTTTCATTTCTTCAAGGCAAACTTTGTGTTTCTGATCGCCATTGTGTTCATTTTGGTGACCAAACTTCGAGCAAGTAATGAAGAAGAGACTGCACAAGTCAGGTATGTTTAAAAATTCTGTAACTCTGTATTAATGTGACACTCTACAAAGGATTAATGAGAAACTTCTAAGAGTTGAAGATACTTGGTCACTTCAAATTTGAATACATCCATATACGGTCATCAAATTTGAATATATCCATATATGGTAACAGAGTCACCTGGCCACGGTTAATTCTGCCAATAAAACGTCAGACGCACAGGATTGCGGATGGCGAAGGCTTTTGCTTAACCTCGGAGTGATTATCAATTATCGGATACTCTGAATATGGCTGATCGTTTGCTTATATTCTAAAGATAAACAGTGTTATGATTGTGATGACATTTTGCTGCAAACATTGTGAATGTACCATTGGACAACATCACATTGTCTCGAAAGTCGTCGACTTTAATACAAGTTTGAATATCGGAATGCGAAATAGCATCTAAAAGCTGACAAATAACAAACTATTCTGCCCTTATTTTAGTTCGCTTAGGAAAGAAAGGTACTACATTTTTATTGGGACAAGCATTAACACTGACTGTTTCACTACTTTCCATGGAGTTAGTGTCCAGATATCACAAAATGGATCCCTAGGAAATTTACATGGAATTCTTTTATTTGAGCAGGAATTCTAGGATAGGTCATCTGAATGATAAACAATCAAGCGCGTAATGTCTCCGTCTTATATTTGTGTTGACAGGAAAGCTACAAAGGCAACGGCTGTGTTGTTACCCTTGCTGGGACTCACCAACCTGTTGTTTTTCTTCGACCCGGGCACAGACATCGGAGAGATGAAAACCGCGGTCTATAACGTAGTGCAGGCTATTTTCAGCTCTACACAGGTAGTTAAACCCTTATATAATGAAATTTTGCTTTCATTTGATTGAGAAAACATAATAGTTATACCCGACTAAAACGTAATCAGTAATGTTATCCTAACTTTCACAGGACTGTGACAACATCACACAGTAACCGCCCATTGTTGGATGGCAGACCTGCCAATATTTTCCTCATGACTTTTAGCCGGGAAATGCATAGTCTTAAATTGCGACACACGTAAATTACCACGTGAAGAGATGGACCAACCGAGTTAAATGCCGAGAACTCTTTTTAGATCATATGGCAGTTTGTAAGACATTCTACTTCCCCTTTCTCTTATGTGTTATGTGGAAAAAAAATCGCGTACACTGAGTACGTCAATTTGTGTAACGCTTTTATTGAATGACTGGTCTACCCGTCACTATCGGGTTGAAGATTGAGCTGAATTCAGTCACGGTCCCTATAGGTACATAATTTAGATGAAGTATGAAACATGGGAGCGACACGGAAACTGGAAGTGACAAAAAGGATTGTATAATGTCGATAGTATAATAGGGCATTGGTAACATGCATCAGTCACTTGCGAATGTTGATAATGACAATTATGTAAAGTGCGGGCCTTAGAGACGGATGACATGATTTAGAAATTTTACATGCATTGAGGAGACACAATCATGCACAAGTATTAGACCCAGATCCTAACTAACATGACATTACCCAAACGACGATCAAATATATATTCCTTGCGTATTATTCAATTCGATAACCTATTTTAGATTTATATGTTAACTCGAATAACGGGTTCGATTCTGCAAACACCAATTTGAAAGTCTGAAGAGTGTGTAATGAGATATTGATTTTGATCTCTCTTTCTGACATCATTTAGCGTGATAAGTCATACCACGCTCATGTCGCTCAACCCATGGAGTCATACTAGCATAGTTTATAGCATATGCGTCAGGCTGACTTTTGTTTTGTATCCTTGCACAAAGCTTCATGCTGGGATGGAATGCGTGATAGGGCTGCAACCAAGGTTACCACTACGCGTGCAGGGTCACTGACATAGCGATATTTAAAAGCTGTGAAGATTCATCAAAAGGGATTTTTATCAAGAGCGATGACTGAGTTGTTTACGGTTGATAACCTCGATTTCTTGGAAATATTGTACTCGTCGCTCTTGAGGTGTTTCAAAATAAACCATGATCCCTTTATAGTCTTCTTCTGTCCTGCTCTAATTCATCTTTCACACTTTTGCTTCCACTCACAAACCCTCTTGTTGTTGTTGTTGCAACATGTATGTGGTTTATCGTGCTCATTGAATTTTTCACTTGCTCTGTTATATGCCATACCATTGCCTGAAAATCTTCACCCGGGCATTCCATTTACAATCTTAGCATGCCAGTAGAAGAATCGGACGCATTAAGTACTAGACTCAAAAAACAGCAATTGTGATGATTTTGCCAAAGAAAATTTTTCTCGGAATAAGGAACGCGCTGAGTGATATGTTCATGGTACAAAATGTTAGTTCATTTAACTTTTGCTATCTACCCCAGGTGGTTTTAGAATGTCTGAATCTTGCAAAGGTTTAGCTCCCTATCCCGTACCAACTAAAGGATCGCGGCTATTGGTGATTACAATGGCAAGAGATAATAAACGATGACTCAGTGTAACTAGTCAAGCCAATACATTTAAAAAAGTTAAAGCCCTCTTCTACAGTAAGTGTAACAGCTCTAATTTCAATGATTTGGTCGTTCAAACTATTCTTGAGTGTGCCGCTTTCGAAAGTCATTTTCTTAGCAAGAGGAAATCACATCAATGGAATGGAAAATTTCAATGGAACGGGAGGCAGGGGAGAAAAATGTTAAATTTTTCACAACCCTCCAAGCATCAGCCAACGTTTTAGGACCCCCTCAAGTTGTAAAAAAAAGAACGATTGAAGGTCCGTGGCATTAACATTAAATCTATACGCACATACGAAGATTTATTATGTACTATCCATCTGTGAAAACAGATTGAGCATCGTAAAAACAGGAAGAAAAATAGAGGAACGAAATTCCTGGAAATCTCCAGAAGAATAGCTGTTGTTCATATGAAGGCGAAAGGTCAGACAGTGAAGGTGACATTGTGTTTGAGAAAATGGGTCAAAATAGAGATGTTTTAGCCCTAAGGGTATCGATGGCAAAGTGATAATGGAGCGCCCAAACTGTAACTAGCTTTGGGAGGGTTGTATATTCCTGAAGGTTGTCATATTCATGAAACATGAACAACAAATGTGACTCTTGAATGTACACTGCTTTACTTTGACATACATTGTTAGTTCAGGAAAGACCTTTAAATACTGGTGGTTTTTTTGCATCGATCCATTAGTTTACTCAAATTCTCTCCGAACAGCAATAACTTTGGTCAGTTGGTCTTTTGACAGTGTTTCGCTATAATATATTTTTGACAATACATTCAAAATCCATGCGTATCATTCTACATATTCGGATACAGGACTCATCATTGATCATACGAGTTCTCCTCACGAGCTCTAGAGATGGCATATAGTGAAAGTATTCTATGGTTGAAGTATGCCAGATTACTGGAAGCCTTCCAACAGCGTCAGATAAGAGTAGACCTCATATTTGTTCGGTAAAGATTTTTAAAAATTATTTCGAATTGGTCCATTAGTTTACTCAAATTCTCTCGAAACGGGGCAATAACATTGGTCAGTTGGTCGTTTGCCGTTGTTTGAACTGAGTACGTTTCAGTAGCTTTAGTGAGAGAATAACTTCTGTCGTCAAACTATTTCTTTCGTGTTATCACAGGGGAACTCCTCAAGCTCCTGTTTTCTCCAAAAAAGAAACATATGTAGAAGCCAAACTTTGTTAAAAGAGTACAAAACAAAAATTTTCATTACTTATTAACATCCCACCCCAGCGTGCGTGAATTAGATATATAAATTGCTGTGCTCGTTAGCTGCGTCATAATCCATGAGTCCTTCCACAACTATCCACAAAGGTACAATTTGCATCTCTTGTGTCCAAAAGACACTGTAACTGATTTGCCCTTCCTTAATTAGTTTGTCCAAAAATACTTTAATTTAGTTCATCCTTCCGAAAGGGGAGTCCTGTTGTATCTATGACCATGATTATAATAGTCCAATCAAATGAACAAAACCCGTTATTTGCTTTCAAAACAGGTGTACGTGACTTTCCTTCAAAGTTTTGAAAGACTTAAATATGAGTTCCGCGTTGTAAAGATTTTGACAGCGACCATAGGAGTCACGTATACTTGGATCAATCATTGAGCCACTGTTTTTGTTAATTATCACCGGCTTTAATAGTCACAATCCAGCTGTTATATTAATATTCCGTGTGTCTGTGCTAATGAAGACCCTAAAAGGGTAAACTCTTGTATTTCTTCGCAATATAAAGGTGTGGGGGAGTGCCTTAGGCAAGTAATGTATTCGTAAACTCGAAATCCTATCCATAGCATAAACAATATAAATAAAAATTAAACGCATTGACCAGGCACTTTCTATGGTTTGATATCGATTTTGTATGTGTTTTAGGTACGTGTACGAAGTTTCCTATGCGTCAGAGTGCCTTGAAAAAATGTATTTGCAATAAGCAGAGTCTGAATAAACTGAAAGTGATTCATATTGTAAACAGATTTGTAATAAGTATACAATTGCAATCGGTAAACAATCCATGGCGATGTCGTGATTAAGAACAAAGATCGAAATCATTTTTTGTTTCTCATTTCACATTGTCCTAAGCAGCCCAGAAGTGTCATAGTATGTATCCAAACAGGTAGATTATATTTCTCCTGAGAACAACACCGACTAGATTTAAGAATATCCATATTATGACGATGGTGCTTTCAAAAATGGTCTCTTTCTCCATAATCACTCGTCATCCACTGCAATACACGAGGATAAAAAACATATTCGTTTTTTGTATACAGTATGGTGTTGTCAAATGCTACCGGAAGGATGAAGTTGAGAAACAACTTGTAAAATCATGTTGCATTCGGAAATTATATGTCTTTTGCGAATGAAATGAAAGTTAATACATTGCAAAAACTGATCGATTTGGTGTTAGTACGCCAGCGTTATTGCTCATTATCTCAACTTTAATATTTTAAACAAAATAATTCAAGTACAACCAATAATTTCAGGTTAGGTTATTCAGAGTTATTCTAGTCAGGGCTATTAGTTATCAACGATAGGAAACTTAATAATTGTCTTTCTGTTTTTTGAAACTGTATCACGTCATCTAATGTACGGACAGGTTACAACATTGTCATAATATTCATGGTGTTTCAAACACGAACAGACTTTAAAATCCTATTGCCACCTTTGGAAGGCGTTAGTTACGTGTACAGTAACATTATCTTCTTCTCTACATGCATCAAAACCTCACCAAAATATCGCAAAACATCATTTTGAGTGTCATAAAATCTTTAATGTGATAGTTTGGCGTATTAAATTTTAAATGTGGCATATATCACATCACACATAAGCAGTTCTAGTGGCATTTATATTCATCTATTATTTTCTTTCAGGGCATACTTGTCGCCATTCTGTACTGCTTTCTGAATAATGAGGTGAGTAAATGTGAACTGAAAAAATAGAGTTTGTAACTAGACTGTGGCTATGTAACATATATTATAATTCACACGTGAATTTGAATTATGTGAGGATTAGCATGAAACAGACAATGTGCACTGCTGTAACCATGATTAAAGCATCGGTTGAAAGTATGGTAGATGCATCATCTCAAAGTGACTACCGCCAATCTTTGATCAAACACATTACGCTTGGAGGATGTAGCCAATACTATACGCGCCGAGAAATGTTATGGTTTAGCCTGAGAGGTTAGCATTTTGCCAACTTCTTTTGAACGCCCTTAAATTTGTTTATTTCCAAATCCTGATTTAACAAACTTTGGAGGACCTTCAATAAAGCGACACATTTTGTGGTTTTGTTCTCTTTTGTTTGTGGTTTTGTTATTTTTAGCATTTTATTATTTAAAGAATAGTTTTTAGTGACTGTTTGATGCTCAGAGGAAGTTTGGAGAGATTGCTCTACAACTAAGATTGGTGAAAACGTTAATTCCGAAGTATTCTATTATGCTGTATCGACGAGTCACAAATATTAGGACTTTAGATGTCTTTCCAGGGCCTTTCCCACCCTCATTGGCCAGTGTCTGATATAATTGTACTTCCGTATTCTTATAAAAGCCCACCCTGAAGAGTAGAGTTTTTTAAAAATGAACTTTGTTATATTATACTGTATTGTATTGTCTTATCTTGTGTAGTATAAAGAGTTGTATTGTGTAGTATGGTATTGTATTGTATTGTGGTGTACTGTGGTGTATTGTGTTGTATTGTATTGTATTGTATTGTATTGTATTGTATTGTATTGTATTGTATTGTATTGTATTGTATTGTATTGTATTGTATTGTATTGAATTGTAGTGTAGTGTAGTGTAGTGTAGTGTAGTGTAGTGCAGTGTATTGTATTGTATTGTATTGTATTGTATTGAATTGTAGTGTAGTGTAGTGTAGTGTAGTGCAGTGTATTGTATTGTATGGTGTATTGCACTGTACTGTACTGTACTGTACTGTACTGTACTGTACTGTACTGTACTGTACTGTACCGTACTGTACTGTACTATATTGTAATTCAATGCATTGTATATTACACAGAGAATATAGAGATGTATAGCAATAATATATATATATATATATATATATATATATATATGTATAGCAATAATATATATATATATATATATATATATATATATATATATATATATATATATATATATATATATATATATATATATATAATGTTGTTTATTTCTGCTCTCCGTTAAATTTTAGGTTCGCTTCACCATTCGTCGTAAATTAACCCGATATCGCAGAGACAGGAACCAACGGGACCGTCGTCGCTTCTCAAAAACGTCAACCTATCTCATGACGTCATCAACCGAGGTATTTCTTTCAATGTTTCGAAAGAGGGCCAGCTCCGGGTCGACTGCGACTAATACACCGTCTCCTTCCCCGAGAAACAGGCATAGAATAGCACACGAAAGACTGAATAATGTTGAAATGAAATGTATCAATGTTGCAACCAATGGGCACCCAGAACCCTATGCACTTTGACCTTTCAAATATTCATAGACACCTGTATGTGGTGCACTGTGTTTTTAAATCTGTCTCATCCCAACGATGGTGGTAGCACTAAATTCACTTCATACATCATTGTTACATAACACGAACATGAGAACAATATAAAACGGAATGTGAAGTGAGCACCAACACATTGTGAGTACGCCATCAACCTAGTGTGAATGAGAGCAAACTCACTTTTTTAATATAGTACGTATCAAGGCTAAGCGAAGTGTAATAAAAGTTATCAAACAATGGCTATGCCTTTCACGTTGAGAATCTTAATCTGAAAGAAACGTTCACATATTAACCATAAAAAATATGGTTAATTAGGTTTTGAAGGGAGAGAATGATATTATAATTCATGCTCCTTCCTCTGATAACTTATATACGTACAAATTATGGCTGAAAAGTTGTCTCTCCAGTACTATCTCGCATGATATGTCTTTAATTTCTAATCCAATAGCTTTCAATTTGCTTACATATATGAACAAATAAAAACAGTGCAGTGACAGAGTCATATCATCATTTTTTCGGTTGTGGGACATGCTGCAAGGATTTGCTTCTTGTACGAGAAAGTTCTCCTTTCTCAAATCCTATTAAAGAAGTAGCTAAACGAAGCTCTTTCTCTAATTTTCAATGTTGTCTCAACCGTGTTTTCTAGTTTATCGGTATACTGTCTTCAGGTTTCTAGAGTTTTTTCATAGAATCCACATCATTGAAATCAGTAAACCTCTTAGCATTATTTTATAATGCGAGACCACCGACTATTTAACATTCCTATTCTCATATCAATTATTAACTGAAATGCTTCTGTTATAATATTATGTATAAGATTTTGCAACAGCAACCACAAATTAAAAAATCTCATTTGTATTATTTCTAGATTGTTTTCAGTTTGGTATTCGCAGAGTTATAACACTACGCTATTTTGAAAAAAGGACTTTGGTAAATATCGCTGTAATATTGTTGCCTATTATCTATTAAATGGTTAACTTTACCTTCAAGAAGACAGTTTATACAGTAGCATATGCAATGAAAATGACATATAGTTCTTCATATCGTAAATATCTGACTAAAGGTACCTAGAATGTGAATACTTTTGTTCTAATCGATAATGGTAAACGAGTGCCACGCGGTAAGTTCAAACGTCATGAAAAGTTTTACAGTCGTTGGTTGACAGTATCAATTGTAACCCACCCTATATTGGCAGAAGGATCATGACTTATCGTCATTGAACATAACAGTTGCAAAAATGGTAAACAGCATCATGAAGTCAAATTGAAATACAAGTACATATACAAATTATCCCTGTTTAAGAATGAAAAAACGAATCAAAGGGTAAGAGACCACAAGTGGTGTTCGTAATGTCCTAAAATGAGGACATTTCTTCTCTTTCAATAACATTGTCACTCTCATTAGGCTTAAATAAACACCCTTCATGGAACGTCATTATCCCAGACATTGTGTTCAAACCTTCATACGCAAATGCATGTTGTTTACAAAGTGTATCTTACACTATCTTCATTTGATCACTGTATTGCGAGTGAAACCCTGGAGTCATCTACGTCATCCATATTCTCTTTAAAAAATGAACATGGCCTCGTGCCTTTTTAAACATCGCCAATGAGTTGTCAAATTCAGCCTAAATTAACCTCTGTAATCATTGCAGTAATTATCGGTATTTATCGCGGTGGTAATTTCCCTTAGGGCACAGAACTCCAGCGGTAATATCGCACCAGGGCAATACTTACCATGCTAATTGTCATACATTACTTCCCAAGAGGGAGTGCAAATGAGATCTGACGCCCATTGAAAGCATATTACCTCTTAATAGATGTAAACCTTAAAGATGGATAAAATTGGTCATATATAATTCATAGTTAATAGAACGATATCGTGACGTTGACTTTATGGTGCTACTCCTGTAATCTTGACGACAAAAGAGCCAATATTGCTGATGGGATCCTTTAACTTACTGTTCAAAAATGTAGTACATCAGCAGACGCGTTATCGACCATTATCATATTTCGGTTGAGGAAGTTATTTGCTCATTTTCAGTACTTAATTTGGTGCTAAATGTTCGATAACAAGTTGCTCGTTTCTTGATGTCGGTCTAGTTCTTATGTCAGTACGAAGGGAAACGAGACAGATTAAAGTTGAAGGGTTGCAATTTGTGACCAAATTAAACATTAGTAGGGGAAAATTACGTACCTTTCAAGGACTGATGATTGAATAGTTCGCTAAGGATTTTTGCATTCCAAGGAAAACTTTTACAGGAAATCTTCTGTTCAACTATTCCATCTCTTCATATAATATTTAAAAATTAAATCAATCTATCAATCCTTTAAGAAACGGTTTCATTGCAGCTTGTAAATTAAGATTAAAGCTATATAGCATTAGAAATATTTGTTGAGATACAAGTTTCTACCACTTGTTAGAGTTGCATTGATTGTAATATCTAGTTTCACTCAATAAACATTAAAGCACGTTTATAGTCAAGCAAATCACACTCTTCAATTTCACGTTAATAGGTCAATTAGTAGGTTCTTTTAACAATTTTATTAATAAAACTGGGGACACGTGACATTTAAACAACAATAACTGTACCCCTTTCCACTTAAAGTAAATGATATATGTAAAACTTAACACCCCAAGTATCCTCCATGTCATTGTAATTGCAATACGATTCTATAGAATTGTCTTAGCTGCACGTGGTATACAGATCATCATAAGGTAGTGGGCCGCGTACCATACTAACAATCGAAACAAGTTCTCTCTAATCAACAACACCAATACATATTTTTATCATAATAAAGATTGTGTTGACTGTCTATGCTATGTTCATTATGATAAATATTTCACCAACATTTCTTGCTAACAACACATAATAAAGTACGAAAGAACAAATACACACGTATAAAATGTATATTCTATATATTACAAAGTATTTGATAATTTATTGGCTACATAAAACACGAGTGGAACTAATTTGGGATGATTGGATGGCGAAGTAATGTCGATTTAATCTACAAAGGTTATCTCATCTGACTTTCTTTTTAAATTACACATTTTTTAATGCGTAATTTGCTATATTGCAATATTCAACTAGATGGCACCTAACACTTTTGAGAAATTTGCAAAATATGAAAATCCAATTATCCCAAATTAGTTGTGTTATAAATACATACATAATACACACATATATACATGCATGCCTGCATGCATACATACATACATACATACATACATACATACATACATACATACATACATACATACATACATACATACATACATACATACATACATACATACATACATACATACATACATACATACATACATACATACATACGTAGAGGTGGTGTCAGATTATAGCATTTGCAATATGCAACTAAAATAATCTAACACAATCAATGAACGGACCCCTAGATTTGAGTGATAACAATCAGAGAACCTATCTCAGACCTTGCAAGCAGGTGGTGATTAGATAAAAGATATAGGCAGCAATGAAATAATCGAAGTCCTGAATATTTAGAATGTTGTGTAGGCCTACAGTGCACCTGCAAATGATGAGGAAAAGGTGAAGAGAGTTTGCAGCTGAAACTGCGCAACAAATCACCTATCATTGAGAAGGCACTAAGTGCCGTGTTAGATGCTGACGTCAGATTTCATGACGTGCAATTATCTGTTATTCTGCTCAAACTTTCATAGTGAAAATGTTTAAGTTGGAAAAGGTCGACCCACTTAAAGATGAATCACAGATAGCAGACGTCCTAAATGACTCTGATCGCTCAATTGGACTAATAATCGTGCAGGTAGCAACGTTTACAAGCGGGTCTAAAATAACTTAGATTGTCATTATGAACAGAAGGGCACTTCCTATAGTAATATCACTGCTCTTCCATACTGTCAGAATCGGTCAATAGAGAAAGATCCCAATCAATTAACCAGGAAGAAAAGTCGAATGGATAATCATTTTGGTCTGTAGCTGAAGGACATTACGAATATTCTAGTCACTGTAATCCCGGGGACACCATCAGGTTCACCCACTAGGTGAATCTGGAAATCTTTGACAGGTATACTTTTGTGATTTTACCCCATTGCAGAAAACAGAAGGAAAAGCTGAATTTGTCGCCATTAAAGTCATTGGACAGGATACCGAGGGGCATCTATGAAAGACTTTTTTAAAAAGGTGTGTTTTTCAGTTGTCATTGGACACTATACAGATGGCAATGCAGTCTTTGAAAAAATTGTCAGAGCAGATATATGGTTTTTTTTTAATTTGCACTCTGGAAATCTTTCGTTATCAGGTACTTGGCTGGAGCATAGGATGCATATGAAATCCTTATATTTAGCCCTAACATGTTTTTGATCTTATGAATTTCTGCACCAATGTAGCACATTGTTATGATCCGTATTTGGAAAGAATATATTTTAATAACATTCCCGGCCCATTTTAAGGGCAAGTAGAAAGGAAAGTTTATCAGAGATATGAGCTTTATCACATTCAGGCCTGACTTCCTTGGGACATATCCAGTCACTCCTGAATATTGGTGGTATTAAAGGCTTCAACGAAATGTTAAAGAAATGTAAACAGATTGGAAACTATTGGATCAGCCATCCAAGTGGATAATTCTGCCCTCTTTCATCTTTTAGTTTTGCTTAATTCGAGGAAAACTTCATTCTTTCTCTTCGAAAGAAACCTTTCATTCCAGAGAGAAAGAGAGAGAGAGAGAGAGAGAGAGAGAGAGAGAGAGAGAGAGAGAGAGAGAGAGAGAGAGAGAGAGAAAGAGAGAGAGAGAGAGAAGGAGTCTTTTCATGAAACATTCAAAAAAGAGCTAACATTCTGTAATCTTCATAACTTAATAATCTTGATATTGTTTTGAATGTCTCTTCTTAAATTTAACCATAATTATAAGAAGAGCTGATCAAAGGAATAACTTTGACGGTAATAAGATAGGAAAGTAATACCATTACAGTTGTCTGGCTGGAAAGGTTATTGTAGTGTCGCATACTATTGCGACTGCATACACCTCGGTCAACAAAATGAATGCAATCTGTAGTTTTGTTACAAAAAGTCTGAGAGTTTGAAGGTACTGTTTTGCTGTTGTACAAACACCCGACAGAAATGTTACAGCCGGATGAAAAGATTCAAAAGTGCAATTTACAGTTTCACTATCGTCATAAGAGTAACCGTGTTAAGAGTCGTAACACGATGAAATACATGAAAAGATAACTTTGAAATGGTGAACATTCTCTTCCATAAGCAATTGTCGGATACAAAGTATATTTACATAAAATTGGAAACAATATACAAACAGCGCATTATGTAACGAATCCCCAGGACTAAATACTACATATCATATACATATTTTGTTGTACTTTACATCATTATACATAAAAATTATATATATGCACATGTATATATATATATATATATATATATATATATATATATAATATATATATATATATATTCTTCATAAACAAATAAAGAAAATATGTAGGAGTAGGACGGAGAGATTATATAGAGAAGTATTTTTGCATAATCACATTCAAATAAAATGTCGATGTCTATTTTGTGAGATCTGATAAGTGCTTTACGGTATATTTTTCCAGGTGAACACATGCCGTAATGAGACAGAGGGTAATCAGCTCACCTGGAAAACAGTTGACTGTGATCATCCCATTCGTTCATCTCCTAGCAACTTTCAGGCCCATAGTTTTGCCTGAGCGTGAACGTTCCAACTATTTGACAGTTGACTAAGATAAGTGACATCTAAACATTTCTCAATTATCTGGAAAAAATGAGGAGTTAAGAACCACAGTTGCCATCATATCTGACACGACAACTTGTTTCATGATGTCTACTTTTATCTGCTCATATATAAATATTACTGCAAAATTCTTTGATGGTACTTAGTGAATTATTTTGAAATTAAAAAATATATCACAGATTCCTCGTTCATTTCTTAAAATAAATTCTATCAAGTCATAGCGAAAGTTTATATCATATTATTCAGTTCATGTCTTAAAGAGAGCAGAGGTCAGCCATAGAATTAACATAGGATTTTTGGATCGCAAAAGTAAATACTAATAATATATGTGCTGAAAAGGGATTGTGTGAGGGAAATATTAGCTTTGCAGTGAAGAAGTGACGAGAAAAATTCATTTAGTTGTAAATTATCTAAGCATCGCATCAGAACCTGTAAGTGTGTGTGCTAAAATGATTGATTTGTTACCTTTGTTGACATTGTGAACAAGTATTTTGACTGATATTACTTTGCACGGACGCACAACTCTTGTTAAATCCTTGGGAAGGCATCTTCGAATGTTAGTCATTTTTGTTCGTACATTCGAGTAAGTAAATTTTCTTTGCATGTTAATTATTCTAGGTTTCAATTTTTATGGCATGTATAGGAAATGTTGACCAAAATACACTCGTGAATTCTGAAGGGTTAGAGTGCTGATACACTTTAAACTCACACTTATTATGGAGGCCTATTGGTTGCAGGCATTTGTTAATTAAATATAATATGGAATTGTCGCACTAATGGTATTGTAGTATTTAACCTTTGACAAGTGAAATTAATCCTCTAGTATTAAATGTATATACTATTTTCCTACCTGACTGCCTTCAATGCAACTCTTTGTGAAGTTCATTGGGCTAGGTGGAGTTATTTTGGATGTGAGGTAAATTGCTTTTAACAGAAAATTATTTATTCTCCGTGACAGCTGCGGCTCATTTACATACCAAACAGCAAATTGAAACTGTGATATTCAAATGTGTGTGTTCATACTTAGTGGTGTGAAAGAGGCTGAAAAAACATTTTCAATTCTCTGTGCTTTAGGTAGAATGATATGTGATGTGTTTATTTGGAAGTCATTAGTTTTATCGTATCACTGTGATATTAGCGAGACATTACAAACTTGCTAATTTACTGCAACATACAAAAGACGAAAGGGTGGACTTGAGTAGTATTGTCAATTTTTTATTTGATCCTCGATGGTATAGGTTAACCTTTGCCAGATGAATTCTGCATGATACTTTAATCTACCATATGATGATATGTAGATTCACTTTTGCACTAATTAATGAGAAGGTAGGAAATCTAACGATTTCTTTGCTCAGTTGAGGTCTTTATGTCACTGCCATGTGACCATGTTCTGTAACAGAGGCATATGTAAATAAGTAAAATGTAAAGTTTGGCATGAAATCATAATTTTTGTTTGAAATGTGTAATTTCAGGTTTATGATTGTTTGTCAATGAAGTTCATCAACTTTTAATGTATATGTATTTCTCATTTCAATTTGTTACCTTTATATGCCTTGTGGATTATCTCAAATGTGTGGAATTCTGAGAAGTTTTTGAAAGTTTTGCTATGGTATACTAAACGAAGAACTTGTAATGAAATAAAAATTGAGAGAAACGAAGAAATGAAAAATGAAAGTAATTGTTGACATCACCAATGATGAATGTGTATACCCTCTAACAGCTAAGCCAAGCCGTCCAATTTTCCGTACCGGACATTGCAGGGTACCAGTGGGTGTAAGGTATCAGTTGATGATTTTACACATGCCCAATAGCCCCAGTGAAGATTTAAAGCTGTTCTCCATTTCACGATGTTGGTGGCCAATGAACGCAATGGGGTTTTATCGCTGCAAGAACAGATATGGTTGACAGGGAAGACACACTTTGTTTGCCAAAGTAAATCTAAATAATCCGATCAAATCACAAAAAAAAGTATCAACATGGTCTTTTTACACCCACTGAAACCAAAATCAATGTCTACTGCTCCCTGAACGGACTCTCAATGTATATCAGTGGCATGTATAATTATACTACAAGCATTAAGTAAAAACATAAGTTAAATAAATTATATCATCTTGTTGTCTATACATCGGAGAATTTGAATGTCAGATTTGAAACTTGAAAATGAATGTAACCAATTTAACAAATTAATGTTTTACCAATGGTTATTGTAATTTTTGTTTTTATTTGGTAAGTCTGTTCACAGTAAGAATACCTTATTTTTAGGAAGATTTGTGAACTTTTGATCATATTGTATATGCTTGAGCTCTGTATATAAGCCAACGACAATATCATATAATTGGTGTAATACAATCTTAAGCAGCAAGATAAAAAGTTATGCCCAAGGAATGTTCTTTTCACAATTTTTGGAACTGTATTGGAAGTGTAAAATTCTTGATATCTTCTCAGCTCTAATGTAGTTTCCTTATCATTTCACATGCTTACTTTGTATATCTTATACCGTGTGTTAATTGTCCTGTGAGCTGTAAAATCTAGATGACTTTTTACAGCATGATAACTGCCAGAAAAATAAAATTATAAAATGACATACATATCAGTAAATTACCTGTCTTCTTACCAATACTCTGTACTTGTGTCTTTTATTTTGCAGAGTTTTTGATCATGCACTTTCATCCTTTCAGCATCACACTTAAAACGGGGAGGGAGCAAAATATCTTAATATATTATGTTAACACATTACCAACACCTCAAATTGTCTGCTTCGATGCTACAGCAAGGTTTGCAGGACAGCGTTCGGTGGGTCCAACTTCGATTAGTGTAAGGACGTCCGGTCAGCTCCCTTGGAAGTAACTGATTAGAGGCGAAGTATTGTAATGATTGCCTCCCCAATGCATCTCAATTACAATAAACATAACATATTATTTGTGGGTGGTATAGATCTAAAGCATTAGAATTTAAAGGGCTGGTAGCTGTAAGTTTTAATGATTTTTTCACTTGTCTTATTGTGTTTAGATACATAATATTCACCTTGTCAACTCAACCTATACAAGACTACTGTTAACTGCATTTTTATTGTTGACGTGTGAATTCTGGTCTGGAATTCAAAATGTACTCAATAACAGTGCACTTGTTTAAAAGCTGTGTTGGCAAGCTAAATATAGCTGCTTTCGGGACTCGAACAAGAACTTGCTTTTGTCACATAAAACAAAAACTGTGAAATCATCAAAGTTACAGCTACTGGCTGTTCAATAGCTTGGAACTTTCCAATTGTGATGTGAGTACCTAAAATGGTATTTCATTTTCAACAATACTACATATTTGTAATGATCCAGATTGAAAATTCTTAAAGCTGTTTAAGAAATGGCCTGAAAACAGTTTAGTCAGTCTAAAACGGAATGAAAAGCATTTCAATCTTAATCACTTTCATTGGTATAGTAGCTGACATCCTTAATTGTAATCTCATATTTCCAGTGATTCAGAACTTTTTCATCAGATCCGAACTTGCACCCTATGGTACCTGTTCACCTAGCAAAGACGTATTATCGATCAATTTCCAGTAGAAGAATATTCTGACCGATAGACATATCTTTTGTCATACAAAGATTACTCTTCTTTCCACATTCATTACATCACAGAAACACAATGTCACAAATGAGGATTGGTGGATACACACCTTTGGATACTAACTGAAAATGGTGTCCGTAGGGGTCCTTAGCTATGTACTTTATCCTTTGTATTACTGACTCTCTAACTCACTGGTGATTTGCGCAATGCATTGTCTGACCACAGGGGCTCATAAGTAGCTATTTAAGTCAATATTACAGAGTTTTTCTTTCTTTTTAAATGTTACAAATAAATCACAGCTGAAGAGCACAACAGTTGTGTAGCTGTCTTCTGTGTAGCTTGTATTGGCATGTATAGTGCGCCCTCAATGGGGAATGTGATCATATGTAAATATGACCATTAGTTCCGTGACCTCTAGCCAATTCCTCTGGCCATGCGTACAGACGTCGCTGTATTTACTGTAGTAATATGGGAAATTAGTACAGTAAGCATAGCGAGGGCAGGGCAGGAAATAGGCATGGCTAGAGGTCACGAAACTAAAGGTCACATTTACGAGGACGCACTATACATGCCAATACAAGCTACAGAAAAGACAGTTACACAAATGTTGTGCTCTTCAGCTGGTTTATTTGTAACATTGAATAAGAAAGAAAAACGCTGTAATATTGACTTAAATAGCCATTTATGAGCCCCTGTGGTCTGACCTTCTCACACATTGCAAAGTTAGACACCAACAGTTCCGGTTGGTTCCCTATGTCAGATAAGCACTTCACCAATGATTGTTGTACAACAGACACAGACAATTTTGATTATTATACACCTTTCTGCTTGGTTTATTTCAGTGGAAGAACTGGTACAGTTTTTACTGTCTGTTTTTGTGTATGAAACATGTACAACAAATTTGTACCCCTTTAACACAGGAAGTAAGACGTCTACAACAAGTGAACTCATAAGATACAATATCGCGCATGGAATTAAAATGCACAATAATAAATATAATGATGTGTGATTCTTGCCATGGTAAACAAATAGATAAACAAGAACAACTGAAACAAGAAATTTGCAAAGATAGAACATGAAAAAAATTAAATGAAATCATTTTATATCTGAACAGTGTTTACAGATGTGTTGAAAAAAATTGGCCTTCATTGCTTCATCAAGCAAAACTTTTTCATAATTTCCCCAATCTATTCAAGTGCAGGGTTCAGCATATCAGTTCTACATTTGGATTAAAATTGACCGAACCATGGTAATTACAGTTATCCAGCTATCTATAGTTTGGTAGCTCTGTGTATATTTTTCCTCTTTAAAGTCATCAGTATTAAAAGGTTTGTCAAAGAGAATGGAAAATTCATAGGTATGAAAATTTTGCGGTCTTGTATCTCGCATGGCCGGAGTAGCTGGAGCATTTGGGATTAACATTACATGTGAAAATAAGTCAATATTGAAAATTATATCATACCAGTATATTGATGGCGCAAATGCAGCAATCTGATTGGTTGAGACATGAAAAGAACCGTGGTATATTTGCAATACACCACAGTTGGCACACATCCGAGCTCTCGGCTTGAGCAAAAATACTTTTTGACGTTCCATGCCTGAGTTTCAGTATACCGTATGATATGCTAACAATAAATCACACCCAGAGAAGGTATACCACTCGATTTTGACCAGGTCACTTCATATATGCACTCGCTATAGCTCGTGCATATTTGTCGTGCACTGTCAAAATCTCGTGGTTTACCGTCGCTGGGTGTGCTTTATTGTTTAAATATGGTGTGAAAATAATGTCAAGTAATATATATGCAGATACTTAGAAATGATGGTCAGGAGCCTTTATTGTCATGTATGCATGTGTACTTCTTGTGTTACGAGTAATCTGTACTGGCATTGCATACAGCTTTACCGGGCATGCAGTCCATATCAAACTACATTGCGAAGGTATGTTGTCCCTGAAAGTTATTTCATCAAATCAAGCTGTCAATTGAATACTAAACTTGGTTCATCAACAATTTCTGAACATCTCCATAGCAGACAATTTATCTCTCATGACACTGGTTACCTACAAGGAGAATATCACAATTTGATTTGTTTATACATACGATGCCGCACTGCTACCACCAGTACACTATATGACACAATACAAAACAAAAATACACTGGTCAGTCATTGATGCATAAATATCAATGCATTGTACTAATGCTAACATCTACTGTCTATTGTTCTATCTACAATAAACATGGTACTCTTATTACTATTGGGTATTGAGTATGGGTATAACACTTTTCTGACAGATCTCATTATTATTTACCAAAGAACCACCGAGTTTCCAACTCGCCTTGAAATTTCTTTCATGATCCTAAACTTTCCAAATTTTGACATTGGTGAGTTTCTGCAGCATTCAACAGTACTGCTCCATACCCAATAACTTGAAACATAATTTTAGTCGATGTTCACTTTGGCTTTTTCAACTAAGATATTGCACATTTATGAATCTGGGATGCTGCATGTACATGTACTATGCAATATACAGACTTCCTTATCCTCATTGCCCGTTAGTTAAAAGGCTTTGTTGGTAAATTGCATACTCAAAGTGGTGATTGCTAAGATTTCTATTGTTATGGATGCGTAGTCCCAAACATTACCACAAATTCAAACCTTCAAGGTAACTTTTTCATGTGATAGCTCCATGATTGCTGAACCAGAAATGCACTGTACCAATGTTTAACTTTTTAATTCCTGGTGATATGATTTTCAAGCGCTGTCATCTCCAGTGTACTTTTAACACACGATGACATTTGAATAATCTTGTAAAAGTTTTGCATTCAAACTGGTACTCCTAAGAGATAAAAAGGAAACACTAGTATTATTATGCCGCAAGTTCCTTTGTCTGGTTTCTAATTACTTTCATTGGCCTTCTAAATTCTTATAAGGATACATGTAACCCTTAAGGACCAACATTTCACTGACTAGTCAAATCAATGAGCATGATGGTACAGTACAATGTTTGCCTGGGAGGATCACTAGAAGGATGAATTATTTTAAAAGTATTGCATAGCAGTTGTGCTGATCTTTGGTGAAATTTGTTGAAATTTCACAGAAATCTGTCTTGAGTGGAACATGTCTTACAGGTTCTGAACTTGACTTTACCATGTATGCATGGCCATGGTGGTAAAAATTTTCATAGAAAATGGCTATTTGGTTCTACGTCTACACAAGTCAGACATACACTGAAATTCATAAAATACTGGGATCACATAGTCCTAGTCCTTACAGGATGATGTTTCTTATACAAACAGAAATTTCCAATAATGCCCTCCCTTAAAAAGGGTACATTTCTATATAATGGAAATCACAATTACAACCGGAGAGTTACAGCAAACTGTTACTATAACACGATTCATTTGTCAGTACACACTTACACATCAGATTTCTA
Source organism: Ptychodera flava (assembly GCF_041260155.1). NCBI lineage: Eukaryota > Metazoa > Hemichordata > Enteropneusta > Ptychoderidae > Ptychodera > Ptychodera flava. The sequence continues at coordinate 35,799,640 of NC_091943.1, read as the reverse complement.
GATATGACATTCATGATATCCTCCAGTACAAATATCTGTACAGCATAAACTTTTGACAGTCTTTGCACATCATTTCAAAACAACAATCCTTACATGCATAAATACATTCTTCCAAGACATCATGGATCTTTGTACACATTTAACCTGTTCACCCACAATTCCCTATAAACGGGTCCACTCTCACTATTGATGACAATGGGTTTGGGCCAAACCATGGTGGTGAAAGGGTTAAACTGCCAGGATTTCAAAGCTGGGGCAGTTTTTCTCGAAGACGTGCTTCTCTCAGCTGCATAGTCAGTTGAGTTTTTCTTCTGATTGCACTGTTCAGACGACTAGACCCCCACATCCAAAGCCACTCTGGTAACATTGATGACACCCAGAACTGGAAGAAAAGTATTTTAAGATCTGTGAGATGTTATGTGATGTTAATGTAAAAAACCTACGGATGTTTGAGATTCCATGTTCCAAGGCCTCTCACCAAAATTTCTGACATTCAAATAGACTAAAGAGGACTCCATATAGATAATCCACTAAAACATACATAAAAAAGATTTTCAAAATCCAGATGGACATACTATATAATACCCTTTTGCTTACTGATTTTATGATCTATTGAAGCATCTATTATTAGCCACTGCTTTGTAATTTTCCTTCATTCTCAAATTCTTGAGGCAGAAAATACAATATTCTTAAAAGTTTGATTCAAAGAAAGATTGGGGAGATATGGTCATGTGAATTGCAGTAAGTGTACAGAGATGATGTTGCTATTTACAAATGTGAGCTCAGGTAGGTTTGAGTATGACATTTACAGTTTTTAATTACAGAGGGCGCTATTCTGTATGGCGTGCCCAGAGCGTTTATACAGTCTCTCAAATAAAGCACTGCTACAGCCTGAAATTACAGGCACATTTGTACAAAAGCTTCACAAAACTACAGACACTCTGACAGAGGCTATCTATCACTTGGATAAATGAGCGCCTACTACAAGCATGTCTTATAGTAATTTTCCGCTGACTTCTTTCTTGGCAATTTCTCACTGACAAAGTATTCACAATCACAGTCCAAGAAAATCTCTGCCTTTCAACACTTAGTACATGATACGTTCTCTCAAACTACTGGTAAAGACAAGAAACTACAACTTTTCAATATCAATACCTGGACAGTGTGTGGAAAATATCCGGTAGTTCTTGAGCTGATCCCAAGTGTGGACACGGCATGTCTAGCATAGACACTAGCAGATGGGATTAGTACACTGGGAGATGCATCTGTAAACTGAGTCATTCTGGTTGCAACATAGGATGGCATTAGACTCTGCACAGTGATGCCTTTATCTTTGCATTCATACTGTATTGCTCTTGATAGAAAGTCCAGATATGTCTGAAAATGACATGACACATTATGGAGTATTATATGTAACACATTAGTATGAATATCGATTAAAATGTGGAAGCTCCAACAACACAACAAAATATGCTTACAAAAGCTACCCTATCTTTGTGGAAATATAAGAGATAAACACTGAAAACTTGATGAAAAGTTCAATGAATAAAGCTCTATGAAAATGAACAGATAAATTATGACAAATCAACACATGGAATCATACATGTACCCATGGTCTCTAATCAGAAGGCTTGTTATGATACATGTAAATACCTAAAGCAGAGAAAAATCAGGGATAGCTGTGTGTAGGTTTACTGTTATAGACAAAAGAGAACCCTCATAATGGCCAGTGTTTCTCATTGCGTCCAAAGTTTCTCATTATGACCAGTGGATCATCTGTATAGTAAAAGATATAAGCAATTTGGCTTGAAGAGATCAACAAATTTACTTGCCAAACCAGAACTATCATTGGCCAAGTTAAGCATGTTTCGGTATTAAATACATCTGTGCTAATCATAATAGAGGTGTAGCTAACTTCAGAAGTAGATGGACATTTTCAAAAGTGAGTGGTCTGTTGCTCAATGGGGTGGAGTGACCAAGACAGGATTGGAAATGGGAGGGTTGGTTCAAGTAGCAAGTTTAACACATATTATGAAAGATTCTGATGGAAAACGGCAAATTGGCAAGTTATTATGCTGGCTATCGGCTCTCAAATTCATTGCTGTACAGAGTGATATGCCACTGCACAATGCAACTGTGCTAACTGTGAACAAAGTTGCCGGCTGTATATGGATAATAGGTATCAGAATATCAGAAGAACTGTGAAATTTGGCATGATGTGACTTGATAAGCAGATAGTGAATGAATTTACAGAATAAATGAAAACGGTCTTGTGGACATACCTTAGTAGCAGCATATACAGCTATCTGAGGTGTTGGATGCAAAGCTGTGTTGGCTGTTATATTCACAATGGCACCTTTACGTTTCTCTATCATCTGAGGTAGTACTATGCGGCTCATCTTTGGGTGAAAAAAGGGTTAGTGTATTAATTTGCCTGTTTAACCATAGACGGTAGAGGGGGGAAGACTCTACTGTCTATGTTTAACAGATGCAAACAGCATTTCTTGCCATCTTCCATATTATCATAGTGTGTTTTAAATATGTTCTTACTTCATACAATATACAATATAATTAATATTACAATAGCTGGTATCATTTTCCATGTCATGATACATAATTATGATACTATAAGATATGGTTTGAAGATCTTTGGAGGACTTGTATTTCTTATTTCAGTGTTCTCTTTTCAATGTCAGATAATGTCTGATATCAGATAATATCTGATATCAAAGTACCATTATTTAGAAAGTATATACATGTACTTACAGCAGTAGCAGCACCTATGTTGATATTTATAAGTTGCCATAATTTTTCAAGTGGTACATCAACAAAGTACTGAGGATAATCATAAACACCAACGTTATTTACTGAAAATAAACACACATTTCAAATATGAAATTAAGTACAAACCTAAACTGTCAAACGATTTTGAGCTGAGGCCGAGGGCAGGAAATTATACAGCTCCAGGGAAAAAATTAGATAAAATGGTGTAAAACAAAAAAAAAATTTCACAGGAATATATGTTTAGCCCATGAATAGTCTTTGTACTTTTTCTTTAATAAATAAATACGATAAAGTTGAAAGTTTTGATACACCATGATCTGTTTTTATCAATCAGTTCTATGGATTCAGTAACATGAACTTTTCAATAATTATCACATGCTTAGCTGTCCCCATGCTAAAGCAAGTCAAGCATCAGCAGGCAGGGGACTGTACTTCGTGGCACCTATCCACTGTCCAGGGATACTGTCACAGAAATCAAACTTATTTGGGTCATTTTTAAAATATTCAACAAAAATTGCGATGACTAAATTGAAAAAGTCTTTGTCATTCTAGGCGGTATTGTGGCTTTTATAAAAGATCTCAAATTCTCAATCAATATGAAAAGATGAACCTGAAAAGGACCGTTTGATAGCACAAGGAGACGATCTAATTCCTGGCCATTGCCATGACCCCAGCCACTACAATCATTGCTGCTGACCCTGGGCTGTCTCTGTCATCATGCCAGCATGTCAAAGTTTATACTGTATTTATATATATAATATATATATATATATATATATATATATATATATATATATATATATATATATATATATATATATATATATATATATATAGCCACTGTGATTGAATGTAGAAGCCATTCTCATTTTCATGCCACCTTATCTTTGTCATATGACATAAGAGTCAATCAGATGCATTTCTACCTAAATTCTTCCATTAAACACTTTAAGATCAACTGACTTACCAAGAATGCCAATATCTTTGCCTTGTAACTGTGAACTGATACTTTCATATATTTCACTTCCTTTGCTGAAATCTGCCTTTATTGTGAGCGTCTCTACATGAAAAGTGGTTTCTGAAAGACACACAAGATATGATGCAATACAATTAACTTTGATAATGTGGGAAATTGCTGAAGCGATGCTGGACACAAACTTCAAGGCATTAATAATTTAAAGACATGTCCACGATGACTCAGCTCTCTTAGAATTATACAACAGTTTCACAGAAAGCAGGTCCTGTACGTAATGTCCACGTTTTGTACAAAAAATGAAATGTAACTGCAGAATCAGCTATGGTACTCCCTAAAAATAATCAGCAAAGTGATCTGATTTTAATAAATCATAGGAAGCTTACAATGCACATGATAAAGAAAAATTTGAAAACTAAGGCCAAGAAAAATAAAAAGTTTGTTTCTAATCCGAGACATATTGCAAAAATGATGCGGTGACACCTTTTTCTTTCATCTAATTGTTTTCTTCTTCAACCAACAAGAACGTGCAAAGAACATGAAAACAACACAGGAATGCACCGAGAGATAAATGCACAGCAGTGTTGTTTCAGTATTTTTGTATAGCAACAGTTCTGCAGTTTCACATTTAGTGCTGCAATGCACCAGTTATGACAGCTTAATATAACAGTGACATATGTGTACAGTTCTGAATGGAATGTTAGTGTCAGTCATTTTGTTTACAGTTCTGTTTTATACAGCACTGTGTTATGCACTATCGTCGCATATTTTTGCATTTATTTTTTATTTTATTTCCTCCTGAGCAGAAAAAAAGGTGGCGCGTGGGTCTGAATTGACGCTTGCGAGGATAAGAAACAAACTTTTTATTTTTCTTTAATTAGACAGTCCATTTATGTATTGAATATGAAAAAAAAATTTTTGTAAAATACAACTACATAAAATATATCAAAATCAAAATAAATTTTAATGAAGTTAAATCCTGATTGACCAGCAAACTAACATTGAAAATAATTGCTTGAGTGGTTTGTGAGAAGAATTTTCGATAAAACGAAAACTAGATATCATTATTTCCAATATGAAAGCCTTTGGTCCAATGGTTGTGGAGAAGAAGACCCACTTTGACAGATAACAATGCAATGCACCACAACCATCTATTCAATAGCCTTTGTGTCATTGACATCAGCATCAACACAGTTATCACTGTGTTGCTCTGCCAAATACAACAGTCATGAGGTCAGATTTGGTGGAAGTCAAGCGTTAAACTATTTCAAACATTTAATGGAAATAGATCAATACATATGTTTGGCAAGAAACGTGACACTCACCAAGTTCTCTGGCTGTTTTCCTGAGTTTGTCTTGGGATCTACTTATAAGAATGATATTAACTCCTGCTCTGGCTAATTCCTGTGCATATGCTTTGCCTATGCCATCAGTTGATCCAGTAACCACTGTGTAAGAGTTGAAAAGACCATCAATAACAGTAACAGTTGGTGATATAAGAAGAAATTAGTATGAAGAATAACGCCTGACTCAACATTGTCCAGTGAACAAAGACATTTCTTGTAGAAAAAGTACCTGTGTTAGCAGAAAGCTACATGCATTTCTATCCATATCAGCTGCAGTGTTATTTCTGCATGTACTACCAGCAGTGAAATATCCAGTACTACTTAGGTTTGGCCTTCGGCGTCACACTTCAATCCAAAACCTTTGGTCGATTATCCAAGCAACACTGAGAGCACCCCAGTCCCCTGTGCTACAAAGATCATACATGTATGTCTGTGAATAGCATTCAAAATAGCTCATCTATTTTTAATATGTCAATGCTCATTTCAGAAACCATTCATTACTAGGACAGACTCTCAAGAGTCTATGGTTCTAGCCACAAATGCCTGCATAGGCCATAATGTATTTGTCAACCTTAAATGTGGAAATACCTGGCTGCATGGTATTTATGTGACCTGACATGGAGAAGGGGGGGGGTTAATATTTGGAATAACAACATTCTGAGATTCCAGAACGGTATTACAGCAGTCACTGAGATTGCTTGAACTGGTAGTTGTATTGTACTGCGCCATGATTTTTTTTACCCTGGGCCCTCAACTACATCGCTGCTGCCAGAACACAGGCTTAAAGTAAACATATTATTATATGTGTATGTTGCCCAGGGGTCCAGACACTTCGCACCAAAACCACTTCGCCCCACACAACTTTGTCCCAAAACCATTTTGTACCAAAACCACCTCGTCCCAAGCATTACCTCGTCCAACGCCACTTCGCCCCACGTACCACCTCGTACTAAAATTACTTCGCCCAAAGTATAGCACTGTCATCTCATCCTAAAACAATGATGCAACGACGTATCATAACGTTGTTTTTTTCTGCAACTTGGAAGCATTAATGTGCCAGGACATTTTGGCTACCACGAACCATTTATTGTTGCATGAAACCATAAACGATAGAATAAGAAAAAAGAATCATGCAAACTACTACATGCTACAACTCAGGTGTCTTGTGCGGAATTGCACAATGTCATTTTCTCGAAATGTGTACAATTTAAAGATTTCAGTCCTGGGATGATAGAAAGGTGATGAAAACTATGATGGCAGTAGTTGGTTATTTTCAGCTTTACCGGTTGGCGATAAGTATGGGGCAAAGTGGTTTGGGGGCAACGTGACTTTTGGGGCGAAGTGGTTTTGGTACAAGGATGTTTTTCAGCGAAGTGGTTATGGTGCGAAATGGTATGGGACGAGATGGTATGGTGCGAAGTGGTTTTGGTACGAAGTGTCTGGGAACCGTTGCCCAGATAAGGGTTCCCCCAATGGAAGGACGGTACCCTAGATCATGGAGGTAGCTACCTCCATGCCTAGATTCAGTAAAATAGAGACCAACATTTTCTCCGGCAATCTGCGTTTTAAGCTTGTATAAGGATTGGCGGGGACAGCCCCTAACCTAAGTCTGATGTGTACTTATCATATGGTGTCCAATCCATGCCAAAATTACTACTTTGATTTTACAACACAACATGCTATTTCACAACTCAACATGCTATTTGACAACACATCATGGACTTCCAAATCCTATTTTACAACTCAACATGCTCTCCCAATTTCATTTGACAACACATCATGGACTTCCAAATCCTATTTTACAACTCAACATGCTCTTCCCAATTTCATTTGACAACACATCATGGACTTCCAAATCCTATTTTACAACTCAACATGCTCTTCCAATTTCATTTGACAATTCAACATGCTATTTCACAACTCAACATGCTATTTGACAACACATCATGCACTTCCAAATCCTATTTTACAACTCAACATGCTCTTCCCAATTTCATTTGACAACACATCATGGACTTCCAAATCCTATTTTACAACTCAACATGCTCTTCCCAATTTCATTTGACAACACATCATGGACTTCCAAATCCTATTTTACAACTCAACATGCTCTTCCCAATTTCATTTGACAATTCAACATGCTATTTCACAACTCAACATGCTATTTGACAACACATCATGGACTTCCAAATCCTATTTTACAACTCAACATGCTCTTCCCAATTTCATTTGACAACACATCATGGACTTCCAAATCCTATTTTACAACTCAACATCCCATTCTAAAGCTAGCTCTGCGGAGCAGGGCAGTGTTACTGGCTATCGAACAAGATTCAAAATGGCGGACGCGAAATGGTCCCCTCGCACAGAGAGAGAAATGCGAACTTTGCACAAGTCTAAAAACGCAGCTTAGTACATTGTGTATCTAAACAAAATGAGCGTGCTCGAAAACTAGGATCGATCACGGTTATAAATTAAAAATTGGCTGTTTTTGGAAAAGAAACTGCGCGCTGCAATCAGCAGTTTTGTCTATTGTGCACCGTGCGTGGGAGGCTTATCGTGAAAGACCGAGATTTACTATATGGCGCATCTGATACGGATATGGTCCCATCGCATATAGAGAGATGAAAATAGGCTTTGTGTAAGTTCAAAAGCACAGCTTAGCTCATCGTGCATCTAGACAAGTTGAGCGTGCTCAAATAGGAGATCGATCACGATTTTCGGTGAAAATAACCGAGTTTTCGGTGGAGAGACCACAGTCGTTTGGAGAGCTATTCAGCGCTGGGACTATTCGCCCCATAGACGAGTGTGCAGAAGCGAGAAATACCCTCGCTTCTGTACACTCGTCTATGGGCGAATAGTCCCAGCGCTGAATAGCTCTCCAAACGACTGTGGAGAGACTGCGCGTTGCAACCAGTGGTTGGTTTTGCCTATGGCGGTCAGCAGGGCTGTGGTGGGAGGCCTTTAGCCGGCAAGGGGTGGACCATTGGGGAGTGGAAAATTTTCGAAAAAAAAATTCCCACAAATTTCAATAAAAATAATCAGCCAAAGAAACTTGAGAAAAACAGATGACGCACTTTGGTAAAAGGAAAAAAAAACCGTCAAAAGTTACTTTCTGAAACATTTTTATTTCAGTCTGCATCAGATATACTACGATTCTTTGGCCAAGAAGGGGGGGGGGAGGGGAGATCTGAAAGGTATGATCGTGGCCAGTAAATGAAGTAACTTTTTTATTTTATAACTTTTTGTTCTGTTTATCATATTTTTTCTTTCACTGAAGTTTGGCATCGTAAAGTAATTCGAGATATAAGATAATGTAAAAATCTTATCTGTGATATCGATTGTTAACAACTGTATTGTGGGTCTTTACACTATGATTAATTAACAAGAATTCAACAATTCAGGCAGCTTGCATCGGTACATAAAATGGGAAATATTCACCAACCATATGACAAACAATCACTTTCTTTGTATTTCACTATTCAACGAAACTGATTTCCATTGTAATGTTCTAAACTTTATTTTACAATTAAACATTACAAATCCGTATTTTTCTTTTCAAAATTTCATTTGTACACTTGTCTTGACGGTTGAATACCGTGCGTGTGAAATGCAATAGTGCAGAAGAATACGGATAGCGACATTACAGCGACCTCTATCGGTTGTTATCCACACAGTCTTTCTCGCGAAGTCCGTTCCAACAGAGCTTTGACCCTTGTCTGGCCCCATATTCGTATTTTACATCTCCGCTTGCTGAGGCTTAGTTGTCAGTTGTCATGGCTGTAATGTCGCTATCCGTATTCTTCTGCACTATTGCATTTCACACGCACGGTATTCAACCGTCAAGACAAGTGTACAAATGAAATTTTGAAAAGAAAAATACGGATTTGTAATGTTTAATTGTAAAATAAAGTTTAGAACATTACAATGGAAATCAGTTTCGTTGAATAGTGAAATACAAAGAAAGTGATTGTTTGTCATATGGTTGGTGAATATTTCCCATTTTATGTACCGATGCAAGCTGCCTGAATTGTTGAATTCTTGTTAATTAATCATAGTGTAAAGACCCACAATACAGTTGTTAACAATCGATATCACAGATATGATTTTTATATTATCTTATATCTCGAATTACTTTACGATGCCAACTTCAGTGAAAGAAAAACATATGATGAACAGAACAAAAAGTTATAAAATAAAAAAAGTTACTTCATTTACTGGCCACGATTATACCCTTCAGATCTCCCCTCCCCCCCCCCTTCTTGGCCAAAGAATCATAGTATATCTGATGCAGACTAAAATAAAAATGTTTCAGAAAGTAACTTTTGACGGATTTTTTTTCCTTTTACCTAAGTGCGTCATCTGTTTTTCTCAAGTTTCTTTGGCTGATTATTTTTATTGAAATTTGTGGGGAATTTTTTTTTCGAAAATTTTCCACTCCCCAATGGTCCACCCCTTGCCGGCTAAAGGCCTCCCACCACAGCCTTGCTGACCGCCATAGGCAAAACCAACCACTGGTTGCAACGCGCAGTTTCTCCACCGAAAACAATCGGTTTTTTTCACCCAAAATCGTGATCGATCTCCTATTTTGAGCACGCTCAACTTGTCTAGATGCACGATGAGCTAAGCTGTGCTTTCGAAACTTAGACAAAGCCTATTTTCATCTCTCTATGCGATGGGACCATATCCGTATCAGATGCGCCATATAGTAAATCTCGGTCTTTCACGATAAGCCTCCCACGCACGGTGCACAATAGACAAAACTGCTGATTGCAGCGCGCAGTTTCTTTTCAAAACAGCCAATTTTTAATTTATAATCGTGATCGATCCTAGTTTTCGAGCACGCTCATTTTGTTTAGATACACAATGTACTAAGCTGCGTTTTTAGACTTGTGCAAAGTTCGCATTTCTCTCTCTGTGCGAGGGGACCATTTCGCGTCCGCCATTTTGAATCTTGTTCGATAGCCAGTAACACTGCCCTGCTCCGCAGAGCTAGCTTTAGAATGGGATGTTGAGTTGTAAAATAGGATTTGGAAGTCCATGATGTGTTGTCAAATAGCATGTTGAGTTGTGAAATAGCATGTTGAATTGTCAAATGAAATTGGGAAGAGCATGTTGAGTTGTAAAATAGGATTTGGAAGTCCATGATGTGTTGTCAAATAGCATGTTGAGTTGTGAAATAGCATGTTGAATTGTCAAATGAAATTGGAAGAGCATGTTGAGTTGTAAAATAGGATTTGGAAGTCCATGATGTGTTGTCAAATGAAATTGGGAAGAGCATGTTGAGTTGTAAAATAGGATTTGGAAGTGCATGATGTGTTGTCAAATAGCATGTTGAGTTGTGAAATAGCATGTTGAATTGTCAAATGAAATTGGGAAGAGCATGTTGAGTTGTAAAATAGGATTTGGAAGTCCATGATGTGTTGTCAAATGAAATTGGGAAGAGCATGTTGAGTTGTAAAAAGGATTGGAAGTCCATGAAATCCGTGGCACTTTGCGGCCACTCCATTTTCTAATTGAAGTATTCAATTAAAAATTAGAATGAAGGGTACTTATCAAATTGCAAATATTTTAGGCGAGCAGATGAAGCGCATTTGGCCCTTTTCTAAATGTATTACATTTTGCCTAAAGTTAGAGAGTGACAAATAAGTAAAAAGCCTTGTGAGGATGGTACATTGCGGCCAATCAGAATTTTGCTTGGAAAGCTTCATTCGATATTTGAAAATCCTATCTTTTTCAAAATTCTGTTTAATTAATACCTATTTATTTTCCTTTTAACTTTCCAATAGTCGTTTGTCAAATCGTATTTCACTTTGTCAATGTCCGAATGGCCATATGCCATATTGAAAAGCAAACTGCAAATTCGATCCAAAATCCTAATTTCTATTTGAGTTTAGGCGTGGTCTATTGGAATTCCCCCTGACGCAAATGATGGACATCTCAAAACAGCAATCAGATTGAACCAAACAGCGATTGACATATCACTTAAATATTTCAACAAAGTTATACTTTTCTTTGTCAATGTTTTTCAACTGAATTGAATTTTCGGTCGCTGTCAAATGTGCTTTCTCCCTCCAACCAAATAGTAGGTAGCAACATGATGAATGGTCATCAGCGGTGCAGCGAATTTCACGGCGTTTGTACAGAGGGATACCCAACAAATCACAAAAGTTTGTGACATACTCTGCGCGTTGAATGTTTTGTTAAACCATGGAGCTTGTCCGTTTCTAGCTCCATGGTTAAACGTTTTGCTACTTTCCTTTCCTTTGCTAGACCTGTCCCACACCAAAATTACATACCTCAGTGGCTGTGCGCGCCGCAAGCATTACAGGCGCCGACGTAGTTGAAAAGTGCTGTCAACTACGGCGGTGCCTGTGGCGAGCATGGTCAAAAGTGAAAGTTATAAGCGAATTAGCTCTGCATAGCAGGGCTGTGTGTTACCGGCTTTATACGGTCTCCCACCACAGGCCGCGGCCGTATAAGCCGGTTACACACAGCCCTGCCATGCAGAGGTATAAGCGAATCAGCCACAGTCTCTAATGCAGGCAAACCGCCAGCCGTCACAGATGCTATAACTGATCAGTGACGGCTGGCGGTTTGCCTGCATTGAATCAAGAGCCTGTTGAATCAACTGCGCTGAGACACCATACATAGATAACATGTAAATTAAATTGTAATGCGACGTCTCCGTCGGAGAATTATGTTTTATTTACAGGGTAACATGAGAATGCGTGCATATCAGCAAGCATGGAGTGTTTGGATCTAATGGTCGTGTCATAATTTTGACTCTTAGTAAGTCTGACCTCCCGCCAGACAATGTTCCAACTTCATGAACTTTGTAGAGTAAGCTTAGATTTTTTGGTGGTCGGCTGATGTTACCGTTTAGCAGATGATCACAGCTGTGTGTTGGCAACTCAATTTCGAAAACCAACGGTTGAACATTGAACTGAGGTTAAACAACTTTACAGTCTCGATGTTGACTTGACCGGCATGATATTTCTGGATAGGACAACTTCCTGTGGCTGAATACAATCTATTTTGCCACCGGAGTAGTTGTATGGGCATGCAATGCTATAACGGTGGAGAAAATAACTAATTAAATCATGTCAATCCTTTCATTTCTGTCACAAATACTTCCAAAAAACGTACAAGAACAGGCTGATTCGTATTAAGTCGGTGAACTTAATTATGATTAGCCTAATCAGCCTAATCGTAATATTCACGGGAATGCTTAGACATGTATCTAGGTGTGGAAACACAGCTACCTGTTGCAATGTTGGCGGGGTAGCGTGTGTCGCTATGCGGGTCATAAAAAGGTATTACACGCATAGTGATGCACACTACTCTGCCAACAGATAGCTGCGTTTCCACAGCTAACATGTATCAATTTAGATGCCATGATAACAAGTCATCTCATGCTCCACCTCTCCTTAGCATAGACCACGCCCAAACTCAAATAGGAAATCGGAAAATGGCAAATTGGAAATTAGGTTGCAGTCGCCAATTCCAACTTGCAGTTCTGGAAGGTGAACACCGCACTGCACAGAGTTACCTTACATAAATGAAAATAGGCACGTTTCTAAGATAACTAGCATTTACGATGACGTTTACAAATGAAATACTGATTGGCCGCAAAGTACCATCCTCACAAGGGTTTTTACCAATTTCTCATAATTTCACCACCGTTGAGAACTTGTTCATTTCGAAAAGGACCAAAATGCGCTTCATCAACGTGAAGAAACGTTTAAAAATTGATTATTAGCCTAATTTCTATTTTCTAATGGAATACCTAAATTAGAAAATGGAGTGGCCGCAAAGTGCCACGGATTCATGATGTGTTGTCAAATGAAATTGGGAAGAGCATGTTGAGTTGTAAAATAGGATTTGGAAGTGCATGATGTGTTGTCAAATGAAATTGGGAAGAGCATGTTGAGTTGTAAAATAGGATTTGGAAGTGCATGATGTGTTGTCAAATAGCATGTTGAGTTGTGAAATAGCATGTTGGATTGTCAAATGAAATGGGAAGAGCATGTTGAGTTGTAAAATAGGATTTGGAAGTCCATGATGTGTTGTCAAATGAATTGGGAAGAGCATGTTAAGTTGTAAAATAGGATTTGGAAGTGCATGATGTGTTGTCAAATAGCATGTTGAGTTGTGAAATAGCATGTTGAATTGTAAAATAGAATTCGGAATGGCATGTTGTGTTGTAAAATCAAAGTAGTAATTTTGGCATGGATTGGACACCATACTTATCATACGTATTTTATTAGTATATTACGACCAGTATTCACACTTTCACCTATCCCGTGTATCCATTCACATCCTGATTGCGAGGCTCGACGAACAAGTCTTGTCTCGCACGGGTGAGACTGAAATGAGAGTATAATACAGCTTCCTCACTGTTTCACTATTTTAGGTACTGCTGCATCAACAGACTCTGGGTAAAGATCTGTGCAGCATCGGATCAGTCTTGCACATTGTAAAATGCAATCCTTACCTGCCCATGGCCCAAAACGAGTGACCAAATTTTGTTGTCCCCTCGCGACAAGATGGACTTTTACTACATCATATAACTGCAATGCTGTATTCAAGGTTTTCTTGGCGGTATACAGTGTTCCGATTATAGCAAAAGCTTCGGTGTATGCCGTAATAGTTTTACTGATCTCTGTGAATAGAAAACTGAACCTGTCGACTGCTGCCATTTTGGGCTGCCCTGTACCGGAAGTTCATTAGCATCAGTTTCAGATACAATTATTTTTCGGATGCAAGGGAATCTTGTACAGCGAATGCAAGAAGTTTGAGTGAACTTTGACCTACCAAACCAGTCTTCACAAATTTAAAGTATTATTGATGATATTGCTATTTCAATAATGATAATAATTCAATTCAATGAAATTCGACCTTGATGACTTGTTAAAATATGTCATTTATTGGCATACCATAGCTGACAAAATAACTTGGAAGGTTCGTCATAAAATAATAACAAAAGTTAAAGTTAAAAGTAGAATTTATATAGCACCGTAACTTCAGAGAAAAGAGTGATCAGAGGTGCTTCACAGAGCTGAGAAAATTAATTGAAAGATGGGAAGTGATTGGCTCTCTTTAATATCAAATGTTAGGGAATTCCAGGGCTTCAGCATGGCATTTATGAAGGCAGGTCTCCCATATGATGTTTTAACTCTATGTTCTTGAAGTAATAACTGTGATTGGAGCGTAGGTTACGGGTGGGGTCGTACTGTTCTAAAAGTGTTAATATGTAAGCCGGAGCCAGATTATGTAGTGCTTTAAAGACAGTGATAACTAGTTTGAATTCAATTATCTGTGGAATGGGTAACCAGTGAAGACAGTAGAGTGCTTGTGTAATGCTGTCAAACTTCTTTGTCCTGGTGATGAGAAGAGCTGATGTGTTCTGTAAGCGCTGTAATTTACTTATGTTATTTATTGAGTGCCAAAAAATGCATAGCAGAAACATGATAGTGTTATATCAGGAAACTCAACATTTCTCAGCAGGAAACACGGCAAATTTTGAATATAATGAATTGATATTCAAAAATATGAACAAGTTAAATGTTTTATGCTGTTTACAAGAATCTCATTCTGATTACACGTACGTCATAACCAGAGGCTTGTTTCCCAATCAAACAGGTATGCATCCTGCGTCCATGCCAATCAGTGATTTGGGAGGGGCTACTTTTGAGGGCAGAAGTGGACACTTTACCCTCAATATTTGATATGTGTGTGATTCAGTAAACAAAGGTACTGTACTCTAGCCAAAATTTTGTGAGTGCTGAGCATATAAACCCTTTACAACAACTTGTAATTATTGTATGCTCAAGAATACAAATGTACATTACAACAACAAATGACAGGATACACAAATTACCCTTCATATAATTTTTTATTGTCATCAATTAACTAGCATGCATCCTTTTTTTCCACCAGCAAAAGATATACATGTATGCATAGATCCTTTTAGCACAATAAATTACATCTAATTTTCAACAAATAAAGCTCTACAGTAATTTATTTCTTCAATATATTCAGAATCTGACATTTAAGAAATCACTTGCCTTAGCACACATCATTGTTGATCCACTAACAGCAATCTATTGAGTATGATCAATGTTGACATTATGGCAAGTACTCCGCAATACTGTATTGCACACTTCAATATTCTGATGGACTGCTACTTTCATTTGTAATTTTACAAAAAATAAAATCTCAATGATTAAAATCTGATTCCTCACCTTTCATATTGGATGAGAGACCTTAATTCCTAAACCAGAACTACCAAAATTAATTAACACTGGACACCCATTGAATGTACACTGGTAGTTGACATGCATTTGTGTACAGTCATGGTACTAGTGTCCTTGTGAAAAGTAAATGTACATGAATACAAAAATTCAGAAGGCAAATGCAAAAACATATTTGGTCATTGGAATACGTCACTGAAAACACTGATGACAGTCAGTGTGCAACATTCACAGAAACTTTGAGCAAAAATACAACAGTTCTGCAACACTGTTAGGTTAAAATGCATAATGGTTAATTCACAGACCTGTAATGCTAACATTGCTAAATTTGTCTGTTCAGGGATCTTGGAAGCTGCTACAGTCTCTCTTGGTCTAAGGAAGAAATGACAATTCTTAAAATTTAGAAGTTGTCTTTAGCACCACATATTGTTTGTTTACAATGTGCCTCATACCATTACAAACAGTTTAAACCTAAAACCTTATGGCCATACTGAACGATTCTATATTCTTAACATTGCAAAATACAAATGTCCCAAATATTGGCAATTCAATGTGAATTTAAAACCATTATTTTCTGATGTATAATCGTCTTGTTTGGTTCTTCAACAATCTTTTTTAAATTGTATTTATTTATTATACTTCCTCACTGGCATTCATGGATTTCACTTGGATATTAGGAAAGAGAGAAGAAAAAAATAAAAAAACAACTATATTGTAAAAATAAAACTCCTAGGACAACAGTTGAATGACAGAATAGCTAATCTACTAAAGCAGTCAGTGAATGGTAGAGACAAACAGGTGTCAAACACCTCTATCAGTGTCCCACCATACATTCAACAGGACAATAAAATATGCAAAACACACATATAACATGTCAAAGGACAACGTCAAACAGAAAATTGATTGTCTAACATCCACATAATAAAAGAGACAGAGAAGATATATCACAGTGGCAGCTACTAATATGTTAGGAGCAAACTTATGTTAGATGGCGACTATGACAGAAACATGTTGTTATCCATGTACAAGTGTTGGTGGAATTGAAATGAGTTTTAATTTCTGCTGATAACACAAATTCACTTTTGATTCAAAAAGAGATGCACTCTCGGAAGATCTAATATGGGAATGCAACTGGTTCTATAATGGAATAATTTTGTCAAAGTAAGAATAATGAGGTTCATGTTTAAATAGTCATTACTTGATCTTGTACTAGGACACTGAAATATTCAACCATAATAGCCAGGTTTTCCCCATCTCAGAAGAAATTTTGGACATCCTGGAAATTATTACTTCTCAAACATGTTTGAAAGCTCCTGATTGTTTTTGCCATGAAGTACATGAAAGTATGCCATCTAACTACCAAGTACATACAATTTTAGCTATAATTACCTATGTTCTTACATAGTCATTGCAAAGAGGTAGTTCTTTCCTCCAGTGACTTTATGTAAAAAAATCAAGGCCTGAAAATCTATTTTCTTATAGTACAAAGGAATAGTAGGTGACTTTTCCTCTCTAGACCCTAAATTACATTCACAAGTTAGCTGAAAAACTCATTTTATTAAAATACCTGTGCAAAAAGTATTGAATTTAGTATCAAGTAGGCGTTTTACGTTATTCAATACTATTTGCAAATATCTAAACAGAAAAATAGAATTAATTTGTGTTTTTCCTAGGTTCTTAGCTCACTATTTTCAACCATTTTGACTCACCAATATCTATGATTATGAGGGCAAAGTATAATGCATGCATTCACTTATCCAAGCAGTTTGCTCTTCATACTCAAATGAAATTCCAGTAACAATGGAAATAGTTGGCTAATAATTCATAAAATGTATTTTTTCTCATAAAATATGAAGCACACACGGAAAAAAGTATCAACAAAATGTGGAAATGATGTGGAAGGATAAAAGATATTTCTGTTTTTCTTTGTTCAGCCAGTATTTCAAAGAGCAATGAAATTAAACATTTGGCAAGTGGGTTGCCTGTAATTTTATTGAAGCCTGATGAGTCACATATGTATTTTAGAAATCATGAAAGACTATACCTACATTTCATCTTTTCCTATGGTGCTTTATGACTACAGGAAAGCTTAGGTATGTAAAATGGAGAGTGTGAGGTTTTCAGCAAATACTCATCTCATAGCCCAAAACACGGCATACAGCCCTAGGAAATCACAAAAGTTATATACTGCTTTTTGGACCACCATGCAAGAATTCTCATTTGGTCCTTGATGCAAAATGAAAACTTGGAACTTGAAATATCAGTTCAGTCAAATGCGACCATTAAGTATGGAAAACAGCACTGTTTCAGATGCGAGGAAAATCTTGGATATTTCTTTTCAGTCCATTTTGGCCAGGACAATTGCTACTCTACTGGGTATATACACCTGTGGAAGTAAAAACAGCAGACAGTTAATCTTGAATTTGTACAAACTTATACAAATCTGAATGACAACAGATATATAAGAGAGCATCATTGACTGATTAGGACTTTGTCCAAACTCCACCCAGTGGCAAAACTCTACAAAGCCTTCCATCACTGCCACAACTTGCTACAATCTGGTGATTTACCCTGTTTTGGTAAAACAAAGACTGATTGTTACAATAATTAAAGGTTCACAAAAAAGTGCTTGTATCTAAAATAAAACTGTACTGCTGGTTCGGTTTGTATCATCATTAGACAAAAAACTGTGAACCAAAGTTCTTTACTATGAAAGCATCTCATTACAAAACGCAGCAGAAATATCCATGTCCCTTTGTGATGTTAGTCACATGTTGCCTTGTTAAAGCATCATCATTGCATGCTGGGAGAGCTTACCTTTGCTTTGTCAGGCATGAAGCCAGTATTGAAAATGGTTCTGAAAGTTTGTGGTACATTTGCAATGACATAGGTGAAACAGGAGTGTCTATCTAAAATAGATTACTGATATGATTGTTTGTCACTGCACATTCAAAAGATGTCTTGAGATACAAAAAGGATCTAAAAAAACAGCGTCCAATAAATTTGTATGCTTGCAGAATCCACAGGGCCTGTAAAGGTCAGTGTAAACTCACCATTAATGAATTACCCCTGTTATTCCAAGGTTCGTTGTATGTAAAGAAGTCAGTTCCATGGTCTATGAGCTTATGCCCTCCAAACTCCTCAGCATCACTGTCTAGTACAATTTTATATCTTGTGTAAAATGTAAGGAAATACAACTTTTGTGTTGAAGTAATGTTACTAAGACAAATAATGCATGTTATTTGATAGAAACATGTGTAGGAAGAAAACATCAACACTTCAATTGACATTATAAATTTTGCATAATACTTCATTAAATACTTATTTCAACAAAGCCAGTACTGTAATTCAATATTACTTAAATCCCCGCTCGAAAAGGCCAGGGTTTGCAATTAACATTTGGGCGGGTGTGTTTCCGACATGAATCTGCATAATGAGAGTGTTGCTCTCATTCATAGCATTATCTGTGTTATCTGTTTGCCTTCAAATCACGATGGCGCTCAGGTACAGCCATAACCTTTTGCTACAGCCTTTGTTTCCCCGATTCATTTCCGTTATGCCATGGCAATATTCAAAAGAGAAGAAAAATTTCAACTTTTTTATAGTAAAAATACAGCTACCTAGATGGATTTAGCACAAGTCCTGAGGTCATGTCAAAGTACATCATCAGAATGGTTTGTCTGCACTGGCTGTCATTGGTGTATAGGTCCGAGCAGATTACCAAAGTCACTATTACTACATAATTGGCGTCGCATATTGTGGTAATGATCTTCTAAAATTAAGAAACTAATAACAACATTACACAAAACCAGAAATTAACAAAGTACGAATTACCATTGACAGTTCATTAACTCTTCATATCAAGGTGGACATACGAACTACGTGAACAAAAAATTGCTAAAATGGTCTATGATAATACAAAGTTTTCACTCGTTGTACATTGATATACATCTACATACACACATGGTTTGTTAATATCATATTTGTTCTCATATACACAGCAAATCTTTGAGCAGTTCACACCTCTGTGCGTCACTAAGGGCCCTGTCACACGTTGACGATTTAGCCAGTGCATGCCGACATATCAAAATTTCTCTAAAACACTGGCTAACGATGTATTTTTCAATATAGAAGTATACATAGCGTATTCATAATGTACTTATACGTTAAAAATACGTTTGGGTACGCTAGACAATACAATCATGTATCTCGACGCATTTCAACTTACAAGTAACTGTGTGAACATGTTTCTCAACGAGCGCATATATAACCTACCTACAACTTATTGCCCTCATGTGCGGGACCTATGAGCCATACGCTGGCATATGTCGAAACATTTTGTGCATGCACAAAGTACTAGAGTGCTTCAGCTTGCTCTTAACTTATACAAAACTTACCCATAACATATTCATCGTACGCTCAGCGTATTTTCCAAATTTTTCCAAAAGTTTGCATATGCTGGCTAAATTGTCAAGGTGTGACAGGGCCAATAAATGATTGACAGTTGTTTGAATCACGGAACAACCGTTTCCAGAATATCAAAGGTGCAATCTGGGACCAGTCTCATATCAAATGTTGCACATTTTTGGCAACTTTGACCATACACAGATCGCGTTTTTCACTACCTGGGGCTGATAGCGTTTTTGATACCATTACATACAGTACCTGCATCCCTTGCCCATGTACACTAATACAATTTGACAGATCTTTACTTCAACACACTCTCGTACATGTAGGTATAAACCCTTCCTGTGCACTTGTTCAAATAACCCTTGTATTCATCAAAATACATAGTCATGGGTGAAACTTATTTGTTGAGGTTACTGCATCCAGCGTTGGATGTAATTGACTGATTGATGACACCATTGTCAAAAATCTTTCAATTTTGAAGATGCTGTATATTGATTATGTAATATCTTATGTAGAGCTAATAAAAGGATACTTTCCAGGGACATCAACACCAATGCGATAGTCTGTAAAACTTTGAGTTGGATGGAAGTTAAATACAAACACCAGTCCGGCCCGTTCAAAAACGATGGTTTTATCCCCTTGATGTTTTGTACTGATGTATGCCTACAAAAGTATATTGAAAAGAAATATTAAGATGTTAGTAGATGGAATATTGAAACATCACGTAAAATAGTATATCTTGCAGAGATCACATTTAAATTCTGCTCATTTGAAATTCTCATTTCTCATTAAATAGTAAAGAGAAAACCTGGAGCAAAATGAATTCTCTCTGAGTAACATTGTCGTATTGTTGTACCTGGATTTAACATTTTCTACAGCTACAATAAATGTGAAATTTCCGTGCTTTTGTGAATGCAAGAAGTCCCTAAGTTGCTTGTTAGCCACTATTATCACATCTAGTGTTTTTATATTATCAGAAATATCTATTGGGGCTAGCAGAAGGTGGTGAAATTCACAAAATCATAGTCGTGTAGACATAAAAACAGACCTGTATATCTTAAGCTGTCCGTACTGTTGTGTCGGTTATGTTGACAGACAACATACAAATAAAACCATCATCAAATTTGAAAACAGACCTGAAAATTTTCCATTTAGAAGTGTTTTTGTTTCTCAATTACCATGGGAAGATTAAATTCATTTTTGAAACTTCCTTAAGAAATTTTAAACACCGTTAATCATGATATAACTGTAATCAATTAAATTTATCTGAAATACAGAGTTCAATAGAATCAAGCGTCAATTAAGTTTAATGCAATGTTTGAACTTAGACTACAATTGAGCAACAGTCCAAGGTGTAATTTTTTTTATTTAAATATTTCATCAATTGGATAATAGTATCAGTTGAGTTACTTACCTGTGGGCTAGCTAGCCATCCATACTGCTCCTCAAGTGTATTCATAGATCTATCAAAATTGTTCAAATACTTGTATTTGAGTAGGTCATCATCTAAAATATTCCACTGTCTCCGAGCATAATGGAAACTGTTACCATTGCCTGGACGAGGAAAGTCTAACCATTCTGGATGGCCAAATTCATTGCCTGCAAGAAAACAAACAAAGAATGTACTGGTATTCTACGATGAGTAAAGGAAAAACATTAACTTGTTTAACAGATTCTTTTGACCACACACCATATCTCATCTATAATGGGGAGAAATTATTGAGAGAAATTGTCAAAGCTATGTGCCGTTTGGGTTCACCAAAGAGAGATTTCTTGACTGACATGCACAACTTTTGCACGTCACTTAAAGAAATAATGCTTCAGTTCTCTTATACAGTGAACTATTACAACTGCACAGAAATATTTTGCTTCATAGAATAAATGTTTCTAACCAATCAACTTTCAGTGTATGTTATTATAACTACATTTACTGGGAGACGGTGCAGCAGTGTTCTGTATTTGTACACAATAAATTAGACAATTGAGCTAACACATGCATACATGTAGATCTATAGTCATACATTTGCACATGTCAAATGATGTATTAGATACCAGTATGTACAACTCTACAGGAGATGAGCATAGCTGATAAGTCTACAGAATGACGATAAATGGCATCTACAAGATCAGTCAAGGAGACACGCTCAGAGTAGATCTACTGAGTTGATTCAGTAAATTTGAACTCAGGGCATTTGATACATGTACCCACAATATTCACCTAGCACAGACGTCAACAATAAAAATTACCGTCAATGACGCTGTACCTTCTCTAATGTGTGGCCAGGTCAGGTAATTGGTTGTTGGCATGGAGTTGTTGGTAAATAGTTGATGATGTAGGGGCATGAGGTGGGATATGGACCCAAAGAACCCAAAGATGATTAAATACATCAATCAAAAAAATTCTAAGCTACAGTATAAACTGCCTAAAGATAGTTCAATGTGAAAAAAAGTTAAACAATTCAGAAATAAGAATTAACAGTCCAAATAGTAATGACGCACTTCCTTACTGACCTGAGTGCATGTGAAATACACAACCTGGCATCTGTAAATTAAATGTATACCAAGTGATCATTTCAAGTCACTTTTAACTGTTTTTAATGGATTTTCCAAAGAGTCCTGTGGAAATGATGAAAACGCTTATCTGGTCTTGTGTTTGTATAACCTCATGGCTGATAATTGTCATAGTATTGAAAAAAATTGAAAGTGAAGAAATTACTGTTTTTAATAGGCATATTTTCCTTGAAATACATGACCGTGTAAAGAATATATGCTAAAAGTGTTTAAGAGTAAATTTCTTTTCAAAAAATAATTTAATTTGTGACCAAAGGATTTTTATTCTTTGAGTTTACAAATTCAAACATTGCAATTTGTTCAATCATCTTGTGCAGTGCAAAATTTATAAAATGACTGAAAAACAAAAAAAATTGGCAGAATTACAGTCTTTGTGATGTAAAATTATGGGTTGACATGACGATAACTGTTAATCTGTTTGAAGTACTAATATACTATAATTTAAAAAGAAAAGTTCATGCAGAAACAGTAAAATATATTGTCAGCGATGTAGTAATTTTGACTTTACATCAAAATATGCCTTTGCTTGATACCAAATATATAGGGCGAAATATCAGCCATGTTCAGCAAAATCCACACAACAGCATTGATCCTTTTCTAATAGCAGGGTCTGCCTCTAGAGGGCGGGCATCATGAACAGTGTTTGTTGGTTAATTCCTCCACGTAAACTTCTGATTGTACTGTAAACATTGAACATGGCCGACGTCCGATTTTCCTGTCTAAAACTTTCACTCATTTTCGTTCATATGACTCTGGAACTCCAGGAAATGATTGGGAAGAAAGGTTATCTTGAAATATTGAGGTACTCGCCGATATTTTGCAAAATTAAATGAGAAAAAATGCAAGGAAAATGCCTACAGGCTTACACAATGACAGTTTTCAGACTCGGAGGCATATGATCATCTCTGCAGATTATGCAACAGGCCCAGATCACGTGAGGCCATGAGGGGATATCCACGCAACTCAGTACCAAACACTGGCGCTCACAGAGTGAGCAACACAAAGTGAGTACCCCTAACGTCAGCTCAGTAGTCTGTAATAGATTGTAGTCAACTAAGAAACCCTTGGAGAAAGGCTTAACACTGTGGCTATGCCGCTAAGTCCCTTTTGATTTTTGTCATAGCTCAAAATCGTTCTCCCACACCTCAACCTGAGCCATGAACACCCCCACCAGTTTATGATATGACCCATCACAATGGCATGACGTCAACGGATCTTGACAGACGGAAGTCTTGACAGACGGAAGTTCTTGACAGCAGCACATTGGTTTTCAACTCTAATACCTTCTCTGTCTATAAATAGACACGAGAAGGTAAAAACTGCTCAGTTAAATCCTTCCTAAAAATCAGAAAATTAGTAATGCCCTGTTATTCTGAAAGTAAACAGATTAATAGGTTCCATGTAGGAGGACTACTTTTTTGCTTGGATTAGTGGCTTTCCCCTTTGCCCATGCAATGGACCAGAATACTTATATAAATTATGCATTACAGTAATGACTGCTTTAAAATATTGTTATGAACAGCTGTTCTCTTTGTGTCAGTATTGTGGCATGGAAATGAAGAACTGGCTCACAAAAAAGTTATGATGACCAAACAAGCGTGTAGAACTGATGGCATTACTAACATAGTGGTCCTGGTGACAACAGAATACTTACCTATAAAATTTAACCATGCCTCACCACCCAATGCATGAGTTATGAGACGAATCATTTTATGCAGGGCGATACCTCTGTCTATGATAATGCTCTGGGGTGATAACTTTGACATGTGAGAATACATTTCTTTGTCCATTAACCAAAACGCCAATGTTTTATCGCCAACTAGAGCCTGATCATGTGATTCTGCATACGCTACTGTCTTTTCACCGTGGCGACGATTTGTCAAGGTGTGTACAATGTTTCCAATATTCCACTCATCATCCTTGTATTCCTTCAGAATCTGTTGAAAAGAATATCATAGATTCATTTGACCATTTGACATGAATCTGAATCCAAACCCTCTATAGCATATCTTGTTCTTTTTAAGGCATGCACAGAGACAGCCTGGTCAAGGGGGGCTTGTACACATTCTTGTGACATTAAAAATTTATATTTCATTTTTACATTTTTGTTTGTATGAAAACCACATTTATTTCAAGACGGCATGAGTTTTGACAGCACCACCGACGCCGATATAAAGTATTTCACCTGTTTCAAGAGCAGATGAGATTGAATGTATACTTTGTTTACCAATCTAAGCACATTTCAACAGTCTCAAAAATAACTGCTTTTCCAATCTATACAAAATTGACAAAATGATGCTGATGAACATTGATTTTGAATTACTTTACCTGGATCCATTTATCAGGGATTGCCATACCCAGTCTGAAGTCAAAACCACCCCCGCCCTCTTGTACAGGACGACATAGTGCAGGCATTCCTGATACATCCTGTAGGTAAAATTGATACACTTGCTAAAATCACAGTGGAGTGATCATGGTAAATAGAAATTGCAGACATACCATGAAAACCACAAAAACTCACAAGAAGTGCTTGATGAACACTATAAAAATCTGGTATATCATTCTCATACAGTGTTGACATACATCTAACATACACTGCACTCAATCCAAATTACACAGGATTGCTACACATTTATTTCATTCCTTTCCATTCCGGTGTTCTCCTTTTATTGGAAGATTTGGAGGACTATGCAATTTTTAAATAATGAAACCATGTTTCTCAGTTGCTCAATAACAGTCCCTTACTTTTGTGTACTTTGACAAGAGAACCTCTTTCAACATAACAAATATTACAGGCCTTACCTCTGCTATGGTGATACACTTAGGATAGAAGTGATGCAACATGTAGTTTGATAACATCAGATACGCGAACGATTCTGTATCTGTTGCTAGGCCGAAGTATTCAGAATAGTCTCCACTAAAACCAACACCTAAACCATGATGATGGTACAACATTGATGTCACGCCATCAAAACGGAAACCATCAAATCTGTACTCTTCCATCCACCACCGTAAATTGGAAAGCAAGAAACGAAGTGTTTCCCAGCTGAAACAAAGAAAAATTTTTTGGGTAAATGTGTCTTCAAGTTTTTTCAACATTCAAATATATCTGAAGGCTGCAAATTTGTCCATGTAATAAAGATACTAACTTGTTGTAATTGAAAAGACGGCTATCCCAGAGGTCATGGTTTCCACGGTGACCATCATGGAAGTAATGCACCATAGATCCATCAAACTGATTTAGTCCATCCAAGACATTCTTACAAGCATGACTGTGAACGACATCAAGGAGCACTGCAATGCCGAGTCTGTGAGCTTCATCAACCAATGCCTTCAGTTCATCTGGAGTGCCATACCGACTGCAAAAGTCATGGAAGGATCATGATCAGGTTTACACTGTTTATATAAATTATAAATGATATTGAATTGAAGCATTAGTCTCATCAAATTTCTTTTATCATTAATGTCTTTCCATACCTCAGCCTCAGAAAACAAAATTAGAAAAATCCATTTTCAACTGACTTTCTATTTAGAACGTGTGTGTTTATTTTCAGTTTTTACCCCTTCATGTACTGTTCGAAACTAGATGTCACACTGTAAAAATTGCTGTCAATAACAAGGCTGCAATAATGATTAACTGAGATAAGTGTAAAACTCTGAAAATATTTCTACAGAAAATCAGATAATTTTCACTTATCTTTGCTATGATGACTTTAACTCTGTGTTGTAAACAACAAAATGTACATCATCAGGTGACCATAACACCTGTACCTAATATAATGTATTTACAATATATTTACTTAGAAGTGAAGTAAGAAACGTGTGGTGGCAATGATGACATCAATTACTCACCTGGATGCAGCAAAGAAACTGGTAACCTGGTAACCAAAACTGGCATAAAAAGCATGCTCCATTATAGCCATTAACTGTATACAGTTATAACCTGGAAGTTGAAAGGAGTGTATCAGTTTGGACAGCAATGGGATAGACTGAAAGATCCGTCACTTGAGGGCGCTCTCTGCAATGGGAACGTCTTGAGAAAATTCATAATAACATCCTTGCACTTCACCAATAAGTAATTCATACTG
This sequence comes from Ptychodera flava, assembly GCF_041260155.1. Taxonomy (NCBI): domain Eukaryota; kingdom Metazoa; phylum Hemichordata; class Enteropneusta; family Ptychoderidae; genus Ptychodera; species Ptychodera flava. The sequence continues at coordinate 35,773,212 of NC_091943.1, read as the reverse complement.
GTTGGAATTTTCATCATGTTAGACATGGACAAACATTTCCTAAATGATGGATGCAGAGGTGACTAGGTGTTCTGTCATGTCATACTTTAGATTGTCAGAAATGGACAACACTGTACATGTACATGTATGCACACATGCACAATGTGTCTCTCTCTAACATAGATGCTGTATACAAGTACGTCCATGCAGAAAGTTGTATATTTCATGTGTATATACACACAAACTGCACACAAGCAATTATATAGATACCGATGCAGACAAAAGTATAAGCTCAATAAGTTGTTGGTTGCACATCTTTGGAAAAACACTTCACATATAAAATCTAATTGCAAAGTTTTAACACTTCCAACACGTTTTATCAGATAACGATAAGGGAGTTATACTTTGGAAGTCTATCAGAAATAGGAAAGGACACATACATGTACCGGTAAATATTGAAATTCATACAAATTCATACAACTGATTTCACTAAACACTGTCTCACTCACAATATTACATCATGAGATGGCTGTACCTTGTTTCTTAATTCTAGGAAGAACATTGTCTTTGAAATGGGTATAACTTGCAACTTTCCCCTCCCATGAAGATATTCCTACATGACACTCGTAGATTCGTAAACTGCCGTTGACATCTGGCTTTTCATGCTGAAAGACATGCTTATGATTCTCAGGCGGATTCCAAAAATGTGACTCGTATAAATTGGATGTTTTATTTTGGACAGCATAGGGGGCCCATGGTGATATTCTGTCAACTTCTTCCCCACTTTTGGTCCTTATTACCAGCTGTAATTGAATAAAAGACAATGTAAATAATAGTAGGGTGAAAAAGTATATGTCATCATCAGTGAAGTAGGATAGCACTGCCTGTTACACCATTTACAACAAATATATGAGGAACGATGAGATCAAAACCAGCCAAAAAAGTTAATATATCATGTCATTATGACCCAGTAATTATCTTCAATGACATTCACTAATGGAGTAAATCAAATGACATTTTTGCCATTAAAAAACAAAATAATTACAGAAAAATTAAAAATTGTAAAGTGACAATTACAACTAGATTTTGCCTATTTGTGTTTTGCTGTAACTCCGTGCACGATCATACAGAGCATCATCAGACTTTCAGCAATGTCATCTTATTGATCACCTATGCAACAAATTGTAAAGGGCATGACATAAGTGCTCTTCAAGTTCTAGGTAGTAGTTTTGCATTTATTAATGATAAATGCACAGAAGTATTCATACAAATATCAATCTAATCTCTCAACTACTGTATATGACATTGAAGAGGCATATTTCTGATGAAATTAATCTGAAAGCAAATTGTTTCCAAAAATCGGAAATCTGACAGCAAAAACGACCTGTTAAGCATGGTTTAGATATACTCAGAAGATCAATTGAATAATATATCAACCATGTCAAAAATATGCTCCTTTCCCAAAAAGGGTCAGTGCTTGAGCTTTACATTCAGTTTGTTAATAACACTTGACCTTGACAGGTATTGCTGTTGCAAATTTTCTCAAACACATGTAGACTAAGGACATGCAGATTTTCTGACCCATTTCGTACAAAGTCAATACACTGGAATAGTCAACAAACCTTGACAACTGTATTGTGTTCAATTGGATAGGAACCATCAGGATTTGGTGGAATTAATAATTCCCAATTTCCAAACTCTTTCTTCTCAAATGGATGCTTTCTGTGGTCCCAATTATCTGATATTGATAAAAGTAATTGTTGAAAATGTTGAAGTGTCTTGTTTCAGTTTACTTTGATCATGTAAAAATATAAAGGCGTTTAGTTAGTCAGTACCAACCTAATACAAGTACAGGTGAGAAACAGATTGTATCAACATGTTTGTTGAGAGTCTCTTGAAAAGTCTACAGAAGTGAGTTTAGGAAATGTCTTAAAATAGATGCATTGTATCAATGTGTAAAGATGATATTCTATTGTGTATAGATGATATTCTATTGTGTATAGATGATAGTCTATTGTTAGTCTGACAGAAACTTAGTTTCAAGAATACCAAAAACACAGTCCTGGACAAATGCATACACTCACATGCACAAATGGAAACACTGATATTTGGATGTGACTGAACCTGTAAACCAGATTTTGGACTTTGTTCATAGGAACTATTAAAGAAGTTGATTTAGGCGTTTACATACGGTACTTATTCAGTGGGTGCCAATATATCATGTTGACCTTTGTCTAAGGGTCATAATATTTAGGTTATTGGATTGTGGCAGCAAGGGTCACTCTAGCAAAATGACTTGAAACCAAAATGTAATTTTCAGCCTCTCCATCAGAAAAATCCCATGAATATCACAGGATAATGCAACAGCCAAACTCATTTCATTCCAGAATATTTTCATTGACCAAAAAACTACAAAGTACAAAAACCAAGCAAACATGTTACCTGTACATGTCGTTCAAAAATATTTTACCGTAATTCAGCAAACTAATGTTACGGCATTATGAAATCTTTTATCACCTTAGGGTACCCGGTAATGCCTATAATAATTTGCTAACATATGACACAGTAACTTACTGAATGGCCCCTTCAAATACACAGCTTCAGCCGCTGGAGCCCATTCTTTACAAAACACACTACCATCAGCTTTTGCATGGATACCGTAGTGCTCATAGCTCTTGGTAAATGTATCCAAACCACCTTCACTTTCTGTTATCTTCTTGAGGATCTCCTCAAAGCAACCATATCTACAGCAATGACAAAAAATTACACAGAGTGTTAGCTATGCAAACTCAATGTGCAATCTGTACGGGTAATGTTATTGTTTACAAATGAATTGTCATCTGAACCACACCTCAGTAACCAACAATAAAATTGGACATTACACATCCAGTAAAACCCAGTAAAATTTACTGTTGCTAGCTTTGACAAAAGCACTGATCCATACAAGCTCGGTTGATAAGTTGAGCATGCAGCAGTTCAGCATTATTTCAGAATGGAATGAGAAACCTAATTTTTTAGTAACAGCAGGAAAATTACTGGAGTATACATCAAAAGTAAAAGGTAATGGAGCCCTACTGTGATATGATAAAATTTTAAATTGCCTTCCAGGTCTGAGTCGTAATGTTGGTTGCAGGTATTGTGGTTACCAACTTAAGAGGGCGCTGCACCAAACACATCGTATTTTGCTCAAAAATCAATGTTTTACAAATAATCATTCAATATTAATTAATTTGTTAACCCTAGATTAAAATATTGGTTGGATTCACCTTTTAGTTTGTTTAGCTGTCGTAAGTTGCATGATAAAGAAGTGTTAATTTATGCAAATGTATGCAAATCACCCAAATTCCTGGCTTCTTTTTTCTCCTAATTTTAAGATTTCCAAAGAATTTAACTCCACTCTGGCTGGGTCAAATTTTCTGAAATTTTCACATTATGTTCTTTAAATGCTACATACCAAAATGACTAGTTCTTACGTTTTGAATAACAAGTCATCGTTGATGACACAGCCCCCACTTGTTAATGGGTGCTTTGATTACAGGTCCTCAGAGAGGATAGAGTCCTCTTCATTAGGTCTGTGATAAAAATACTTTTGAATAAATTCGCTTGATACATGTCTGAGTTGTAGTTCAGGACATGAAAAAATCGTAATAAAATGGCCACATGGTGGCCATAATGGATCGAATCACAAAACAAATCAATGTGCATATGTATGACATACGGGAGGTCAATGTCCTTGTACCAACTTTGATTAAATTTGGTTGAAATATGCCTGAGTTATGGCTTTGTACATGAAAAAATCATAACAAAATGGCCGCACAGCAGCCATATTGGATCGTATCACAAAACAAATTTACATGCATATGTATGATATTGGTCAATCTCCTTGTACCAACTTTGAATAAATTTGCTTGATATATGTCTGAGTTATGGTTCTGGACATGAAAAAACGTAATAAAATGGCCACACGGCGGCCATATTGGATCGTATCACAAAACAAGTCAATGTGCATGTGTATGACATACACATGTAGGTTGATGTCCTTGTACCAACTTTGAATAAAATTGGTTGAGATATGCCTGAGTTATGGCTTTGTACATGAAAAAATCATAACAAAATGGCCACACGGCGGCCATATTGGATCGTATCACAAAACAAGTCAATGTGCATGTGTATGACATACACACGTAGGTTGATGTCCTTGTACCAACTTTGAATAAAATTGGTTGAGATATGCCTGAGTTATGGCTCTGTACATGAAAAAATCGTAACAAAATGGCCGCACGGCGGCCATATTGGATCATATCACAAAAAAAATTGATGTGCATAGCTATGACATTGGTCAATGTCCTTGTACCAACTTTGAATAAAATCAATGAAAAAAATCGTAATAAAATGGCCGCCTGGCAGCCATATTGGATCGTATCACAAAGCAAATCGACGTGCATCTGTATGACATATGAAGTAATCCTTGTACCAAGTTTGAATGAAATCGCTTAGGGCATCTCTGAGATATCTGCGTGAACGGACGGACAGACGCACGGATGGACGCACGCACGCACGCACACACGCACGGACACGACCAAACCTATAAGTCCCCCCGGACGGTGTCCGTGGGGACTAAGAAGCATTTTATTTTGCTAATTATGATTTTAGTCACTTTTTTGAGTGTCAGTCTTTCGACTCCTGCCATTTTAGAATGAGGATAGATAATGCAAAATAAAATAATGATTTTTTTTTCATATACTCTTCTTTCAAGAAAAATATTACATTTTAAAAAATAGCGTCAAGTTTTCAACTTAAATTAATTTTGATCTTTAATAGCAAAATGGAAGTTTTTTATCCCAAATATACACCCACTTCATCTTCTAGTAAAGTACTTCTACCATCCTAAATTTTTTTGAGTCTGCTTTTTGAAAATATGTAGTACGTAGGGGTTTCCTTGTCATCTTTGATGAGAAATACTGCTTTAAAAAAAACTGTTAGCAATATGGGAGTCCGGACACTTCGCACCAAAACCAGTTTGCCCCACACAACTTCGTCCCAAAACCATTTCGCACCAAAACCACCTCGTCCCAAGTACTACCTCGTCCTACGCCACTTCGCCCCAAGTACCACCTCGTACTAAAACCACTTTGCCCAAAGTATAGTACCGTCAACTCGTCCTAAAACAACGATGTCACGACGTATCATAACGTTGTTTTTACCTGCAACTTGGAACCATGAATATGTCAGGACATTTTGGCTACCATGAACAATTTATTGTTACGCGAAACCATAAACGGTAGAATTAGAAAAGAATGAACACGCAAACAACTCAGTGCTACAACTCAGGTGCCGTGCGCGGAATTGCACGATGTCATTTTCTCGAAATGTGTAAAATTTCAAGATTTCAGTCCTGGGATGATAGAAAGGTGATGAAACTTCAATGGTAGTGGTTGGTTATTTTCAGCTTTACCGGTTGGCGGTAAGTTTTGGGCAAAATGGCATTGTTTTGGGATGAAATGGTGTGGGGCAACGTGACTTTCGGGGCGAAGTGGTTTTGGTACGAGGTTGTATTGGTGCGAAGTGCTTTTGGTGCGAAATGGCATGGGATGAGATGGTATGGTGCGAAGTGGTTTTGGTGCGAAGTGTCTGGGAACCGCGATATGCAGCTCCACCTTAAATTTACTTTATATAAGTGAATTACTTCTTTGCGCTAGACCCCTTCTTGTAGTGAAAACTGTACTCTACGGCACAGTCTCTCCACTGTGTCTATTAATTATAGCGCAGTCCCTCAATCACCACAGAGAGGGACGGTGTCTATTATATCATACAAGTACATGTATATTGATGATGCAAATACAGCGATCTGATTGGTCGAGATGTGAAAAGAACTGTGGTATATTTGCAATACACCACAGTTGGCACAACACATGAGCTTTTGTCAAGAGCAAAAATCCTTTTCTGACATTCTGTGCCAGACTTTCAATGTACTGTTATGGTATAATAGCAATAAATCACACCTATCAAGGGTATACCATTCGATTTTGACCAGATTACTTCATATATGCACTCGCTATTGCTCATGCATATAAGTCGTGAACTGGTTAAAATCTTGCGGTGTACCGTCGTTGGGTGTGCTTTATTGTTATAGCATAGTCCCTCCATCACCATACAGGAGGTAGAGGGACTATACCTATTGTAGCACAATCCCACCACCACCACACAGAGTGACTGTGTCTAAAGCAATAGTGGTATTGGTGGGATCATTAAAGGACTCCCTGTGGGTTTCACCATGGAGGGGTGTGTGTGTGTGTGTGTATATATATATATATATAGAGAGAGAGAGAGAGAGAGAGAGAGAGAGAGAGAGAGAGAGAGATAGATAGATAGATATTTATATACACATATCACAGTCTCTCTCTCTCTCTCTCTCTCTCTCTCTCTCTCTCTCTCTCTCTCTCTCTATATATATATATACATGTAGTGTGTGTGTATGTGTGTGTGTGCTATTATATGTGCTGCAGTGGTGGTGTGCAGTTGCAGACAGATGTGCAACTGTTATCCTAAGCACACCAGTGTGCACAGAGGAGACTGCAGAGGGCACGTGTCATGACTGTAAGGCTGAGCATGCATTAAGCTTTTAACATCGATGTATTGTAAGCAGCTGTGACCCTGGGTCTGCAAAAAAGGTCTGTAATCCCAGCATAAAACAAGGCCTGTGATGGAGACCTTATAATGTGGCATGAGTGTAAATTAAATCATAAGGTTGCAGAAAGAGTACAGTCAATCTTGGTTGGCCGGGCAACAGAAAAGTTCTGTGAACATAGCATTTCGCATTAATTAAGCATTAGTAACCAATTTGAGTTTGGAATGGAGTACTAGACAGAGGCCCCATGGAAAGCTGTCTTAATTTTAGAAATGTTTGTGTCAAATTTTGAATATGATCCTGACACGCGGCGTACAGCCCCTTGTGACCCACGCCGTCCGCCGGGTACCAAACCATGAGCGACCATCAATATCAAATAGCAATGTGCTTCCGAGTTCTAATTCTGTACATTGATATTCCAATACTGGAACGTTCCCTCATCGCAGCACAGTGTAACAAAATCCCAGACGTGTTACGTAATACGCTGTGAACACTTTGACATGCACGTAAGCACGGTGATGACCAATGTAGTAGGTGCATGCGATTGCATTACCTCCGTTTGATTTCATTTTCGTGTGGTCTCAGGTACGGATCTAACTCCAGTAGTCTGTCCAACTCCGGTACATTAACTGTGTTGGGGTTGACAAACCATCCCTGTACTGCTTCCATTGTCGTGACTTTGGTCCAGCAATACCAGTTCTACCTGTTCATCAGCTGGCTCCGCTTATTGAAATCATCAATCACTCCTCTCTTGCCTGACGGTCAAGAAAGACACGTACAGGTTCAGATTCAGGACAAATTCCTAGTGATACAGTTTGAGAAGGCGCCACCAACGTCCAATTTTGCTGCTATTTTCCACTCGGGGGTTTATTATTGATCGGATTCCGTAATCTTCTATACTGCATACCGAAGAGTGTTTCAGGACGTGTTTTTAGCAAAACTTAAACCGCTAGAGATTATAACAAAAAGGAATATAGACTTACTGATTACCAGGGAATATTCTTCTATCTCCATGATACATTCTTTCAAAATAAAAGTTACCATGCTTCCCGGGCCATGCTTGGTGCCTCTTTAAATCAGTTCGTCATACTTTCGGTCAAACCATGTGATTTCATTGTTTTGACTTTAATCTTTGTCACAGACCTTATAAGGAATCCTGGCTGTATACAAAACCTTATACTGCCGCATTTCACGATATCTAATAGACGTTGTGACCATTGGATATGTGTTGTTCCGACTTACAGTGACAAAACTCAATATCGATAAGGTATAAGTGAAACACTTTGTTCATGCCTCTTATCCTATATTGAGTCGTAATTTTGTTTATACGACCAGGCAGCATAATCACTTTTCCCAGATTTACGCTTGTTTCGTATCATCGTATAGGCTGTCCGTTTGCGATGTTCTAATTTGAATTGCAAAAAAGGAGATTTCAAACTATATTTTTTTTATTTTAATAGCCTTTATGTAAAGCTTTAATACTAGGGGTACTGGGCAATAGCAGAGAGAGAGAGAGAGAGAGAGAGAGAGAGAGAGAGAGAGAGAGAGAGAGAGAGAGAGAGAGAGAGAGAGAGAGAGAGAGGGGGGGAGATGGTGATGTTACCGTGACGTCTTTCACGTCACCATTTCACACTCATCAAGGCAAAAAAGATTCATTCTACAAACGACACTATGACATGCACACTTCTATGATTAACGCTGTACACGAAACCCACTTTATTTTGTAAGGATAAATTGTTTATTCTGAGAAAAGTCGTTATTACGCTGAATCGATAGTGAAACAATATTGGTAGCGTATCTATTATAACCCCGAAAATGAAGATGGTTTTAACATTTTACATTTCAGAAAGGAACTTTATTCTGTAACAAACATCTTTGGTTATTTTCAGATCCTTCGTGTGATCACATGGTGCTGTCACGGTGCCATTGTCGCGGCATTGGCAATAGTCTATATGGTACCCCGTGTACCGCGTGTTGCCACAAAATCCTTTGGTGAAAGGTCATTTTCCCACTCAGGACCGAAAACTTGGAACAGTCTGCCTGTCAACCTACGCCATACGCCATATGGATTCAAATATTTCATTCCGCCATGCCCTCAAGACATATTTTTTCAGAAAGTAGTGTATTTTGTCCTGCGCCTAGAGCTCCCTTTTGAGATTAGGCGCATTATAAATATTCTTTATCATTTATTATTACCTACCCAAATCGCAGGGTATACTATTCAAAGAACATAAAAATACAACAACAAGCTGACAATCAAGACATGGTAAACAACGCCTTCATGATAGACAAAAACTGGTCTTAGCTATGAAAACTGTCGACGGTAATATATGTCATTGGTGCGAACTTGAAAGAAACTCGACGCAAGCATGGACGTAACTCCATGATGCAAGTCCTCTGAGTTAGTGTGTCCATTTATACAGTATCTTGGCTATGTCGGCTGCCGACGCCATAAAGAATGTAATAAGACAATATTTTGATTTACCGACATTAGAAAAGATTACAAAAATAGAAATTATCACTTGCCCGTACGTCGCTTGCTACAATTCTTTTGTTTCAAACCCACGCCATGAATTCATTAAAATGACAACAACGGCTCAATATTGCGATTGGTTGAAACACGATAGAACATGGGGGTAGTACGCAGAATACCTCCATGAGAAAAATAAGTTACTGGGTAAGTCTTTCAAATGTGTAAATGAGCGAGAGCATGTTGTCGATACTGTGCTGGTATTTCGTGGCGCCAGCATTGTTAGAGTCCAAACAAAAGAAACGTCCGAGTCAGCTTGATCACTTGCGTCCCAGAACGCTAATGTATTGTGAGCGTGAAATATTACTATTCTGTGCGCCAATTTGGAAGATTATGACACAAGCATTACATTGTAAAATTGTGAGTGGAGGAAAGTAATGGATTGTCTTTAAAAGCGATGACGTAGGCAAGTCAGCAGTAAAAAATGTGAGAATAATTTAGTGTGGTTAGTTTGATGGTATGACTTTCTATTTATCGTCCTTCACGTGCATTTCATAAGATAATGTACTGCAAAGCTATGTATATGCATAAGTATGTAGGCCTATATGTAAGCTGTGTATCAATAGGGAGAAATGAAAAGTCGACAAAGAACAAAAGAAAAAAAAATTGGAAAATGGCTCTTCATCTACTTTTCTCAAGGGCACAGTTATTTACTTGGATCTGAAGTTAGTTTCTGCCTTGTCAAGAATCAGAGCGACAGGCAAATGGTTAACCCGGAATTTGAATAGACCACGGTACAAGCAAAACCAGGCGCACAAACGCCCTTAGAAATACGTACTTTCCACACTTGGGGAGCCGTCATTATTTACGACGTGGGGGGGGGGTCTGTCAAATTTCATCGGAAACTCTGAAATTTCAAGTAATCTTCCCCCTGCCAACCATGATGAATTTGAGTATCCTCCTCTCTAACAGTATCCTCCTCCCTAAACTTAGAAAAGTTCAATACCAATACATGTATTTGTAAAATTTACAAAACGTACAGAAGTAGTAAAGACCTTTCAAATCCTGATGTACCCTGCTAGATTATCATCGGTCGTCTCATGACGGTTGAAAAAGGTGAGACCAACAAAATAAAATTTAAAGCCACAACAAAATGTAGACATAACAGCTCATAGCCAGTATCGAACCATATAACATGTTTAATTTGGATGGATATCATGACTGGGTTTTCACTGGGATATCTGACAGGACAGAATTTGAAAGTACTGAGGGGGAGAACTAGTCTGGCAGAGACCCTGCGATTCGCGTTCTTCGCTGTTGGAACCATATGTGTCCGTCCCCAGGGGTGGGTAGGTGTTTTGTTGTATCGCTAATAAAGGTTTATTCTACCAAACTTTGGTGTTTGGTCTTGCACTGCCCTTGACAATCTTGCGTAAACGTTTTATCAGCATGCTGCATCTATTATCTGACCAGTTTGAATGCCTAATTTGCCAAAGTAAGCAAGGGTAAATTACTAATCTGTGGACGCTGTCACCGGATTATCACCGGATTAACTTTGACAAAGTCAACAACGAGCGCACCAGCAAGGTATGTACTGTTGCGCTCGTTGTTGACTTTGTCAAAGTTAATCCGGTGATAATCCGGTGACAGCGTCAACAGATTAGTAATTTACCCTTGCTTACTTTGGCAAACTAGGCACTCAAACTCATCAGATAATAGACTAAATTACCACCTTGCTTGCTTTGGCGAATTAGGCACTCAAACTGGTCAGATAATAGATGCAGCATGCTGATAAAACGTTTACGCAAGATTGTCAAGGACAGTGCAAGACCAAAACACCAAAGTTTGGTAGAATAAACCTTTATTAGCAATACAACAAAACACCTACCCACCCCTGGGGACGGACACATAGGCTATCCCCTATGTTGGGACACGCGCGCGCCCTTCAGAGACGCGACGCGAATCCCAGTGTCTGGACGTTCTTGCAAGCATGGAAATTTAACGCATGAAGGTTTGTTGGGCATTTTTCGTTGTAACTTTCGGCCGATCCGTGAACATCACGAATAACAACAGGCGGCTCAAATACTATTACTGAGTTTTTCCTCACTGTTTTCTCTATCATTTTTTCTCCTTTTCTTCATGCTCTGACTGATCGGAGTAAATAAAATAATGGTTATATAACCTAACCTAGCCTCTGTGACTCTAAATTTATTTTACACCCCATTGCAAGGACGTATATCTCTCATACACACATGTTGTAATTAATTAGTCAACACAACTAATTATGCTAATCCGTGGACTTATCAGGGATTTTACGGGTTGGTCAACATCGCGCAAGATAGGAAAGGTTACTAAAATTGGCCTTTTTCATTTACATCTCTATCTTTGCAATGTTGACCAACCCTTGATAAGCCCACGGATTAGCATAATTAGTTGTGTTGACTAATTAATTACAAGATGTGTATATGAGAGATAAACGTCCTTGTAATGGGGTGTAAAATAAATAAAGAGTCAAGAGGCTATAGGTTAGGCTATATAGTCATTTATTTTATTTACTACGATCAGTCAGAGCATGAAGAAAAGGAGAGGGACTGACAGTGACAGAGAAAACTGAGAAAAACTCAATAATAAGCCTATCAATAGTGTATGGGCCGCCTGTGGAATAACGTATCACTTCAGCGGTAGCCAGGAAGTACGTGGGACACTGTATAATGAGGCAGTGAACACTGGAGGACCGGACCTACACATTAACCAATCAGGAAGCTGTAAATTGAATAATACATAATAATGAGACCTAACACATGAGGTCCCTCCAATGACAGCTCCGAAAGTAGACCTTAGAGAAGCGGATTAACCAATCAGAGCATGCAGTACATGTGTGTAGGACGTGTAATGTAGGTCATTTTGAAACAGGACTACTAGCACTTGGTAAGCACATACGAGACGTCCATTGTCTAATACAGGCCAGTCAGCCTTAAGTGAACTGCACACCTGTGTATCCTCGTCATACATTATACAGCCGTGTCCGGTCGTCAGAATGGGGAAAGAAGAACTCACATTCTGCGGTTTCACGATAGCCATATGCAGCTTCGTCGTTCAGCTGATGACACTAGGCTTCATTCTGTCTATGAATGTCTTCTACATAGAATACATTGATTATTTCAAGGACAGCGCCACCAAAACAAGCTTAATAAACGGCATAGGCATAGGTACAACGTTCCTGATCGGTAAGTAGTTCCGCGAAGCATGTCATTCTTTTTGATAAATGTTTGACTGGTATTGAATGCTTTATTACTTGGTTTGTGTACATTTCACATTGAAGTTAACTAAGGTCACCAGGTAGCGTTCATAACGGTCTGTGGAGGGGACAAGACAATTGAAGTTCGACTTGAAAAATGTGGTACAATATCAGGGGACCAGAAGAAATACTGTGACTGAAGGGGGAGGGGACTTTGCACCGGACAAAATGTTTGATATACGACAATATACGTATATACTAATTCTGAGCATTTGTCAAATACGATAACGCACTTATAATAAAAATGCACAATTAGAGCGAACACTTGGTCCGCAAAGATCTGCGTTATGTATACTCTTGTTCCGCGAAGAATACTACCTTACGGAGCCGCCATTATTTCCAACCTGGGAAGTAGGAGGAATATCAACAGAAATTCTGAAATTTCGAGTCCCCCTGCCAACCATGATCGCGATTCCTCCAGCCCCCCTCCTCCATCTCCCACCATTTTTAGCTCACAATGGGATATTAAATATGTACATATACCAAAGAGAGCTTATATGGTAACAGTGGTAAGTCGGTGGCGTCTGTCTGTCTGTCTGTCTTTCTTTCTTTCTGTCTTTCTTTCTTTCTTTCTTTCTCTCTGTATGTATGTATGTATCAGGGTTTTCTCTCGACTGCGCGATTGCGCAAATTGCGCATTTCGAATCATTGTCTGCCCTGAAAAAGTCACTGACTGCGCGAAAATCGCGCACAGAACACAGCAAGCAAAGATGTCCACATATATTGATATATGAGGGTGACCAAATCGCATAGTACAGCGAACTGTGTGTATCAATGATGGAAGTTGGGAAAATTCGAGCTTTAGCATTGTGTAGGCACGTGTATAGCAATGCAACACTATCGTTTGATCGGCGCACGGGGATCGGTGCATATTTTCATGGATTTAAGCCCCCTAAATTCGGACCGAATCGTATCCGAGGGAACATGTATGTCAAATCCTGAGTCGGGGAAACTTGTAGGTGACAATTAGACAGAAGATAGACAGTAGCCGAGCACATCAAAAGCTGACAAACGTCATCATGTCGATGTTTATGCATATTGTGCTGCATACGACATAGACGACGCAACTGAACTGGGTGACGACCGTAATGATATCTATAGGAAGCGCTTCATAGGAAGGCAAAATTCACATCAAAAGTGACTGCCCCCTGAAATGTCAAGTCTGCCCCCTAATTTTGATGAATGGGGCAGAAAGTGCCCCTTTCAATGAACATGCAGAGAAAACACTGATGGATGGATGGATGGATGGATGGATGGATGGATGGATGGATGGATGGATGGATGGATGGATGGATGGATGGATGGATGGATGGATGGATGATGATGTATGTCTGTCTGTCTGTATGTATGTATGTATGTATGTATGTATGTATGTATGTATGTATGTATGTATGTATGTATGTATGTATGTATGTATGTATGTATGTATGTATGTGCAGATGTATCTCCGTCCACATCAACAAGTCCAAAACCGAAGCCCTGCCATATTAGTATTTGGTGTACAGGTGCACCCACGGGTGGAGATATGAATTTGTTCAAGTGAACATGCCAGTGTCAAAAAATATCAAAATGAGATAAAAAGGGAAAATCCAGCAAATTGCTAAAACTCTATAAACACTGGCCAGGTTTGGTTGAAACTTGGTATGCAGGTTCTTTATGGTGACTTTAGTTAGATTTGTTCAAATTGTGGTGAAATTTTGCAGTTTGTTTGTTTGTTTGTTTTTTGTTTTTGTTTTTTTTTTGGGGGGGGGGGAATTTTTTCCTTACTGCTTGCCCCGTTGCTTTGAAACTTGGTATGCATTATCCTAGGGTGGACGTATGTTAGATTTGTTCAAATTGTGGTTATATTTTCATGTTTGTATTTTGGGGCAATTTTTCCAATTTTTTGTCAAAAAATCATTTTCTCCCAAAGTTTTGTTTGATTGCTTTGATACTTAATATTCTTGATCCTAGCGTTGACCTCTGCTGGATTTCTTAAAAACATTGTACATGTGGTGAAATTTTCATATTTGTATTTTCAGGGCAATTTTTCGCACTTGAGTAAAAAAATTCATTTTCTCTGAATTAACTATTCTGATTGCTTTGAAACTTGGTATGCATGTACCCATAGGTAACCTCAGGTGAGTGTCTTCAAATTGTGGTGAAATTTTCATAGTTGTATTTTTAGGGCAATTTTTCCCATATTGTTGTCAAAAAAAATTTCCTCTGAAATCGCTCGTCTGATTGCTTTTAAACTTGGTATGCATGTTCCCATGGGTAAATTTTGTTTGAGTACAAATTGTATGTTCATATCGTGACAAAACGTGCAATATTGTATTTTTGTGACAGTTGTAGCTGTTTTTGGTCAAAAATGCCAAATATCTCATTCTTGAATTCCCCTCCCCGGAAGCGTTTGTGCACGATGCCTAAGTTTACCTCTTTGGACGAGGTAAAACACACAGTATGTCGCCAATGTTGTCAGTAAGATATGATATTAATATGTATCTTAGTGGGCGTTATCTAACACGATAACAGTAGGCAAGTCGAGACTCCATAGTTTATGTCTGTTATAGTTTTTTGAAAGCCCTAATAGTACGTATTGATGTTCCTACCAAACTGACACAACATTGCAAAAATTACAACGTAATGGAGTATGACTAACACTCGACAGTTCGGCAGTAGATTCAAATGCTCGGTGCTACAGCTAGCAACAGTGGCACAATGACAAGTCCGAAGTTCAATTATTTTAGAAATACCCACAATGCATAAATTCCATACACCCCTGTGCACAACGATTCTCTCGTGTAATCACCGTCCCTCGTGTGTGGAGGGACTTTGATGTAATCTTGTAAACTCTTCCAAGCCGTTTTTACAAACCTCTCAACGTATATTTCAATGATGATAATACGGCAAGCTGTGTCAGGCGAGCCAAGGAACCGATTTCTAGCAGGAACTTTTCTAGTTCAGTTAATGGGAGTTCTGATTTTTATCCAGCTAGAAATGTTTTCGCTACAAAAGATTTGTTTGTAACATCTTCCATAAAAAACGCTGGTATTGAGATCGCGATTTCATACAAGTAAGTGGAATGTTTTTCATCCCCGAACTTAATTACGCCTGAGATAGTGTAGGTATAACCACAGATTGCGGGCGTTTCGACATCACTTGCCTGGACGATGATATTTCTCGGAGAGTAGTCACAGTGTATAATACCTATTAAATGGTAAAGCACGGTTTAGGTTTTTTTTAGGCTTTTTGTTTGCGACAAAGTCTTCCAGTTCATCGGGCTCAGAATAATTTATGGAAATAGTTAAAAATATGAAAGACAAGTTTTTCAAGCAAGAGGAAATGTTGTGATTATTTGAAAAGAGTAATACTTTTCGAGTAGACAGGGATAATATGTATTTATTTATTTATTTAAGGTAAACCAACTTACATAAAACCAATTTACAGGCACTTTAGGAGAATATAGAAAACAAACACATAAAAGATAAAAACTGTAAATCAAAACATCACAACACACTTATATAAAAACATAGACAAATAGAAACAGACTCGCAACGGGTATTGTTCAAGGCGTGAAGCGGTTACGTAAGTCATCCATGTTCGCCTCGCCTCAGGTAGCTCTCGCCTCGCTTTTCCGAAGAGTGCCGACCATGCACCCTTCGGTAGTTTCCGGATTTTCGCCAATTTTTAAGCGAAAGTATGTTCAGCAAAGTTTGTGTTATTGTTGTCATGTGGTGCTGAGTGGAATCGGCGTGCTGGCGAAAACGGGAAAGTTTTGAGCTTCGGGAAAGTGAGTTTTACCATTTTAAAAATTCCTCTCACATTTTTATGAATATATAATGAGTGTGTTTCAACCAAATTTGAAAATCTTCTATCGATACTGTCTGGTTGCTACGCGACTGGCAGCACGATGCCATCTTGTCGTACTTTTTGCATAATCTCGTGCAATTATCAACCACGAACAAAGGTCTCAAAAAAATCTAACACCTGTGAAGCTCATTTTAATATGAAAAGGCCATAGTCTACCGAGACGACCATAGAACAAAAGCCATGCTGCGTTGCCAGTCTGTTTCTTCTATTTGTCTGTGATAAAGACAACAATGCACGTTCAGTCAGTATAGCACTGGCACAGAGGAACATGGACAGAGTGGCAACGGGCATTGTTTAAGGCGTGAAGCGGTTACGTAACCCATCCATGTTCGCCTCGCCTCAGGTTGCTCTCGCCTCTCTTTTCCGAATAGTGCCGACCATGCATCCTTCGGTAATTTTCGGATTTTCGCCAATTGTTAAGCGAAAGTATGTTCGGCAAAGTTTTTGTTGTTGTTGTCGTGTGGTGCTGAGCGGAATTGACGTGCTGGCGAAAACGGGAGTGTTTTGAGCTTCAGGAAAGTGAGTTTTACCGTTTTAAAAATTCCTCTCATATTTTTATGAATATATAATGAGTGTGTTTGAACCAAATTTGAAAGTCTTTTATCGATACTGTCTGGTTTTACTCAATGATTTACGGTCAGTCATACCGTCTTTTACACGTGCGTCAAGGAAGGACATGTTTATGAAACTAATGGCGTGTTATGTTTTGATTGGCGTGAAGCAGTGTTTCTGGCCTGAGAGCTCACAAAGTAACTATGGTTGCTACGCGACTGGCAGTACGATGCCATCTCGTCGTATTTTTCGCATAATCTCGTGTAATTATCAACCACAAACAAAGCCTCCAAAAAGTTTAACACCTTTGAAGCTCATTTTAATATAAAAAGCCAAAAGTCTACCGAGACGACCATGGAACAAAAGGCATGCAAGCGTTGCCACTCTGTCTATGTTCCTCTGTGGCACTGGCTAGGACGGTGAGAGCCCAGAGATGTTATCTTAGTTATTGCAGATGGTGTCATTTATTGTTTAATGTTAATGAAAAAGGGGATATATCGCAGTGGGGTCACAGTATGAAGTACTTTAATGAACTCACGGCACGCAGTTGTTGTCAATGCTTTTTCAGCGGTTAGCATTGTCTACCTTTCTCTGTTAAAATACGAATATTAGATGGAAGTGTCATTTGTCAAAAAATGTCAGCATGAGGACACCTCCTGCATATTCCCGTGCTTAACATTTAATAAGCAAGGTGGGCATCCTCCATAAAATTGGTTTCTATTGAGAGCTGCATTTCCTCTATTTGATAGTTCAAATCACTTGTTTACTATTTCCTCCTTTGTTCAGAATTTACAAAAATAGTGGATGCACTGTGCTGTGATTGCACCATCATGAATCTGTATGAACCTCGCATGGCAAGATTTTCTCAGCCAAGATAGGCAGAGATAAGATAAACGCTATGTAATAATAATGCCTTCTTTTTTCTCCCTCCATAAAGGACCCTTTGTAGGCGTCCTTGTCAACAAATTTGGAATAAGACCGGTTGTGATCGGCGGTGGACTGCTGTCGAGTGGCGGGATAATTATTAGTACTTTTGCCTCCAGGGTGGAAATAATGTACATCTCCTTCGGATTAATAACAGGTGATCACACACCAGTGGGCATTTTATTCTGTTTTTTTACTTTACATTTATTTATGACAGTTTACACTATGTACAAAGCATCATAATTCTGTTATTTTTTTCTGAATATGCCCCCCCCCCCCCCCCGTTACTAGATGAGTACTGCAATGACAAGGCGTGTTTTGCGTATGACAATTTTGCTTGGCTATACCACTTCTCAATAGTTGCCGTTAAAAGTTTTAGTGCTTTATCTATCTTTCAAACGGTGAGAAGGAGAAAAAAGTGCGCCAATAACACTATCGCGCCCATACAGTCTGTAACACAAGCTTGAAAATGAGTGAAATTTGTTAAAATTCTATAAGCCATAATGTGCTGGTTCAGTACAAGTCTTGTACACATTGCAGACTTCCTTTCATCACAATTTGAAGACATCTGAACTTGGTTATTACAAGATGCTTGCATTACAATTTCCAAAGATGTCAGGCAATCGTTTTGAAGAATATGACTTTTGGCTGAAAAATCACAAAAATAGTCTTAAAAATAATTCGTGTCAGATTTCAAGCAATGCGCACGCATCACATTAAGGTCATTCCTACGAACCAGTACATCAATGTTCAAAGCTATCGGATGAGTAGTTATAAATCATAAAAATAGCCCTAAAATCCTATATTGCCGATTTCGTTGCAATTTGCCCATATCTCATATTTGCCATTCCTAACAAATTCGAAGAGTGCGGCAATCATCATAAGTAATGTCCAGGCTAAAAAGGGCATTTTTAATACTTCTAAAATAGAAAGTATTGTTTGACATAAATTTTGGATTAGAATTAAAATTTAATCTTAAAATTGTATTTGTTTCATATATTCAGGTTCGGGAACTGGGCTAGCTTACGGACCAAGCGTTGTGATTATCAGTAGATATTTTCATAAATACCACACTGTCATCAACGGAATAGCATCCGCCGGTTCTTCAATCGGCATCATGGTGTTTCCTCCACTATACCAGGTTTTAATCGACAAATATAGATGGAAGGGAGCGATGCTTATCATAGCAGCGATGAATATGCACACTGTTGTCTGTGGGTGCCTGATGAGGGCGCCAGACGATCGACTGCAAGACATGGCACCATATGAACAGCCCACGTCAGTAAGTTCTCCGGAATGCGATGCATCGAGTGACGATTTTGAAGCCTCAAAATTTATAGACACTGGCGAAGTGCACGTTACTAACCCGGAAAAAGCGTCGGAAGTAAAGATTCTTGACAAGAACATGGCTTCTTCAGATGAAAGTATGGGAAAGAAGTCATCCGTACACAGACATAAAAGGTTTTCTAATTTTCTCCGTGGTTCCGGCATTAAGTTATTTAGATCGCATCCCTTTCTCCTTGTCATGTGGTTTACTAATTTTATTGTTGCGATCGGTTACATGGCTGCTTTGGTGTATCTGGTAGCAAAGGTTGTTTCTGTGGGCGTGACAAGATTACAAGCGTCGTTTCTATTTACCATAATCGGAGTGTGTTCACTAGCTGGGAAGATAATCCATGGAAGTATGGTTGATTGTGGAAAATTTCCTCCCCTGTTGATGTTCAGTAGTCATCTGTTCTTCGCTGGAATGTCACTCCTGCTGGTTCCAATAGGTGACAGCTTTCCTGTATTCGCCGTCTTGTTCGTTGTGTTTGGATACAGTGTAGGAGTATACTTTTCTGTCATTCCCATTTGTTTAAGAGAGGGGCTCGGCGTGCAAAATCTGGCCACTTCTCTTGGATGGGTTTTTCTAGCTATCGGTCTGGGTGATATTCTTGGACCGCCTATTGCAGGTACGATGACGGCTACTGTATCACTCTTTTTCAGAGAGAGAGAGAGAGAGAGAGAGAGAGAGAGAGAGAGAGAGAGAGAGAGAGAGAGAGAGAAGGGAGGGGGATCGTCGACATGAATATATATTTTACACGAGAGTACAGTGCTCAGTGCAGGAACACCGCATGTTAAGTGTCTGTCAGTATAGGACTCGAGTTATTCATATATTTATATATATATATATATATATATATATATATATATATATATATATATATATATATATATATATATATATATATATTATATAGATAGATAGATAGATAGATAGATAGATAGATAGATAGATAGATAGATAGATATAGATATATAGATATATGTGTTGTGTGGGTGTGTGTGTGTGTGTGTGTGTGTGTGTGTGTGTGTGTGTGTGTCGAAGTATACAGATGTCCTCGTGAGAAATTACAGTATTCGATGCTACAGCAGTGTTGACCTAAGATTCCTTTCACTTCTTCTGTCTGAAGATTGCAGGAAAGATGCATGAAACTTAAGTAATAGATATTATTACTTTGTACTTGAAGTAATTGTGTTAATATATATATATAATAATATATATATATATATATCATATCATATCATGTCAGAACACAAATGCAAAATTAGTATATAAGTTGTATGGTTAAATGTGTGTTTGGAATCTTAAAGTCATATCATACTTTTCCCTTGCAGGATGGCTGTTCGATATATCCTCCAACTACAATTACTGTTTCATAATGGTGGGCACACTTGACATCCTGGCCGCTGTTACAGTGTTACTTTACTATGGTTTTGATACATACAGGACTTCGCGACACGCGTCTTAAATATGTTTTGCAATTTTCAAACGAACTGGAACGATAACCTCCTTCGGTCAGGATAAGACAGTCTCCATGGACAACACAACACAGACACGAAATAAATAATACGTTTACTTTGAAAATCGTTCTTTATTCATATGCAGTTTCGTTCGAAACCTGCGACTACTAAAATTATATGATGATTTAATTTTAAAAAATGAGCTCGGGCCAATCATTTGTCCATTACAGATTTTCTGAACACGTACGCAGCAACTTTAGAAATGTCCAGTCGTACTGTCATATTTATCAAGATTGGGCTAAATCCATAAGTTCAAACACTTCCACAAACCAATAACCTCAAATCGTTAGTTACTTTTATTCACAATAGGCAATGCCGAAAGAGTCATCACTTCAAGTTCTAACGTTTCAAAGCGATGCGTCGTTATTTGGCAGGAACTTCGAATCAGATCAATGATTTGTTAGTACGAATTTAATTTCCCCCGGCTGACACTGTCAGAAGTTAACAGCTATATAGATAAATCATGATACTATCTGCAGGAATGGAAATTCATTTATTGATCTATTTATTTATTGACTTACTTATTGATTGATTGATTAATTGATTAATTGGTTGGTTGTTTGGTCTGTCTGTTGTTTATCTATCTATCTATCTATCTATCTATCTATCTATCTATCTATCTATCTATCTATCTATCTATCTATCTATCTATCTATCTGTCTATCTGTCTATCTATCTATCTATCTATCTATCTATCTATCTATCGATCTATCTATCTATCTATCTATCTATCTATCTATCTATCTTCGTTTACTTGTTGTAACCGTAGGCAACATGGTTGATTTTGGCGGGCAAGTAGTTGATACTGCATTATCACCTGCGAGTAGTTATTGAAATTTTTTGGCGAGCAATAGGGCTAGAGGGCGTTGGGGTTGGCGGTAGGTGTTACTTTGCTACTCGTGTTCGGAGGATGGTTGTGAGAGGTTAAAACTACCTGTCTATATTATAATTGAAAAAACCTGAGAATAGTAAATTTGCTTGTAAATACTCCTCTGTTTATATGCGCAATTGGCTTTATTGCTTCCCGGACCGGTCTGCAATTACGTAGTTTCCATCCATAGTAGCGTATGTGGGAGGGTCAAAGGTCGAATGTTAATCGGAAGTCAGGAACGTCAATATAACGTATCTGGGTTGATCTGTGCAAGTCTCGGAGTCGATATGGCAGATACCCTGAGATCTATCGACATCAAAACCCTCAGCTCAACCTCAATCAAAAGTTTTTAATCATAATAAAGCAACAAAATTTGATCGTATTGAGAGTAATTTTCACTAGGAAGTATATTTTGACGATAGCAGTATGTCTTTCTTAGACTACTTTAACATCTCCTAGAATAATAATCACATTTATTTAATTTACAGTATTGATTAATGACGTATATCATTCCATATTTATACAGAGATAGTATTTTCCCTTTATGTAGTCAAATTTCGACCATGCTTGCTCAGCAAAACCCAAAATACATGAGCGAGCGTTACTGTGTCTATTGTCTTATCAAAAAGTAAACAATAATGTTACTTCCAAAGTTATCATTTGATTCATTATTTTCTCAGTTTAATATGCATGCGGAATTTACATAAAGAGAGCTGTGACAAAAACACTGGTATTTTCGAGAATATACATTCATACACAGAAAAAATAAAATATCATTATAAAACATGTATTAAAATATCCATCGGGTCCATAGAATAAGATCTCAGATTAGCGTGCTACGTGATGGATATTATTCCATAGTTGAAAACTTTGTACATGAAAGTACAACGACTAAGTAGTTTGTCAGATTTGGATGTGCTCGTAAGTTCACAAAATTATGGAAATTTGGCTCCCAAAGGTCATCTGTTTGATATTGGTTTAGTATACACTGGGCACTCTAAAATAGAGCGATATTCTTCTTCTACCGCCCTCTTTGTGCATAATTTACAACGTATTATATTCCCTTTCTTAACATTGTGTTGTCTCCTATATCTACTATCAAGTGTCGATACTAATGTAGTTTTACTGAAAACGCTTTAAATCATTTCATTCGCTCGATTAGTCATCAATCCATTCGTTTGTTAGTTCGTTGTTTCTTGCTTTCTTTCTCTTACTTTCTTTCCATATATCTTTCCTATCTCTCTTCTATTTCATTTATCTCTCAGTTTCTTTTTTTGTCACTTCTAACGAGTACGCTCGTTCCTTGAGTATCAAATCTTTTCTCCATCTGGCGAATGAAATCTATGAATGAAATCCAACTTTATAATTTAAGCAATACCACCTCTTCGGCTTTTAACAGGGTACTGCTACTCTATCACATCTCTGCTGGTGTTTAATGTTGTTGAAAGGTTTGCGTGAGTCTCGGTACAGTAAATCGCATCACTTATTTGGGAGCCGATGATTGAAAACGTTGTTTGTCGATGCAAAGTATGCTGGGATATATATGTACAATGGTCATGTCACCATTCAATGCAATACCTATTGCCATTACCCATTCTGTAAAATAGTGGCTTTTGTCAAGTCATGGTGTATGAACAAATGAAGAGTTAATGTCAAAGGGAAATTGAAAGTTAGACACGTGAATCGTACTTTAGAAATAGCCGGGTCACGGTAAATCTTTCGTTTTCCAAGGGAATAGTCGAAAAGCAGGAAAGTGAACAGTATATATATAGGCCCTTTATATACGTAATTGGTGGGGGCGCGCGGTCAGCGACTCAGAGACTCTCAAGCTCCGTCAGAATTATCCACGACACGCTACAATCAGTGTATAGAGATTGGTGATGATTGGTTATGCAATACGCGTACTGTGTGTTTCTGTGTGCTTCAACGGGTGGCATTTGGAGACTAGTTTTAAAAAAGTGCTACACCGTGCTCTGTAAATACAAAATATACAGCTCTGTAAGTCTATGTTAGGTTAGGACATGGGTCATCAAAGGCTATTATTCTGACAGTTTTTCTAACAGAAGTATACTTTTTAGCTGCAGCTGAAAAGTCTACCTCCCTTATTGAAGATCATGATTCATGTGAGGTCGCATAAAGATTTATAAACTAGACAAAGTGTCAGTGGTCATTATTGTCTGAGTTTAAACATAGTGCCACATTCCTTCCTCATAGTGTTTTCTCTCTGATTGTGTTTTGACCAAATTTCAATACTTCTCGATGGCTATATCTTCCGCGACACTGCTTCAATCTGATTGAAAGCCTTTTCTTTGTATGAGAAGAGATACCACCACCGTAAATGTTTTTTTCTTCAACTTCTTTGCAATGTCTGATTCAATTCTATCTTAATTGTATTGATTGTTAACATGTGTGTCTCTCCTTCAATTAAAGGGACAAAGTCGCCCATTTTTCATGAATTTTGTTTGATACGAGATACTACTTATATGTTTGACATATTGAAAGGTACTGAATGAATGGGTTACCATGAATATATTCAACCCCGGTTTTAGACGCGATATATGAAACCATCATGAAAATGAATTAATGGTCATGACCATTAATTCATTTTCGCGCTGGTTTCATTTAATTTGTCTACAACCGGGTTGAATATTTGCATGGTCATCCATTCATTCAGTGTCTTTCAACATGTCAAATAATATAAGAAGTATATCATATCAAACAAATTCATGAAAAATGGGCGACTTTGTCCCTTAATTGTATTAATTGTTAACATATGTGTCTCCATTTCAATAGTATGGTTCACAGTGTGTTTCTATCCACACAAGTTGTTGTAACTTTTATTTCACCTACATCAACACGCTACTTTTGCAATTTGAACACAGCATTATCCAGACGCAAAGTAGGAACTCCGTCTACAGCATGTGCGTCTCGCAGAAACATCGAGAAACAGTCAGTAAGAAAATCGTCATGTAACTCCGTTGGTATGAATTCCAGATGTTTTAGTAAGGGTACCATAAAGCCTGTTGGAAAGATAAGACAGAACAGATAATTATAAATTCATATAATCTACAGCAGGAAATAATACTTGCATATGTCAATCAATATGTACCCACTTTCGTCATGTCAAAGTATAGCACGAAAGACAAAGACTAGTGATCGATGTATTTCAAAGAAAATAACACTTCCAAGGCTATATGAACACTTGTTAGTAGTTTTCACCAGATGAGGTGTTATCGCTGCTAAATTGATGCAATACCAAGGTAAATGGTCGCGAGTCGGCCATTTTGTTATATTTTTCCTTCTTTTGAATCATTAATGGAAGCAGCCTCAGCAAACTCAAATCGACCTTGGCATAAAACTATGATACAGATCTGGCAGTTCCATTGGTGATACAATCCAGTTTGTCCGTCGGGTAGTTTTTAAGATTATTCTAAATCTGACGTCATTTTTCAGATGTGGCTGTACTTATAACAATGACAATAAAATAACTTCGTTGCAGGTAGGATGGATAAAAAAATCATATTTTTAACTGGATAAGGGCAAATTTGACTGTGTATAGAATGGTAGGGATTGATCAAAGAAAGTCCATGTTCATTTAGATATATGTGTCACCTTTCTATTTTAAAGGACACAAGAAGAGACTGATGTTGATTAGATATGCAGATGACCCGATCACCTCGTACATGCGCAGTCCAATGAACCTGTGATACATGTTTGCCATTAACATGATTGGAACTAATTTGGGATAATCATATACTTATGTTTGTTTAATCAGCAAATGTACGGTCATCTACTTTTCCATTTTTTTTTGCAATGCACTTCTTTTCACAGGTAATTTGTAACATTCAAACTTTAAGCTACAGGGCACCTAACAATTTGATAAATATGAACTATTATAAGATCCAATTCTCCCAAATTAGTCCCAATCGTGTTCGTTACGCAATGGATTTAATGTCGCAAAAAGTTAACTCATTCTGTTCATATAGTTAACAGAAATTGAAAAAAATGTTAATGATAATAAGAGATTTTCACAAGAATCTGTCAAATATAGGTGATTTCAATGGATTTAAGCGTGTCACCTTTGTATTTCTCTTTTGTGTCCAATGAATTAATGATTATTTCATTTTTAAGAGTCCGGGGATATTTCTTGAAACCACTTAGTGAAATCAGGGCATCAAAATCTTCTGAACTTCTGAAGAGCGGAAAGAATGTCGGTTGAAAATCCTAGATTTTGATGAATAATGATAAAATATCATTCATTACTAAGAATAAAGTAAAATCAAAAGTAGTCACTGATTGTAAACTGACATCACTTTAAAACCAATGTTCGACTTTCCTCTTCCCTATTGGTACTGCAGGCTATGATCAACTAAATGTTACAAGGGCATAAGCTTTCAAGACGTGAAGTCTCCTTCATCAATTGCAAGGGGGGATGAAAAATTGAAGCAGAAAGTGACAGAAAATTCAGAATGAAAATTACCGAAAAATCAGTAATTCAGAGTGGACATTTTTACTCAGAATGGTCTGTCGCTTTCAGCTTTAATTTAAATAAGGGAGACTACACGTCTGTGAAAGCTTATTCTCCGGCAACATTTAGTTGATCATAGCATGCTACCAAAGCTTAGATTAATTCAAAACAAAAATACAGAAATATTATCAAAATTCAGTTACTGACCCTTGGAAGTTTAAATCTACATTAAAGATGAACTGAGGTCCTAAAGCTTGTTTCTAGACAGCTACCTGTACACTCATCTTCTTCGTTATCTGTACCACCAGCTTCTATAACAACTCTTAGATTTTCAGTTAAATCCAACTTTTTACATCCTGAAAAAAATGCAACAATAGGTAATATGGCGAGATGAAGCTTGAAATGAAAGACAAGGGGCTGATTAGGTTAAGGAAAAGGGGAGACTTTCATATACAGTGCCTCTCTTCAATACTGTTACAAAATATTTGCTGCTTCTTGTCATCAACTGATTAAAATAAAAAAGCCAAATTCTCATATGTTGAAACAATACATTGTGTACTCTATGATGTTTAACTGATGTTTTGCATGCGATTGTGTCTACTAAAAGACATGTGTTAGCTGTGATTACGCAGCGGTACTATGCAAGACGTATCGATCGCGCTCAGGTCAAGGGTTACCGCTACAGATGTGTTTTGATGACCCTTGCATGACCCGAGTGAGATCGATCGATATGCCATGGCCAAAAGTACCACGGCGTAGTCACAGCTCGTTGTTGGTATAGCAGCCACTGAAAGAAAAAAGTTTTTTTTCACGTAGTTAAGCTATTTCAAGGTACAATACAATTAATTTCAAAGGACGATAATATAGATGCTTCAAAAATCTAACAACTTTTACTATTTTGGAGAGGAAACTTACCCTTTCTGGTCTTGCTTCCGCACGATCACGACTTCAGGGTGCGTTTACAAGAAAAATGTCGCAACTTCCGTTTTGATGCATCATGGGATAGGAAAAGACACCAAACTTGAACGCCAAGTGTTTAGAAGTAGAACGCCTCTTGCACGCCGATGTTAAAATTAAAACGTTCATGGTGGTTTTCTGATTTTCTTTTCTAATTTTTAAACTTTCAACCCGTAATAAACGTGTAAAATTATTTTGTATACTTCCTTTTTTAGAAAAACATGCTTTCAGCAATTGTAGGCCGGAAATATTTTTCACATAGTGTGGAATTCGTTACATCAAAATCCGTGTACGTTTACCTGACAGTGAAGCAATAGTAAATTTAATATATCTATTGTAAAGTAAAAAACACAAAAGACTGTTAATTATTTCACAGTATTGTAAAATTTCCGTGATGCTGAGTTTTTGAACACTTGAAGGAGATCGTTGTTAACACATAGTGTTCAGGTTTAGAACATCATTGTTAATAATATGAACACTAGTGTTAACAATATGAACACTAGCCGTTCAAATTTGAACACCGACATCTACATTTTGAGACGTAAAGACGCGTCTAGCGTCCGCTATTTTTACAGTGTACACACAGGAATTGTCATCCAATGAACATTTCAGAAACTCACGCTAATAGTTCTTTTACCGGTTCCATGATGCAGTGCGCGCCAGGGTATACAAAGCATTATACGTCACGCATAGAACTTTTTAGCCGTAGAGTGCACGCAGGGTACGTTACTCATAGAACTCTATGGCAGATTACATCCTGACCTATATTGCCGTCGCTGATGGTTAGATTGTACGCGGGACATTATTTAGTATTGCAAATTTGTGTCATTTTTCTATAATAATCCGTTGTACAAAACAAATCAGCATGTTTTCGCTGTTTTGAGTTTATATACGGTGTTTGATAAAGTCGCTGCAATGCATCGTGGGATAACCGGGAAAAGGTCTATAGAACTTTCGTCCAATAAGATTCTGCGAACGAGCTACGTCACTACCATTGTGACGACACGCGAAAACAATCGAAGTTCTAAAGTTCTCAACACAAATTTGTATTTTCCACGAACGCTCCTCTTGCAGTCAAAGACGTTGTCTGTTTTCAACAAGAAATCTTTCCCGATTTCAATTTTATGGTTTAAACCACTAAACTCTTAACTGGTAATGCAAATGTACAGCTTTTCTTTGCTTTTTTCCCACGATGAAATATAACTAAACCTTAAATTCAGTGATATGTATCACTTAATCAAAGACATTTGGAATGCAATTAGACATTTATAATACAGAAAGGAATGATACAGTCACCACAAACCATTCCTTCTTGTACATTACTAATTTTAAACTCGGAGATGAAATTAACAAAGATTCATTCTTTTTTATGGAACATCGATGTCCGTTGCACAGACCTTTACTAATACCTCAACCTCGTACACGCCCAACAGATGTTGTTGGATATGCGAAACGATGGCGGCGGGTTTGACCGGGAGATCCCCGAAGATATGCACAGTTGCCGTTCCCTTCATGTCATTCTTGAAGACAATGTCGACAAAGAAAAGGACGCCTTTAATGAACTTGAATCAATACAACGCCTCGGTGAGGATTTCCCAAAGTCTGACGATGAACTGGTGCACTAGCCACACAGACACAGCAAATATGCACTGACAGAAATGGAAAATATCAGGAAAGACACTGCCACTGCCGACAATGACGAGACATGATCCGGCGTGATCCGGAGGAAGATTCCGTCTCTATGGCAACAGACTTCACAGAATCTCAAAGTATCAACTTTTCTAATTCTAATTCATCCATCGCATCACTTGAGGAAATTCCAACACCCAATTTCTCTTCGGCAACAGTAAAATCAGATGACAACGAAGAGAACCAGGCTTGCAATGACGATTCAGGAGTAGTACTTAATGACATCACTCGCCAAACCAACTTTGAGAACGAAACGTTCGAAGAGCCAAGAGCCGCCAAACTTCAAAGAGCGGTCGACGCTATGGCCAACTACAGTGGTATCTTTGAAGATTTGTTTTGCGCGACGATTACCAACATCCTTCTCCATGTCTTATAGACGTCATCAGGAACAGACTCAACAGGTTTCGAATGGCTTGTGGTAGACTGCTCCGAAGACTTTTCCGAAGAAGTAAGTTCAGAGTCATGTCTCTCGCTATGATAGTGTAATACGGACATTAATCCCAAGGCAAAGCCGTAGTGCTGAGACTGAGATTCAGAGAATCCTTGCATATTTTGGATTACAAATGATATCATTTTGCAAGACAATTCAGAAAATTCTCGAAGGAAAAGCAATGTTGAACAGTCCTCTAACAGTAGTACGGGAGCGACTATAAGGACATTTTTATAAATATATCAATTGTATACTTTCTTTATTGTTTGATATTTCAGGACAATGATTGGACAATGATTTCTCCCATACTTCAGTGAATTGGGGAAGAAATTGGGGAAGAAGATTCATTTACAAGAGCAGACGGGACAGAATCTCTATCAGGGCGCCTGTTATACTTCGCCCTCAGGACCAAAAAAACCTGAATCCTGGGACATCCATCAACTATATTTGCCTTCGAGAGGCCAGCAGCTAGCGTTGGACATTGAGTAAATACCAGAATCAGACGACAAAATTAAAAGAGATCTTTACGTTATACTGCTGAGAGATTAGAGAAGCATACGGAAGAAGACGCCAATTGAATTCAACTCAATACTCTAGCTGAGCAGATATTTTCTATATATTCTCTACTTCATTTTCAAAGCATAATGAACTTTGTAATACAGTACCTGACTATTAAAGGTGACTTTAATCCGTTCAGCCATTTTTCAGTTATCGTGTAAACAGACACACAGAAAGACAGACAGAGACACACTTGGACAGACATACAGGCAGCTATAACATTAACTCACGTGTGTGAACACTTGAGCTAAAAATGGCATTTTTCTTGAAAACCCACCCCAGAAACCAAAAGCCGTGAAATCTCGCCAAGTCCTACCGCTAAAAGAAAACTGCTCTTTTTAATTTTGTTACATGCTGCCAAGTACTCTATAATTTGGAGCAAGTCATGCATTCAGAGGAAAATCATCGCAAATACTTCACCTTCAATAGCCGATCAATGGATCATCTTCAATTTAATTCGCATTAAATTTGACGAAACATGCTACAGATGTTGATCTGATGGATATCTAATTATCCCTTGAAGCATTGAGCAGTGTCGAGTTAATAAGGGCTCATTCAGATATTAAATGAAGTTTTGCAATTAGTGATTTAACTTCGATAAGAGTACTGTGCGAAAGTTGATGAAACCTGCTTCACATAATCCAATTGTTCTGTGAAGCGTACTGCTATTTAATGAACGTGTTGGAAACCACATGAGCACATTCAGTTCACATCTGGTAATACTATTGATATCATACTTCATAATCAACGTCACTTACTTACAAAAACAGTCATCGGTGATTAAATTGATAGGAAGTTATTTGTTTATTTTACATGGATATGGAGATACTAAGAAAACCAATGGAATGTAACGGGAAATTGAAAATGACATGAATTCCTTGATATTTCGACGACTTCAGACAATCTCCGTATCCATGGTCATGAGCATCGCAAACGCACCGAGGAGTTCCTTTGTGGAGAGTCTGAGACACGGTGTATAGAACAAGTGTCCTCACTTGCCCCATCATCTCTCCTTGTTCAGTGAAAAGTTTCGAATTCATTTCAAGATTTGCCGATGGCTTTTGGCGATACCGTGGTAGATTTTCGTTGGCTTTATGCGCATCATGTAACCTGGACTCGTCCAGTTCACACTGATATGGAGTCAGGCCGGTGAACAAAGTGGCAAGAACCATGCCGACACCCCGAATGTCTTGACGGAATGCCATTGTAAAAGACGGCTTCGGGTGAAATGTATGGGAGACTCCCAATTCCACGTCTTGTAGAAGCGTCTTCGATAGGAGTAGCATTTCTGAAGCCAATCAGTGTCAAAGTCTGAGTCTTCTTGTCAATCTACAGAGATAAGATTTATTGTGAAGATTTTTTGAGATATGACGAAATCACTACAACGGTTAAGGATAATCGAGAGAGGGTAGAAATGTTTTTGCGTCATCTCGTAACTGGATTATGCACCAAATAATATTCAACATACGAAAACGCCGTCTACTGTGAAGTGTATGACAGTGTGAACAACATGTTACTTATCGGATGCTAAAAGTAGAGAGATGTTTTAAGAAACGGAAAACGGAAATCAGAGACAAAAGCATAGAGGGAGACAGATGCTGTGTATTCAAAGACAGAGAGAGGGAGGAGAGAGAGTCAGACCGACTGACAGACAGACACACAGAGACAGACACAGATAGAGAGCAGACAAAAGACCTTGCAATCTAACTTACAATGATAGGGTCGGAAGAGATATTCTGATGGATAATTCCAAGGCTGTGCATTCGGGGTACCGCACTGCAGAGTTGCTGGGCAATGTATACTTTATCCCGGAAAGACAATTTCTCCTGAAATAAAAAAAATAACACTGTTAAGAAAGTCGAAGACGAATAAAAATGACCGAGAAATCCCAAAAAGCAGTACAGTAAAACGTAAAGGCAGTGAAGATGTTGTTTCCTCTATATCTATTTGATCCTATAAACTTATGTGTTGATTGTTGATTTAGATTCATGATTATTTTCAGTGTTGGTTTTCCATGAGTGATATAAGAGAACACTTATTAAAAAACATTTGCACGAGTCATGAATGATGTTTCTTTGTATAGGTGTTTTGCTGGATACTCCAGTGTAAAGAACCGTTCACACAGTATTTGAATCCATGAATGGGTGTGTCCATTAATTTACTACATTAACTATTTACACGTATAACGTGACTGAAGAATGTACAGTCAAATTTATCATTTTATGTTTTGTCCGTTATACACTTACCAGCTGACCACTGCTTCTCGATGATTAAAAGTCTTCGCAATAAACCATGTCCTGCACAATGCCATAATGACCGTCTTCAAGAAGTGTAACTCCGTGTGTGAAGGGAAAGTTTTTAGGACGGAAAAATTCCTGGAATACAAATGAGACAGCTGTTGACATTTACGGTAAAAGCTTTGCTGTGCTATGCTGTGCCGTGCTGTGCTTGCTGTGTATAGTGATGCGATGCGAAATGATGTGATATGGCGTGATTCGCTGTGATGTGACATGTGTATTCCTTTACATACTTCAAATACAGCTGTTCTCACCTAAGAATTCCACCAGTACGATCCAGTGATACAGCTAGTATTGCAAACTTGTTCTCTTCTGGAATGGTACCGTCAAGTTTAGCGAAACACATGTCACCGATCACTTCATAAGTTGTGAGAGTTTCCACGTCTATCATTGGCAGTCCTGTAATGTCAGAATAACAAAAGAAATAGAAAAACAATCACAATCGAACCAACCATTGTTGTGTATTGGATGCAAGTCAGGACAGAATTCATTAAGATGCAGATAATATTAATTAGGATGCACGACGATTAATCAATATCATGAATATACATTTTATTGTCGCTAGAATTATAGTTGATAGTATTTGATTTTCAGTTTTCTGGAATGGGCAAGTATTCCTGTGCTTCCAATTCAACAAAGTAAGGTGACAAATAAAAGTTTGAAAACAATCATTAAATTAGCCATAAACTTACCTTGGAGGGATGGGAATGCAGGGTCAGTGAAGACATCCCCAAAGAACACGATTGATTTAGTTACGTCCGCTCTCTTCTTCAGTCGTAAGTGAGAGTTCAGAACAGTTTTCAGGTCAGGAACTATTTTCAGATGAAATAGAATATACACTACTTCAAGATTTTAGTTCAAATCTTTCTCTAATTACTGTAACTCGCAAGAAATTTTACTGGTCTGCCGGAATGGTTGATGAAGAAAAATTCACTGGCTTATCCGGGTCCTCGCTAAAGTTGATTTGCTCTCACTTCTCCCTTTTCAATGCAGTTATATACTGACCGGTCGATCGACTTGTTTAGGTGGACCGTTGAAGACCAGGAATGATCATCAATATTGACAAGAAACTATTTTAACGACAAACTTTTGAGTGTAATATCTTGTGTGAACGCTATACATATTTACGATTGACCATTTTTATGTACATTTTTTTCATTTCAGCGCACGCGATTTAATTTAGACAAGGTGAACGTTTTTACTCACGGTTTTTAGGTCTCTTTGAAGAATTCCACTATCTCGTACTCGATTTATCGTCAAATGTTCTGAAATGTTGGGTTGTGCCAACACCCTCTTCTTATAGCTTGTATCAATGCCGGCGACACTCACGACCTCAGTATCAGATTGGTGGAAAACGTAAAGACAAAGTCAAGCTTTGTAATTTTAAATTGATAATGAATGATATATAAAGTATAATTTTTATTAGGCCTAATAATCGATAAATCTAAAATATGCATTAAACGTCCACCAACGATCTTATTCATGCGTATTGTGCCTCGAATTCAACAATTATTATTATTATTGATAATAATAGCATAAATAAGATAAATTTTCTGAGTTATCTTGTGTTAAAAGGTGACCTGTCTCATCTAAGAGGTTATTTTATGGGTTGACAATATGACAAGCTGAAAATAAACTCACCTTTCTACTTTCATTGGTTCACCATCTGCTGTGACGGTCTTTGATAAACACAAGAGCGACCGGAAAAGATTTCCGACGACTAGTCTACTGTTGCGCGCATCGCTACGCAGTCGTTCACTGGTAGATACCATTGTTCTGAAATTTGGTTTGCAAAGCTGGCTATAACTTTTTAAAAATCTTTGCAAAGCAGCGAGAGAATTGAGCACAGAAATACACAGTCACTGAGAAGACGTGTCTTCTGTAATTGTTGTGTTATATGTTCACCATTGCGAATAGAAGGTTGCAGAGCGACTAAAGATGATTGCCCGAAATTCTATGTAGAATTCTCGCGCACTGTGCTGAACGCTGATTCGCCATAGGGTTTTAGGAAGCAGAATAGCGTGGAATCTCGCGAGATTTCCTCCCACACTACTTAAAGACATTAGTTTCTCCGGTACCAAACCGCTTGTAAAAACATTTGAAAATCAGCTTGTGGATAAACTCAAATATCAAGAAAACACACACTGGCTTAAGTCATAGCGTCTTGTTCAGTAGAATTAGCGCTCCATCTCTGAATATTAGTTATTTAATCAATGGTGTGTTAGAAATCTTAGAACTTTGTTTGATAATGCAATACACTTGTAATTTAATGTCAACGGAAAGTCAAGCCCATCTAATCTGCAAAACTGCCTAATACCATCCTAGATATATAAATGGATTGTACAGTTAATTAATCTATCCAAACACATCAACAAACTATAATTTTTCACGCCCTGTCACATCGCGACTTGACTACTGCAGTGATCTGTAATGAGAATTATACATCTCATATGAGCTGATAAACTTCGATGTGTGTAAAATATATAAGCTGGACTCATCATAAGGCAGTGTTGCCGCCAGAACGCACCCTTGCGACAATGTCCCTAAAGCGGAACAACGCATAATTAATTTTGCAGTTCGCAATGTGGACTCAAAAAGTCAGACCATGATACATCTTACAGAAATTCACTCAACTGGTCAACTATCCAGGAAAGGCACGACCAACACTTAAAAAATCTAGTTCACAAATGTATCAACAAAAAAGTTCCTGTCTACTTGTCTGACCTTCTCACAAAAAATTCAACAATTCACCAGTATAACACCAGAAGTAAATATCATGTTTCTAAAGCCCACAGTCGCTCATTCAAATATCGTTCATGCACCATTGCCAATACTATAATTTAAACTACTTTACTGTGCCTGTTTATTCTTTTCTGAGCCATTTCTTGACCGATCTGCATGTCAACTTCCTGCTTGTTTTAATTGATTATACGGTGCTCGCAAACTTTTTATGCTTATCTTTTGATGTGTAGTTTTATAACTTTTAACTACTGGTCTTTTATTGAGTTATTCATTTATTTATTTATTTTTATTTTGTATATGTCCATGTATTTTATTCAATGCATGAAAATCCATTTGTGGATGCATTGACTTGAAGTATTAAAATTACAAATTAAAAATTACAAATTACAAACAGCAGTGTCTCACAACATTACTTTTAAGTCCGTTTGCGGCTAAATCTGAAGTGTTGCTGGGACTGAAACCAAACCGCACTGTCTAAGTTGACGTCTTCAAGAGACGCCAGCAGTGTTCCCTGTTGGCCTTCGGAAGCTCGGTACTGTACACATCGAATTCTGAGCGTAAGAAGATGACGGTAAAAACTACAGTATCTTTATGTAGTATCGTCTGTTTTGTTAGCTTATAGTTTATATATCTGTATTCAAATAAAACTGTCTGGATTAGGATTTCCTACAAATTTGGGTCTTATCTAAGCTGATACCGGCTGCAACACGATATAATATTGATTTGCATTCATTATTTATTGCCACTCCCGGACCCTGGGATGGCGCACGATGAGTTTAACCATTGAGGTCGCTAGTGCCCATGCTGCATCTGATTTAAATAATAAAAATGTTGCTATTGATCGTAAAGTAAATCCTGACCTCGTAAGCAGGGCTTTCTTTGTGAACCGAGACTAACCTAACTGGAGGATACATTTAGCAGCTATAAGTGGTCTTAAATTTAACATGAATGACACCAGTTGGGAATTTTATTCAGGCCATAGAGAGGAACAACATGATGCTGGTTTACGGTTGCTATCTTTATGGGAAAATGACTGGGAGGATGGTGATATCGTGTTAGATATCGGATGTGGAACGGGAGAGTTGACCAAGATCATAGCAGAAAGAGACAATGTTAAGTGTGTCACGGGTAAGATATTTGAAGAATCATATTTCGAAGTGGTGAATATCAAGGTTTTGTGCTCTTTTCCCCCATATTTAGTCTGAATCATCGGCAATCCTTATGCGAGAGTTCAGTTATTACAATCGGGGGTTAGCAAGCAAAATCCGCCACTGAAATTGGAAAAACCTCAAGTGTTGTTATGTCTTTAGCTCCGGTGTCTGCGACGCGGAGCGTATCAGATACGTGTATGGTGCACCCAATTCATGCCGAAATTAACAACCAGAGCACAGTCCGTGGATAGAGGACTGTGACCAGAGTTAATTCTAGGACGCGCCATTGCGCTATTCGCGCAATGAAATCTCGAATGGCCCTCATGGTTCTACTCCGGAATAAAAAGGACGCGATGCGTACGCCGTTCTACATACTCAGTACGCCCAAATAATCACGTGATGCCGGTACAAACAAAACCCACATGTGTTCTGAACGCGTATGGAAATACACGTACGTCTGTGCGCGTTTGCACACATGGCTTTGTTTGTACCGTGGTCGATTCGAATTCCGGGTTTGGCCTATTCCTACGTTTGACGCGCCACTAAGGGCGCAACATTATATAAGTGCGTCGATCACGCAGAGTTCACGTAGTTCATTCATTCGCATAGCTCCTCGAAAGTCATTACCTTAGTCATAGTGTGACATGTAAAACGATTCAATTACCCATCGACCTTTGCAATTAAATACCTACTACAGCATATATGGTGGTACATAGGAAGCTGGGTAGAAAGGACTGATGTAGGGGCAACTGTGTATTGGAGCCGTGCCCATGTTGCATGGCCAAGAATGTAAACAACGGCACTAGCCGCTGCGTAATGGTGAAAAGCTAGTCGCCACTTGAATTTTTAACGCCGGTATAGTTGATGAACCCAGGATGATCGGGCATTCCCTTAAATTGAAGAGTTTGCAACGTCTATCGTCCATTCAAACGAAACGTTGAACACTGCAAGGAAAGCATCCATGCTTTGCCAGCCAGATGATCGTTTCGCGTTTTGAAGAGCAACACATGTTTAATCACAGGGTCCTCGAGCTCCGATGATGATGGTGATTAAACATTTAAAAACGAAGAAAAATAAAAATATATTTGGACTCAGTAAAGTTGTTGTTGTTGTTGTTGTTATTGTTGTTGTAGTTGATAGTATTTGCAGAAAATGACAAATTATGCGCTGCAAAATTCAATACAGCCTCACTGTACACATGGAGGTAAGCTACCTCCATGCTATACACAAGCGCTGCAAAATTCAATACAGCGATATTGATGATGATGATGATTAAATATCTAAAAAGGGAGAAAAATAAAAATTTATTGGACTCTGTAAATTTGTTGTTGTTGTTGTTGTTTTATTATTGTTGTTGTTGTTGTTGATAGTATTTGCAGAAAAGAACAAAGTATGCGCTGCGAAATTCAATACAGCCTTACTATACTATGCGCTGCAAAATTCATTACAGCCTGTGCGTTGCCGCCCAACTATACTATGGCCTATGCGTTGCAAATTCAATACAGCCTAACTATACATGTGCGTTGCCGCCTAACTATACTATGCGTTGCAAATTCAATACAGCCTAACTATACATGTGCGTTGCCGCCTAACTATACTATGCGTTGCAAATTCAATACAGCCTAACTATACATGTGCGTTGCCGCCTAACTATACTATGCGTTGCAAATTCAATACAGCCTAACATTACCCAAGGGTTGTCACTTCATTGCCACACACTTTTTTTCAATCGCCAAAAATGCACCTAGCAAGCATCGAAATCGGTAAAATTCGACGTAGGGTCAAAGCACATTGGTCCTTCTCAATCATACTCAAACATGTTTACCTCTTACCGATGAAAAGTCGAGAAATCAGCAGGTTTTTCGGCGCATCTGGTCGTCTCTTACATTCCAGATTTAAAAGACCGCGCGGTACATTAAGTCACATGGGCGCATTTCAAATCGAACCAATAGCAGAGCTGGATGGGCCCAGCGTGAAAACCTGGCAGTAACGTAAGTTTCTTACGTCTTTTGAAGACTATGGGTGACACTGTCTGCGTATGAAATTCTGGTAACTTTAACAGTTGCAGTTCACCCATAGCAAGAGAAAGTTCTTTCCAAAGACGTGAGAACTTACGTTACTGCCGGGTTTTCACGTCGGGCCCATTCATTCAGTACGGGCTCAGCTATTGGTTCGATTTGAAATGCGCCCACTTGACTTAATGTACCGCGCGGTCTTTTAAATCTGGAATGTGAGAGACGACAAGATGCGTTGAAAAACCTGCTGATTTCTCGACTTTTCATCGGTAAGAGGTAAAATGTTTGAGTATGATTGAGAAGGACCAATGTGCTTTGACCCTACGTCGAATTTTACCGATTTCGATGCTTGCTAGGTGCATTTTTGGCGATTGAAAAAAAAGTGTGTGGCAATGAAGTGACAACCCTTGGGTAATGTTAGGCTGTATTGAATTTGCAACGCATAGTATAGTTAGGCAGCAACGCACATGTATAGTTAGGCTGTATTGAATTTGCAACGCATAGGCCATAGTATAGTTGGGCGGCAACGCACAGGCTGTATTGAATTTTGCAGCGCATAGTATAGTAAGGCTGTATTGAATTTCGCAGCGCATACTTTGTTCTTTTCTGCAAATACTATCAACAACAACAACAACAATAATAAAACAACAACAACAACAACAAATTTACAGAGTCCAATAAATTTTTATTTTTCTCCCTTTTAAATATTTAATCATCATCATCATCAATATCGCTGTATTGAATTTTGCAGCGCTTGTGTATAGCATGGAGGTAGCTTACCTCCATGTGTACAGTGAGGCTGTATTGAATTTTGCAGCGCATAATTTGTCATTTTCTGCAAATACTATCAACTACAACAACAATAACAACAACAACAACAACAACAACAACTTTACTGAGTCCAAATATATTATTTTTCTTCATTTTTAAATGTTTAATCACCATCATCATCGGAGCTCGAGGACCCTGTGGTTTAATAGGTCGGACTATGGCAAGCCAAGTGTGTAATACAAAATGTAAAAAAAAAAAATTGTGTGTTCTATGGTTTTGATGATTGTGTTCTAAGGTGTCATGTTTGTGTTCTAAAAACGTATGTTTATGTTCTTTAATTATATGTTTAAGATCATAAAAACCATGATTGTGTTCTTAAATTGTATGTTTATGTTCTTTAAAAACCATGTTTATGTACACACAAATGTCTTTTTTGAATTTTGCAACACTTGGCTTGCCATATCAGACATAGCGAGAGTAGCCAGGTCTATGCATAAAACAACACCGCTGTGTAAACCCTTTGGTCAGAACCAATGATCGTAAATTTGCTAATACATACAAGTTATTTTTAAAAGTTGATGTATCGATTACTTTATTTAGGTCGTACGGGTTACATTCTCATGCTGTATCAGTGTATGAGTAATTGTCGATGCGTGCAAATCGAGGGCCACTCTCTGAGAAATCCTACCGGTGCGCGAAGCTTTGATCATGATCGTTTCCACAGTCAAAATCACAGTCCTTAGCAATTTGTACAGTTGTTCAAGTCCGACATATCAATAATTCATCACATAAGCTACCTAAACAATTGAATCAAACCTAACGGTTAGTTTGCTGTTGCCATTGTTGGGCCTGTTGCGGTAAGCTTGGTTGGTTACAGGGGGCCCCTGTAACCTCACTACCACTCACACGGTCACAAATCACAGACTTGAAGCAAATAATTCAAGCTATTTCTTGCATGTGACCTTCGTCTATGTATATTTTGCTGTATTAAATCAGGTACACAACCAGAAAGTCGGGCCAAACGCTCTTACTTGTGCAATGGGATGTTTTACATACACACACACACACACACACACACACACGCACACACACACACACACACACACACAAACACACACCACCACATACCACCACCACCACACACACACATGTACGCACGCACGCACACATACATGTAGAGAATGGCTTTGATAATGGGTCTAAAAACTATCCTGTTCGGCTCACTTTATTTCCTTTTTAGCTCTGCTGTCAGCAACGGGGAGCTCATTAAATAGGTTGATATTCCGTCGTTGAAACCACTTGTCCGATTGCTTTGAAATTTGATATGCAGTTTACCAAGGGTAACCTCAATTTGATGTGTTCAAATCGCGGTGAAATTTGCATATTTGTATTTTTAAGGTAATTTTTGTCGTTTTTGGTAAAAAAATCTTTAAAAATCTTCTTTTTCAAAACTACCAGTCAGATAGCGTTGATGTTTGGTACTTAGGTCCCTAGGGATGATCTATTTCAGATTTGTTCAAATTGTGCAGAATTAAGGCAATTTTTGCAATTTTTGGTCAAAAAATGTGTTTCTCAAAAAGTACTGGTCTGATAGTTTAGAAATTTGATATACAGGTTTCTATAGACGAACTAAATATATATATTGAATTTCTGATGAAATCAGTAATTTTGTGTTTTGGGGGCAATTTTTGCCATTTTTGGTCAAAAAATGTGTATTTCCAAAACTACTTATCTGATAGCTTTGACATTTGGTAAACATGTTCCTACAGATGAACTAAAGGATATTTATTGAAATTATGATGAAATCTGCAATTTTGTATTTTAAGGCAATTTAGTATTTTTGGTCAAAAATGTGTTTCTCAAAAAGTACTGGTCTGATTGCTTTGAAATTTGGTAAACAGGTTTCTACAGATGAACTAAGAAGTATATATTGAATTTCTGATGAAATCAGTAATTTTGTGTTTTGGGGGCAATTTTTGCCATTTGTGGTCAAAAAATGTGTATTTCCAAAACTACTCGTCTGATAGCTTTGAAAATTGGTAAAGAGGTTCCTGCAGATGAACTAAAAGATATTTTTTGAAATTATGATGAAATCTGTAATTTTGTATTTTAGGGCAA
This sequence comes from Ptychodera flava, assembly GCF_041260155.1. NCBI lineage: Eukaryota > Metazoa > Hemichordata > Enteropneusta > Ptychoderidae > Ptychodera > Ptychodera flava. The sequence goes on along the minus strand of NC_091943.1, from coordinate 35,732,598 downwards.
TTTTTTCCATTTTTGGTCAAAAATGTGCATTTCCAAGCTACTTATCTGATAGCTTTGAAATTTTGTATACAGGTTCATATTGATGAACTAAATGATATTATTGAAAATCATGATGAAATCTGCAATTTTGAATTTTTGCGGCAATTTCTGCCATTTTTGGTCAGAAAATTTCATTCTCAAAAACCTACTCGTCCAATAGCTTTGGTTGACATGTTCTTAGGGATGATCCAATGTGATATATTCAAATTATGATGAAATCTTCAATTGTGTATTTTTGCAGCTATTTTAGCCACTTTTTTCTGGCCATTGAAATGAGCTATCAAAGATTTCCACCTTCTTCATCAACATGTGTCAAAAATAGATATTCTCTACATAAACACAGCGGAGCTACATCGGCCGTTAGGTCGCTTGTTTATTATTGATACGCTCTTTTCCTGCAGTATGGTCATTCAAAAAGCTTAAACATGAATGTGTCAAGGCCTTGACTTGCCACATTTGCATGTCAGGTCGGCCAATGAACGAACCATGTAACTTTGCCTCTTCTGATCACCGCGGGAAAAGGCTAAAATACAGAGTGTATTGACCCTGTATTTTGGCCGTATTTGCTGCAAATTCAGACAGATATAGGTAAATACAGCCATGTATTTATGGTAAATACAGGAAAATACAGCCTGTATTAACCTGTCTATGCGCTGTTGATACATGGTAAATACATCTCTTGTATTTACCTATATTTACTGTAAATAAAGGGCTAAATTTGCCTGTATTTACGTGTATTTCCAACAAATCTGCTGGCAGCGCTTCCTGCTTATTTTTCAGGATTTATATAAATTCTGGTTAATACAGTTCTGTATTTATATACCAAAGTTACCATATATGGCATCTCTAATTATTCATATTTGTTTTGAGCTTCTCAAACATTAGAATGCTGGCAGTGAACAATACTGGATTTTCACGGAATAATTTTAGCCACTCAAGAAATGTACCAATCTACTAGACACATTATTTCATTTCACCAGCTTAGGACAGTAACTGAGTTACTGCTACAAGTAAATACGTTGCATCCGATTTTAAACTGGAGGATCACTGTTGTGAATTGATATTTAAATCATGTGAGGGCGAGGAAGAAGTCATCGGGGTAAAAAGTTGTCTATATTTCTATAGACCTTTTACCAGCATGATGACATGATATTTTCGCTTCTAATCACTAAATAGCTAGAAGTAGTCACTTATCACTAACACTCAACAAATATTTTACACAGCAAATATTTACAAAGAAAATTAACATTTTATTTTAAAACTAGAATTCAATCAGAGTTTAAAAAATCAATGCATGAAGAAGTAAAAAGAACTACTAGAACTGTAAACAACATTTCAAAACAGTTGTATGTTGCACAGATATTGGAATTACTGCACTGGCCTTTAGGAAATTCTCTAATCTTGTATAGCACATGTTCTTTTTTGTTTGGAAAGAAAACAAGCTATGTTGCTGCTAACAGAGCCCCTTCGTAAAATTGGCATTCATAAATTGTTAGGAGTTCATACGACAATTATCTGAATTATACTATCAGTTGTTTTTCATGTCACTGACAAAAATCACAACACACCATAAGAGGATCGTGATCAGTAAATGTAGGTTAGACTTTCACTGTTTTGCATTCATAATTAAATTTCGGCATATTAGTACTTAATTGTGCTACACGTTTCTTAAAACTTCATTTATTGAGCTTTCATCTATTGAGCCTCATTTATTGGGCTTTTTTGAACCAGATGATTTCAATTCAAATGTAGGCACAGTGATCGCTTGGAAATAAGGTCATGAGATGCACTTAATCGTCGATTCAAATTAGTTCGGGATCGAATGTCGTTCCGTGAAGTTTTTGCCAACTTAGCTCATTATATTTGTTGTTCATGTCCATTGTGAATATTACTCTCGGAAATTGTACAATGGAATATCCCTTTCAAATATTTTCATCGAACCTTGACGAGAAAAATCTACTTATTACATTACAATAGTAAATACTTTGTCAAATGTTAATTGAAAGTCATTATACAGATTTTCGTTACGTTCAACAGAAAACTATCTTTCATGTAAAAAAATCACAGATTATCAGATCATCTGGTTATCTTACATGCTCTTTTAAGTTACCTAGTCTCTATATAAAAATATATGTGTTAGAAGTATAAAGTTTTCTTTCAAAGGTCAAGGACTTTCAATACGTCATCTGTAGTCTAGAAAAAATTTTGTTATAGAAGTCATATGATCAACAGAATGAAACTTGACAAAAACTCTATATAAATGCCTTCAAAATAGGGAGATTTCCATGCTTAACTTGTAACATAAAGACGATGACCTATTTTTGTTACATTCTACTCATTATCAGAGCCATCAATTTATATTTTACAACAAGGAGAAGAATAATTCTGACAATTGTCTTCATCGAGTTCATGCAATAAACATTTTCGTTCATGACATTGCATACGTCTTGCAGGAGCAGATGTTGGATTTACGCATATTTTGTAAACATTAGTGTCATTGTGGTCTACAGATAAACAATGCACGTGTTCGATCAGACTTGCGTTTTGTGTAGTCTGGCGGAAGGAAAGGCCCAAGGGCAGTTGCAATGGAAATCGTCCACTCATTATCTAAAATTAGCTTCCCGGCCCATGGTTAGTAAGTTATCTGTCATACAAATTTGACAGAATGGAAATTATGGTAAATGTATCTTACATTTTTTTGACACACTTCTTTACTGTTGGGTCACAACAAGCATCCTTCATCAAAGTTGATGGATCCACTAAAACCAAACAAAGACAAATGCTGAGCATCATACGCTTTCCACAAAGTACTTGTGGCTTTGAATAGCATTCTTAAATTATCCGCAGTACGACTTTCTTCTAATCAAAACTCCATTCATTGTTGCATCTTTACTAGCATTTAGGCCTAAGGAAACGATTTCAGTTCATAGTGTTTGAAGCAGATTTGACCAATAACATCTTTTTAAATTTTAATTTCCTGCTTGTGATTGATTGGTCCGCCATGCCATGTTCTTTGTATTGCCCTACATATATTGTACTTCCTCATCTGTAAAACTTAAACTTCAGTTAACACGTCCCACTGAGGAAAAAATGATATCTGCAGCAAATAGAGCAAATAGACCATACGTTTGTATTTTGTCTTCAATTTCTTTAGACATTTTCAACATAATTGTTCCAATATCTGGTTTGATATTCAATGTCCTAAGGACCTGCATCCTTTGGATTTGTTGCATCACTGAGTCTGACTTGTAATATATCTGATTCACCTTTGTTGACTGTTCCTTGTATTTTTCCAGTATAAAGAACTTTACAGAGAGGAACAAAAGCAAAACTATGATACTGACGACATAAAAGAAACATGCTTTTGTCGTACCAATTGTGATGATTATCTCATAAAGGCAACCACAGGTTTAGATGAACCAATATTTTCAACAATAGATGAGAGCAAAGAGGAAGTTGACAGTCATCAACCTACTTTAGGTCAAGGTAAAAAGGTGTGTTGATCCTGTTACCCAGCCTGCCCTAATTGTGCTTGCCAATCCTAAATTTTACTGGAAATGCAGAGGTGAAAATTTGAAATTAAGAATAACTGTTACGGAAAAATCCGGTGTTGCGTCTAACTTTTGAAGAAAAAATTGTATTTCCAAGACTTTTAACTAAAAACAATAGGTCGCAAATGGAATGACTATTGACGGCTAATTCACGGCAATTCGGTAGATCATGCTATGATTAAAACCCGTGACTGGAATTTTACCTGTCGGACTTTGACACACTCAGCTCTAAAATAACAACTGTTGGAATTCATGAATGAATTAAGGTCTTTATTAGTCCCCACGGACACCATCCGGGGACACAAGGATTCTACCCTACCCCATACAGATGCACGTCGATTTGTTTCACAATTCCATCAAATTTGGCCGTGTTAAAAGACGTTTTAGTTTACACCTCCATAGACTCCCATGAATAAGGCAGTTCTCCATAGACTCCCATGTATAAGGCAGTTTTGATAGACTCCCATGTATAAGTCAGTTCTCCATAGATTCCCATGCATAAGGCCAAGAAAAATAAAAATTTAGTTTCTCATCGTATTCATATTGCAAAGAGATTGCAGCGACAGAGTTTTTAGTCCCCACGGATGAAGTCCAGGGGGCTTATAGATTTGGTCATGTCCGTCCGTTCGTCCATCCATTCGTCTATCAGTTCACGCAGATATCTCAGATGTTTTGACAAAATGTCACTTGACCTCGGTGACCTTTGACCTCAAATATACATATTTGTCCATCACTCAGTAACCACAAGTGCTGCACCCTTCATATGTCGTATGATAGGACACCTTATGATGCCACATATGTACCTCATTAATTATGTGCATATCTAATTTTGAGCGAGCCAATAGAGCTAGAGGTCTGATTTTTGGTAAATAGGGATACATTAGGGGAACGATCCATTAAGTTAGAAGAACCCGACTAACCCGAGTTGGTTATCAGAGGATTAATCTCTATGTCAACATATGCGAACAGATTATCTTTTAGTGTAAACAGAACATTAGCACTGCCAGAACTACTTTTAGCATGGCCCACGCCGGTTGCACTCAGGATTTCCGACCAGCGTTAAAAGTGCCGTCCAGCACTTGCTGGTACTTCGAGGTCATCATTTAGTTTATAAAATTGCATGAAGAGTTTAAAAAAACAATGGTACTATAGAATCCCTTTCAATAAAATGCTGTTTAAACAATACAAGAGGTTAATTAACGTACGCTGATTTTGCATTCGAAAATCTATTTTAGCTGGTTGAGGGTACGTTCACAAAGATCATCGCCCTTTGAACTAAAGTTTTCCTGTCACACAATATCTCTGTACGATTGAAAGAAGACAAACTGAAGATTTTTTGCTTTGTATGAATGTTTATATCCCTATAAATGGAAGTACGGTAGCGAAAATCAGCACAACAAAACAGGACTTTTACTAAAACGTACTCTTTCAATTTCAGTTCAGACTCAATGAGTGGCATTGCGGAAAGGTGCGTGCAATGCAATGAAAGTCACGAGCAAACTTTGGTGTCAACGGATCCAGTCTTTGAATTATCAATGAACACTCACTTATTTTTCTGGTCAAAAAGCCACAGGCTACTTGTCCATCGCAACAAGCCTCTCTGTTTGCTGTGTGTTCATTTTTAGCTGTATGCCGGCCAAATTGACTGGCTACTTCCTTATTTTGGTCAGCTACTTTTCAGGAATGTTTCGCTCTCTAGCCCCGAAATTCTGGTTTTGATAATAATATTTTGATATTTTTGTTGTCTTGCAAGCCAGAGATAACATTTCAGAAGTGCCGATGTGGCTATATGTAGTCTAGCAATTTATGATGTGAACTTGTTGCTATCTAGTATCAGCCTGTAGTACCACGATCTGCGAACGTGTACTGTACTGGGAATCGCTCTCGAGGTCAATCTTGCTTTCCCGACTACAGCCAGAATTATTCCGACGTTCACATCGGGTGTAGCTTACCATTTGAGTGACGTTACTCCCACGAATAGCCGACCATTTCCGAATAAAGCCAACGTTTGTTTCTTTCAAATGCGAAAGAGAAGAAAGTCAAACGCGGAAGAGAAAGTCGACACTTGAGAGCTTTGGTTTTCTGCATAAGAGTAGGGCCTTGTCTGATGGGTTTGGTAGGTTTTTGATCAAATGTGAAGCGACCAAAAGTTACTGAGTCTCATTTTTCATACTTTGGAAATGCCACGTCAATCCATCTATGGTCGATCATAGTGTCAATATTCAAGTCGATCGACATCGCGTTTTATTGAGGGGCCATGGTTAAGCGGAAGGGAGAGTCTACGCTTGAAAACTTTGATTTTCTGCGTAAGAGTAGGACTTTGTCTTTGACTTTGGGAGAAACAGTCATATTGAATTTTCTACTCCACCCTGGGTAAGTCACTGAATTTTTTCCATTGCCTTCTGGCTCTGTGTCACAGTCAATTACTCGTGCTACTGTGCACCAGCCGGCCTCGTCAACTGCCTCTACCATTTCTCCTTTCTTATATGTAAGAGTGGCCATACTGTTACAAACGGTTTCTGGCTAGCAATTCATTGATTTCGTTCTTTTTATCGGAGATGTCACAGGATACACGCAGCTCTTGGAGTAAGGACACGTTACGTTGTATGCATGTGCATGAAAAAGCTGGACACGTGGAAAGAACGTTCCATGCTGTTCTGATCACATTTGCATATATGATCAATGCGCGTTACTGAAGTGAAGTGTCCGAAAATAGGAAAGTTGAATGAAAATGAACGAAGAACGATGTTTTGTTTCACCATATTTCTAAAACTTAGTTTAGAGCCTAAATTAAAGAAGAAACTAGATTTCTTGCATTGAAAAGTGGGTATTTCACTTTTTCCTGTCAACATAGTTCCATGTGCTACCATATATGTGTGTCCGTGGTATTGAGTGAGTCGTTACAGCCCTGACTTTCCTATCATAGCACCAGCTATCGCAACGATGGAACATTAACACCTTTGGGGATTAAAAGTCTTCTGTTTGTCACCCGAGTTGACAGGCAGCAACTCGGGTTTCAGGTACCATCCAAGTTAATGGAGCCTTCCCGTTATGAACTTAGCAATACAATTTTTTTGACAAAATGTCACGTGACCTTGGTGACCTTTGACCTGAAATATACATATTTGTCAATTACTCAGTAACCACAAGTGCTACACCCTTCACTTATGGTATGATGGGACACCTTAAGAAGCCACATATTGTACCTCATTAATTATGCGCATATCTAATTTTGAGCGAGCCAATAGAGCTAGAGGTCTGAGTTTTGGTATATAGGGGTAACTAAGCAATACAATTTTTTTGACAAAATGTCACGTGACCTCAATGCCCTTTGACCTGAAATATACATATTTGTCCATAACTCAGTAACCACAAGTTCTATACCCTCTAATTTTGATAGGATATTAGACCTTAAGATGTCACATCTTGTACCTCATTAATTATGCGCATATCTAATTCTGTGCAAGCCAATAGAGCTGGATGTCTGATTTTTGGTATATAGGGATAACTATAGGATAGAAGTTTTTTGACGATGACCTTTTACCTAAAATATACGTTTATGTCAATAAATAAGTAACCACAAGTGCTATGTCCTTTATATTCAGCAAGATGGGAGACCTTATGACAACACATGCTTTACCTCATTAATTATGCACATATCTAATTCTGGGCAAGTGAATAGAGCTACAGGTTTGATTTTTGGCATATAGGGATTAATTAGCAATACAATTTTTTTTCAAAATGTCTCGTGACCTTGATGACCTTTGACCTGGATTATACATATATATGCATAACTCAGTAACCACAAGTTCTATACCCTCTAATTTTGATAGGATATTAGACCTTAAGATGTCACATCTTGTACCTTATTTATTATGCGCATATGTATTTCATGGCTGGCCAATACAGCTAGAGGTCTGATCTTTTTCGCGATTTAGAACAATAACTTAGACATGCCTCATGTGTTTCAAATTGGGAACAACGACATAGACCTATGTGCCCATAGTTCTCAACATATACACTCCAGTGATACTTCTTAATGACCACATTTCCCTGTCCCATCAAGACTAATACTCCTATTAAAAGTGGGGACAATGTCATTGTCAATGACTTGTTGACCATAAACTAAATATCTCCAGTTTTCGCTCTTTCTGCTAAAATCTGAAACATAGTCTCGTACATATGGTCATTCAGAAGCAGCTTTGCAAAATTTGCAGAAATCCAATAACCATTTATAAACAATTTCTTAGCGATATATTTACTTTCGGCATGAATGTTAATTTCTTTCTGAAATTAAATCAAATTGAATAGTACATAACCCAAATATGTAAGGAAATTGGACCATTTACATCTCGGGTGAGTTGGCCGTATGACAGCATTGTTTACTCTTCAAACAATATCTATGATCGAAGGATCTTATCAGCCCAGGGGAGCGTTCAGTTATTATGGCCGGATGTGGGCTGATTAATAATTAGTCCTCTGCATCAGTCAAAATAAGTGAATCCCCTACCCATTGCACCAAAAAATTGATGCCCCCCTTTTAAGATGACAACAATTTCATGACATCCCGAATTGCTTGAGTAAAGCTGCACAAAAAAACGCCTCTGGAGGGGAGACAATAGAATCTATATAAAGATTCTCAGATTTTTTTCAAATACCCGCCCCGTAACAAAATAACAATGCGTTTAAATCTCCCCTTCTGACTTGCTATAATTTAGAAATCTCCCCTCAAAGGGAATAGACAGAAATTGCAGGCGGGTATCAATTGTTTTGTGCAATCATTTGAAGGGTTATGAAATTTCATGCATGCCTTTTAGGGGTCACCATTTTTTGCACAACTATTAGACAGCAAAATTGTGGCTGATATAATGCTTCTTCGTCCTGAATGTCAAATCGTAATACATGGGAGTCTATTGGGCAATCTATTAACATTTTCCCTTAAAAAATAATCTATACTTGTACATTAACATCTGTTTGGTGATTCATGTAAATGTACTTTGCTTGCAGTGGCAGGCAAAACGTGCATGTTTGTACAAAAATTGCTATTTGGATTTTATTGATAATGTTGATTCATTGTACATGGTAGTCTATGAGAAACCTATGTAGTGCTTTTTCAATAAAAAAGTAGCTAAATCTATGCATTTTATGGACGTTTGATAATTGATATAGATGAACTTAATTGTAAAAGGCTGGTTACAACTTGTATGTGTACAAACATTTTCATTTTGGAAATTCACCGAAAATGTTCATCTACCATACATGGGAGTCTATGAGGAAACTATGATAATAATTTTTCAAATACTTGTGCATATATCGTCGTTGGATAATTGACATCATTGTACTTGATTAGAAGAGGATGGTTACAAGTGCGTATTATCTATACAAGAAATTTGATTTTGGATTTCACTTGAAATGTTCATCAACTACACATGGGAGTCTATGAGGAAACTATTAACATTTTTTGAATAAAAAAACTAGCTAAATCTGTATATTTATAGACGTTGGATAATTTATTTTAATGTACTTGATTAAACAAGGGCGGTTAGATGTTGATGCGTGTGCAGGAATTTGATTTTGGAATTTCACTGAAAAGCTGATTCACTGTACATGGTAGTCATGGTACTCATAATTTCATAATTTCCTTTTACACTAAGTGTAAAGGGAAATTATGAATAATTTTTCAAATACAAAACTAGCTAAATCTGTGTAATAATAGACGTTTGAAAGTACTTGATGAGACTAGAGTTGTAACAAATTGATGTGTGTGCAAGATATTTGATTTGAATTTCACTGAAATGTTAATTCACTATACATTGTAAGAGAAAACTATGAAAACTATGAATAATTTTAAATGATACTTAACTTATCTTATCTGTGCTTTTATAGGTGTTTTACAATTGATACAAATGTACTTGATTCAATTATCATGTTTGAAAGTTCAGACGTGGATAACAGTTATGATTTTGGAATTTCACCTAAAAGTTTTCTTTCACTTTCATGATAGTCAACGGGTAACTGTTGAATATTTTCCCCGACAAAACTTGCCATATATTTATAAAATACGTAAGCAATAGGAATTGTTCATTGCCCTCAGTGAGCTTGATTTACAAGAAAAATTGCCAAGCAAGATGTTTATGTGACAGATATTTGTACTTTTATTCAGATTTATAGTTAATTGACTTCAGGGAATAAACTCATGCAGCCAATCATTTTTATTTCCAAGAATATCTTTGAACACTGAAACTACTTTTTGACGGGCGGATACTTATGAAAATTAAATGACAACCCCCTCCCTTGTGCTGTTTGAAAAATACATGACCCACTTTGCAGTTTTCAAATTTAAGGTGACTCCTCGCCTCGGATTTTGCCGCCCCTAGGCCGTAATAACTGAACACTCCCTATCCCTATCGTGAAGGTAAGCAACAACTACAACGTTAACCAAAATGTCATGATTTGCCTTATTTGCAAGGAAGGCAATGCCATGTGATTTGTAAAAGACTGTTAGGCGCGACGTCAAAAGTTCAATGTCTTATTATAAAATTAATTCTTTAAGTTTCGCTCCAAACCTCCTCTCCCGCGCCTTAAAACTTTATTGTTGAATGTTGATCACAGGTTTCTATTATTTCCTTACTGTGATACTTCAATAGACATCAAGTCAGGTCCAATAATCATTATTATTCAAGGTAACTATGAAATTTACAAGGTCCAAGGAACACATCGAAAATGACAAGCAATGGGGTCATCTTGAACCACAAAATAGGGGTGGTACCAGGTGTCCGGAATGGGTAAGCGTACCCTGCCAGCTAGCTGCACCCGTCAAGATTGACCCAAAGTGACAAATCCATTGTTATTTGGTTAATTCACAAAATTACTTTTGTGAGTCAAAATTTGGTTTGCTGTTACTCATCATTCGAGAAACAGACAGGTCATATTTTGATACCATAGAAAATGTCAACTTCAGTTTGAATGAGGATCTTATACCGGTTTCAAACTGGGTTTCCAACAATGCTATGTCAATTAATACCTCTAAAACAAAATGTATGGTTGTTGCATCACGTCCTAAAATCAAGCTTTTTATGATTCTGATGCCCTTTTCACCATACAAATTTACGACACTCCAATTGTAAATGTTTTACTCACACACTTCTAGGTGTGCAAATTGACAACATCTTAAGTTGGGATGATCACATTAATAAGCTATGTAAGAATTTGTCTATGAGAATTGGAATTTTGCGTAAACTGCGCCCTTTTTATACTCAGAGAAATGTACTACTCTTGGTTTACAATGCGTTATTTCTTTCTGTAGTCGATTACTGTTGCACTGTCTGGGGTAGCACTTCCAAAACAAATCTCCAGAAATTGTATAAACTCCAGAAAAGAGCTGGCAGGGTTATTTTAGGTGTCGATACATCTGTTTCCTCTCGAATTGTTTTCACTAGTCTCCCTTGGTTACCCATAGACTTTCGTATTACTTACTTATTTTACTGCTGTAATGACTTTTAAAGCTCTACACAATCTTGCACCTTCCTATTTATGTAATCTATTCCGTCCTCTCACAGAAATGCATCATTTAAATACGCGCAATACTAGTCATGGTAATTTATACACGCCGTCATTTAGAACGGCTATGGGTCAAAGATCATTCGCTTATCGAGCAGTTAAAATTTGGAACGCTATTCCCCCGTCCGTTCGTAGCTGTGAAACTTTGTTATCCTTTAAATCCACATTACGTAATTATCTGTATGCTAAGTTCATGGACGAGGGCTCTGATTTGGATTGATTGTGTCTTGTTGGACCTTTGTTACATTTTAGTTTCGCATATTTATTTATAATCTGTATATTTATCGAAATGTCCCCAATTCAATACTTTTTCCATGTATGCTTTCTCTTTGTATGACAATGGACTTATTTTAGAGGGCTCTGATGGAAATTACAATTCATTTTGTAAATCAGACTACCCTCGTTAAATAAAGTATAATAATAATAATAATAATAATAATAACAAGGCAGTATTGCTGAAGGCAATGAGTACTTGGGCCGTGATAGAGTAATTTTGAGGACAATATATACTACTATTCAAATATGGTCTTGAATTTCCTCCTGTCAATTAGGGATTAACTGGTTATTAAACGAAGCAATGGCATGACAACGGCAAAATATGTCTAGCAACTTTTGTGGAGTTTGAGGCAGGGGTTCTTTATTTATAGTGGAAATTGCTTAAACTCCTTAAATATTCAAATAACAGCAAATTTCTTTTGTTCTCGATGGTAGATGTCTAATATTTAGATGGGCATATTTAGATTTCTACCCTATAGTTATTACTATATACCGAAAATCGGACATCCAGCTCTATTGGCTTGCTCAGAATTAGATATGCGCATAATTAATGACGTACAATATGTGGTGTCATAAGGTTGTCCCATCATACCAAATATGAAGGTGTAGCAGTTGTGGTTACTGAGTTGTGGACAAATATATATGAGGTCAAAGGTCATTGAGGTCACGTGACATTTTGTCAAAATAATTTTATTGCTAAGTTATTCCTATATACCAAAAATCAGACCTCTAGCTCTATTGGCTCGCTCAAAATTAGATATGTGCATAATTAATGAGGTACAATATGTGGCGTCATAAGGTGTCCCATCATACCAAATATGAAAGGTTTAGCACTTGTGGTTACTGAGTTATGGACAATAATGTATATTTGAGGTCAAAGGTCACCAAGGTCACATGATATTTTGTCAAAATGTCTGAGATATCTGCGTGAACGGATGGACTCACTGATGGACTCACGGACGGATATGACCCAATATGTAAGCCCCCTGGACTTTATCCGTTGGGACAAAAAACTGTGTCACTGCATCCTTTAGGCAATATGAATACGATGAGAAACTAATTTTTATTTTTCTTGGCCTTATACATGGGAGTCTATGGAGGTGTAAACTAAAAAGTCCTCTAACACGGCCAAATTCGATCGCATTGTGAAACAAATCGACGTGCATCTGTATGGGGTTGGGTACTATTCTTGTGCAAAGTTTGAAAGAAATTGACCACGGCATGTCTGAGATATCTGCGTGAACGGACGGACGGACGGACTGACATGACCAAACCTATAACACCCCAAGGACTTCGTCCGTGGGCACTAAAAACAACGCAACAGTTATTACAGCTACACCGGCGGTAGGTTCATATCCAGAGCCCCGTACGGTCTGCCGCCGTCGCTTGAAAACAATCTCATAAACCTGGCCATATCAACTGTGTATGGGCAGCTGGATATACTGACTTCCTGGAGAAGGCGAGCTGTCACGTTCAAGCTCAGGATTATTTCACGATCAAATTTCAGTAAATTTACCTTACCTAGATGAAAATTTGTCTATAGGCTGAAATTTCGCCGAAGTTTGACAAAATTACATCGATTTTCAGGTTCATATCCGACATTTTTGAGTTTCGAGTGCAGACAGAAATAAGATTTGAGGCAACATGGCTGCGACCCCATGTTGACCCCTAGCCCTGCGTACGACGCTATGTGCTACAGCTAACACACAGCATCGTACGCAGGGCTAGCGAGAGAGTTGCCGACATCGACGGTTATTTACGAGAAGTGAATAAAGGACTGTCATTTTTGGAAGCGATCGAGTAGCTGAGGTAGGCTGGGATACGACTTGGGCCCAAGAGCGCTGAATTTCGGCAGTAATTTGGCTTTTTACGTCAAGTCCCAAAATGGATTTGAAGTCACCGACCCTACGTACGGGTCTTTTCAGGGCTGTGGTGAGTGGGGCGATTAGCTGTAGCGGAACACACAGCATCGTACGCAGGGCTAGTTGACCCCAAGTGAAAATGTGTTCGCGATCAAATCTTCCTATATTTTTTTCAGAATTTTCGACAAAATCATTGCTTCTTAAATCTTTTGTAAAATATAAAATACTAAAATAAAAATGCGATGTGCCATGTCTCCAGATTTCTAAAATATCGTTCGTTGACCGTTCGACGGAATACTCATTCGCAAACTTGTGACGCAGTTGAAATTCAATACTGACGCCGCCAAATAATCTTAATGAGATGAGATCATTCTAGACATCCTCCATTCGCGTTAGAGTTCAGCTCGCTTAGAGTATCATAACATTCTTCTGCCTTCGTTTAGATCGACCCTAATCTCTCCCATTTAGGAAATAAATACACAAGCTACCTTGACAAAACTTCGTGCACCATCCAGGACCAAACGCGCTACAAATCTGTCTTGACGTCATCATCTCCTTACATGGTAATCGGCATACCGTATTTTTTAGCAAAGGAGACACAGAATACGTCGGAGTATTCAGTTTCAAAACGTATTACATTGTGTGATGTTGTCAAAAAAAGGTAATGTTACTGCAGTGGTATAAATTACAAAACACAAAAGTTCAAATCAGTTTATTTTGGACTGGCTATACCCAATATTTCACATTGTTTCTTATGCCAGATTTGACCACGTGCTTACTGGCGACCCCTTTACATGCAAATTTGTGTCAAATGGTGTGTTCTCCTGGAAAAACAAACGTACGATTTCTATATGAAGGAGGCGAAATTTGCCCTCAAAACTCGAAACCACCCCTGGGGTGTACCTAGCTATTTTGAACGAGCTTCTCGAATCTGCAGCTCTATTTCGAAATGATGGTCTGGTTTTCTCAGCTCAAGGATAAGTGTTCTCCATCGCTGTGGGCATTACTATTCTCAGCTGGGGGTACAGTTTCCAGTCGTAATGTTTTTCATTGTGTCCGGGATATAAAACATTTCCTTTTCACACTTTTACTTGGATTAACACTAGTCCACATCTTGTCAGCGATTAAACATGTTTCAAGTTTAAATGTTAAATTCTGGTCTCGAGCCCTCTTGTTCGACCAAACTGAAATTACCCCTCCCACTTTGGCTGGTCCAGTGGGTGTAGCAAGGGTCGTGCCATCGCCTAGGAAACGGAGGGTGCATTAATTGTTGCATTTCGATGCACATTTTGATTATATTCAGAAGATTTTGTGGCAAAAACTCAGATAGAGAAGCATTAATATTCACATCTCACTTATTCAAGACTGGCTGAGAGCAGCACTTCCATTCAGTTAACATCATTACGCCATTTATTATGCCAAGAAAGATGAAGCCAAGACATTTTGCCCTCCCTGGTCTCAGCCAGGAATGGTTATACCTTACAGAGTTTTTTCCCACGGAATGAAAACAAATGTACTTGGGCTGAGGCCCAAGTACAATAATATTTTGATACAACATCTCCGTATCTACCGTAGAACTTTTTAAATGATTTTACTGATCTACTTTCTGAGAGTCCTTGCCTCACTAACTTTTGAGCTAATAGGCTGTGTCTAACTCGAAAGTCTTCATATGAATACTTCAAATCATACTTAAACATTTGATAGGAAAATAACAAATAACAACGATATTCATATACGAAAACACATATATTTCTGTTATCAGTAAGATAACAGTCACTGTAAATAAAAACACCAGTAACTAAGTATCGCTTTGAACAACTACAACATATCCTATCTTGTCGTAATAACAACCATTGTATGATGAAGTCCGTGTTTCACAAATGTCATTCGATATTGATGAGGTAGGGATAGAGGTTGTTGACGTATTTTGTCCATCGTGAGGCGACATTTTAAGCTATGTTTAAGTTACTTGCTAATGACGATTTTGGTGTGACCTCCACACTTGCTCAAGTCTGTTTGCCAAACTATTTCAGAATTTGTTTTGAGTGACTCTAGAACCAGGGAAGTGCATGCATTCAGATTGGTGTGATCTAGAAGCGAGCACTAATCTTAACCCGACAAATATCCGAAACAGAGCAAAAGATAAAATATCACATGGGAATCTTTATTGAAATATTTCAAAAATACGTTAAGGCTGCTAGCAACATTGCAAGGGCCCAAGCGGTTGCCAGAATGAGCTAGGGACCGAAGATAGTTTAATAATCAAACTGTTAGTTATGTAAGACAGGTTTTATCGTGTTCATTTTTTTTCTGAAACATTAGTTTTGCCACGCCTAAGAATGTAGAACTGGTTTGAAGGACAGTGGTCATCCTAGGTCACCAACAATACTTGCCAAAAGGTCTTGATGCAATATTTGTAAATATGTAGAAATCCCAGACTTCTAGCCCTTGTAGATAAGACAAATTAGAGAAGATGAAATATCATCCAAGGTTATCTGCAATTTTCGAAAGAAACTGGTCAATATTAAACTAAATCAAGTTAATTCTGAAATAGGAAGGAGGTTAAAGGTCATCAAAGTCATCCTTCAGTCCTTGGAAAAATTGTTGTTCCATACTTGTCACCGTACAAAAGACACCTGGCTCTTGTAGGTGATGGATACAGGAAAGTAGATCTAAGGTTATATAAGATCATTCCAAATTTTCGAGACAGAAATTGTGTCCTACCGGTTTATAACCATTAAAAATCTAGCTCTCAAAGGTCATTCAAGGTCATCTAAAAATTATGCAAGTAAAATTGATACTGTACTTGTTCTTTTTGAACTTGAAAGGTCTGTCAGTCCTGATGAAGCAGAATATTCAAAATATAATTTCATATTTACCATAATTTTTTAAAAAGAATTATTTAATTATTTTATTCATTATTTAAATAAAATATAGCTGCAAAACCACGCGAAGGATCAAAATGCCTTCAGCAAACTTGAAAATACTCACACTTATAATGATAGCACAATTTCTGCTCAAACGGGTGTTATTGGTCAAATGTGCTGGCATGATATTTAGGCAAACTCAGGGCATTCCAATGGAACAAACTTTTCACCACTTCTTGCTCATTTGCTTTTCTATTCATACGAAGCCGAGTTCATAAACCTTAAATACAATCATTGTAACAACACACAGAGATACATTGATGATCTTTTCAGATTGAACAATTACAGTATAACAAATTATCTCTATCATATTTATCCAGATGGGTTAAAGATCAAAGAAACAATAGAAAGTGTGGATTCGTCTTCGTATATTGATCTGTTTATACAAATAAGCAAGAATACTCTAGAAATAAAGGTATATAACAAGCGAGATGATTTTGATTTTCAAATTACCACCTATCCATACTTGTCCAGCAATATTCCATCTGCCCTAGCTTATGGTGAATATGTTTCACAACTCCTATAATACTGTAGAGCTTGCAGTTCATAGGACGACTTTCGAGTAAGATATATACCATTTGTAATAACATAAGTGAGGCAGGGTTTTCCGGAAAATAGGCTTGTTAGATCGTTTAAGAAGTTCTTTGCCAGGTATGGAGATATAGTTTCAAAATACGACATATCTGTTACGCAAATGATACGTGACAGCATTCCTAACTTTGACTAGTAAAGTGATTAAGCAGTTTAACTTGTTTGCTTTTGATCTTGACACTTTTGGGCCATTCTTGACGGGTGTAGCATGCTAGCAGGGTAAGCTTACCCATTCCGGACACCTGGTACCACCACTACAAATTACTTATATCTGTGATTCAAGATGGTCATTTCTTAGAGTGTAAATATTTGTATTTATGCGATCGGGTAATTTTGTATACTCTGTATTATATGGACTTGGACGTCTTTTTGACAAGCATGAGATACTAATGAATCGCTCATTTGCATATTTCATTAAATTCTGTAATTAGGTCATATGTCGAATGTAATTTTATTGGACTTCAATGTATACCGGTACTGCGCTAACTTAGACTTAGTCATGCAGGTTTTATAAGTGTGACATTATGATATGCTGAATTGTATATTTATAAATGACTTTCTGTAATTTAACCACTACAAAAACTGAATGAACTGAATTTGAATAGGTGCAATATTGAAAAATCACGTGTTCACCTCAAAGATGCTTAATAAGAGATGTTCTTCTTTTGTATAGCGTAATCAACTAAGAACATTTGTATTTTGGTTTATTTTTGCTTCCACACGATGTTTCTGATGCATTCCTTTAGGCATCAACTTCAAGTTACATCGATCACTTATAGTTTGGTGGCAACTTTAGTTCGACCTGACCAAAGTGCTCATTGTCTTCAGTACTGATACATCGATACGATCAAAATTATAATCTAAAATGTCTAAACTTGTGTCACATGCTAACATCATTTAGGTGACCGTGTAAAGAAAGAAAAAATTGAAAGAAGAAAGACAAAATATAAAGATAGATAGATAGATAGATAGATAGATAGGTAGATAGATAGATAGATAGATAGATAGATAGATAGATAGATAGATAGATAGATAGATGGAAAGATAATGAAGACATATTGCTTTTTCATGAGGGTGCGACGCTCGTTCATTACTCCGAAGGGCCGTGCATTACCAGAAACACATCGTTATTCCCCGAGGCAGTAGGCCGAGAGCCATAGCGATATGTTCCTGGTAACACATGGCTACAAGGGATAATGAACAGTTTTCATAGCCCGAATAAAGTCTTATTATAAGACCAGGTTATAGGCGCTGCTTTATAACACACACCACAAGCTCACGTTATGTCATTTCATTATTTTAATGTACTTCGCTATGTATGCACTGCAACAATCTATCGTGAGAAGTCTACTTGGCGCATTGTGATAACAGTGTAGTTCCAATTTCTTCACAAAAATATCCCAAGCATACCACGCAACGTCCTTGTTTGCAACTGACTCTTTGTTGTCAGTGATATGTACCAGTTTCTGAGCTGTTGGAATGGAAAATGTAGCAGTTTAAGTTTGAGGCCAGCCGCTCATCCAGGACGCTCATAACGTTCCAGTCACCTGCTTTTGTTTCAAAACTGCAGACGACAGTTCGCGTATGGTCATGTGACTAGGCACTTTTTAAAAGACCATTTCCCTACGGAAACATGCCGTATTATCACAAAATTGTGTTTATTCCCATTTATGTGAATTATCTTCAATCGCAATGAAGATTGCATGAATATAGTTTAATGATCACAAGCCAAACTATACGTCATTATCGTGTCTGCAACCTATATATGATGTGTCATATCTACCACAATTTAAAAATTGTGTCTTAGCAGATGCAAGTTTTATGAAGAGGTTAGTTAGTACATAAATTAATCGATCGAGCAGGTTCTCCATTACACTCATGCTGAAATAGAAGTGGTCAGTAGCAATCATACATACTCCATGTTTTGGTATTAACGATTGCAATGTATGTTCTCGGCAGTGTGTTGAAATTTAATAAATTTTAAACAAATTTAAAATGTTACATTTTCAGGTATCGACATCTCCGCCAAGGCTATCGAATTTGCAAAACAGAATAACTTGATAGATGGAAAGATCAGATACCTTGTTGGTGACGCAACCATCCTTCGGGACACCTTAAGTCACTTGGAAAAAGCCTTCACAAAGGTGTACTGTAATGCAGTCCTCCACTGGAATGAAAACAAAGAGAAGGTGCTGCAAAATGTTTTCTGGTGTCTGCGGGAAAATGGCTCGTTTGTGTTCAACATTCTCCGAGGAGAGAAACTACACCTATATGACATTTATTACGGGAGTATAAAAATGCCTAAATGGATGGAATACTTACAGGTACATAACTTGCAGTTTTGTTATTGAGCTTCCATTTTATCATATGTATATGCAGAGACAAAGAGACACACTATAGAAACACGGCACGCCGTTTGATGTCATGGTCGTCTCGATAAACTATGGCCTTTATATATTAAAATGAGCTTCACAGGTGTAAGGCTTTGGGAAGATTTTGTGCGTAGTTGATAATTGCACGTGATTATTCGAAAAGTAGGACGAGATTTCCCAGAGTCGATGGCATCATGCTGCCTGTCGCATAGCAACCATGTTTACTTTGTGTGCTGTCAGGGCAGAAACACTGCTTCACGCCAATCAAAACATAACACGCCAGCAGTTTCATAAACACTTCCTCCCATGACGAACTTGTAGAAGACGATATGACTAACCGTAAACCATTGAGTAAAATCTGACAGTATCAATAAAAGACTTTCAAACTTGGTTAAAATAGTCTTATTATATATTCATAAAAATGTGAGAGGAATTTTTAAAATGGTAAAACTCACTTCCCCGAAGCTCAAACCTTTTTCCCGTTTTCGCCAATTCCTCTCAGCACTACACGACAACAACAACACGAACTTTGCCGAACATACTTTCGCTTAAAAATTGGAGAAAATCCGGAAACTACTGAAGGGTGCATGTTCGACACTCTTCGGAAAACATAGTCGAGCGCTACCTGAGGCGATGCGTACATCGAGGGGATTATGCAACCGCTTCACGCCTTTAACAATATCCATTTCCTGTCTGTTTCTCTTTGTCTGTGGTATATGAGTATGGAAACTTATCTCATGGGCGGGAAGAGCCGATGTCTGTATGAGTATGAGTGTATGTGTGCTTGTGCGTATGTGTGTTTGTGTCTATGTATGTGTGAATGTCTGTCAACTGCTTCTTCTCCCAAGGAGATGCGTGTATCACTTAAATATTTGGTTAGCATGGAAGTGCATCATTGGTGAAGAGTTCACGTAGTTCAAATGAAAGATATTGTCTTGAAGAAAGTGAAAACGGTAAAACGCCTTAAACTCAGAAGTTATTGGTCAGATTCATTATTTGTTAATCTTAGTTACCCAAGATAGGAATACGATATATCTTTTAAAGTCTTCATTGAAATATCTCCAATTTTATATTTGTTTGTGAATTCGTTCTTCTTTCTCAATTGTTGAGAAAATTTTTTTACCATTAGTTTGCAAGTCCCTACAGATATTCACACACACACAAACACAAACACACACACACATTATAATAATACAAATTACTTCAAGTACAGAGTAATATTATCTGTTACTTAGTTTCATGCATCCGGCAATCTTCGGACAGAAGTAAAATGAGTCGTAGTTCTTCACTCACATTTATATGGTTCGCACGCACCATGCTATTTGTAGGTGGTGTAAAAATTTGTTAAATAATATTTGTTGTGGTGGTGACATTTTGAAACCAACTCAGAGCCTTAAGAGCATGTAGCTTTTATGATATACAAAGATTACATCGCTTGTTTGTGTTAGAGTAACTCGATTCTTTGCCAATATTTGACTATGACACGTCAAAGACCTGGTTCTTGTCTTTAAGAGACCAAATAAACTTGACAATTCCGTGCTGTTCTTTTATTTTTGTTATGGTAAGCTTAGCGAACCGCATCTAGAAGGTGTTATCAGTGAAGCCGATGTTAACCTCCTTGCTGACTCCCGCGTGGATACCTTCGCTTTGTAAACGTCATCTTTGACTTGACAGTCACCTTTCAAAGGGCATGTAGACTTGTTTCGGCGATTACAATCAGCTGGTCGATCATTACACTGGCTTTCAGTGATTCTCTCTTAATACGCGATGTGATTATACAAGCCACAGATTTTAGCCATTTTCTTCATACAGCTGTAACTTACTTTAACTGAATTTCTACTGAAGATCGTCTATAGTTTTGACCCTTTTGGAATGCGTTTATCAAGAAGTTGAATAAACTTCTTGCTGGTGATAGTTTTCACGTTTTTACTGAAAGGTGTTGGGGTGTTGAACCACATGATGTTACATTTCCTGCTATTGCTTCTCATCATTGATTGGTTAGTCTTGACATACTGAATTTGGTCTGCCTAACAACTTGACTTCAACGCTGTGTTGTGGTGACCTTTGTATTTATCAAAGATGCCCTTATCACTGGATCTTGTTGAGATGCGTTTGCTTATTGTCCCAGGTATGTGTTTCATTACAGTTGGCGGGTGCTTAGACTGCCTATTGACATACATTTTTTGGTCGTTTGACTTACGGTACGGATAGAAATTGCCGTTATTTATGATCAGATTAAATGTCACATCCAAAAAGTTTGTTATGTTCTGGTTTGTCTCAATTGTTATCTTCAGACCAAAGACCAATGTCACGAAATATCTTTGTGATTTCTAGTTTCATCTTTTTCTGCCTTGCTAGCCTGGGTTTCTTGTGTACACAAAGCCCGTCCTCCTGGTAAAAGTGGATTTGACATTCCTTGTCGAGTGTTCTAAGGATATAAAAACCCACCAATTTGCATATTTAAACACAGTTGAAGCTCCCCATTGCAATATCCTTATTCAATCTTTTAATCCAGTGTCATACCGGGGTGTCTGTCGTCAAGAGAGAACGGTCTTTCTTGAGTGCATTATGATATCGACCACTTAATCAGAAGTCGAAGTGTATTCCCTCGCAAAATCAAGCAAATTGCGTACGAGATCTTCCGAGATAGATGGATAGAAGTTGACAATGTCAAATGTAAAAGTGATTTAATTCTTGTATATCAGAGAAGCTACTTATTATCAATGCTGACAAATCTACGCTGTTAAACAAACGCTCTGAGTTTGTGTAAAAATGTCACCGAAACTAATATAATTTATCAAACTTTAACACCGAATAGAAATATAATGGTACGTCATGTAAATGAGAGTGCGTAGAGCTTAGAAGCCTTTCACTTCTTACAGAAAATTGTAGGATTCATGAAACTTAAGTAACAGATATCATTACTTTAAATTTGTACTTGAATTAATTTTTGTTATTAGTTAAAACGCTCTGCTTTTAGCATCGAGCACTGTAATTTCCCAAGAGGAAATCTGTATACTTTTTAGTTATATATATATATATATATATATATATATATATATATATAATATATATATATATATATATTATATACATATATATTGGCATATGATATATTCCTTTTTATTTGGTGTCAAAGTGCAGTAAAAAAATTCATAAGAAACAATTATACTGAAGTGATTTTCACAGTTTGCCGCCAATTAAATATATTCCACAATGTTGAGAAATATCCATGTTTTGAAAAAGTTCATCACATTTCACATACATTTCCTGCCATCGTTATTTGTAACTTTTTAAGTAAACATGGCAAATACTTTTTTCCTCCTGCACATACTCATCACTTCAGTTTAAAAAACCAACTTGGGCAAGATTGGGCAGGTTATTGCCTTTCTGCCACTGTAAAATGCTTAATTTGGTCTAAACGTTATCACACTTGTTTAATTTGTTTGGTAAGTTACTGTTTCTAAGATTGTTGCCCCTGTTGCAAATGTAAGTTACTGTTTCTAAGATTGTTGCCCCTGTTGCAAATGTAAGTGGACATGCAAGCAGGACAAAAAAATTTGAAGCAGACATCGATTTACTTCACTTTTTCCTCCGTTGATCCTTGTACCAGAAGGAAAGAGGAAAGGCAACGAATTGGTATATCGGCTTACAATCAGTGACTACTTTTTATTTTACTTTTAATATTCTCAGTAATGAGTGATATTTTATCATGTTCATCCAATCTAGGATTTTCAACCGACATTCTATCCGCTCTTCAGAAGCTCAGAAGATTTTGATGCCCTGATTTCACGAAGTGGTTTCAAGAAATATCCGCGGACTCTTAAAGATGAGATGGTCATTTATTCATTGGACACAAAAGAGAAATACAAAGGTGACACGCTTCAATCCATTGGAATCACCTATATTTGAGAGATTCTCGAAAATCTCTTGTTATCATCAATATTTTCTTTCAATAGCTCTTAACTATATGAACAGAATGAGTCGCTACATTTAACTGTATCGTGTAATGGCAAACATGTATCACAGGTTCATTGGACTGCGCATGTACGACGTGATCGGGTCGTCTGTATATCTAATCAACATCAGTCTCTTCTTGTGAACTTGAAAACAAAAGGGTGCCACATATGTCTAAATGAACATGGATTTGGACTTTCTGTGATCAATACCAATTATTCTATAGACAGTCCAATTTGCCCTTATTCAATTAAAAAATGATATCCTGCAACGAAGTTACTGTCATTGTTATTAGTACAGCCACATCTGAAAAATGACGTCAGATTTAGAACAATCTTAAAAAACTACCCGACGGACAAATTGGATCGTATCACCAATGAAATTGTAAGATCTGTATTATACATAGTTTTGTGCAAAACTCGATTTGAGTTTGCTGAAAGCTGTTTCCATTAATTGTTCAAAACAAGAGGAAAATATAACAAAATGGTCGACTTATGACCATTTGTCTTTTTATTGCAACAATTTAGCAGCGATAACACCATCTGGTGAAAACTACTAGCAAGTGGTTCATATAGCCTTACCTAAGTGTTATTTTCTTTGAAATACATCGATCACTAGTCTTTGTCTTTCGTGCTATTTTTTGACATGACGAAAGTGGGTTCATTTTAATTGACATTTGCAAGTATTTTTTCCTTATTATTTATAATTATCTGTTCTGTCTTATCTTTCCAACAGACTATATGGTACCCTTATTAAAACATCTGGAATTCATACCGACGGAGTTACATGACGATTTTCTTACTGACTGTTTCTCGATGTTTCTGCGAGACGCACATACCGTGGACGGAGTTCCTACTTTGAGTCTGGGTATTGCGGTATTCAAATTGCAAAAGTAGCATGTTGATGCAGACGAAGTAAAGTGACAACTGTGGCGGAGTCCAGTTACTTTTGTATCCGCTAAGTGCCAACCACTCCAAGAAATAATCACCCTCAGTTGCTTTAGTTTAGGATAGGTCCATTCAAGAAGCGGTGAAAACATGGTTTAAATAAAGAGATTAAAAAACAAGGTCATTCATTGTCTATATTGGAGAGTCGAGGTAATCAAGTTCAAAGTACACAGAAGAAAAGAACTAAATTCTTCTAAAAATATCAAAGCACTGCATGCAAAATGGTCCTCTTAATAATTGGAAAGTCATTAAAGGATATCAACTTACATCGTTGCGCCTACAGTCCTATTTTTGGCTGAAGTGTTTGTCAGATCCACGTACATGTCTACTTGCTTTTAAGTCAGTGCAAGAAGAACGTGTCTGCGTAGTGTAATTTAATCTGTAACCTTTTAATTGTTTTACCAAGAAGTTCCTTGACCTTTGTGTCAGAGGTCCTTAAGAAAGATAGAGGGCGATCTTGTGAAAATCTAGTTAGGGTCATGAAGGGTCAATCCAACACACTCCCCGTCTAAAAATGCGCGGCAAGCTGAATTTTTAGTAATCATAAATTTCAAATAGAATAAATGCCTCTTATATTTTGTCTTTATAAATTCTAAAAGGCTAAAAGGTCGTAAGGTGCTGTCTGAAATGTCTCCTGCAAAATTACATCACTGTTACAAGTTCTTGGTACACAAGTTCATAAGTACATGTATGAATATAACGGTAAAATTATCAATCACATTACATGACAAGAAATGACTCTATATGATGATTCATTCAAGAAAGATGACACGGCTACAATGTCTTAATAATCATTTCAACACAACACCTGACAAATGTATCACTACTGTACATTTACTCCTCAAACTCATAGAAATCCTTGTACTCACATAATTCACTTTCAGGTCAGGATAGTCATGTTCAATGCCATCATCTAGAATTGTCACAACGACTCCTTTGCCAGTATAACCCAGATTCCAGGCTTCAGCGATATCCATAGTCAGATCATTCTCTCTGTTCTGTGGACGTGATCAAAAGTTGTAAATAAAATCAAATAGATCACAAAGTTAAACTCATCCAGATTTTAGCTTCCTTCTGATGGAGGACAAACTGAAGCTCTTCCGTTTATTTGGAAGAGCTTCACCCCATGAAGAACATTATAGACCTCTGGACTAGCTATAGCTCTCTTATTTGTGTTTCTGTGAACAGTTGGCAGTTGTCTAGTCTCTGACTTATTGCTTTTGGCCTTTAGTCTCATCGGTCTCACTGCTGATAATGTCAGATTTGAAGCCGCCTCCTTGAGTTCGTCCAGGTTGTAGGGTTCATCTGACTGGCAAAATCCTTCATTCGACAGGTCTTTTATGAAGGCATTGTTTGCTTCATCGACATTCAAGTTCAGGCCAAGCGTGATATCCGCCATTCTTCATATGGGACGCTTTTAATTCCCTGATTTGTTGCCCTAGTTGTCGATACATCGTTCCCGGTGGCCTTTGCTGAATTTGTAGATGAAACAAGGGCCATCGCCATTCCACTTTTGCTAGAAATGTGTTTGTCCTCATCATGAGTTGATTCCAAGTGTAAGGTATCTTTCGCCAAAGCAGTAACTGGCATAATGCTCTCCACTCCACACCCTTTGTCTTCTGTCACGGTGGTGAACAGTGAACTCAGCCATGGATGCAGCTTCTTTTGTAGCCGAATTGATAAATGAAGCATCTGCGTGTTTCATCATCATTTCTGCATCACCTAAAGAGCGCATACTTGTACTTACATACTTTTTTATTAATGCGAAAAAAAAAATCTTGCTAAAGAAGCTTTTCTGGAGCAAATGGTAAACAACACTAACAATAGATCCTGGTTTAACTGTTTAAGTGCCTTAATTAAAGACAATGGAATGGACTTTCTCCTTGATAAAGCTCCATCACTTAAACACCACAAAGTTATAACTGGTTTAATGAAAACAAATTTAACAAACAATTATGAAGTCTTTTGGAAAAATTTGATCACTGATGAAAATAGTAAACTAAGAATGTATGCCAAAATAAAACGTAATTTTAGATTAGAACCCTACTTAACACATAAACAAAGAAATACCTAGTATATTTATTATTAGCTACTATTATTATACTGTAATACTTTATCTTTATTGAAGAAAATTTTAACTTATTTTTGTATCACACTTTTATTGCCACAAATGTGATGTAAATCCTATATTTACAAGCAAGCAATAAAAACATTATTATTATTATTATTAATGTACGGTCGGTGGTGGTTTTAGAATCGGTGGCGTCGTTTCTGGTCTGTGCTGAAGAAACCACAGACGGTCTGTCTTAACTGACGCTTCACCTTTGCTACTCGAATGGCTTTCGCTGATCAAGTCATCGTTGGAAGCAGTTTCACCGTTGCTGGTTGGTGTGACAGCCACAGAAGACTCAACATTTTCAGCGTTGGACACTGCGTCAAACTTGAAAGCAGGTTCCAAAGTCACTGTAGTTGATCAAACAATGGTTCGGCCAATGTTGATGGAGTCAATGTCTAAGTTGTGGTTGTTGTCAGTGTCACAGTGAAGTTTGGGAGAACCGTTAGACGGCACCTTGAGGGCTGATGTACTTTCAACGCCATTGTTGGTATTGCAACTTACACCTGTCATTGATTTTGAGTCATGACCATTTTCATCAGGGGTTGCAGAAACGGAATCCGAATCATCCGAAAGACCTTACTTTCCATCGCCAGCAGAGTTGCTACCGTTAGTCGTCTTGTCCGGACGTTGTCCCTTGTCATCTTTCTTTTCACCCTGAACTTTACACTCTTAGCGTGCTTTGCCAGAGGAGGAGAAGTCAGGTTCAATACCTTTACGGCCAGTCGAAGGGGCAGACGAAGGGCGCCGCCGGCTTGGAATGCCACTCAGGCCTGGTATAACAGTGACAGTTCATCTGTAAAGAATATACAGATATCAAAATACCATTCATGAGTAAATTTTGTGTTTTTTTTAAATTCTTCATAATTCTGACAGTTCCAAAAGATGAATATTTCTCGCAGTAAGTAAGATATTAATGAAATTATACAGTTAAATAAAGGACCTTTAACTTAAAGTTCCATTAGCTGTATCTTCTTGCGATTTTTCCGTTAGTTTTGATTGAAATGATCACTGGCTCATGTTGAATAGCCTGTCAAATAACAGAGAATCGCATATTATTCGGAAACATTACGTGCCCTACAACTAAATAACATGTGATTTTACAACGAAAATTTCAATTTTTGTCCGGACAGAAATACAAACTCTGTTGACACGCGGATTGCAACGTAGGCATTCTTCTGCACCTGCACGAGCCATTTACAGCAATTTCAAAATAAATATTCATTACTTATGCCCGGCACTTACGTCGTAGTCCATTGTCCGAGCACGTTGTGTAGCCAGATGTCTGGCAATCCACGACGCAATGTTGTTTTGATCCCGCAATAAACGTGAACTTGTACATCTGGCGTGATCGCGGCGTCACCATATCTGCGTTCTCCCCAGCACGCTGAGCATGCCAGACGTCAACAAACGAGCTCGGAAGGGCAACACGTTTGAACAAAAATTAGCAGTTTTATGTGGCTATAACATCACTAATCATGTTTGTTTCTTCGTAAAACAACATTTTGCAACAAATATGAGCCTCCAACATGGAATTTTCCGAGGTAAAAAATGGTCGAAAGTTACAAATAATGGCCCTTTAACCTTGCATTATGATTCAATGATTGACATGGTATTCACCGTCTACTACGTCTTTCTTTCCCAGTTGACACCTTTATCCACACAGACATCATCATTACAATCTAAATCCATGCAACACTATACTACTGCTTAAAATTTTAAATTATTGGCAGGCCGTATTATTAATATCGTTAATGCTGGGCATTTACACAGCTCCCTGCTTTTAGGTTGACCATGATTTCACGTCCTTTCACGGTCAACCATCACCATGCATATATGATCGATCATGTTTTGATCATGACTGACTGTGATCTGATGACCATGATGATACCTGACAATGATCTGACCATAACTGACAATGATCCGAGATATGGTCATTCATGGTCAACATGAATTCTCCAGTTTTGTGACCAGACATCATTCATATTCATTGCTGATTCCAACTTCAACTTAGACTAAATAATGTTAAAAGTATCATGATCTCATCCCCTATTATGATCATTTCCATTAGAATGTACTGTTACTAATACAATATACAAATACTAGAAATATAATTTACATGGATAAACTAGTTTTGCATATACTGGCTTTATAATGTTTAATTGATAAAGTGTCATCAGTGAAACATCCTATCGTCTACCATATAATTGAACAATCTGTGCAGCATTGTTGCATGAATGAAACACGCAATGTAAGGACTGCATTATACTGTACAACATGCACCAGTATACATATAAAATTTACAGGCAACAAGTTTGTTGGCAAACAAAACTATATTCATGTACAGTAGATATAGTTTTACAAGACAGAAATTGAATTTCAGCAAGCCCACTGACTGACAAAATGACTTAGATTATCAGAATACATTATCTGCAGTCTTTAAAATCATTCAAAAATTGGAGATGCAGTGTGACTTTTAAAAATGATTTGGTTATTTAATGAAACGTTTTCAAATCTCTTATCGAAAACACTTAATGTTTCACGGAGGAGCTATGGCTTCAACTTTGCTAACGCAGCGATACATTAGAGAACCACTCGCCTCAAATGTATCTTGCTCACTGTTGTAACTTGTCAGAGTTGATAATGATAGCTCGTACGTCTTTAAATGATGCACAGAGTTGCAGAAAAATAGTGATGCAGTCAAAAACGTTCGCTCAAACCTAAATGTATGATCTGCTCTTTCTGTAATTTTTTGACACGATACTTTTCATGGAGCTTGACAGAGCATGGATGTAAACGTCCATGGACAAATTAAGATCGCCCACTCATGGCGTACCTTCGGGCTCCATGGCTTATTGAGTTTTAGTTCCAATGCACTGAGCAACTGTGCACAGTTGTATGATGCCGATCTGGAGATCGTGGACGAACAGGTCTATTGATTCCATATCAGATTTCCGTTGACAAAATTAGCTGTAAATTAGCTCTGCCATGCCCCCCTCCTTTGCGTTTTCCTGGCTATAAACAGGCCGCAAAGTCTGAAGAGACCATTGTTTTGTGGGCTCTGGGCCGCTACGTGCGAGACACATGCATGACTCCTGACCCGGAAGTGTATTAAACCATCACAATCACATGATGTGAAACAATACACCTGATTGGCTCCCTAAACGACCGTTCCTTATTCACAGTAGAACGGCTTCACGGTGATGTCGCTCTCAGCTGTGAAGTTTTGACGGTTTTCTCGGTACTTCATCGAAAATTGTATTTAGTTTCCCTGCCGTGTGTTGAGTGTTTTATTGTAAAATGTTAGTTCATAAGCAAGTGCTACAAAGTTTTCTCGAGAGTGTTTATTTTGTTCTATCGAAGTTTTAGCGACATTTGTCTGATCACACGTTTTTCATGCCAGGATAATATATTTTTTGTTGCATCTATCTGTGGCTATTCAATTAGGTACTTGTATTTCCGAAGAATTTCGTTCGACTGTCACAAATATGTTGTAATGACGTAATGTGACTAGAATTCTGGCCGGCGTACCGTACGTGTAGAATGTTTTAGTTTTTCCGCCAGGTGCTTGTAGTTCACAATCGGTATGAAGTTTTCCAGGGTTGTTTGTTTGGTTCCGTCAAAATTTTAGCGATTATTTTAGCGATTGTTTTCACTTTGGGGCCATACTGAAGTTAGATTTAAAAAATTATTCAACAGGAAACAGTGAAACATGGTCGATTTTTGTTCCCTTGGCACTCTGAATGTGTTAGTGTTATGAAATCACAGCGTAGACCATCATTTCCTGTTCATTGTTACATCTGTCAGTATGATAATGAATCTTTGAAAGTTAAGTTGTGTCATTTTCTATATACATTGCATTTTTTGTAAACTACAATAAGCATGAATGAGTTTCATGTTTCTCAGCCGATTAAAAAGGCATTAGGCAGGTATACATCTTTAGATGGAATATAAAGTATCATATTGAAACTTCACTGTATTTTCTAAATTGAAATCTACCGGTATTCCTTCAATAACTTTGATATTAGTAAGCCACATCTATCTCACTTGTGCTTTTGATTTGGTCTGACATGACCATGTAACCAGTGCAGCTAAGGCAGCAGAAAGTAGCAGTGTTACAGGATATTTCCAGTAGTATTTTTCAATATTCATGCATTTGGATTATGTATGCTTCGCTATCATTTACTGACATCTCTTAAGTAAATGCTCATTTTCCTAAAAGTAACAGAATATATGTTCACTACTATTTATATTTTATTCCTGCCTGTAATCTCTGTAGATTTCTCCTGTGTAATGTTGGATTTTGACTTTTCAAAACACAAGTTTGGTTACGCATGAGCACAATCATTATGACATTGCAAGTTTATCAAACAAAATAAAAAGTCTCCTGACTTTGAACACAAACGATCATTTTAGCATGAATTACTCACAGTAAGCTTAGTGAAAGCAATCTGACCTTAGAAATACTGTGAAATGATATGATTCTTTTCTATATCATAATGAAGTACATTTAAATGGCAATGAATTTCACTATTAATAAAGGTTATGTAACCCCAGTATACACTGATACGTCTATAAATGGGCATATATTTGACCATGAACTCCTGTTGTAATGAGTTTGTTAAGCTGACCGTGAAATCATGTGATCTAATAAAGAATGACCGTGATTTGACTCTGAGTGCGAATGATTATGACAAGTGATCTGGCCATGAATGCCCCTGATGACTGATGACAAGCTGACCTTGAAATGCAGTGATCTGGCAATGAATGACTGTGATTTGACCATGAACACCCATAATAATAAGCGGATGATCAGCCGGCCATATAGTACAGTGATCTGGCAATGAATGACTATGATTTGACCATGAACACCCATAATAAAGAGTGGATGACAAGCTGACCATGAAATACAGTGAACTGGCAATGAATGACTATGATTTGACCATGATATTTGACAATGAATTACCTTGAATTGACCATAATAACAACCTATGATAGTTTGACCGTCAAAGACAATAAAATGACCATGATTGATCATGAATGGGTATACTGTTCACGATCTTTCATGGTATTTTAAGGTCGTGTTTCATGTTCAAATCATGATTGATCATGGTCATTGATCATGTTCCGATCATGATCATAACATGATCGATCATGGTTATACGGTCAACATAAAAGCAGGGAGTCACCTAACACTTTTGAGAAATGTAAAAAATATGAAAATCCAATTATCCCAAATTAGTTCCAATCGTGTTACACTTTGAAATCATTTGGTAGCGTATGAAAAGTAAAGTGTTTTAATCGTCCGTTGGATAAAGGCGTGAGCAGCTACCGACATTTTAGCATAACGTGATTTTCAAACTATTTTAAGAATGGCGAGTATTTAGGACAGAGAAGTCATCACTGATGTCTGTAACAACACTGTGGGGAAGCCAGGACCTGGGCGTTACTCTGAGTTTCACGCTACGACGCATGTCCTCTGTAACGATCATCAGACGAATGGTTGAACCATTCGTCTGATGATTGCTACAGAAGACATACGTCGTGTGCGTGTGTGTGTGTATACATACATACACACACACACACATACATATATATATATATATATATATATATATATATATATATATATATATATATATATATATATATATATATTTATGATATAATTCAAGCCGAAAAATGCGTGAAATGCTTGGAGATACAACTTCTGTATGGTCTATAAATTCCGAAAATTATTATTATTCTGACAAACCTTTTAAAGATGTACTTGGGTGGGTGTATCTAGATGTGAGCTTGGATGATTTTTCGACTAAATTTAGAGACTTTCGATACGAAACCCACAAGGATCTTATATTTGTTGATATCAACAATTTCAGTTCTCACAGTACATTTTGAGAACGAGGAAGGAACCGTCTTGTACAGATTGACTTTGCTGACGTAGGTGCAAACTAAGATGTCCTTGCGCTCTTTTGAGATCCTCCATTGCATTTAAAGGCCAATTCAACTTATGACACTTTAAGAATGTCATGAAAACGCCAAACCGATGAACAAGACGACTGAGACAAAATGAACTGACATGATCTTTGTGTAGTATAGGTTGGGGGTATGGAATGTTAGACCGATAGACTCCCATAACACTATACGGTGTCTCTGCTTGAAGTATTGGCATTTTAGAAACAGCGTTGGATTTTATCTGGATAAAAATCCACGAATTTAATATATTTTACGTCCTTATCGCTAGGCCTACTATGTAAAATGAGTTGGTGTTCTACATGTCTGCTCGAGTCAAGGGCGACAATAATAGCAGCTGTCAAAACATGGGATAAAACAAAATGAGATATCATCAATATTGCGATTCAAGACATAACTTTACTCACCCTTCCGACTCGGAAAATGTGACTAGAATGACAAGATAGTGCTTTTATGTAATTTACTGGCGTTGTTTATCGTCCGGCGAAGAGAAGATTCGAATTCATCCAGTAACTCCGAACAATTTTAGTATCATTGATAGTTTACATCGTGTCGTGAATGACTCGCAATACGCATATTAGGCCGAGGTTAAAAATCTTGTGGTTCCGGTTACTCGACCTGCTCTCATGTTTACCTGCCGACCCTAAACTTCTAGCCTTGTGTAAAAGCGGAATTGAAAAGACTGAAATCATGCGAAAAATACAAATACTCGAAACATTGTACGAGGTCTAGACGTCATTTTTATTGCAGAGTTAAAATCGGTCCTCCAACAACGTCTTTTCAGGTCAACAGATCTTATGTTAAGATTGCAAATTGTTCCGTTTTGGTTCTCTTTTCTCACTCTGTGTTTTAAAACATGTCGATGAATTGTCTTATTTCCAGTACTGCAATGCAAACAAATTTATAAGATCAGGTATATTGAGAGGTGAAAATAAATAAAGATCTCTTGACTTCCGCAAGACAGGTGCTAAATTATATGTAGTGGTGGGAAATCAGGTATAAGTCTTTGCATTTTGCAATGGTTGCTGCCATTTTGTCGGACAACATATTCCACTGAGTAATACAATTTATCGGCAGTTTTGAAGATATTTCATGATTCCAAATTTCCACACTATCAAACAATGTTGATGTTTGTGTATTACGGCACGAATAATAAAAAATGTAAACATGGCGAATCAGTATTATGGTAAATTGTCATCCTATTCCAGTGCAGTATACACATGGTCACATAGTGCCCGTTTGCTACAATATTTGAAAAGATTTAACTTTGATGAGGGCAAATATCATGTGCACATTCTCATTTCCATGTATTTGATGCAACTATTACAACATATGTTTACACACACAGATCTTTGAGAAATGCTGTTGGTTCAGTTTCCTGCCATAGAATTTTGATCACTGTCACTTCAGTTTTGATGGCATTCAAACACATACAACACGATTAGAACTAATTTGGGATAAATGGATCTTCATATTTTTCGAATTTCTTTTAAAGCTGAGTTGCAAATACCAATCCTTTATTACTCGTTTCATCTTTTCCGCACAATTTCTCTGAAAGTTTGTTCATATCCACAACTCGGAATACACGCCTTCTTATATCAGTAAAATTAAAATTTTAATGGACCAGAGTGTGTAAAGAAAACCATGGCAGTTTTTATTTGATTTATTTGATGGCGGGATGCATAATGTCAATGAAAATTTGCTGGTGTGAAGACGACCAATTTGAGATTCTGAAAACTTTCAAAGATGAATTTGCCATATGTATAGAGTATGGAAATCCGGTCATGACATGCGACCTGCGACTTCAAAACTGCGACCTGCGTCCTGCGAGTTTGAAACATGCGACCTGCGACTTCGGCATTTAGACCTAGGTGTAACCTGCGACTTCACAACAGCGACCTGCGTCCTGCGTGTTTGTCAAACTGCGACCTGCGACTTCACAACTGCGACCACAGGGTCCTCGAGCTCCGATGATGATGGTGATTAAACATTTAAAAATGAAGAAAAATAATATATTTGGACTCAGTAAAGTTGTTGTTGTTGTTGTTGTTGTTATTGTTGTTGTAGTTGATAGTATTTGCAGAAAATGACAAATTATGCGCTGCAAAATTCAATACAGCCTCACTGTACACATGGAGGTAAGCTACCTCCATGCTATACACAAGCGCTGCAAAATTCAATACAGCGATATTGATGATGATGATGATTAAATATTTAAAAAGGGAGAAAAATAAAAATTTATTGGACTCTGTAAATTTGTTGTTGTTGTTGTTGTTTTATTATTGTTGTTGTTGTTGTTGATAGTATTTGCAGAAAAGAACAAAGTATGCGCTGCGAAATTCGATACAGCCTTACTATACTATGCGCTGCAAAATTCATTACAGCCTGTGCGTTGCCGCCCAACTATACTATGGCCTATGCGTTGCAAATTCAATACAGCCTAACTATACATGTGCGTTGCCGCCTAACTATACTATGCGTTGCAAATTCAATACAGCCTAACATTACCCAAGGGTTGTCACTTCATTGCCACACACTTTTTTTTCAATCGCCAAAAATGCACCTAGCAAGCATCGAAATCGGTAAAATTCGACGTAGGGTCAAAGCACATTGGTCCTTCTCAATCATACTCAAACATTTTTACCTCTTACCGATGAAAAGTCGAGAAATCAGCAGGTTTTTCAACGCATCTTGTCGTCTCTCACATTCCAGATTTAAAAGACCGCGCGGTACATTAAGTCAAGTGGGCGCATTTCAAATCGAACCAATAGCTGAGCCCGTACTGAATGAATGGGCCCGACGTGAAAACCCGGCAGTAACGTAAGTTTCTCACGTCTTTGGAAAGAACTTTCTCTTGCTATGGGTGAACTGCAACTGTTAAAGTTACCAGAATTTCATACGCAGACAGTGTCACCCATAGTCTTCAAAAGACGTAAGAAACTTACGTTACTGCCAGGTTTTCACGCTGGGCCCATCCAGCTCTGCTATTGGTTCGATTTGAAATGCGCCCATGTGACTTAATGTACCGCGCGGTCTTTTAAATCTGGAATGTAAGAGACGACCAGATGCGCCGAAAAACCTGCTGATTTCTCGACTTTTCATCGGTAAGAGGTAAACATGTTTGAGTATGATTGAGAAGGCCAATGTGCTTTGACCCTACGTCGAATTTTACCGATTTCGATGCTTGCTAGGTGCATTTTTGGCGATTGAAAAAAAAGTGTGTGGCAATGAAGTGACAACCCTTGGGTAATGTTAGGCTGTATTGAATTTGCAACGCATAGTATAGTTAGGCGGCAACGCACATGTATAGTTAGGCTGTATTGAATTTGCAACGCATAGTATAGTTAGGCGGCAACGCACATGTATAGTTAGGCTGTATTGAATTTGCAACGCATAGTATAGTTAGGCGGCAACGCACATGTATAGTTAGGCTGTATTGAATTTGCAACGCATAGGCCATAGTATAGTTGGGCGGCAACGCACAGGCTGTAATGAATTTTGCAGCGCATAGTATAGTAAGGCTGTATTGAATTTCGCAGCGCATACTTTGTTCTTTTCTGCAAATACTATCAACAACAACAACAACAATAATAAAACAACAACAACAACAACAAATTTACAGAGTCCAATAAATTTTTATTTTTCTCCCTTTTTAAATATTTAATCATCATCATCATCAATATCGCTGTATTGAATTTTGCAGCGCTTGTGTATAGCATGGAGGTAGCTTACCTCCATGTGTACAGTGAGGCTGTATTGAATTTTGCAGCGCATAATTTGTCCTTTTCTGCAAATACTATCAACTACAACAACAATAACAACAACAACAACAACAACTTTACTGAGTCCAAATATATTTTTATTTTTCTTCGTTTTTAAATGTTTAATCACCATCATCATCGGAGCTCGAGGACCCTGTGCTGCGACATGCGACCTGCGTGTTTGTCAATATAAAGGAAAAGTTCGGATAATCGATTTAAATGCCTAAAACAAACTAATCGTTGTCAGATTAGTACAACATTTACTGTTAACATAACGAGCACTAGCAACGCTCAAAATATGCCCTAAAACAAAAATCCTTATAAGCGTCCAGAAACTCCGGTCGATGCTGGGTCATGTTAATTATAATATGACACCACACACCGGATCGCTCACTATAGAGTCAGTCAATAGTGGCTAACTCTCTCAATAACGAATCTGGCTTCTCCTCCTCGGGGACGAAGATGACTTCATCACACAACCAAGCGGAGGGGATATAAAACAAGAAAGTGACTGATGAAGGAACCCCATGTTTGGTTCCGAAACACCGTTAAGACGAATCACTCGATCAACAAACCGGTTTACCGGGGACCCAGATGATTAGGGTCAAAGCACTATCGATTCACTGGTGTCTCGCCATGTATTCCACACAAATAAATGCAATGATCCTTTTATTCACCATATCGTAATATTAAACAATCTTGGTAGAGCCGATGTGTGGAGTTGCCCTCATTTTCCTTTATATTAAACCGGACTTTGAAAGCAACCGAACAACACGTAGACCAACACCGCTGTGTCATCGAAGCTCACCTCTTTCCTAAATGACACCACCTATCAATGATATTACTTGTGACTGCTTTTAATACTCTCAATAAACACCAAATACCTAAAATCATGGATCAGGTCGTGATCTCGCAGGTCGCAGTTTCAAACTCGCATGTGGCAGCTAGGCCAGAGCACCCGGAAGTCGCAGGTTGCAGTTTGACAAACACGCAGGACGCAGGTCGCAGTTTTGAAGTCGCAGGTCGCATGTCGTGACCGGATTTCCATAATAGAGTACATTAATTTAATGACTTTATGCATTCCCTGGAACCAAGGATACTCGTCATCTCAAGCCATTTTATGGTAGGGATAAGATTAAAGTAAAGATTAAAGTAAGAGAGGTAAGATAGAGACAAAACAAACAAACACAGTAAAGGAATAACAACATATAAACTTAGCGCCGAGGATCTTGGTCTCTCGAGGCTACATGGGGGGTTATGAATTATACCATCTTAGTAGCTACATACGGCGCAAAGATCACGTCGCCTCCCTCATTGCATAGTGCAAACGGACCTTAGATCATGTTACTTTATTTGGAAAACGGGAAGTATTGGTACGTACAATGTTTCCAAATATTTCATTTTAGTGCTAAAGGAGAACTAAATGGAGTTTGGAGCACTTTGAATCGCAATATTGTGTGTCTTCTGTAAACTTGACAGAGTCGTGAGATGCAGAATTCGCGGAAAGAGGGAAACATGCAAGACAATTATTCTCAATGCTGAAAAGCCATCGGAATTGAACAATTTTCTCATTAGATTAAGGAAAATCACGAGACACCATCGCACAAATTTAGCCTTAGAGAAACAAATTACAAATAAGCTTAAAACTCTATCTTTCAAACTCAAATAGCGACCCTTAAATGTTAACTGTAAAGAGAAAAGTTAACATTTTTGGATTTCAATGATAATGATCCGCTTGTAGCTGATTAAACTAGGTGACTATTGTTGGAAAATTGATATGGTAGGAAGATTAATATAGCAGAAAATCAGCATTCTATTGATTGTCGTCATATTTTTAAAAATTTCAAAGCAAAAAACAAATGGTTACGAGTTCAAAAATGTATTTAACATTACAAAAATACCGTAATCTTAATTGCCACCGTTAAATCAATTTACTAGTTCAACAGTAAGATTGCAACTACTTGACAATGGTCAGACTTAAACTTACACTTTTAAATCGGGCTTGCATTGTATTCGGTCACTCATGCATTGAAATGATCTGTGTGTAAAGTGCCGGGAAATGGGAGGGCCTATATTTAATAGCTGAGCGGGTGTGATAGAAATATTATTCTTTATGAACATGCCCGTGCTTGTCTAAGGTAAAGCGTGTTCATAAAGGGGACTTTCCCATTTCTGTTGAAG
The DNA here is from genome assembly GCF_041260155.1 of Ptychodera flava. Classification (NCBI taxonomy): domain Eukaryota; kingdom Metazoa; phylum Hemichordata; class Enteropneusta; family Ptychoderidae; genus Ptychodera; species Ptychodera flava. The sequence goes on along the minus strand of NC_091943.1, from coordinate 35,694,488 downwards.
TCTGGATTCAGATATTACCAAGCAAACAATGCGAAGGTAACCATCACCGAGGAGGGGAACTACGGCCGAATTTTCATGGTTTCACTTCCCCTCAAATAGAATTTAAAAGCATTCACCCCGTCTGAAACCGCCAAAGAAAATTTATATCACAAGAACATCAAGTAGAGTACATTTCTTGTCGCGACTTCCGAAGACTGAAAAGGTAAGACCAATACGATACCAATTCACACAAAATAAGCTACCGCATATCTGCCAATTGGCTCTCCAAGCTAACGTTCACGGTATAATCGGCCAGTGTTATAGCTTTAAAAATTCTTTTCCGATGAAAGAAGGGAAGTAGTGCGAATTATGTCTGGAAGTCATTCGCTGTGCGTGGTTCGTGTGTTCTCTAGCTTTGCTGATTCCAAGGTATAATCTTTCTGGCAAGACTGTAACATACTGAGATCATATACTATGTCACAATGCGAATAACTATCACCAAATGGGCTGTGTGCCTGTGTATTGACTATGAAATGCTTACTGAGGCAAGTAGGCCACCACGAGGAAGATATAGGTTCAGTGCGCTTCAAGTGTGTGCCAATTTTTCTGTACATTTTATTGGATGACTGATAACAAATATTTGCTCTAGCACATCGCAGTGCCTTGACTTTCAAGATTTGTTTATTTGTCACGTATTATACTCTGCATTTTATTCATGTGGAGAAATACCACGAACACCTTGGAAGAACCGGGCAAATCTCACGAAATCTGCCGATTACGGATGATTGTAAAATATCATGAAAATGATAAAAAAGATGATTAAGCTAGCAGTATAATTACTTCGAGTTGAAATGCGAAAGGTGATATTGATAATCATAATTTGCTATTTCCAACAGGGCGGCATGTTACCAATTCTAGCCTCGAAACAAATACAGAGCTGGTATGACTTCCAAACACTGACCTCAGACATGGTCTGTGTCGTGGACGAAGAGATAGAGAAGGAGGTAGAAGATACCTGCATGGCGAGCGGCGGCATACATACATTGACGCATTACAATACGACGGGGAGTGTTATTATGCGCAGTGTAGGCCATGAAACCAACAATTGTCTGATGCAGAACTCGGCTGCAGTGATTGCAAAGCCGCTGATTGAATCGCAGAGGGAGAAATGTAAGTATGACAACCATGATTGACGATAGCCCGGACATTATAAATGCTGATTATTACAGTTGTATTTCAACCAATGTCTCATAAATGTCATAATGAGGAAGCTAGGTTTAATCTTTGATACTGAAAGTGGATTGAAAGGTGGATTTTTATATATTTTCTTTTATCTTCCCATCTCAGATCACATCAGAGAACATCACTACGTTGTGCGAGGGAAAGCGAAGCGAGCAACCTTACTGGAGTTTGTCGAGTCTTCCGCCTGCGTAATGACATTCTATGACAGACGAAGGTCTCGATATAATGTCTACGTCACAGATAGACTGTCATCGCCTCTGAAATCCAAACCAGGAGATGATCCACGACTGTTCTACAAGACACGAGTGGGCAGCAGACCCGTCGTGTATGAGTCAGTGAAGTACAGAGATCACTATCTGTGTTTGGAAGAAAACCACCTCACTTTGAAATACAATTCTGATGAGAGCTCCTTTGATGAAGTTTTTCTGTTTGAAGAAAGCGTTTTCTGATCCAACCGTTAATATCTTTAACTGAACAGACAAGTTGTCTTATACATTTGTAAACACTATGTGTTCGTATATTTTGTATCTCATATTGAAGCTTTTGAATCTACTCCCAATCGTGTTTTTTAAATTTTAGTCACGTGACGGCTGCCTGTCGCGTATTTATCTATCATTAGCATTATTTAATGAACGGATTTTAGGGCATTAAATTTTGACAAACCCTGCAAGTCCACTGAGGTGTCCATTTAGCTTTTGTATTTGTTGTCGCGGCAAAGATTCATACTTCCATCACTTTCTTACTTCCCTGTAAGTTTGTAACAACGTCAAGCTCCAGTGACGCCGTTTTCATGAATTTTTAGAAGATCTCATTAACTGCAACTCTCAGTAGTCTACCTCTAAATTATACTTTCCTCTGTAAAATGTATCAGTAATGATATAGCCAGTATAAAGTACTGTATCTAACCTATTGATGTATCATGCAAATTCAAAATCATTATAACTTCCATTGGAACAGCGCCCTCACCTCTGCAGTTAGAGCGGTTTATTTCGAAATAGCTTCAGAAGCATGCGGTACGTATCTTTAGTTTGATAATGAAGTCCTGACAATAATGAGAAAAATCTGAGTCATTGAGACTTTGTAAGAGTTGGTTTGAATCTGTTTGAATATTACAAAGGGCACAACTGGAGAATACCGGGCTTATCCTTCTTATGATATTGATCATTGCTGGCCTGGGGGTGTCTTTCGAGATGACCAAATGCAAAACTACCACCTAGGGTAAAGTGGATTGTACTAAAGCTCTGAATGCTCTGTATGGGTCGATCGATCTTTATTTTCTCCCTAGGTAAAGTGCTCGCATCTTTCAAATAGGTTTCGCAATCAAAAGGTTATAGCATTTGCCCTTGTTGTAGTTGACTGTGAGAGAAAATTCCCAAGTTCGTTTTTCTACAAAACTGTTTATCTGTGGTGTTTTTCGAGCGACATTCAATGAATATAACGCTCTCCATACTGTTGGCGGGTTGCTTATCGTTCGTTGTCCAAAGAGGCAATCTTCACAAATCTGAGGTCCATGCAGTGAGGGTACAGGTCTTTCAGGATGACCGTTTACACTTGCATGTTCATCACACACATCTTTTTCTAAAGTACACACACACACTGTGTTGATAAGCCAGACATTAAAGTTGCCAATTCATTGAATCACTGGTTAGTAAAACATGAAAGTCTCTGGGGTCTTACGAAAGAGGTATCTCTAATTTGCAAGCAAAACATACCAGGGATTGTATGGTCTTAGCAGAGACGGAACACTAATTTCCAGAACGCACAGGGTTCCAGTTGATGACCTCTTTCACGTAAACAGAAAGGGACTGCACATACACATACAAATTGACCACTCATACACAATGATTAAATGAGTCAGCAACGTTAATGTCTGGCTTATCAACAAATTCTGTATATACTTTATAAGAAAATGTGTGTGATGTACATGCAAGTGTAAATGGTCAGCCTAAAAGACCTGTATCTCCTACATGTGTAATAGTTCAAGTTCCATGTAAGCACAAATTCCTTGATTCCGGTATTTTGGATAACGTTTGTTGTGGGAGAATTTAGATTATCGTGTTTTTTGATGATATTTTTCAGTTGTATATTTCAATTTAATAAATACAGGTAAATCACTCATTCTTCTTCCCCAAGTATGTCCAAATGCAAAGCATATGCCTTGCTAACACCATTAACGCATTACCAAAGTCACGGTGTGCAATGCCGTCGATTAATAAAAAATAATTGATCGTGACTAGAATTGATTAGTCACCAATAACCGTCTGACATTGAACACGCAGGCTGTATTACGAGTTGAACAATAGGCATTTTGACGTAACTTTGATAATCGAATGAGAAACTGAATTTTACAATCACAAAGAGAAGAATACGAACTACATCAAAAGTTACAGCCTACAGACAATGGTAAATTCCGGGATAAAGCTGGTTATTAATGGTGTCTTTTCCTATTTGCTTATTTATTTATATTTTATAGAAAGCCTAAATGTCCGTGGATAATTAAAACAAAATGGATAACTAAAACTAAATGACAAATGACACACAAAGGTCTAGGGACGCGGGAGGGGGTCCTACTTTGAATACCGTGCGCATGCGCTTTCACACTAAAATTTTATCTGTAATTTTGACAAATTCCAATGGACCAACTGTATATGATCACATATGTTTCATATCGCTCTCAGCTGAAGCTGATGGAAATACTTCGTGCAACTAGCTAAAAAGCCAGTGAGCTGCTTCTTTTGACATTACGCTCAGGAATTTACTTTCAAACTAAAATTGGTCCATAAGAATGTTGTTACATAAGTATATCATGATATACCTCTGATCGGGACTTGATGTGTAAGTTTTAACAAGATAAATAATAAACGGGAACCGCTCTCAAATATGGCTGCCTCCATGCGAAATTATGCAAAATATAATTGACATAATGCATAACGTATTTTCATTTCGTCATATGACTTCCAAACATTCGTTTTTGAGGTGAAGGGGGATTCAAGGTCAAACAAAATGAGTTTGGTTTGCCGAATAAGTGTTTTAATCATTATCGGCCACCAGCTCTTTACACAATTAATGAAAATAAATAGTGATAACAGACAACATTTGGGAAGGAAAAAATACTTGCAGGCTATTTACAGTACATCTCAAATAGACAAAAGGGACATTAATTGCATATATTTTACAAATTCTCCCTTGTTTTAAAGCTATAAAACAGGAATTTTGACAGACATAACAGACTATCACGATTTTGTGAACGCATGAGAAATGTGAATTCCACTATTGTCAGTAAATCATAATAAAAGGACGGTAAAATTTCTTTCTCATTTCATGATATACAGGGCACACTTTTTATGGCCACTTAATTGTGACTCTGAAATGTTTTGTTATATCATTCATTAAATGACCACTGTATTGTCCTGCAAAATGTGATAAACTTTTCAGACTGTATATTGGGAAGGGAGCATGAAAAAACCCAAGGAAATATTCGGTCGGTGATTTTGTAGTAGATAATACCATGTTTATTAAGGCTATTGTTGATAATACAGGACTAGATACCATCTAGTGCCCTGTCATTGTAAATCGCATTTGTGATTCATTATGGTGTGAATGTGTTGATTTTCATTTGCAAGCAATCGCACACGCTTGAATATTTAATCAGGGAAAGCTTATACACAGCTATATAACTAGATAGATTTCAGGACATGCCTGCAACAGCCTCTGATCAGAACGTGTAACTGATAAGGACTGTTGGGAAATTTCTGACTGTATCAAGTGCTGTGAACTCTTGACTGAAACAAGAATGTGTGTAAAAACCTGTGTAAAGTACAGAGTCTAACAGGCTATCGAAAGGATGAGTCTGTAACTCGCTAAATTTCAGAGCTTGACACACTGGCCGGAATCAGGTCTAACATTTCATGGAAATATAAGGTGCTGAGACAGGCAGAAGTTTCAAACCCTGTAACATCTCTGTGATCACAGCACTGAGTTCAGTCACGCTGGATACAGATCTGTGCATCAGCCCTTGTCACAGCTTACAAAGACTTGTACTTGAGGGTTGTACCAGAGCATGTGCATGGCCCGGCACAAGGGCAGAGGTTTGTTTGTTGTGTATAATCTGCATAGAACCTAGAACATAAATAGATTCCAGTAAATGGATTCATTGTGTCGTTAAAAGGAGTATATATACACTGCTCCCGTCACATTTATCATAGTGTTTGTTTTGCAATAAAGGCAATAAAGCAAAGCAAATATATCGATATCTGAAGTTAACTATGAGATCTATAAGTAAAGTGATCAAAAGGCTGTGAAAAAATGCAGAATTGTTGGAAATATAATAAAGACTTTTATCGACGTTATTCCCTCAATGGTCAACATAGTCAAGAACAAGGACTGCAAAAACGAAGTACACAGAATAAACAGAAAGAATATATATATATATATATATATATATATATATATATATATATATATATATATATATATATATATATATATTTATATATATGAGTATATGCATGTACAGACACATACACATACATACATATATATATATATACATATATATTTATATATATACATTTATATATGATATGATATATGATAATTATATGATTATATGATATAATTCAAGCCGAGATGCGTGAAATGCTTAGAGACATGCAAACTTCTGTATGGTCTGTAAGTTCCGAAAATTATTATTATTCTGACAAACCTTTATAGATGTACTGGCCAATCCTAAGCGTCATAAAATGGCTGGGTGTATCTAGATATGAGCTTGGATGATTTTTCGACTAAATTTAGAGAATTTCCACACGAAATCCACAAGGATCTTATATTTGTTGATATCAACAATTTTAGTTCTAACAGTACATTTTGAGAACGAGGAGGGAACTGTCTTGTACAGATTGACTTTGCTGACGTAGGTGCAAACTAAGATGTCCTTGCGCTCTTATGAAATTCTCCATTGCATTTAAAGGCCAATTAAACTTATGACAGTTTAAGAATGTCATGAAAACGCCAAACCGACGAACAAGACGACTGAGACAAAATGAACTGACATGATATTTGTGTAGTATAGGTTGGGGGGTATGGAATGTCAGACCGATAAACTCCCATAATACTATACAGTGTGTCGGCTTGAAGAATCGGCAGTTTAGTAACAGCGTTGGATGTTATCTGGGAAAAATCCACGAATTTAATATATTGTTACGTTCTTATCGCTAGGCCTACTATGTAAAATGAGTTGGTGTTCTACATGTCTGCTCGAGTCAAGGGCGACAATAGTAGCAGCTGTCAAAACATGGGATAAAACAAAATGAGATACATGTATCATCAATATTGCGATTCAAGACATAACTTTACTCACCCTTTCGACTCGGAAAATGTGACTAAAGTGACAAGATAGTGCCTTGATGTAATTCACTGGCGTTGTTTATCGTCCGGCGAAGAGAAGATTCGAAATCATCCGGTAACTCCGACCAATTTGGTATGATTAATAGTTTACATCGTGTCGTAAATGACTCGCAATACGCATATTAGGCCGAGGTTAAAAATCTTGTGGTTCCAGTTACCCGACCTGCATTCATGTTAACCTGCCGACCCTAATCTTCTAGCCTTGTGTAAAAGCGGAATTGAAAAGAGTGAAACCGTGCGAAAAATACAAATACGCGAAACCTTGGGCGAAGTCTACGACGTCACTTTTATTGCAGAGTTACAATCGGTGCTCCAACAACGCCTTTTCACATCAACAAGTCTTTTGTTAAGATTGCAATTTTTTCCGTTTTGATTTTCTTTTCACACTTTGTGTTTTATAACATGTCGATGAATTGTCTTATTTCGAGTGCTGCAATGAAAACAAATTTGTAAGATCAGGTATATTGAGAGGTGAATAGAGCTATTGACTTCCGCAAGACAGTTGCTAAATTACATGGAGTGGTGGGAAATCAGGTATGAAGTCTTTGTATTTTGCAATAGTTTGCTACCATTTTGTCGAAAAGACATACCATTAAGTAATACAATTTATCAGACTTTACAAGAATTTTTGAAGATATTTCATAATTCCAAATTTTCACACTATCAAACAGTGTTGTTTTTGCATTATGTCACGAATGATAAAAAATATAAACATGGCGAATCAGTATTATGGTAAATTGTCATCCTATTCCAGTGCAGTATAAGCTCACACATGGCCCGTTTGCTTCTATATTTGAAAAGATTACATTTTGATGAGGGCAAATAATCATGTGCACATTCTCGTTTCCATGTATTTGATTCAACTATTACAACATATGTTTACACACAGAGATCTTTGAGAAATGCTGTTCGTTAAGTTTTCTGACATAGAATTTTGATCACTGTCACTTCAGTTTTGATGGCATTCAAACACATACATACACTTTAGTTGTGATATAACAACACAGTAGCAAATCTGGAAACATGTTGTTAAAGCAGTTGTTCACCGCTAAATTGTTTTAAGCAAAAGTTACTTTAGGACGAGAATTGAATAATAACATGCCTATACCTGCCATAATTTTGGGAAGCGTGCAATCAGAACCAAGCGATTCTTTTACTTTGATTTACTCAGAGATTACAATATTCCATAGCACTCTCGACATTCAATCATTGTAAATTATATTCGGTACCTTTATGAATTATATTCCTGAATTTTTTAAACCTGAGTTGCAAATACCAATTCTTGATTACTCGTTTCATCTTTTCCGCACAATGTTTGTTCATAAACACAACTCGGAGTACACCCTTGTTATATCAGTAAAATTTTAATTTTAATAGACCATAGTGTGTAAAGAAAACATGGAACCTGTTACATGATGGGGATAATAATTTCAATGAAAATTTGCTTAATTTAATGCATTCCCTGGAACTAAGGATGCTAGCCATCCCAAGCCATTTATAGTAGGTATAAGATTAAAGTAAGAGAGATAAGGTAGAGACAAAACAAACACACAGTAAAGAAATAACAACACATAAACTTAGCGCCGAGGATCATGGTCCAGCGAGCTACACGGGAGAGGGTCTATGAATTATACCACCTTGGTAGCTACATACGCCCAAAAGATCATGTCGCCTCCCTCATTACTTAGTGCAACCTGGCCTACGAACATGTTACTATATTTGGAAAACGGGAAGTATTGGTACATACAATGTTTCCAAATATTTCATTTAGTGCTAAAATGAGAACTAAACGGAGTTTAGAGCACTTTGCATTGCAATATTGTGTGACTTCTATAAATTTGACAGCACAGAAAGTCGTGAGACGCAGAATTCGCGGAAAGAGGAAAACATGCAAGACATTTTTATTCTCAATGCTGAAAAGCCATCGTAATTGACACTTTCAAATTTCCGCAAAGAAATCTTACAATTTTCTCTTCTGATTAGGGAAAATCACGGGACGCCATCGTATAAATTTAGCATCAGAGAAAAAAATTACAAATAAGCTTAAAACCCTATCTTTCAAACTCAAATACCGACCCCTTAGTGTTAAGTGTAAAGAGAATAGTTAAGATTTTTGGATTTCACTGATAATGATCTGCTTGTAGCTGAATAAACTAGGTGACTATTGTTGGAAAATTGATATGGTAGGAAGATAAATATAGCAGAAAATCAGCATTCTATTGATTGTCGTCATTTTTTCAAAAAATTCAGAGCAGAAAAACAAAATGGCTACGAGTTCAAAAATTTATTTAACATTACAAAAATATCGTTATCTTAATTGCCACTGTTAAATCAATTTACTAGTTGAACAGTAAGATTGCACCTACTTGACAATGGTTAGACTTAAACTTTCACTTTTAAATCGAACTTGCATTTTATTCGGTCACTCATGCATTGAAATGAACTGTGTGTAAAGTGCCGGGAAATGGGAGGGCCTATAATTAATAGCTGAATGGGTGCGATAGATATGCGATTCTTTATGAAAATGCCCGAGCTCGCTTAAAGTAAAGCGTGTTCATAAAGGGGGATTTTCCCATTTCTGTTGAAGTCTGTATTCAGCATACAATACCAAGGTAACCATCACTAAGGAGGGGAACTACGGCCGAATTTTCATGGTTTCAATTCCCTAAAATAGAATTTAAAAGCAGTCAACCCGTCTGAAACAGCCAAAGAAAATCTGTATCACAAGAACATCAAGTATCGTATGTGTGTGTACATTGCTGTCGCGATTTCCGAAGACTGAAAAGGTAAGACCAATACGATAACAACACAAAATAAGCTACCGCATATCTGCCGATTGCCTCTCCAAGCTAACGTTCACGGTATAATCGAACAGTGTTATAGCTTTAAAAATTCTGTACCGACGAAAGAAGGGAACGAGTGCGAATTATGTCTGGAAGTCATTCGCTGTGCGTGGTTCGTGAGTTCTCTAGCCTTTGCTGATTCCAAGGCATAATGTTTCTGGCAACACTATAGCATACTGGGATCATATACTATGCCATATTGTCATTAACTATTACCGAAGGGCTGTGTGTCTGTGTATTGACTATGAAATGCTCCATGAGGCAAGAAGGCCACCACGAGGAAGGGAGACATGGGTTCAGTGCGCTTCAAGTGTGTGCCAATGCAATTTTTCTGTATTTTATTGGATAACTGATAACAAATATTGGCTCTAGCACATCGCAGTGCATTGACTATCAAGATTTGTTTATTTATCACGTATTATACTCTGCATTTTATTCATGTGGAGAAATACCACGAACACCTTGGAAGAATCGGGCAAATCTCATCAAATCTGCCGATCACGGGTGATTGTAAAAGATCATGAAAATGGTACAATCAGCAGTATAAATCCTTCGAGTTGAAATGCCAAAGGTAATATTAATAATCATAATTGTTATTTCCAAAAGGGCGGCATGTTACCAATTCTAGCCTCGAAACAAATACAGAGCTGGTATGACTTCCAAACACTGACCTCAGACATGGTCTGTGTCGTGGACGAAGAGATAGAGAAGGAGGTAGAAAATACCTGCATGGCGAGCGGCGGCATACATACATTGACGCATTACAATACGACGGGGAGTGTTATTATGCGCAGTGTAGGCCATGAAACCAACCATTGTCTGATGCAGAACTCGGCTGCAGTGATTGCAAAGCCGCTGATTGAATCGCAGAGGGAGAAATGTAAGTATGACAACCATAATTGACGATAGCCCGGACATTATCAATGCTGATTATTACAGTTGTATTTCAACCAATGTCTCATAAATGTCATAATGAGGAAGCTAGGTTTAACCTTTGATACTGAAAGTGGATTGAAAGGTGGATTTTTATATATTTTCTTTTATCTTCGCATTTCAGATCACATCAGAGAACATCACTACGTTGTGCGAGGGAAGCGAAGCGAGCAACCTTACTGGAGTTTGTCGAGTCTTCCGCCTGCGTAATGACATTCTATGACAGACGAAGGTCTCGATATAATGTCTACGTCACAGATAGACTGTCATCGCCTCTGAAATCCAAACCAGGAGACGATCCACGACTGTTCTACAAGACACGAGTGGGCAGCAGACCCGTCGTGTATGAGTCAGTGAAGTACAGAGATCACTATCTGTGTTTGGAAGAAAACCACCTCACTTTAAAATACAATTCTGATGAGAGCTCCTTTGATGAAGTTTTTCTGTTTGAAGAAAGACTTTTCTGAACCAATCATCTTCCGTTTACCGTTAATAAGCTTATCTTTAACTGAACAGACAAGTTGTCTAATGTACATTAGTAAACACTATGTGTTCGTATATTTTGTATCTCATATTGAGACTTTTGAATCTACTCCGTACTGGTGGGTTTTTTTTAAATTTTAGTCACGTGACGGCTGCCTGTCGCTTATTTGTCTATCATGTATATTAGCATTATTAATGAACGGATTTTAGGGCATTAAATTTTGACAAACCCTGCAAGTCCACTGAGGTGTCCATTTAAGCAGTTCATCTTAGTTCATTATTCCCTAAGCGACTATTTTTGCATTTGTTCTCGCGGCAAAGATTCATACTTTGATCGCTTTCTTACTTCCTTGTAAGTTTGTAACAACGTCAAGCTCCAGTGACGCCGTTTTCATGAATCTTTAGAAGATCTCATTCACTGCAACTCTCAGTAGTCTACCTCTAAATTATACTTTCCTCTGTAAAATGTATCAGTAATGATATGGCCAATATAAAGTACTGTATCTGACCTATTGATGTATCATGCAAATTCAAAATCATTGTAACTTCCATTTGAACAGCGCCCTCACCACTGCAGTTAGAACTGTTTATTTAGAAATACCTTCGTTAGGCAATACACAGCATGCAGTGTTATAATTTACGTAACTTTAGTTTTATAATAAAGTCCTGACAATAATGAGAAAAATATGAGTCATTGAGACTTTGTAAGAGTTGGTTTGAATCTGTTTGAATACTACAAAGGGCACAACTACAGAAGACCGGGCCTATTTATCCTTCTTAATATATGTGGTCCGAGGGTGCCTTTCGAGATGAACAAATGCAAAGATACCACCTAGGGTAAAGTGGATTGTACTAAAGCTCTGAATGCCCTGTATGGGTCGATCGATCTTTATTTTCTCCCTAGGTAAAGTGCTCGCATCTGTCAAATAGGTTTCGCAATCAAAAGGTTATAGCATTTGCCCTTATATGATTATGAGAGAAAATTCCCAAGTTCGTTTGTCTAGAAAACTGTTTATCTGTGGTGTTTTTCGAGGGACACTCAATGAATATAGCGCTCTCCATATGTTGGCGGGTTGCTTATCGTTCGTTGTCTAATGAGACAATCTTCACAAATCTGAGGTCCATGCAGTTTATCTCCTGCATATGTAATAGTTCAAGTTCCATGTAAGCACAAATTCTATGATTCCTGTTTTGGGGATAACGTTTGTTGTGGGAGAATTTATATTATCGTGTTTTTTGATGATATATTTCAGTTGTATATTTCAATTTAATAAAAACAGGTAAATCACTCATTTTTCTTCCCCCAGTATGTCGAAATGCATAGCATATGCCATTCTAACACCATACACGCATTACCAACGTCACAGTGTGCAATGCCGTCGATTAATAAAAGAAATTTGATCGTGACTAGAATTGATTAGTCACCAACAACCGTCTGATATTGAACACGCAGGCTGTAGTATTACGAGTTGACCAATAGGCATTTTGACATAACTTTGATAATCGAATGAGAAACTGAATTTTACAAACACAAAGAGAAGAATACGAACTACATCAAAAGTTGCAGCCTACAGACAATGGTAAATTCTGGGATAAAGCTGGTTATTAATGGTGTCTTTTCCTATTTGCTTATTTATTTATATTTTATAGAAAGCCTAAATTCAGTAAATAACGGTATATTTATTTATCTGTACCTTAATTCATTATTGTACTGAGATTTCTATGGACATATTTAGTCCGAAATAAAGTGAAATAATAATAATAATAATAATAATAATAATAATAATAATAATAATAATAATAATAATAATAATAACTAAAACAAAATGGATAACTAAAACTAAATGCTAAATGAAACACATAGGTCTAGACGTCCAGGGACACGGGGGTGTACTATGATTACCGTGCGCATGCACTTTCACTCTAAAATTTGATCCGTAATTTTGACAAATTCCAATAGACCAACGGTATATGATCGCACATGTTTCAGAGTACTCTCAGCTCGAGCTGATAGGAATATTTCGTTTAACTAGCCTAAAGGCAGTAAGCTGCATCCTTTGACATTACTATCACGAATTTAATTTCCTTTCAAACTAAAATTAGTTCATTAGGATGTACTTATAAACCTCTAATCAGGACCTGATGTGTAAGTTTTAACGAGATAAGTAATAAACGGGTGCCTCTCTCAAATATGGCTGCCTCCATGAGAAATTACGCAAAATATAGTACTGTTTACATAGTGCATAACGTATTTTCATTTCGTCATTTGACTTCTAAACTTTCGTTTTGGAGGGAAAAGGGGGTTCAAGGTCAAACAAAATGAGTTTGGTTTGTCGAACGAGTGTTTTACTCATTATCGGTCCCTCAGATTCGTAAATTATTTTAATTCGGGGGTTTGCACCCTGTATTTCTTAGATGCGACTCTTCGATGTGCCTCCTAGGCCACCGGGAAAAATGCCATGACAATAATTATGTCGAGACTGGCTACTCGGTTGCTTGGATATAGCTTTTTCCACAATACTTGAAATAATGACGTCGCAATGGAACCATCGAGACTAAACAATAAAATGATCATTAATATCGGATATCAGATCCTTTTTTCTGAACTGTACAATTTTGGCGATGAAAATTGCCGAATAAACGACAGACTTCTAATTACTTTCGGATGTTAGCCGGTTATGGATACATAATGAAGCAAGTGTAGGCCAATTTTGTGAAAGGTATCATTTCAGTGATAGCTTGGAAAGCCGGGCATCTAACACGGAGATAGAAACATGTCCCTGAAAGATTATCGATGGTACATCTTGTTGTACACTGCGTTCATGTATTTAGAGTTGGGTGATACAGCAATCAAGGTGAGTACTAGTAACTCAACGTGCACGTTGGTGAAATACGCGCAATGCAATATGGTCTCGATCATGTCTGCTGAAATGTCAATGTATCGGTTGATGTCAGAACGTAATTGCATTTGTACAAATAAAATGTGCACGGCAAAGAGAAAATGGACACGATTTCCGAATATTGCATTAGCAAAAGTATTACTACGTTACTATAGTAAAAAAAATGAAATTTACTGCATGCTCAGATGGATGGCCTATCGCAAGAGGGCTGTATCTCAAATTTCTACGATTTTGACGATGAGAAGGAAAACAATTCTGAAAATCCTTTTAACTTTAATTAAGATTTTAACCCTAATATATGGTGTTTTTTTATTTCATAAATTATACATGTAAACACGAAGATTTAAAATATGCAAAAATTCACGTGCAAAAAAAAAAAAAAAAAAAAAAAAAAAAAAGAGCTACGCCCCTATTACACAGGGCAATCGAATTTTCCATTCAATGTCGTCAGACTATAATCACGAGGCTTACGAGAAAACAATGTATATTGTGGCGAAAAGAAATGAAAGAAAAGAAATCAAACATTGACTTGGTGCCTCATATGATTTTCTGTAGGGTTTTACGAATATCACATCTTTACGTCAGATGTTCTATATTACCGGGTATTTACTCTTTTTCGATTTCTTACTTCGATAACAAGAACAAGCTGTTTTTCTGTCAAGGTATGCGTACTTACACAGCAAGAATTTCTGTCTTTTTGTTTTAAATGCCAAGTACAAGTCATGTTCAAGATCAGCGAAGGTTTGTGGAACGGACGAAACCTGTATGTACGATTTAATATGCTATCCAACGGACGAATCGTGTACGGTCGGCGGTAGGTGATGACATAGTCCAGGTTTCTTGCCTTCTTCGCGCCTTTTTATTCTGGAACAATTCACTGAAAGACATTCTTTTTGACAAATACTGAAAACAATAAAATATCAATTTTTATAGTAATCCAGGACACAGAAGACTACCATATAAGTACAATGCTGGAACAATTCAATGACTGAGACAGACACTCTTCTAGCCACCGTGGGTGTAAAATAACCAACAGTATTGATAAGCAATGGTCATTTACAATTGATATCGGCCAAAGAATATCGGTGGGCCCGTCTTTTAGATAGAGTCAATGTTGAGGTTCCATAGAAACAAGAGATGAATATTTCCTAGCTTACGATTTGCGGATTAATACAAGACTATTACCTTTGTTTCACACTGTAATGGCCAACATATAAAACATTAGGAGACATGCCGTACATGGTATGTTGATATACATATTTGTATCGTAAATATCTTCTTGAAGAGGTTACGAAGTCTTGGTCCAAAGGATTTATGGAGACCAAACTAGAAAAGGAACTTAGGAGGATTAGACTTTCATAATTCATGCTGACATGGTGTAGTCCATCAAACTTGTGTGTTGACGTCCCTCAGCTTTTCCGGTGTGTCTGTAAATCGCTGCAATAGCGAATCAATGTTTATCCAAGGTCTCGGGAAGGCCATCACATAGTTTTGGAAACGACAAACAGCGATAATAACAACACATTTAGCTGACATAAAATGTGTCTGTTGCCAAGTTTTCTATGATAATTATTGTCACAGCTATCGTAGCAAGTTGATTACTGTCACTGGATTCAAACTTCTCATGAAGGGAATTATTTTTTTGGGGGGGGGGTAACTTTTTCCTGAAAATATTTATGTTTAACGTCTCTCTATTTTCAAATCGGGTTAATAACATGTACAAGTATTCGAGATTAGCACATTTCTCATTCTGTCTTTTTGATCTCAGGTCAATGCAGAAATAACCACGAAGTCTGCATCAAACCGGACAACAAGTGTTCACCCCTGCACCCGTGTTTAAACCACAATCAGTGTCCGTACAAGTCAAGATGCAAACAGTCTCCTCATCTTGGTTACAAAGTATGCCAGTATCCTCATCTCTCCTGATTGATAGTGTATGCGATATAACTTTCTATCACATATATATGATGAATGACAATAATTAGTAATTATCATATGTAATATGGCGCCTGTTGACGAGTTAATGGCGACTGATTGGAGGCAATTACCGTATGGGACATCATAGATATCAGCAGCAACTGTGTTCAAGCTAATTACCGACAGATTTCTGATGTAAAAAGCGCTGTTTAAAGATGTATTTCCGTGACCATGGATGCACAGTACGTGAAAGCTGGGCAGCGTTAGTGGCCGCGTCATAATTTAAATTACGATTGCTCAGGACTGGTGATAAGAGCAATTTATTTTCTCTACGGAGTCATATCGTGGAATAAATGAAAGGTACTCTTCTTCGCTTATCTAATAATTTTTAAATTAGACTGACTTTCCAAAAGAAAAGACACAATTAGTGAGTCGGCAGACTGCTATGGTCATCATTGATATTCGTAACTGCAGGGCGCCATCAACCTTAAGCATGGACAAAAAGAATACTCCTGAAGAAAAGCATTGATTGTTTAACAGTTACTGTAAGTTTTATTCTTTCAAAATAGTTTAACTTGTGCTATAAAGGGTGAACTCAGCAATTTTCTTTTAAAACGAAATTTATTACAAAAAATAAAACTAATCGCTAAGTCAAGGGATAGAATACAAACTGTAAAAGCGTACGGGCTACTTATCTCAGCTGGGACGGCAAAGCTCCAGTCTCACAGTTGTGTCAGTCAGTAGGGCGAATGAACAGTCCTTTGGCTTGCAGGGTTGAAGTCGTACAAAGTCTACAGTATAAATCCATCGTGGCATTGAAGGTCTTGAACAGTCTTGAAGTAACACATAAGTGACACGATCCCAAATGTCTGGCTGCAAGCCCGCTGGTCCCCTATTTTGTATTTATACTCAAGTGGTTATATAACAGAATATAAGAATAATCTAGAAATTCTATTGATATGCTAATTGCTGCTCTAAAATGATCTCCCTTACACGATTAATTAAATTTCAAGAACATTCCAAACATGACTAATTGAATTCAAGGTCGTGACGTCTTGAAGGACAGTTACCTTGAGAATGTTCGAGACCAATTAAACTCAGGTCATGAGTGGGGGAAAATGACCTACATAACACTTGTAACATTCAATTCAATTTAATTTCAAGCATTTTAACCATACTCTATTTCCTTTACTAATTTTGTAGCATATTAGCGACTATAAATGCTTCAATTATACATTTCGAGTTCATATACAATTACAACTACGCCGTGAATTTTTTTTAATTGAAACATAAATTGCAATCATATCAATATGTTATCGAGAAACATTGATTTGCAAATCGAACATACACTTTATATTCCTTTGATGACTCCGCAACTTTACACTGTACTATTGCCATACCGCTTTGTAAAACGACTAAAATTGAACTGATCCATCGAAATTCATCACAGCGTGACATTATTTCTATTCATAGTGAATGCTCGCTGTCCAATCAGCAGGTATACTTGTAATAAGTTAGACAGCGAGACTCATTGGTTGATTCGGACATGCATCGTCTTCATAACGCCAACCGCTTACAAAATGATCAGTAGGTCACGTCAAATCTCGGATATTCGTCCTCTTTGGGACGTGATATACTTACGTTGCGCTTGCAGTCAGGGGAATACGAGTTGAGGTACCAGTCTGGATCGTAATGCTTTCATTAACAGAAGTCAACACATTGAGATGTTGGTTGTAGCACTACTTTATATATTTATTGCAAGATGGCAACGTGACAATTCACGTCTAAAGTCTAAGTCGTCAGTGTACATTAACAACAAAGTTATAAATACTTTTCTAAACTTACATAACTACAAAATTATCATCATTATAAAATGGTCATCACGTGGAAATTTCCCGCCAGTCTTTATTGCTTCTTAAGATGAAACAAGATCACATTACGGAATATCCGGTTCTCGATTGTTCACATTCAACTTTTTACCAATGATTAATGAAATGCATAACGCTATCTGCTATCTCCTTCTCGTGCGATCTTGAACAAACATTCACACGCCTTGGCCACGTGAGGCACGTTTTTAGATAAAATCTGAACAAGGGAGGGCGTTACACTTATTATTGATCTGCTCTTGAAAGTGACAGAGAGAAAGTTCCGAACCAATCATTGCCCAATGCACAGATATGAGCTTGGGAAATGGCATAGCCAACAACTCTATTCTTCATTATCATGGTATCAACTTCGCAATCTTGTACAGCTTGTCAGGTAATAAACATACAAAGCTCTGCCTTGCAGATTTCTGCAAAGAAGGATAATGAGAACGAAATTAATATATTTAAAGCTTGTGTGAGTTAGTGCTAGCCTTAATTGCTCAAAAGGTATTGTCAAGTATACAATGCACATCGACAACCACATAAACTCTTCTTTTCTTGTGGTACGCGCATGCGTGATATAATCGATCCAGTGACGTTTCGCGCTCTCGTATTCCCATTGGACGAAAGTTCTGCTGTCGAATGTCTGTTTATTTGATAGTAGAATTAGTGCATAGGTTTTTGAATGCCAGTTCGTGAGAACGGTTTGTTGCAAGTAAATTAAAGCAACTATTGTCAGAAGGGTCTTGCCGCTGCACATGCAAAAACTTTATCTACACAGTGACGAAAAACGGAAGATCTACATAACTGAATGTTGAATAGGAATTCTCATTTATTTACCAATTAGAATTTATAGGTCAAGTTGACAAAAAAGCGACAGCAAAACAGTGACACGAACTTAAAGGCTCAGAGACTCGAAAAGTATAACTTTCTCTTGAATGCAAGCTTTTGTCTGGGCAGAGTGATAGTTCGGGTAGAGTATGCGTGCTGGCTGTCGCTTTTACATTTCATTTCTTCAAAAAAACAAACAAACTAACTAACAAACACAGAAACAAACATTCATCATTGTTTCAGCTATATTGTCATTTACTCTATGTATTCGTAAACGAATAAACGAACAAACAAACGACGATAAAATACAATCATTCGGTACAGGAAAGACAGATATTCTCAAGGCGATTTACTGGTACAATTTCAAATACAAAGAAAGAAATTTTGCATCAGACTGTATTCTATTCTACGGCGGAATCTGTGAGCCTTTGTCCTATTTATAGAGCCTATGTGTAAGTTTAATTGCGCATCTTTGCAAACATGCACGGTGTAATGGGTAAACTCAAAGGAAAATACTTGATATTAATAGAGGTACAAGCGAACAAGGGTATTTAGTGTTAGATATCCACAAGCAGAGTTCCCGACCGAGCTTTATTTACTTTACAATAACTAGGGGAGAGTATTTTTGCTGCTCGATCGATTTTGGGTAAGAGTATTAGAAAGCGCCCTCTATCAGCTACAACATGGAAATAGCCGGACTTACTGAAGCACTGGAAGAGGATGTGGATTTAGAAACATTTTTTAAGGTTTCCGTGTGTTTTTGTGAACCGGCATGATAAGGAGATGTTGCTATTATCGATGTAATAAATATTGATTTCAAGAACTACACGACTGATCGTGAGTCGCTGTGATCACAGGTTGTAGGCCTACTTATAGAAACCTTATACGAAGGGCATGATAAATTCAAAAAAGAAGGGGAAAACTACTGAACAGTATATGAAATCGAAAGTAATAAGTTAATAGTTGTCAAAAAGAATGGCACATACAGTGGTTACATGTAAATTTCTTGGGAAAACCAGTCATATTCTTGTAGATTATTGATAGTCCCCGTTGCCTTCTATTTGCAATCTCGACTACCGACGCAGCTATGTGTGGCAAGTGCCAAAGAATAGGGCTGCGTTCACAAATAACAGTTGGGGGCTGGAGGATTCGCAATTGAAATCTAATTTTTTTCAGATCCCCCTCAGTACCCTTAATAATTTTCAAGTCCGCCGTCTAAATGATCAAATTTTTCAAGTCCCCCAATCATCATATAGCCGCATACTTATTAGGGATGCACGCAAATAAAATATAAACATACATTGCGTAGTTCTGATCGCAGATGTTCAACACTTACTGTACCCTTAGGCCAGAGAAAAAAAATCTTGTTCATCGGATTTTTTGGACCAAGTCCCAGGAGCGGCGAGCGAAATTTTTTTTTTTATTTTTTTTTTTTAGGCCGAAGGTAAATGCGGTTCTCTGGCATTTTTGCACAGATGCAGACAAGGCAAGATAATTGTTTCCCTTTTTACCAGAAATATCTCAGACAAGAAACACTGATACTGGTAACTGAATTCAATACTATATTTCCCAACAATAACATAGGCCATTACATTCACAGTTAGTGTTTGCACAACATATTCTTAGCATTTCAACATTCTCTCAGAATAAACTGAAATGTACAGCAAATCACTGAAATCCAACAATTCAGTATTGTCCTTTAACATTGTCCTGGTGGGACCTAGCATCTGAGTTTTTTCATTTTACTTTGGCCCCATGTTTTGGCCTCTTTACCACTGTCTAGCCTATATATACACATTTAACATAATGGTCTAACAGCACTACTGTGATTGGAGTGAAGTTATATAGTCATCATTCAGATCGTACTTTAACATCGACGCAACCATGTGTTTTGTCATTGCCGTAAATTTTTATACTTTCGATGCAATTTTCATTCAATCGGATGCACCGTCCATCTGCTGTCACGATCTTGTTGAACAAATCGCCGAACGTAATATCAGGACAAACACTGCACTGAATAGCGTCTCTGGAACTAACTGTTGGCCATCACGTCGAATGTTGGCGATCAAATTAATACTCATGTGACATGTACTAACCTTTAAAAAACGAGCAAATTTCTGGCCAAATCGACCCACTTTGCGTCGTGATTCGCCAAATTCAGACTTAACAACAACGTGTTGGCGGTCAACTAAGTCCGAACACGAATGAAGTCTCATTCAAAATCCCGTGCCCGCGAAAACCCGACACAGTGTAGGGCGCCACCAGCGGCAGTACTAAAAATATTTGTAATGCGGAAGTAAGAATTTGCCGCGATCAAAAAAAAAAAATTCCAAATGTGCCAAAGTAGAAGCGGCGATTCCGATGAACAATTTATTTTTTCTTCCTGGCCTTACCAATTTGTACAGCCCTATTCCTATAAGGCTAGTTCTTAAATTTATTCATTTTTAAACACATCAGTGGATTATTTAGATTTATCAGTTTAAACTGAGCACAGTGACCCACCAAAAATATTTTTTCAAGAATACGAGACATATATGACTTAGATGCTGCTCAAAATTGACAATATTCGAAGGTTAAAATATTCAATTAAATAAATGTATTAATCTGTAAAATTTTTGGTGTAATAATGGCAAATTTGGTAGAAAATAAATAATCCTATTCAGTCACACATTTTTTTGTTTAAATTAGAGTCTTTACTGTTCAAAGTTTTACTTTTGTGTCATTTTACGATGAGAATGTGAAAATTCAGAAAGCATGGTGACCCCCATCTTTTTTCTTTAATGTTTGATTATTCTCATATGCCAGAATTCAAATATCCCTGATAACTTTCAAGTTTCCTGGTCTTCCATATCATGTGTTGCTCTCTGGTCTGATTTTATGTACAGGTATGTTTCACGGCCATGAGCATCATTTGACCAAAACTCTTCTTCATCACATCAGAGTCAGAGCCATCTCTGTCACTGCCGATATGCAGTGACAGTGACACTGCAGTAGCAAAGCAGTAGCGTATTAACCTTGATTATTTTTACAATATTGTTTAATCCCTCCTGAATTCCTCTAGTCGCTTATTTTTTATGAACGCAGCCTAGGTATGAATGGTGCTTTCCCTCGCAACCAAGATCTAAGTTGAGTGTCCACCAAGAAGTTTGTCTTGTGCAGGATGTTGTCTTGGCAAATGAGTCTTTCCACAGTAAAGCGCAACATTTGACATTCCCAATTTTGGAGCTCTAGCTTTTTCAATGATAACAGCATTCACACAGAATGATATTATTTTTAGTAAGTACTACATATGAACATATATAAAAAATAATATTAAAGCTGTATGTCCAGCTCAACAAAAATTATAGATTTTTATCTTTGTAAATATGGCCTCTATTTGCTCACCATTTTGTGACATTTTGTACCCCTGTAACATTAGGAAGGGATATTTACAATATTTATACCATTTGAATTGATTTCAAATGCAAAGTAGTAATGTATTATAAGCAATTACGAACTAAATTTATTCTTAGAAAAAAAGCACTAGGGAAAGGGCCAAATATTATGCCCAAAAATATTGCTAACGCGTGTAACAATGTCTGTCCAACTCTATGGCGAATTGATAATATGAGAAACAATAAATATAGTGAAGGCTGTAAGCTGCAACAAACCACTCATACATTTGACTAACAATGAAATCTTCCACTATGTAACATTCTTTATTCTGTCTTTATTGAAGCTTGGGTTCTCTTGCAGTTAAAAATATTTCTGGAAGGAGTGTGTCCACATGTTACACGTGTTAACTCATTTCCAAAATCAAGATTTAAAAAAAATTCTTTTGGTATACATTGCTGAAATTTTGTCATTTGAGGGTGCCCTAAAGTTCATGTTTTATGGCGCAATTGAATATAAACCGATGGCCACCATTACAGAGAGCACCTGAATGACAGGATGTGTGTCCTCTTTGTTACACGCGTTACCGGTGTTACACGCGTGGAAGTAATTGTAGTTTAATTAAATACTGATAGAATAATGTTAATTTGTTTTTTAGTGTGACAATTCTATCTGTATCAGAAAGTTACTGAAAGCTTTCTTTACAACTATTGATGCACCTTAGATGCCCATATCGTTTATGAACGAATTGGACAGAACTGATGATGTGTGTCCAATGTTACATACGTTATCCCATAGACAATACAGGGGTCTTCCCTCTGTTGTCTATATGGTTATCCACAGAGCCAATTTATAACAATTCACATCATAATTCTGAGGTATTTAACTTCGTCATGACATATACATATATAAATCAATCAAGTACATTTATTCAGAATGGAACACACACAATTTGTGTATAAAGCCAATCCAGTGTCTGTATATGTTACATACGTTGCCAGTTGCCATAACGTTGCATCAGATATCCTCCTCTTCTGATAATATTAAGATTAAAACATCTTCTGAAGTGTGTTTTCTACATGTAGTTCTTGTAGACTAATGGGTTTCTTTCAAACTTGGCACAGGGATGATAATGGGATACATGTGATCAAATACAATACAATGTCATGTCTGTCCATGTTACACGCGTTACTGTTGCCGTGACAATTTGCCCTCCTTCTTAAACAAAGAAATTATTTATCTTAAAAAAAATATTTTTAGATGACACACCTGTAGTACTGTCCACCCACTCAACTTTTAGATTCAGATTAATAAATTTAATTTTTGACCTTATTGTCACAAAGTGGTTCACTTTACTGTGGAATGATCACATCTGATTACGGTTTGATGACAAATTGACATTGCAAAAAGTAACAGGACGATGAATGGACACATGATAGAGGGACCTTGCTTGAGCACATATAGAATCATAGAAATAGGTGACAGGAAATTACCTGACAGCTCTTGTTTGATGCAATCAAACATATAAACTGAGTCCCTGCGTTTGATATGTCGTTTTTGTATTATGAGTTCATTCATCCTGAAAGATCTAAACAAATTCAATCATGTCCCTGCGTCATTAGACATTTTATCATGTCATGTTTGATTCAGTCGCTAACCTAACCTTTTTCAGTACGTTCTCAAAATGTGTGCCATGAGCCACATTGGTGCAGTAGCCACTTTTAATGTCTTACTTTATCATCCCATTCAGTTGAAATGACATGCTTGTTCTCATTTCTATTTCCACCAGAAGTAATTTTTGATTAGTTACCATTCATATTTTTTGGAAAGAAAACATTTCCGGCTCGCTCTTGTCCTAATATGCCACGATATGTATAGACAAGCAATATCGTTTGGCTAACGTGCAGCATCTCGGAAGCTGTTATCCAATTGGTTGGCTGAATCTTACCGTTATCATTAATTATACGCAATAGACTCCTTAAATTGCTGTGAACAGTGAAAATAGACCAATCAGATATGCTGCACATCCGCAGATATCGTTGTCAAATGAATTTCACGTCAAGATTATAGAATAGAAATCATTTGCCAGCATTAAATTTGGACTATAACACTATAGTATGCACACTACACTGTGTAAACATTGTCATGAGTTGACAAGGATAATGCTTTGTCACGTGTAGCGAAGCACACTGCGTAAAAGACTGAATAAAAAGTGTATTTGTTTTACAAGGGAAAATTCTTATTTATCATAAATGAATTACAGTAATTATATGGATTTGAGTTCAATTTTCACTAACAATAATGCCGTTGGTACATATGGGATGCACTGATTCATAACCTGCTCTTATATTATACATGTACTGGTTGTATTGTACAGTTTATGTTCAGGCGTAAAGTCGAGACTCTAAATGTTATTAACGGCATTAAAAAAAATGAGAATCAAGTTAAATCACATACAGTGTCAGTTTGCAGTAAAAGTATTTTTTTTTGGGGGGGGGGTGCAAATTTCTACTTTGACTTGCCTGGCAAGTTGGTCTAGGAACCATTATATTAACTTTTCAAAAAACAGACTTTGATGAAATGAGTCGGATATTAAATGCAGCTGAGGAAAGAAAATATGGCCCAAGATTAAACAAACATCATTATAATACAAAACCATTCACACTTCACTCTAGAATGGAAAAATAAAGAGGCGGTACTTTATAAACAAGTGATCTTAAAGTCCATGACTGAAGTTTTATTTGCATCATTATTTCCGTCATGTTCTTTACGTAATCCCCCATTGAAAGTATAAATATTTACATCTTAGTGTACTCCCAAAGAAGTATACTACTAAACTTTGAAGTTTAACAATATCTCAGTGAAATATTGCCTATGAACAATTTTATTGCAACTATGGATTTGCTCCATGTCATGGTTTAAAACAAAGCTTAAAAGTTGACATATACTGTCCTTCATATCAAAAATTGGAAGAAAGTTTATAAGGAAATGGCGTTATACCACAAAGGAATGGTAATGTTAAAATTATTTTTGTAGCAATGGAAACAGAAGATTTGTGTATTTGTCATATCAAGGCTTAAACAGCTTCAGTGGCTATAATACAAAGGCATGTATAAATCATTCAGACTTGTTCTTGGGCATTGTTTTTTGTTAAAATATAAAATTTAAAATGTATCTTTCTCAAACTCTATATAAGTAATTGATCAAGGAACAAGTGGGTCAACAAGCTGTGACTTGTTCAGGTTACTGCATATCACTCCTGTCAGTGACTTTGTAATTCTATTGGCTGAAAGGAGATTTGATCGATAGGTAAGTGACACTTGAATGATATAAAAGCGTGTGTATCCTAGACTGATTTACTTTTATGGTCGCGCCAGCGGCTTACTGACTACGCATGCGCTTATTCATAATATACTATGCGACTAACCGGAAGTGTACCCTATCTTCACGGGCGCCGCCATGTTTTTTTGAGTACTCATAAATAAACAAATACAAAACGTGCAAATTATTATTTTATAACATGCCATTTATAAAATATATCTTTTGTTAGCCAGTTAGTGTTATTATCCACCTTGTCGCTGATACAAAATATCGTTAATATCACGCATAAAAAGTAGAAAATGGGAGAAAACTGTCGTGCATATGAACGGGGCATACGCAAAGAATGGTGGGATTGAATTTTAGAAAAGTGCTCCCTGTTTCAATAACAAGATTCAAAAATTGCCAATTTTCAGACGGAACGCTCTAGTTTTCAGCTTGCAAGTGGAAGGTGGGCAGTCCGGTTACCATTGCAATGGTAACGATGGCATAATACGTCCCTTGTTTAACACAATAGGCTATTATCATGGTAAAAATTGCCAATTTTTGTCAACATTTTTACACATTACAGAAAATCTATGCCTGCACTGCTGAAGGATTTTACGTCGTGTACGTACGTGAACTGCTTTCATTAGAGGAAACTGGGCAAAGTTGTCATATAAACGTTTATGAAGTAACTATTAATTATATTTTATCATGAATCAATACAAATAATGAAACACTGAACGGATTTCCATGATCATCATCATCATCATCATCATCATCATCATCATCATCATCATTTTAACTCCATAGCTGATGGGTACACACCTCTTTTCACAAAGGTTCGGGCAATATTTGTAAGGAAACTAAATAAGAAGAAAAGCGCCAAATAGTATGGCTCCATTTACAAGAACATGCAACTCATGCCTTGTCTATAGTTTGCAAGATATATTTTTATCCATGTTTGAGTTGCATCGATGGACAAGAATAGAATGTAAAGTGGCCACCTGTCAGCCTTCATTATTAGCATATTGAGACAAAATGAGAATGTGCGGAAAGTTGTTTTGAGGTGTTCATGAGTAGAGTTACAGGGTAACCGTAGAGTTACAATATGTATAAATATATACATCGTACGATTTCATAGGAATGGCCAATTGTAATTGGTACCTAGGTTACAAGGAGGTTGACCTACTTGAGACTTAGAATGCGGTATAAAGTTGTCATCTGTTAAAATTACTTCGGTTATGTTTATTTTATTCTGTTCTGCTAAATGAAACATCATAAATAACTTTTTGCAGGAACCAAACTTACTGAAATAATTTGGAAGGTGTAGGGACTGTGCTCCCATTAGTTGCGCCTTAACACTGAAAGTTAGTTGGAAGTTTTGATTCAGTACAAACAGTATCAAGGGATATAGAATTCTACAAAACTAAGTGTTTTAGTATGCAGGGAAGAAAACATTCCGATATGTGTGAATAAGTTAGGTACTAGCAAGTACTGTTTGGATTGTGCAGCTGTCACATAGTCTGCCAGTGCAAAATCCACTGCATATCCATCCTCGACATCATTTAAGTAATTTACGATGTCAGGAATTTCTGAACTTGGATATAAGACAGCTGTAATGCAACAAGACGTTGCAGGGCGTATTGAGTACATGTAGGAAACCAACCCGCGATATTGAAGAAACATTTGCCGGCCAATGACGTGACATAAAATAGCAATATAGACAAAACTTGCTAAAAACACATAATAGGTCCATTGCAGGCGGGCCTTAGACCTCTGTCTCCACATTACATCATAGGCTAAAGCCACAATACTGGCTGCTGTTGATGTTATGGCAATGCCTTCCATTGCAAACCAAAAGTTGCGTGTAAAACCAGCATGTGGTGTTGGAAAGTTCAGCTTCAAGAAAGCCCATTTTTCATCCCTTGAAACATACTCTCCTTTGTACATATAACTTTCAACTTGATGTTCTAACACGTTATTGAGAATTTCATAAAAGTTTTCATGGGGTAGAGCATCGTCTTGCAGCAACAGAACATACTTTGACTTGTAGGTGGATGCGACGTTTAAACAAAATGCGTAATCATCATTTTCTTTTGTAAGGAGGTTGTACAAGTTATCTGGTTTTTGCCTGAAATCAGTTTTGCTATTGTTCACCATTGGAAAATACTTAGATAACTCTATAGCTTCAGTGTTATCAGCCGGGTCTACGTCAACGTTGCAAATAAATATTTTGTTGTTATGACCAAAGTTTTGTCTTCTTAGTCCTTGTTCAACTCTGGAGAGTGTCTGTGTCAAGTATTTGGGGCTAATATCCTTGTGTCTATTTTTGTTACGGGCCACTGTGACAACACCTACAACAATGTGAACGGCTTCACTTCCGAGGCTGTACTTCCCAAGTGTTGAGGCAGGGTCCAACGTTTCCAGGTAGCTTTCGGAGGCTTTGATTCTGTTGTCATTAGCCTCCAAGGCGAGTTGAAAATCCTGGTCTTTATTAGGCATGAAGTAATGGGAGTACGGAAGCCGCTGGCACAGTATTGGTAAAACAATTAGAAAAGTGACACTGCACACAATGACTGTACACATCAGGTAATTGAAAGTACGCTTACTTTTCATGAAATGAGGACAGACACGGCTTGAGAAAGACATGATGATGCAGCCAATTCCTGTGTTTGGTACTCAGAGTTGTATGGTCTTTGTATATACCGGTAGATAATCACACCTAAGGCTCTATTTCCTCTGCGGTCCGACCACTTTATTTTGAAACCATTTTCACAGTCACGGAATCTACCTCGTTCCTGAAAAATGGATAGAAATTTGCTTTTGAAATATATTTTATATGGCTTTGTACTATAGGGACACTCTGTGGATATCATATACTTAAGCAACAAGTCATCGTTGATGACACAGTCCCCACTTGTTAATGGGTGCTTTGATTACAGGTCCTCAGAGAGGATAGAGTCCTCTTCATTAGGTCTGTGATAAAAATATTTTTGAATAAATTCGCTTGATACATAATTGTCTGAGTTGTAGTTCAGGACATGAAAAAATTGTAATAAAATGGCCACATGGTGGCCATATTGGATCGAATCACAAAACAAATCAATGTGTATATGTATGACATAGGTCAATGTCCTTGTACCAACTATGATTAAAATCGGTTGAAATGTGCCTGAGTTATGGCCTTGTACATGAAAAAATCATAACAAAATGGCCGCACAGCAGCCATATTGGATCGTATCACAAGACAAATTAAGATGCATATATATGACATCGATCAATCTCCTTGTACCAACTTTGAATAAATTTGCTTAATACATGTCTGAGTTATGGTTCTGGACATGATAAAACGTAATAAAATAGCCACACGGCGGCCATATTGGATCGTATCACATAACAAGTCAATGTGCATGTGTATGACATAGGTCGATGCCCTTGTACCAAATTTGAATAAAATTGGTTGAGATATGCCTGAGTTATATGGCTCTGTACATGAAAAAATCATAACAAAATGGCCGCACGGCGGCCATATTGGATCGTATCACAAAACAAATTGATGTGCATAGCTATGACATTGGTCAATGTCCTTGTACCAACTTTGAATAAAATCTGTAGAAACATGCTTGAGTAATGGCTCTGTACATGAAAAAATCGTAATAAAATGGCCGCCTGGCGGCCATATTGGATCGTATCACAAAATAAATTGACATGCATATGTATGACATAGGTCAATGTCCTTGTACCAACTTTGAATAAAATCGGTCGAGATATGCCTGAGTTATGGCTCTGTACATGAAAAAATCGTAACAAAATGGCCGCATGGCGGCCATATTGGATCGTATCACAAAAAGAAATGACTTGCATATCTATGACATTGGTCAATGTCCTTGTACCAACTTTGAAAAAAAATCAGTTGAAACATGCCTGAATTATGGCTCTGAATATGAAAAAATCGTAATAAAATGGCCGCCTGGCAGCCATATTGGATCGTATCACAAAACAAATCGACGTGCATCTGTATGACATATGAAGTAATCCTTGTACCAAGTTTGAATGAAATCGCTTCAGGCATCTCTGAGATATCTGCGTGAACGGACGGACGGACGGACGCACAGACGCACGCACGCACACACGCACGGACATGACCAAACCTGACCATGACATAACAATAGCTTCTCTGTCTATAAATAGACGAGAAGATAAAAATGGTATTTATTTTTCATTGAATTACCTACAAAAACTTGGAACTGGAAAATATAAAATGTAAAGGGGAGCCAAAACATTTTCAAGTCCCCCACTACAGGCAGAGCAAAATTTTCGAATCCCCCGCCGTTTTTTGAGAACACAGCTTAAGTTTATTTGCATCTGAAAAATGAACAACCCGCCTATTTGCAACAAATAGTTTGCTGCAAATTCACTGCACAGCTTGCGACAAATTTTGCAGTAACATTTTGCAAGAGGCCTGAAATATATGTAAGGGTGCAGCCAACGAACAATGCACTTTTAAAAAGATCCTTACTATGATAAGATATATTGTGCATGACAAAGAATGTGAACTGACTAATTTTAAGTCAAGAGGGTAATTAATTAGCTGTTCATAATTTGCCCTCCAACAGAAAATTTTTCGACTTACCCTCATTCCAACTTTTCCCAACACAGAAACTGGGCAGTTTGGATTATTCATACCTATCTTAATCCTACTGTTCGTAATGTTTATGTCGTAAACACATCTATCGCACACTTTTAACACCTTTCCCGGGTTCTTGAACCCGGTTGGTCAAAATTGGCTGTTCTGGCCTTTTTGATCACCCCTCTTAAAATGCTTGGATAGTTGACTTGGAAAACAATTAAAATTAAAAGTTTCATTAGCAATTAAGCCAAACACCGGAAAACACAGAAAACATGGCTCATTACGCGTTCTCAGTAGGTGAAAAAGTTGAGGCCCTCGATGACTGTTACTGGTGGACAAAGGGTGCAGTGAATAGCCAAACACAAAATCAAACACAAACACCAATAGCCAAACACACAAAATCAAACAAAAACACAGAGAACGAAAAAATAGTGTAGGTGATGTGTGCTGCCGCTTTCCCTTTATTACATTTCTAATCTTCATTGGAACTGAACACGAACTCCACGAATTCATTACACTAATCAACAAAATGCATCCCACTTTCAAATTTTCATATGAAAGTTCCTCACACGAAATAACATATCTTGACCTAGTCATTTACAAAGGTCAACGATACAACAAGGAAAACATACTAGACACCAGAACACACACAAAACCAACAGATACATTCCAGTTCCTGCATAGAAAAATATGTCATCCAAAATCAACCTTCAAGGGCCTAATCAAAGGCGAAATGTTACAATGAAGAAGACTTCAACAACGAAGTCAAAATATTTAATGAAAAGCTATTACTGCGAGAATATCCACAACAAGAAATATCAAACATCAATGCGGAAACAAATTACGCTACACGAAGAACACATTTAAATCACAAACAAACGCACAACAACAACAACAACACAAATAAATTGATATTTGCTACCAAATACAGTCCACACATCAAAACAAAAGACATCAAACAAGCACTCCTGAAGAACTGGGAAGAAATAGAAAAAGACCAAACACTAAATAATTTATTCACGATGAAACCGATCATCGCTTACAAAAGAAATCCAAACATTGGCGACACACTCATAAATGCACAAGTACACAATCTTAGAGAAACGACCGAACAAAATGCAACACAACAAACGGACCCAAACATAAGTATTCTAGCCTCCTTGCTAGACGAACAAAACACTGACAATAATTAAACCACGAACAGTGAAACATAAATCTAAGGAGAGCAATCTCCAAAGAAAAGCGACTGAGGAAGAAACCACACACTGGTTTCGAAACGTAGCGTCAAAGGATCACCCTGTCATTCGACAGCCAGATTACGACTACGTCTCGCCATGGCTTATATCTACACCAATAGCCAAACACACAAAATCAAACACAAACACAGAGAACGAAAAAAAAAATAGTGTAGGTGATGTGTGCAGCCGCTTTCCCTTTATTACAATTCAGTTTAGGCTACCCTCGGCTTTTCCAGTAACCGCGAGTTACTGGTAGTGGTAGCCTGCGGTAACTTATGCACTCAAATACGATCACGGACGTACCACGCACGTACAAATACCACGATATTAAGCTTACGATGTTGTGAGGGCCGCTGTGTGCATGTTTCATTCACAGCGTTACCGACGAACATATCACTGCACACGGGCACGAGCTTTAATAGGCGGCTTCAAATTGTCCCTTTCCAATGAACGTTAGTGTTGTATTTGTAGTGACATGTGTGGAACCAACAAATTTGTCCGCATGCTTTGTAAAGAGTAATTTTAATTCATTGCTCTTGTGTGGGGGGTTGTCAACCTGATGTAATCGCAAATCCTCAGATTTTCCATCTGATATAAGTATGTACGTAAACAAGAAAAGTAAACTCATGAATTTTAATAGACGTGGTGGCTATGACCAATTTGCAGCCAGATTGGTCACAGCCACCACGTCTAAGTCTGTGTGGGGAAAAGTTGTCATGCTCAAGATTCGCCCACACTCAAACTTCATTTGTACCCACTCCCTACTTATTTTTGCCTGTTTCCCCTCCCCACTGTGAATTTTTGAAGCTCCCTCGCCCTGTGGCGAAAAAAAACTTGCCAATTTCCCCTGCCCTGGAAACAATTCCCCTCAAAAAGTTTTTCGCCGAGCCCTGTCCCAAAGAAAATCAACCGATATCCGCCCTGCCCTACAAAAAAACTAAAACTTGCTCCCCTACCACCGAAAAACATGTCCCCTACCCTTGCAAAATTAAAATTTCCCCTGCCCTCAAAAATTGCTCCTGGAATAGCTTTTTCGATGAATAGCTCCGTTGGCTGCACCTGTATACACATACATGTATATATATACATACACACACACACAGACAGAGAGACAACTTGATGGATATTGGGCAGCTGCTAGTTTTAGCTTCTCTAGCTGCATTATATAGCAAGGCATCTAACCATCCAGGGAATTGCTTTTCTCGACAGATAATATTATGTATATATCACAATTATCCCCAATGCAAACTACAGGGTCTATACGTTCTAACACACGGGGTAAACATCGAGGTAGTAGCGAGCAAAGGCACTACACACCCGGGCTACACACGTCTCGTCGCGATTGGTACTGATTGAGCTTACAGACTACAATGAATCATTACTGATCGCAAAGCGACGTGTCCAGTTCCTGTTGTAGCGGAGACCCCCAAACTACGCGTAAACCCAAATGATCTATATAATTTATTGGCCAATGATGTTTTACTGGCAATACACTTACTAAGCTTACAACAGCTCCAGGCTAGGCTGGTACCAAACTTATGTCCGATTTACTGAGCACTGATAGACGATTGTCTTCCACCGTCCCACTGCACCACAGGCGGCCCAGACACTATTAATAAGCTTCTTATTGAGTTTTTCTCATTTTTCTCTATCAGTTCCCCGGGCCTCACTTTTTCTTCATGCTCTGACTGATCGTGGTAAATAAAATAAATGACCATATAGCCTCTTGACTCTCTATTAATTTTACATCCCATTACAAGGACGTTTATCTCTTATATACACACATCTTGTAATTAATTAGTCAACACATGGATGTAATATTTTTTACATCCATGGTCAACACAACTGATTATGCTAATCCGTGGACTTATCAGGGATTTTATGGGTTGTCAACATCGCGAAAGATAGGAAAGGTTACTAAAACGGGAAGGTAAGAAGCTCTCATGAAATGTGTCCAGAAATTACCAAATTGCGGCCAGTCATGACCAAAATTTACTGCAGCAAATGTATTGCGATGGCCGAGGAGAGCCAGCTACTCTGATTTCAAACTTCTTAATGGTCGCGAACAGTGCAAACCCTGCCAGTGCTTTGCGTGTGCAGTTCATGGCATGGGGACGTCCGTAAAGCAGGAAGTCGGAAGTTGAAACCTTTGACCTTTACGTTGTTTATACTTCCCAGGGACAAGTCTGATTTTGACTGGGGTCAAAGTTCGTATGGTTAAGCGTTGTTCTCTTTGTCCATGCATTTCATTTATTTTTTAATTTACGTATGTATTTATCAATGTATTTCTCATTACAACTGTTTCGTTCTCGGTAGTGTCAAAAATTGTGAACAGTAGTTCGTTGTTCGTTAAATTCTGCATAATTAGTTCAGCTCATCAAGATTCGCCCCACTCAACTTCAATTTAATTCCATTCACTTCAATTTAATTTAATTTCATTCGATCAACTCAATTCAATTCAATCCAATCAAAATCAATTTAATTCAATTCATTTAAATTAACTTCAGTTCGATTTAATCAAGTTTATTTAATTCAGTTCAATTAAATTCAGTTCACTGTGATTAATTCAATTCAATTCAGTTCAATTAAATTTCAATCAGTATGATAAGTTCAATTTAGTTCAGCTCAACTAAATTCAATATAGTTTGACCAATTCTATTCAATTCAATTCAATTCAATACAATTCAATTTAATTCAGTTCAATTCCAATCAAATCAAATCAAATAAAAATCAATTCAGTTCAATACAATTCAATTCCTACGTGCAAAATACTAGGAGAGGTTATCGTAAAGGGACTTTTAGTCGAACTCCTGTTTGCAAGAAAACGATCTCTGTCATCATGGTTGTTTGTACTGCATTCGGACTGAGTACAGTGGCAGAATTGTTTTGTACTCGTGTGCGCATGAGATGAATGACACGGGTGTGATCGATAAGGAGAGGTTACCGCATCGGCCGACAGCGCGCGATGATAAAAACACAAAAGCCGAGTCAATGAAACCCTATTTTATTACGATAAAAATTCTTACCTGCAGTCGCTGAGACATGGTCCAGATGTGCGACCATTAATATCAACGTAATCGGTATAAATCTCATCGTCCGATCCATCATCAGCATCGAATACTCAATGGTATGTACCTCTGGAAGACAATATGAAAAATATTCTCTCTCAATGACTGCTTTGTCTCGAAAATTTCTTTGTCTAGATGTTTCTCCCATACCGCTGTAATCGTATCAGAGAACGCGTGGGCGATGATGACGTCATTTTTTGCGAGAAAGGTTGCGTTTACATGACATCATTACGCCACAAATCAAAAAAATACCACCATACATACAGCAGTGTCTAAGGGCATGGAAACAAAGAGATCTGTAGAAGCTGTGATAAAAACAAATAAACGAATAATTCAAACGGTAGATTGTATCCATAAATAGGCCTTATTCATAGTTCCGGGGATTTCCATCGTTGTTGACTCTACTCGGAGTGCGCTAGTGCAGTAACGGCTGCAAAATTAGGAACAACGCCATCTGCCAATATATATATATATATATGAAAATGTGATATCGCCAAAAACTAAGTTAAATGAAATTGAAAGATAGATTTAATCCGCTGTTTATTTTGTAATTAATCATAATAATGTCAATAACCAACACAGAGAACAAACTTTGTTGATCGAACTTTTACGAAACCAGAGCAAATTCTAAGAGTTAGTGAAAACGCAGAACTATTTCACAGTCAAGCTGAAACGGAGCCAAAGAAAAGAGAAAAATGTGATATTTACAATCATCCACGTGTAAGTTGATTGGAATTTACAAGACTGTTTGCTAAAGGAGCTGTGTCGTATATTTTTTATGATTTGCAAACACAGGTATGGTTGTCGAGGGGAGTGTTTACCGCTCTCGATAAGCAACCAAATTTTAAGTCGTAAAACAACACCGACAGTCATCTGGCCATTTTTTCTCCTATAATGAACCAAATAGCGCAGTCTAAGACTGTTATTAGCAGTTCATTGTCAGCATGGCTGAATTCATGTGCCTGCAACCATTCAGTTGGACTTTGAACGGTCGGTGATGACCGTCATATTGCGCTGTCGGCCAGCTGACGAGGCTCGCGTGCCTCGGCTTTGGCTGTTTCTCGTCCTAAGATTCGTAGGCCTGTTTTGCTGTCTGAATAAGCCTATCATCAAGATTGTTAACCTTTGTATGACGAGCGGATCTTGGCAATTTTGCAGAAAATTTCTGCGACTTGGTCCAACACTAATTTGTAACACGCGGCGTGGCGCCATTGTGTGAACATATATAGTACAGTTTTTTACCCACCTGTAGATGTAAACCGAACTCACTTGGAGAGAGCTGGTATATCGCTCAAATCAAACTGCGGTCAATAAGTACCTTGATCTTGCAGATTAAGCGACATTGTGGGTTGTTCTGTCGTAAATGCCACTTCTTCCAACCAGAGAACACCAACTCAACACCAACTCATGTAATTACGCATGCGCAATTATGAAATGTTTGCCGCCAACTCTAAATCCAATCATTATGAACATTGTTATCACGAAAGACAGTGACGTCATTAAGCGACCTCGGAGGGTTTACCTTCTATGAATAAGTAAACCGATGCTGATGATAATTTTAATCAAATATTGTCGAAGATTAAGCAGAACCAAATATGGGATGCGGCTTTCAAGGTTGAAAAGTTGAAAGGTGTTGTTTTAGTGAACTCATACGGCGCGTAGTAACTATGGAAACATCCATTAACTAACCGTCCATTCAAAGTTAATATTTCATAATTTGCAAACAAGACTTCCACGTTTTCTTAATTAATACGTTAAGCCAAGATAGTCAAGTGACACTGAGTCTATTGTTTTAACTTTTTTACAGCTGTTTGTAAATAGTCATGTATGACCGACGCTAACCGACACAACTCACTGCTGCCGATATTGTCGTCTTTAATGCAAATTGATTCTCACTTGTTTCGTGCTGTCGCCGATGACCGTTCCTGTCTATGTCAATTCCCTTGTATCCCCAACATTCCTGGCACCTATCGCACCTTTTATTTCACGCAACGAAACATTATAAAACCCATATTTTTCTTTGTGTCTGTCTGTCTGTCTGTCTGTCTATCTGTCTGTCTGTCTGTCTCTATCTCCGTCTATCTGTCTTTGTCTCAGTCTCTGTTTCTCTCAGTCTCTCTGTCTGTCTATCTGTCTGTCTGTCCCTGCCTGTCTGTCTGTCTGTCTGTCTGTCTGTCTGTCTGTCTCACTCTTCCTGTGTCTGTATGTGTATATATTTTCTGTTGAGCTATGTATTCGTAAGGGGGAGGGTGTTGTACAAGGTTCGATGAATCTGTCTGCTCATATTTTACAAGTTTTTGTTTTACATGATTAGCTGTCTACAACACGTCTGATCAATTAGGCTCTGTCTCTCATATATTGATGATCTGATGATCCAACAAAACAAAATCCTCTTCCCATCTGTCGTGACGTGTGCATAATATCATGCACACGTCACGAGGCCAATTGATCGAGTTATTAGAAACACATGCGTGTCCATCACTAATGTGCAATGACACCATATGCATGTATACTTGAAGTTAGTCAAAAATAGCTTTAATGTTGTGACGTTTGACCTGTAATGTGTAATGAACAGCCAAAATAGAATCCCCTCCACATCACTTGGTCGGATAAGTGACGCCGAAGGACTGTGACTTTCCAAGAACTAATCTTAGTGACTGTTTTTCTTGATCCCTT
The DNA here is from genome assembly GCF_041260155.1 of Ptychodera flava. Taxonomy (NCBI): domain Eukaryota; kingdom Metazoa; phylum Hemichordata; class Enteropneusta; family Ptychoderidae; genus Ptychodera; species Ptychodera flava. The sequence goes on along the minus strand of NC_091943.1, from coordinate 35,657,802 downwards.
GCGGGGCATATACTCGCGTAGTTCGTGTAGAGGACTATGCCTGTAGAAAGCAGTATTTAGAAACAGCTCACCTCCATAACGTGTGGTCGTTTTGTTTCATAAGCGACGCTGCACGACCGGCCGTTGGAGTTAATATTATCGATATTTCTTTGATTCCTGGTGTATATGCGCGTACTTTTTTAAGTAAAGAGCTGTAGTTATGAACACTTCACCTAAAGTCTCCACATCATGCGGTTTATTTGTTTCATGAATGTAGACTTGGTTCAAGTCGGTGAATTTTAAAAAATAAATCATTTATAATAGTTTCTCTCGTGTCTCTCCTATTTCGTACAAACCTATTCGGAATTGGTAGCCCAGGCCATGGTTTCCCAGAGATTGAATGCGTTGCCTTTGAGTCTGCGCAGTATAGTGATTGAATGCGTTACCTTGAGTCTGCGCATTATAGTGAGTTAGTTTCTGCCGGATTTACTTGGACTTCTTGCGAAGTACCGGCAGCCAGACGGACTGTGTACACAGTGACGTCCAGCAAATACAAAATCATGACAGCTCCAGCCATTGTTCAGGCCAATAAGGAGAATGCATGAACTTAGTGTTAGTGGCGTCGAATAGGGCCCGTTGATTTGCACGGAACAAGCCGCTTGACAACTTTCCATCCTTGAATAACGGCGACGATTATTGCACTTTGAAACATGGGCCCCACGAACAACACCTGTAGATATTTCAGGCGTTTTCGGTGACAACAAAGGTCGTGCTGATGTTTGTGGGAGTGATCGCACTCGACATTTTGTCAACAACCCCATGGGAGTTTTATGCACGTCTCGCTTGGGGTCAAGAGGTAACGAACGCCTCCCAATACGTAGATGTCATCTTATAAATAATATATAAGTAAATAAAAACGTCATTCATGAATAATTTATAGCAACGCAAACCCTGCAAGAAAGCCAGTCTGTGATCCGGGTGAAACTCCCCTGTATAACGTTCACCCGACTCATCGCGCCCACTCCACTCTCGCGCGCGTTTCACATGAAAGCAAAATACAAATCATTGCGTTCACTCCACTCAAACATTAACAAATCACAGACTTGAACCAAGCCACGTGACAACTCGAGTTTCCGAGAACCAATCTTATCGATTCTTTTATCGACGCCGGAAGGTATACATGTGCATGTTTTTGCATAATACTCGCAATCATACCAATCCATAATCCAATAACACTAGGTCAAAATTTGTAAGACAATAGTTGTAAACATAGACACAAAACAGCACAGAACAGACAGTAAATAGACGGTACACAAACAAAGTCAAATTCATGAAAGAAAGATATATGGACCTCTGGCCAAAAGACCAAGAAGTGATGTCAGGTGTTTCGAAAATAGTAAGCGCATCCTGCCCCACATGTGGCACCCGCCATATATCAATCTGTAAGTCAGATAGGTAGTGGTCACTAACTAAGGCCCCATGTCACCGATGCCATCAGTGATCATTTGTCGAGAGAGATATTGTATTTATCTACCAGCTTGCGATACCTGCCAAAAAAGCGTGTGTAATAAAAGCGGTAGCTATAAAGGAAGGCACATCTTTTACCACTGATTTACACACACGTGGTGTGTATAAAGGTGTACCGACCAATTTCAGTCTTGCAGCGCCAAAGCCGCACTGAGAGAAGCCAACCAGCTGATATTGAGAAACTAAAACCAGAAGAGTTTTATGTATATTAATATTTTATCTCCTCATATTTGAACTTACTAAAATGTGAAGGGGAAAGTCAAAGATATGTCGCGGCTGCCCTCCCCTTCGACTTGAACAAAATCTCCTCCTGCCAAATACTCCCCCTCTCCTCGCCCGAAAACCTCCGAACTTTCAACTTTCCCCGAATAAAAGCCTCATTCTCAGTGACCTCTCTTTGCCGCATGCTTTCGCCCAACAATCACCAAGCGCCGAGAAAAAAGTAACTCACGCACCTTGTCTACACTTGAGACTTTGTCCGAGTTGTCCCTTGAGCAGAAGGATAAAGTTTCCTTGCCCGCAAAAATGAGGAAAATTGACCGTTCACCTTCCGCTCTAACGACAAAATAAAAGTTGCCTGAACGCCAAGCAATCGCTTGCGAACACCTTTTATCGAAGAACAGGTTTATTGGATGCATCCGGTTGATAAATATGATTTACAATCACACGGGATAAAAATGACTATGTCGAAGAATTATCACCACTATGATTTATGGTATGGTTCTATGAGGTAGAATATAATGCGCTGGGTACAGTTTTTCCGACACTCAAATTTTTACAATACCTTTCTGGTTTGCTACTTCTGTACTCACATCATCAATTTGAAGCCTGTGAAGTGTATCAAGTTTTCAGTGTCTCTGTTTTGTGAAAATCGACGTTTGCTCCGCAGAGATGGCACAGGGTACCACCGCCATTTTGGTTTTCAAATATCGGTTAATCTTAGAGAAATTCTTTCTTCAATCCCAATAATTTGCCCAAGAGACTATTATTGTGCAACTCAAATTATTCGGTGCGTTTGCTTTCGGCATGATTGTAATAATTAACTTGATCTTACGCCCGAATGTGGTGCATTAAGTAACCCCGAAATCCTGTACTGGGGTTGGATTGCTTCCCATACGAGACAAGTTAGCATGATGAAGTTAAAAAAATATGCAGATACTGCATCACAGAGACAATCCGACTGTGTGACGCAAACTTCTTCACGTGGTTGTAGGAGAGAAAAAACAGCTGTGTCGTTGAACTTGCGACCTCTGTCATCGAAATTAATTTTGATTTTATTACTTTTTTCTGTTGAAACTTCTTCTTCCAATCATATCGGAACATCTTGTGTTCAACTTCGTATGTAAATGTCTAGTCTTCTTCAGTGTTGACAACTTAGTACATGTAAATGAATATAAGTCCGGAACAGAATATCTTTATAATTGATATTAAAGTTCCATTAGCTGTATCTTCTGGCGATTTTTTCCGTTAGTTTTGATTGAAATGATCACTGGCTCATGTTGAATAGCCTGTCAAATAACAGAGAATCGCATATTATTCGGAAACATTACGTGCCCTACAAGTAAATAACATGTGATTTTACAACGAAAATTTCAATTTCTGTCCGGACAGAAATACAAACTCTGTTGACACGCGGATTGCAACGTAGGCATTCTCTGCACCTGCGCGAGCCATTTACAGCAATTTCAAAATAAATATTCATACTTATGCCCGGCACTTACGTCGTAATCCATTGTCCGAGCACGTTGCGTAGCCAGATGTCATGAGTGTCTGGCAATCCACGACACAATGTTGTTTTGATCCCGCAATAAACATGAACTTGTACATCTCGCGTGATCGCGGCGTCACCATATCTGCATTCACCCCAGCACGCTGAGCATGCCAGACGTCAACAAACGAGCTCGGAAGGGCAACATGTTTGAAAATAGCGCCAATGGCACTTGATCACAACTGGCACATTGTGAAACTACTCATAATTAATGAGGTACAATATGTGGCGTCATGCGGTGTCCCATCATACCATATATGAAGGGTGTAGCACTTGTGGTTACTGAGTTATGGACAAATATGTATATTTCAGGTCAAATGTCACTGAGGTCATGTGACATTTTGTCAAAAAAATTGAATTGCTAAGTCATCCCTATATACCAAAAATCAGACCTAGCTCTATTGGCTCGCTCAAAATTAGATATGCACATAATTAATGAGGTACAATATGTGGCGTCATAAGGTGTCCCATCATACCATATATGAAGGGTGTAGCACTTGTGGTTACTGAGTTATGGACAAATATGTATATTTGAGGTCAAAGGTCACTGAGGTCACGGGAGATTTTGTCAATATATTGATATATCTGTGTGAACGGAGGGACATGACCCAATCTATAAGGCCCTGGACTTCATCCATGGGGACTAAAAACTGTGTCACTGAATCCTTTTTGCAATATGAATATGATGAGAAACTAAATTTTATTTTACTTGGCCTTATACATGGGATTCTATAGACAGCTGACTTATACATTGTAGTCTATGGTGTGTAAACTAAAAAGTCCTCTAACATGCATGGCCAAATTGATCGCATTGTGAAACAAATCGACGTGCATCTGTATGGGGTAGGGTACTATCCTTGTGCAAAGTTTGAAAGAAATTGACCTGGGCATGTCTGAGATATCTGCGTGAACAGACGGACGGATGCACACACGGACGCAGGCACGCACACACGGACATGACCAAACCTGTAAGTCCCCCCGAACGGTGTCCGTGGGGACTAATTAGACAGACCACGAAGTCAATGAGCAACATACAGCTGAAAGACTATTTTTCACATTGCGATTTTAAGCCCATTTTTATGAGAAAAGGGACATGTATATGTATATGGAGAAAAAAGCAGAAGACATATTTGTAAATTGTTTGTTAAGTGACAATCATATATGCATCTCTTGAAATTTTGTGGTTATAAGGTATAACAGTAGTGTAAGAATAATGAGGTTAGAATAAGTTAGTAAAGCTAAGTTGACAGTAATTAAGATTACAAAATTATACACTAAGCTGAGGAAATCTGAATGAAATAAATGTTGAAAAGTAGCAAAGTCATGGTCATCTTTTGTCTAATACCTTGTGTAAGTTCATGAACTTACATAAATCTTGCTATAGATTTGTTGCTAATGGGCAATAACTGTGTTTCAGATCATTTGAGAGCAATCCATCCATGACAGGTTTAAATTGTAATATACTTCTATTTAAAGGAGAGAAACTTCTCAAATAATTTTTTCCCTGTAATTTCCTGTGAGAACACATGGACATGCTTAGGACTCTATGCTGGTGCTACTTTGATAACTAACCTACAACTTGTAACGGCATTGTCTAACCTGTTCACCCCAATTTCCTGTAGACAGGTCCACACTCACCATTGATAACAATGGGTTTGGGCCATACCATGGTAGTGAAAGACTGTAACATGTGAGGTCGTGGATACTTAATCTCAGGAATGTCAAAGTCTGTATATTGACTCAAGGATGTTTACATAACAAATGCTTAGGGTCATCTCAAAAGTGAGAATCTAAACTATGAAATATGTTTTTTTTTATTGCTTTGATACCCAAAAGAGCATAGAAATCTCTTATACTTTGAATCAGCCATCCTGCATATTTCTAACATTCATCAAAACCTCATTTCTGTTCCACAACTCATAAAACAGTCCACAATGCAGGATTGGTGTACATTCCAAAAACTACATATATGAAAGACCCCTAAAATCAATTAGTTAAAAAGGGGGGTTAGAAATTTCCCAAAACTTTATAACCTCAGCTCCGTTTGGCTCCATTTTTCGGAATTGGAACCTTGGAACCAGTCTATGTATCGGTATCAAATATCAACGCAGTCTGTTCAGCAGTTTTGACTTTTTGTCGTTTACGGAAATGGACGACATCAAACACGGTTGAAACCACCTCTATATCACAACTTCCAGTTGTGATAACAAAAATTAGCAGTTTGATGTGGCTATAACATCACTAATCATGTTGTTTCTTCGTAAAACAACATTTTGCAACAATATGAGCCTCCAACATGGAATTTTCTCGCGGTAAAAACTGGTCAAAAGTTACAAATAATGGCCCTTTAATTAACATTGCATATCGTACATTAATGCGTTTTTTCGGCAAAGATAATGCTTTGTATTCCAGGAAGGTGCGTCTGTTTCGCACAGCAAAAATAATGAACTTGTTATGGCAAGCTAAGGCGCAGCTGTAACCCTTGTAAATGCCTGGTAACTAAAATCGATCTGGAGCCATGGTACCGTACAATAGAAACAATATTTATTGTTTCTGAAAGACAATGCAAGCTGTAGATGAAACAATACGATATCGGATTGAGCAGAAAGAGAATATCGCAAATATTTTCGACTCATTTTGCGACATTTTCATGAAAAAATCTCTGGTAGGACCTGCGCAAGGGGCGATTCAGTTTAAATTATATTTTGATTGAGTGATCTTACAAACATACGCTACACAACTAGGAATACAAGGGAAAATGTTATCTGAAAAATATGAGCATCGCATATATATTGTACGACTGTACGACGCTGAAAAACGTTTACAGTGTATAGAGTGACAAGGGAACTGGTGAATGTACTTTGCATGTAACTTTTTCACAAGCTATATTTGTCCACGGTCCGGTGATAGAGAGACCGTGATTTGTCACAAAATGATGCACCGTTTAACATTTGAGAAAGAGAGGAATTCAATCCATCTTTTTAGGTAGAATACTCCATTTCTACCTAAAAATGGACCTAAAAATCGCTGCTTCTTTTCTTGCCAGGAGGTTAAGATAATTGAGCTTTAATCAACAACAAGCAATTTTGTTGAAACTCCAATATTTAGATTATGCGATATCTCGACTGATTTACCATGGAAACAGAACTAGGAAAACAAACTTTTGCTCCGTGACTTTGATATGTACAAATATATTTTGATATATTTTGAACATTTCAAAATGCAGCAAAACTACGACAAAAAACTATTTATTATCATTTTCCTGCAAGCATTTAATACTTGCAGGAAAATGATAATAAACAGTTTTTTTTGTAGTTTTACGAGAGAAAATGAATCACCTGTATAGGTGCAAATAGTCGATAGGATTTTCGAAAACCGATTATTGACTGCACTGTTCAGCCTAAGGACCGACCTGACATAGATGAAGTTCCTCTGTTTAGTATAGGGACTTGGCAATTCAGAAACAAAACATCATTCTTTGTTGATCTGACAGAGAAGTGACCATGACTTGGCCTAAACTTGTCTTACCATGACTGGCAGCCGTGACGAGGGGATTTGAAGCCTGTGGCAGAGAGAAAATTTCGAACCAATCATTGCCCAATGCACAGATGTGCTGGGGAAATGGCATGGCCAGCAACTCTATTTTTCATTATCATGGTATTACTAGTAACCATCAACTTCGAAATCTCGTACAGCTTGTCAGATAATAGACATACAAAACACTGCCTTGAAGATTTCTGCAAATACGGATAATGAGAACGAAATTAATATTTTAAGCTTGTGTAAGTTAGTGCTAGCCTCAATTGCTCACAAGGTATTGTCAAGTATACAATGTACATCGACTGTTCCCTTCTTTTCATACGCGCATGCGTAATGTTATCGATCCGGTGACGTTTCGCGCTCTCGTATTCCCATTGGACGAAAGTTCTGCTGTCGAATGTCTGTTTATTTGATAGTAGAATTAGTGCAGGTTTTTGAATGCCAGTTCGTGAGAATTGTTTGATTGACTATTGTCAAAAGTGTCTTGTCGCTACACAATCAGAAGAGTTTCTACGCAGTGACGAAAAACGGAAGGTCTACATAACTGAATGTTGAATGGGAATTCTCATTTATTTACCTATTAAAATTCATAGGTCAAGTTGACAAAAAGCGACGGCAAATCAGTGACACGAACTTACAGGCTCAGAGACTCGAGAAGTATAACTTTCTCTTGAATGTAAGCTTTTGTCTGGCAGAGTGATAGTTCGGGTAGAGTATGCGTGCTGTTATGGCTGTGGCTTTACATTTCATTTCTTCAAGCAAACAAGCAAGCAAACAAAGAAACAAACAAACAAACAAACTAACTAACAAACAAACACAGAAACAAACATTCCATTGTTTCAGCGATATTGTCATTTACTCTATGTTTTAGTAAACAAACGAACAAACACAGCAAACAACAAACGACGAGAAAATACAATCATTGGGTATGGGAAAGACAGATATTCTCAAGGAGATTTACTGATACATTTTTTTATTCAAGGGAAAAATTTCGCACAAGACTCTTTTCTATTCTACGGCGGAATTTGTATGTCCTATTTACAGAGTCTATGTGTAATTACGCATCTTTGCAAACATGCACGGTGTAATGGGTTAACTGGAAGGAATATACTTGATATTAATAGAGGTACTAGCAAACAAGGGTATTTAGTGTTAGATAACCATAATCAGGGTTCCCAACCAAGCTTTATTTACTGTACAATAACGAGAGGAGCGTATTTTGGCTGCTCGGTCGATTTTGGAAGAGTATTAGAGAGCGCCCTCTATCAGCTACAACATGAAAATAGCCGGACTTTCTGAAGCACTGGAAGGGGATGTGGAGTTAGAAACATTTTGTGAAGGTTTCCGTGTGTTTTTGTGAACCGGCATGATAAGGAGATGTTGCTATTATTGATGTAATACATATTGATTTCAAGAACTACACGACTGATCGTGAGTCGCTGTGATCACAGGTTGTATCTATAGAAACCTTATACGAAGGGCATAACAAATTTAAAATATTAACAGAAGGGGCACACTACTGAACAGTATATGAAATAGAAAGTAATTAGTTAATAGTTGTCAAAAAGAATGGCACATACAGTGGTTACATATAAATTTCAAGGGAAAACCAGTCATATTCTTGTAGATTGTTGACATTCCTCGTTGCCTTCTATTTGTGGTCTCGACTGCCGAACCGAAGCAGTATGCGTGGAGTAGGGCTGCGTCCACAAATAACAGTTTGGTGGGGGGGGGGGGGGGGGCTGGAGGATTCCCAATTGAAATCTAACTTTTTCAGATCCCTTTCAGTACCCTTATGAATTTTCAAGTCTCCCCTGTCTATATGATCATAATTTGTCAAGTCCCCCCAATTATCATGTAGCCGCACGTAAAGAAAAAACAAACATTGATTGCGTGGTTCTGCTTGCAGATGTTCAACACTTAGGCTACTGTTATTAGCAGTTTGTAGAGCCGTATTCCTATAAGGCTAGTTCTTAAATTGCTCATTTTTAGGCGCATCAGTGGATATTTTGGATTTATCAGTCTAGGCCGACTTGAATCAATCCAACTCTGGCCAGGTCAGTGGCACACGCTGAAAAGCACACAAAATGACGATCATACGAGAGTATGCAAATTGTGAATTCCTGGCTACATTTTGCCAAATTGTGAAAAACATAGCACGGTGGCCTAACAAAAATATTTTTTCAAGATTACGAGACATATATGACTTAGATACTGCTCAAAATTGACAATATTGGATGGTTAAAATATTCTATTAAATAAACGTTTTAATCTCTAAAATGTTTGGTGTAATAATGCTAAATTTGGTAAGAAAATAAATAATCCTATTCATTCACACATTTTTTCGTTTAAATTAGAGTCTTTAATGTTCAAAATTTTACTTTTGTGTCATTTTGTGGTTAGAATGTGAAAATTTAGAAAATCAAGCATGGTGACCCGATCTTTTTTTCTTTAATGCTTGATTATTCCCATATGCCAGAATTCAAATATCCCTGATAACTTTCAAGCTTCCTGGTCTTCCATATCATGTGTTGCTCTCTGGTCTGATCTTATGTACAGGTATGTTTTACGGTCATGATCATCATTTGACCAAAACTCTTCTTCATCACATCAGAGTCAGAGCCATCACTGTCACTTCCGATATGCAGTGACAGTGGCACTGCAGTAGCAAGGCAGAGGCTGTATTAGCTTATGATTATTTTGACAATATTTTTGTTCAGTTTATACAACCGAGTTCTTGCTCTACTCTCTACAGCATGTTGAACTGTCTAGTATATCAGCTTGAAGAGACAGCCTGTGTATGTGTGCTGTGCATTTGTATCATTGAAAAATGATTGTCAGTCTCCATGGACTTTTATTCAATTATCACCTAATACGTATTTATATATACAGGCTTTGTCGACAAACTTAATATTGTGCGTTTGAGAATACTGTAGGGAGACAGCAAGAAATTGTATTTGACATATTGCATAGAAATATTGAAAAAATTATTCACAGTTGCAGCTTCCGCCCCATTACTAGGCCCACTTGTTTCGGGTTTTTTACAAAAAATCATACATGTTTAGATTTTTTCGAGGTAAAGTCATGAAATGTGAAAAACTGGTTGTAGATTTTGTTTAATTGTTACTATGATAAAACATTAGACCAACTGGATGACATTAAAATGTTATTCATTGTTCATTGAATTACCTGACAAACCATGGAATTGGAAAATGTAAAAATAAAAGGGAATAAAAAAATGTTCAGATCCCCCTATAGCCAGTGCAAAACTTTTAAGTCCCCCTCCACTACCTCAGAAATTTTCGAATCCCCCTGAATTCCTCCAGCCCCCTTACCGCTTTTGTGAATGCAGCCTTGGTATGAATCGCGCTTCCCCTCGCAACCAAGATGTAAGTTGGGTTTCGACCCAGAAGTTTGTCTCGTGCAGGGTGTTTTCATTGGCTCATCTTGATTAATGGTTTGATGATAAATTGACATAGCAAAAAGTAACAGGACGATGAGTGGACACGTGATAGAGGGACCTTGCATGAGCATATATAGAATCATTGAAATAGGTGACAGGAAATCACCTGACAGCTCTTGTTTGATACCATCAAACATACAAACTGACTCCCTGCGTTTGATGTGTCGTTTTTGTATTATGAGTTCATTCATCCTGTAAGATCTTAACAAATTCAATCATTTCTCTGCGTCATTAGACATTATATCCTGTCATGTTTGATTCAGTCGCTAACCAAACTTTTTCATTAAGTTCTCAAAATGTGTGCCATGAGCCACATTGGTGCAGTAGCCCACTTTCCGAAGTCTTACTTTATCATCCCATATTCAGTTGAAATGACATGCTTGTTCTCATTTCAATTTCCACAAAAAGTAATTTTTTGATTAGTTAACATTCATTTTTTCTTTTTTTGTTTTTGGAAAGAAATCATTTCTGGCTTGCCAATACGCCACAATATGAATAAACAACCAATATCGTTGGTCTAATGTGCAGCATCTCGGAAGCTGTTATCCAATTGGTTGGCTGAATCTTACCGTTATCACTGAATATACACAAAAGACTCCTTAAATTGCAGTGAATAGTCAAAATCGACCAATCAGACATGTACTTCCGAGCCAGCTGCACATCAGCAGATATCGTTGTCAAATAAATTTAACGTCCAGGCTATAGAAATCATTTGCCAGCAGTGACATTAAATTTAAACAGTTGGGAAGAGAATGAAGAAAATGAGAATTTGTTTTACAGGGGAAAATTCTTACTTGTTGATGAATGAATTAAAGAAATCATATGAATTTGAGTTCGATTTTCACTAAAAATAATGTCCTTGGTATATAATGGGATGCACTGATGTACATAAGCTGCTCTCATATTATACTGATTGTATTGTACAGTTTATGTTCTGGCCTGAAGTCAAAACTCTAATTTTCATTAACGGCATAAAAGAAAATGAGAATCAAGACAAATCACATAGAGGACATGTCAGTTTGCGGCAAGGAACATCTTTTTCTGAGGTGCAAGCTTCTGTTTTGAAACGGCTAGGCAAGTTGGTCGGGGAACCAGAACATTTAACTTTTCAAAAAACAGAATTCGATGAAATGACATTAAATACAGCTGAGGAAAGGAAAGATGGCCCAAGATTATTGGTATTCGGTCACCTTTTTAACAGTCAATCACAGATTTTAAGCGGTGGCCACTTTTTAAAAAGAGCGCCCCACACGACAAGCCATGGCATATTTAGCAGCATCATCTTCATGAGCTTTCATATATTGAATATGGAATATGCAAATTTATGGTGACCGTGTACCTTTAAAGGAAAATAAATATAATACAAACCATTCACACGACACTCTACAATGGAAAAATAAAGAGGCAGTACTTTATGTACAAGTGATCTTACAGTCCATGACTGAAATTTATTTGCATCATTATTTATGTCATGTTCTTTACATAATTACCCATTAAAAGTTAATTTTTTACATCTTATTGTGCTCCCAAAGAAGTATACTACTAAACTTTGAAGTTTATCAATATATTAGTGAAATATTGCCTATGAACAATTTTATTGCAACTGGGGATTTGCTCCATGTCATGATTTAAAACAAAGCTTAAAAGTTGACTTATACTGTCCTTGCATATCAAAAATTGGAAGAAAGTTTATGAGAAAGTGGTGTTATACCACAAAGGAATGGCAGTGTGAAAATAATTCTTGTAGCAATGAAAACAGAAGATTTGTGTATTTATCATATCAAGATGTAAACAGCTTCAGTGGCTATAATACAAAGGCATGTAAAAATCATTCAGACTTGTTCTTGGGCAGTGGTTTTTTGTTAAATAGATAAAATTTAAAATGTATCTTTCTCAAACTCTATATAAGTAATTGATCAAGGAACAAGTGAGTCAACAAGCTGTGACTTGTCCAGGTTACTGTTTATCACTCCTGTCAGTGATTCTGTAATTCTATTGGCTGACTGGAGATTTGATCGATAGGTTAATGGCAATACACGTGAATGATACAAAAGTGTGTGTACCCTTGGCTGATTTACATTAATACCAGTAAGTTATGGACCAATGAAACACTGAAAAGATTTCCCAGTCACTGGGGAATGTATCTATAATCATCATCATCATCATCATCATCATCATCATCATCATCATTTTAACTCCATAGCTGATAGGTACACACCTCTTTTCACAAAGGTTTGGTCAGTATTTGTACGGTAACTAAAGAAGGAGAAAAGCACCAAATAGTATGGATCCATTTACAAGAACATGCAACTAGTATCTTGTCTATAGTTTGCAAGATATATTTTTATTCATGTTTGAGTTGCATCGATGGACAAGAATAGAACGTGAAGTGGCCATCTGTCAGCCTTCGTTATTAGCATATTGAGACAAAATGAGAATGTGCAGAAAGTTGTTTTGAGGTGTTCATGAGTAGAGTTACAGGGTAACCGTAGAGTTACAATATGTATAAATATATACATTGTACGATTTGATAGGAATGGCCAATTGTGATTGGTACCTAGGTTACAAGAAGGTTTACCAACTTGAGACTTAGAATGCGGGATAAAGTTACTATCTGTCAAAATTGGTTTGGTTATGTTTATTTTATGCTGTTCTGCTCGATGAAACATAATTAACAAGTCATCGTTGATGACACAGTCCCCACTTGTTAATGGGTACTTTGATTACAGGTCCTCAGAGAGGATAGAGGCCTCTTCATTAGGTCTGTGATAAAAATACTTTTAAATTAATTCGCTTGATACATGTCTGAGCTGTAATTCAGGACATGAAAGAATCGTAATAACATGGCCACATGGCGGCCTTATTGGATCCTATCACAGAACAAATCTATGTGCACATGTATGACAGACATCCAGCTCTAATGGTTTGCTCAGAATTAGATATATGCATAATTAATTAGGTACAGTATGAAGCATCATAAGGTCTCCCATCATACCATATATGAAGGGTGTACCACTTGTGGTTACTGAGTTATGGACAAATATGTATATTTGAGGTCAAAGGTCACCGAGGTCACGTGACATTTTGTCAAAAAAATTGTTTTGCTAAGTTATCCCTATATACAACAAGTCATTGTCAATGACATAGTCCCCACTTGTAATAGGAGTATTAGTCTTGATGGGGCAGGGAAATGTGGTCATTAAGAAGTATCACTGGAGTGTGGCGTTCAGATCTATGGACACATAGGTCTATATCATTGTTCCCAATTTGAAACAAGAGGCATGTCTAAGTTATGGTTCTAAATCAGGAAAAAAGATCAGACCTCTAGCTGTATTGGCAAGCCAAGAAATACATATGCGCATAATAAATGAGGTACAAGATGTGACATCTTAAGGTCTATTATCCTATCAAAATTGAAGCATAAAGAACTTGTGGTTACTGAGTTATGCATATATAAGTATAATCAAGGTCAAAGGTCATCAAGGTCATGTGACATTTCGAAAAAAAAATTGTATTGCTATTTAATCCCTATATGCAAAAATCCAGACCTCTAGCTCTATTGGCTTGCCCAGAATTATATATGCGCATAATTAATGAGGTAAACCATGTGTTGTCATAAGGTCTCCCATCCTACTAAATATAAAGGACATAGCACTTGTGGTTACTTATTTATTGACATAAACATGTATTTTAGGTAAAAGGTTATCGAGGTCACATTAAATTTTGTCAAAACAATTTCTATCCTATAGTTATCCCTATATACCAAAAATCAGACATCTAGCTCTATTGGCTCGCTCAAAGTTAGATATGTGCATAATTAATGAGGTACAATATGTGGCGTCATAAGGTGTCCCATCATACCAAATATGAAGGGTGTAGCACTTGTGGTTACTGAGTTATGGACAAATATGTATATTTGAGGTCAAAGGTCATTGAGGTCACGTGACATTTTCTCAAAAAAATTGTATCGCTAAGTTATCCCTATATACCAAAAATCAGACCTCTAGCTCTATTGGCTCGCTCAAAATTAGATATGCACATAATTAATGAGGTACAATATGTGGCATCATAAGGTGTCCCATCATACCAAATATGAAGAGTGTAGCACTTGTGGTTACTGAGTTATGGACAAATATGTATATTTGAGGTCAAAGGTCATTGAGGTCATGTGACATTTTGTCAAAAAAATTGTATTGCACAGTTATCCCTATATACCAAAAATCAGACCTCTAGCTCTATTGGCTCGCTCAAAATTAGATATGCACATAATTAATGAGGTACAATATGTGGCGTCATAAGGTGTCCCATCATACTATATATGAAAGGTTTAGCACTTGTGGTTACTGAGTTATGGACAAATATATATATTTGAGGTCAAAGGTCACCAAGGTCACGTGACATTTTGTCAAAGTGTCTGAGATATCTGCGTGAACGGATGGACTCACGGACAGACATGACCCAATCTATAAGCCCCCTGAACTTTATCTGTGGGGACTAAAAACTGTGTCACTGCATCCTTTTTGCAATATGAATACGATGAGAAACTAAATTTTATTTTTCTCGGCCTTATCGTATACCGGTACATGGGAGTCTATGGAGAACAGCCTTATACATGGGAGTCTATGGAGGCATAAACTAAAAAGTCCTCTAACGCGGCCAAATTTGATCGCATCGTGAAACAAATCGAAGTGCATCTGTATGAGGTAGGGTACTATCCTTGTACCAAGTTTGAACGAAATCGCTCCAGGCGTCTCTGAGATATCTGCGTGAACGGACGGACGGACGGACGGACACACGCACGGACATGACCAAACCTGTAAGTTCCCCCCGGACGGTGTCAGTGGGGACTAAAAAGAATTGGCACAGGAATATCTCAGATATCTGCATTCATCAGCCCTGTGCATGGACACAGCATTAATATTAATTTCATCCTGGGACCCTGTGGATCATACCTGGGGAGCCTGTGGATGGATATCAAAGACAGGAAAGAAAATGGCCGTCACACAGCCATTTACAATCGAATCATTACAAAAATCTGCGTGCATATATATGTGATAGAGATTAATATAGGTATCAACTTTCAATGCAATCCCACCCGGCATCGCTGAGAAATTTACGTGAACGCCCGCACAGTCGTAAAATATAGGAAACAAAATGGCCGCCACGTAGCCATTTTAGACTAGATCAAAACAAAAATCAATGTGCATATGTGTAACATATAGAGTAATCTATGTACAAAGTTTGAATGGAATCGCTCCTAACATCACTTAGAAATTTGCGTGAACATACGCACTGACATCAAATACAGGAAACAAAATGGCTGCCAGATGGCCATATTGAATCAGATCGTAGAATAAATCGATGTGCATATGTATGGCATGGGTGATAATCCTCGTACTAAGTTTGAATGAAATCGCTCCAGGCGTCTCTGAGATATCTGCGTGAACGGACGGACGGACGGACGCACGCACGCACGGACATGACCAAACCTATAAGTCCCCCCGGACGGTGTCCGTGGGGACTAAAAAATCAGACCTCTAGCTCTATTGGATCGCTCAAAATTAGATATGCACTAACTAATGAGGTACAATATGTGGCGTCATAAGGTGTCCCATCATACCATACATGAAGGGTGTAGCACTTGTGGTTACTGAGTTATGGACAAATATGTATATTTGAGGTCAAAGGTCACCGAGGTCACGTGACATTTTGTCAAAAAAATTGTATTGCTAAGTTATCCCTATATACCAAAAATCAGACCTCTAGCTCTATTGGCTCGCTCAAAATTAGATATGCGCATAATTGATGAGGTACAATATGTGGCGTCATAAGCTGTCCCATCATACCATATATGAAGGGTGTAGCACTTGTGGTTACTGAGTTATGGACAAATATGTATATTTGAGGTCAAAGGTCACCAAGGTCACATGACATTTTGTCAAAAAAATTGTAGTGCTAAGTTATCCCTATATACCAAAAATCAGACCTCTAGCTCTATTGGCTCGCTCAAAATTAGATATGCACATAATTAATGATGTACAATATGTGGCATCATAAAGTGTCCCCATCATACCAATACATGAAGGGTGTAGCACTTGTGGTTACTGAGTTATGGACAAATATGTATATTTGAGGTCAAAGGTCATTGAGGTCACGTGACATTTTGTCAAAAAAATTTTATTGCTAAGTTATCCCTACATACCAAAAATCAGACCTCTAGCTCTATTGGCTTGCTCAAAATTAGATATGCGCATAATTAATGAGGTACAATATGTGGCGTCATAAGCTGTGCCATCATACCATATATGAAGGGTGTACCACTTGTGGTTCCTGAGTTATGGACAAATATGTAATATTTGAGGTCAAAGGTCACCGAGGTCACGTGACATTTTGTCAAAATATCTGAGATATCTGCGTGAAAGGATGGACTCACGGATGGACTCATGGACGGACATGACCCAATCTATTAGCAATATGAATACGATGAGAAACTAAATTTTTATTTTTCTCGGCCTTATACATGGGAGTCTATGAACTGCCTTATACATGGGAGTCTAAGGACTGCCTTATACATGGGAGTCTATGGACTGCCTTATACATGGGAGTCTATGGACTGCCTTATACATGGGAGTCTATGGACTGCCTTATACATGGGAGTCTATGGACACTGCCTTATACATGGGAGTCTATGGAGGTGAAAACTAAAAAGTCCTCTAACACGGCCAAATTTGATCGCATTGTGAAACAAATCGACGTGCATCTGTATGGGGGTAGGGTACTATCCTTGTGCAAAGTTTGAAAGAAATTGACCTGGGCATCTCTGAGATATCTGCGTGAACGAACGGACGCACGGACGGACGCACACACGCACGCACGGACGCACGCACGGACATGACCAAACCTATAAGTCCCCCCGGACGGTGTCCGTGGGGACTAATAACTTTTTGCAGAGACCAAACTTACTGAAATAATTTGGAAGGTGTAGGGACTGTGCTCCCATTAGTTGCGCCTTAACACTGAAAGTTAGTTGGAAGTTTTGATTCAATACAAACAGTATCAAGGGATATAGAATTCTACAAAACTAAGTGTTTTAGTATGCAGGGAAGAAAACATTCCGATATGTGTGAATAAGTTAGGTACTAGCAAGTACTGTTTGGATTGTGCAGCTGTCACATAGTCTGCCAGTGCAAAATCCACTGCGTATCCATCCTCGACATCATTTAAGTAATTTACGATGTCAGGAATTTCTGAACTTGGATACAAAACAGCTGTAATGCAACAAGACGTTGCAGGGCGTATTGAGTACATATAGGAAATCAACCCGCGATATTGGAGAAACATTTGCCGGCCAATGACGTGACATAAAATAGCAATATAGACAAAACTTGCTAAAAACACATAATAGGTCCATTGCAGGCGGGCCTTAGACCTCTGTCTCCACATTACATCATAGGCTAAAGCCACAATACTGGCTGCTGTTGATGTTATGGCAATGCCTTCCATTGCAAACCAAAAGTTGCGTGTAAAACCAGCATGTGGTGTTGGAAAGTTCAGCTTCAAGAAAGCCCATTTTTCATCCCTTGAAACATACTCTCCTTTGTACATATAACTTTCAACTTGATGTTCTAACACGTCATTGAGAATTTCATAAAAGTTTTCATGGGGTAGAGCATCGTCTTGCAGCAACAGAACATACTTTGACTTGTAGGTGGATGCGACGTTCAAACAAAATGCGTAATCATCATTTTCTTTTGTGAGGATGTTGTGCAAGCTATCTGGTTTTTGCTTGAAATCAGTTTTGCTATTGTTCACCATTGGAAAATACTTAGATAACTCTATAGCTTCAGTGTTATCAGCAGGGTCTACATCAACGTTGCAAATAAAAATTTTGTTGTTATGACCAAAGTTTTGTCTTCTTAGTCCTTGTTCAACTCTGGAGAGTGTCTGTGTCAAGTATTTGGGGCTAATATCCTTGTGTCTATTTTTGGTACGGGCCACTGTGACAACACCTACAACAATGTGAACGGCTTCACTTCCGAGGCTGTACTTCCCAAGTGTTGAGGCAGGGTCCAAGGTTTTCAGGTAGCTTTCGGAGGCTTTGATTCTGTTGTCATTAGCCTCCAAGACAAGTTGAAAATCCTGGTCTTTATTGGGCATGA
Source organism: Ptychodera flava (assembly GCF_041260155.1). NCBI lineage: Eukaryota > Metazoa > Hemichordata > Enteropneusta > Ptychoderidae > Ptychodera > Ptychodera flava. The sequence goes on along the minus strand of NC_091943.1, from coordinate 35,639,366 downwards.
AGTAACGTGAGTACGGAAGCCGCTGACAAAGTATTGGTAAAACAATTGAAAAAGTGACACTGTACACAATGACTGTACACATCAGGTATTTGAAAGTACGCTTACACTTCATGAAATGAGGACAGACACAGCTTGAGAAAGACATGATGATGCAGCCAATTCCTGTGTTTGGTACTCAGAGTTGTAGGGTCTCTGTATGTAGAAAATCACACCTAAGGCTCTATTTCCTCTGCGGTCCAATCACTTTATTTTGAAAGCATTTTTCAGTCACCGAATCTACCTCGTTCCTGAAAAATGGATGGAAATTTGCTTTTGAAATATAACTTATATGGCTTTGTACTGTGGACACTCTGTGGATATCATATACTAAAGTAATAAAGCACACCCAGCGATGGTATACCATGAGTGATAGCAAGTGCATATATGAAGTGAACTGGTCAAAATCGAGTGGTATACTGTCACTGGGTGTGATTTATTGCTATTATATCATAACAGTATACTGAAATTCTGGTGTGGAACGTCAAAAACAGATTTTTGCTGAAGCTGAGGGCTCACGGCTATGCCAGCTGTGGTATATTGCCAATATACCATGGTTCTTTTCGCGTCTTGACAATCAGATCACTGTATTTGTGCCATCAATATACTGGTATGATATAATTACCGATAACTAATGATACACTTTTGAGGGAAAGTCCACAAATATGGTATACATATGCAAATGCACCAAGAGATCGTATGGGAGCGACCATATGACCAGTGTAAACACTGTATCCAAGGTACGATGGTGATTGATGAAAATTAAAACATGTCTGTCATAATCTACATCATATAATTTAAATGTTGCAGCTGTGATGATAAGGTGCATCTAGAAATCGTGCACAAAATACATTGTTTGTATACAAGAAACTCGCACAGGTGCAGTTCTGAAGTGAAACCTGTTTCCCTTTAAAGGGCTTGTGGTGCAATCAATATGATGATAACCCGGGAAGATAAGGAGATTTTACAACATGAATATCAGTGTTAAGGCACAGTACTATCATGAACACGGATGCAGATACCCTACTCAGACCAACCCTACCTTCTTGGTACAATTATCGAGGTAGAGCAAATTTTACCTGTACGGTACAATTTCAGTTACCCAGACTGCTCTGCAGGGGTCAGTTCATACTTGTCTGTAAACTGATCCAAGACATACACACAGACACAGACATCGTATAATTTAAATGTTGCAGCTATGATGATGAGGTGCATCTAGATATCGTGCATGAAATACATTGTATGTAAACTTGTAAAACAAGAAACTCGCACAGGTGCAGTTATATATATATATATATATATATATATATATATATATTATATATATATATATATATATATATATATATATATATATATATATATACATACATACATACATACATACATACATACATACATATTATATATTATAGCCCAAACATGGGACTATGTGCCCGAGGGTAGGTGACCATTTGCCCGACGTAAGGAGGGCAAATGGTCTCCTGCCCGAGGGTACATAGTCCCTTGTTTGGGCTATAATATTTTTATTACATGCCTCTCTTACTCAGTTTGCACCAAAAATATTTACGTTTATTGGCAAATTATAGTCAAATGCTTTATTTTCATTTTAGACGAAAAACGGTTAAAAATAGAACAATTTTCATCATCGAATGGCGCATTGATATATTTAAACTACTGTTATGCGGTTTATCAATATTTTTATGCGAAATTTTCCAAAAACCGGATTTTCTGTGCAAAACATGCAATTTCAAGACTTTTACGTCGAAAAGTTTTCAAGTTGAAAATAGTTCCGGTTCACTTTCAGTCCAGTGATGACTATGCGGCCCGCGACGTCATCGGCGAGTTACCATTGAATCCTATGGAGCGCGCGACGTTCGATATACGAGGCATGTAATAAATATATATATATATATATATATATATATATATATATATATATATATATATATATATATATATATATATATATATATATATATATATATATATATATATATATATCCTCCCGCAAACCCTTAAACCAGCTTGCAGCAAATTTGCGGTAAACGACCAAGCTGCTATATATATATATATATATATATATATATATATATATATATATATATATATATAATATATATATATATATATATATATATATATATATATATATATATATATATATATATATATATATATATATATATATATATTCCTCCCGCAAACCCTTGAACCAGCTTGCAGCAAATTTGCGGTAAACGACCAAGCTGCTGCAAATTGCGGCAAACAAGGTTATTGCTGCAAATATGCAACACATGATAGGACATATTACCAACTATTTCATTACCAGGGCGTACAGTTTACCATCGCAATTCATGACCGGTCATTATGTAAGCAACACAAAATTGATCTTTCATTTATATTTTATCTTCATCTATTTTTATAACAGACAATTCACTTTTTAAATTATACCTGGTAGATAATGGACAGTTTAGTTGGTGAGAGTGACATAACTCAGCAACATTGCTATTTTAGGATGGAGATAAGAATGCATCTATAGTATAAAAAGAATACCCTTCAAAGATCTGGTTGGGTAGATCATTGTTAGATCGACAACTGAAATTTAGGTAAACAAGACTACTTCTTTCATTTGACAATATTTTTGTTTAATTTATACAACTGTGTTCTTGTTCTACTCCCTACAGCATGTTGAACTGTCCAGTATTCGGCTTGCTATCACAGCCTGTGTATGTGTACCATGCATTTGTATCACTGACTGTCAATCTGGACTCTAATTAAATTATCACCTAATACATATTTATATTTACAGGCTTTGTGGACAAACTGAATATTGTGTGTTTGAGCATGCTGTGGGGAAGCAGCAAGAATCTGAGTTGATATATTGCACAGAAATATTGCAAAAATCATCAACAGTTGCAGCTTCTGCCCTGTTACTAGGCTCGTTTGGTTTTTTACTACAAAGCATATATGTGTAGCTTTTTTCAAGATAAAATCACGAAATGTGACAAATTGGTTCTAGACTTTGTTAAAGTATTACAAACTTTACAACAATTGGAAGACATAACAATAGCTTCTCTGTCTATAAATAGACAAGAAGCTAAAATGGTATTTATTTTTCACTTAATTACCTACAAAAACTTGAAATTGGAAAATAAAAAATATAAAGGGTGGCCAAAAAATTTTCAATCCCCCCACAGGCAGAGCAAAATTTTCGAATCCCCCTAACCGTTTTTTGTGAACGTCACTGTTCTCTCTCATTAATATGCATACGTAAACATTTCTCCGCATTTTCCGCATAAACGACGAAAATAAAACCTGCGAGTGTTAGAATGTCTATTTAGCGTCACACTTATTCGTAGGAATTGATGACTGAGTCTACAAGATGCAACAACAGCCGCGGATACAACGACAAAATTTGTCCGAATTTCAGCATGTTTGTCCGAAAGTCGCGCGCGTGCAGCTATATTTAGTAACAAATCCGAAATCGCGATCAACGCTATTTGCATCTGAAAAATGAACCACCCGCATATTTGCAACAAATAATTTGCTGCAAATTTACTGCACAGCTTGCAGCAAATTTGCAGTAACAGCTTGCAAGAGGCCTAAAATATCGGTAAGGGTATATACACATACATGTATACACACAGACACACACACAAACACACACACACAAACATACACACACAGACTCAGAGACTGCAGAGAGACAACTTGATGAATATTGGGCAGCTGCTAGATAATATTATGCATATATATCAATTATCCCCAATGCAAACCACAGGGTCTACGTTCTAACCATAGTCCTCTATGTTCTAACACACAGGGTAAACATCGAGGTAGCAGCGAGCAAAGGCACTAAACTCGTCTCGTCGCGATCGGTGCTGATTACAGACTACAGTAATATAGTGAATCGGTACCGATCGCGAAGCGACGTGTCCAGTTCTGTTGTTGTACTACTTGTAGCGAAGATCCCAAAACTACGCGTAAACCCAAATGATCTATATCATTTATTGGGCCAATGATGTTTTACTGGCAATACAGGGATGCTACACTTACTACAACAGCTCCAGGCTAGGCTGGTACCAAAATTATGTCCGATTTGCTGGAACACTGATCGACGACTGTCTTTCACCGTCCCACTCCATTGTCTGTGCGCTGACCCATGTGACCCAGAATATCATGTGACCTGCATTTGGTGTGACACCTTGCGCACGAAGAGCGCCATCAGCGGTGAAGGACTTTTCAGAGCACAAATCATGGGGAGGGGGGGGGTACTCGAGTACGCGGGTCAGAGAGTCATGCCGCCTGGATGTAAATGTTTCATGTGGTTGGTGGCAATATTTGATCATGTATAGGGATGTCAAAGGTCATAGTCCAAAGTTAGTGCACACTGTACATACTGTGTCACAATAATATTACAAACACTTTTTCAGTAAAAAGAAAATCTCTATCCAAGGGATTGGGACAGCTCATGAATCTACATGTCCCCATTTAACTACCACTGATAAAGTATGCTCAAATATAGCCACTTTGTTTTCATTTTGGTGCGCGCATGCGAGATGTTATCGCTCCATTGACGTTTCGCGTACTTGCATTCCCATTGGACGAAAGTTCTGCTGTCAAATGTCGTTCATTTGATGGTAGAATCAGTGCAGTTTTTTGAATGCCAATTCAAAAGGGTCTTGCCGCTACACAATCAGAAACTTTATCTACACAGTGACGAAAAACGGAAGGTCTACATAACTGAATGTTGAATGGGCCGGAATTCTCATTTATTTACCTATTAAAATTCATAGGTCAAGTTGACAAAAAGCGACAGCAAAACAGTGACACGAACTTAAAGTGGCACTCCCACTTGGTACCATTTTTAAAGCACATTTTTTTTTAATGCCAGCGGTCGATATTTGACGTGGCGACTGCGCGCGGATCGCGAGATATCGATAAAAACATGTCCTCAAAAAAGTGCAAGTTTGAATTCCGGTGGCCCACCTAAATTCAGCTTCCGAACATCGAACGTTCGGCACTGGGGCCATTGTCAACGAAGCTATGGAGTACGAGTCTACGCTTACGCTGCTGTATGCCACAGTACACTCAGTGTTACATTTTTCGGACAGGGTAGTACATTTCGCCCAAAGTCGTTTCGTAAATGACCAGCAATACGAAATCTTATTACCATACCTTTCGAAACTTTATTGTGGTTATCCTCAAAATCAGTTGACACGAAGGGAGTGGTATTTCGGGGTCAAAGTTGCCAAAGTTTTGACCCCATGTTGAAGGCGTAATAATCGGACTGCAATCCCAGAAATCGGACGTCGTGTTTGGAATGTGATTAGAAGCTAAGTATTGATAATTTGAAACTTGAAACCACCGATTTTTAATTTCGATGTGTTTAGAAAACTGTATATAAGAATATTTTATTATAATTAGTTATGTTTAATCCATGGACGACTCAACTATATTTCGACGTGATAGCTCTTCGATATCGGACACGGGCTGTCTCCGTGTGTGTTGCTTTCGGCACCTTGTATCGTACGGTGGCTAACTTCGCTAAGTTTGTTCAGTGAGTATTACTTATAATTGTTTCAATTGCATATTTTGTTTGTATTAAAATCGCACAGGCATTATTTAATAAAAATAGCGAGTATATTTCATCGTATGGAATTATTTACCTGTCAAGTTTTTACGCGGTAAGTCACTTACTACATTTACACATGCTAAATATTGTCTGTCCGAAAACTTGTACACTTCTTACGTTCATTAAATGTACTTTTTTTTTCTCGAAACAACTGCGCAGTTTTCGTTAAAACTACATGCAATCGTAGCGAACAATGGAAAGAATATTTTCAAAATCATTATTCTCCCCCACATTCAAAATTCAATGCTAAATCAGGACTTTAGTCAAAATTTCAGTTACTTTGACCTGACGGCAGTATGTTGACAGTATCACTGACGCGGTATCAGACGACAATTTGTGACCGCCGCTCGTAGCGAACTCAATAGCTTCTACCAAAAAAACTATCGAAAACGAGACAACATTGTCACCTTACTTAATATGAGGTCACACGACCAGTAAAACGCTATCGATACGGAGCGAAGTGAGTGTAACTAACAGCATGTCACTAAATGTCCGAAAACTGAGGTCGTCCGAAAACTGTCACACTGAGTGTACCACTGGCGTCGGTGATCGGTCATGCCCCCTTGGGGAAAGCCTAGTCGACGTCTTCAACTGACTCTGAGAAAAAACGGAAAACAAAGTTTGATTCCACCAGAATTCGCATAGGTGACTAGCACATTTACGTGCGATTGATACATAGCCGCTGGGATCGAATGGCGACCTCAGTTGGTATTTACTTGCTTCCCAAATTATATCATTTTTAGTACCGGTACCTGCTAAATCTGATTTCTATGGCAGTAAAATGTTTATTCCAATTCTTGTAGACTTCTGAAAGGTTGACCTAAGGTTTTTAGAATATGGCAACCATTGTTGGTACCAACAGTTCCAAGGAGAATTTGTGGGTAAAATAAATTGTACTGCGCCCTCATCCCCTATCCAGACCACACACTACTCCTTCAATCCTGTGATCACTGAATAAATACATGCAGAAATGACTAATTTACTCCTTATTATGTACCATCTGATCAGTTTCAGGATTCTTAGCATTGTCTCACAGATGCGGATTACCAGTACATGTATTTCAGATATCATAGGGTGATACAGGCAACTTCTGTATCTGTCTGTCATTTCTTTTATGTGCCGTAAGAGAAATCATATTGTATTTCATATGATTCAAACTATATGTATGTCTACCCTAATACTTCACGTAGCAGGGAAGTCTAAATGTTGAATGTCATATTTTACTGTATTTGCAGGATATCAACTCCTATGGTGTTGACTGGGATGGCCCCATGCCTTCACCAACAATCATCAACTGAATCTTATGTGGTGGTAGTACCTGAGACATGCTACTGCAACTGACAGAACAACTGCGGGAGGAGCTGGGTATTTTGATTGAACCACTTTCCAAGTTGCATTTGGTGACTTTGGGGTTGGGATTGACTTATATTTAGAGACCTTGTTAACTCCTTTTGAAGAGTCTCGAATAACATGCAAAAATCAAGATTTTTCTCTCACAGAAATCATAATGAGCTGGAAATATGGCAAAGTATCTGGAAATACATTAGTGCTGCCTATTTTCTGATTTGTAGCAGGGGGTTGTGTGTTCTGCTCTTGTGTTAATGCTTTTATTCACAGCAGTTTTATGATAATCTTATATCTGACATTTTTGTTGTGGTTTTGTCGCTGCAAAGTGTTTCTTAATGTCAGAATTGTATGCTCTACATTGACTGTCTGAAGTAGTTTACTCTGTGCAGTTACGAAGATGTACCGCCCTATGAGACATGTTGCCACTGATATCTGGCACATTCGCTATGCTGTGTCAGTTTTCTGAGATGAGACTTGAAGCTTGTCATGTTCAAAGTGAGAATAAGTTCATTCAGCCACGGGCCGAAGTTTTATGTATAAACCAGTAAAACCACAAGTTTACTGGTCAAAATTTCCATCCTATGATATTAAGTCACATTGCAATGTTTGGTGAATTCCAAAATTTCTGCAAATCAGTATTTCAGTATTCCATGTGAGGGCGCCGTTTTGTATGGTAGACCAGAAGTGGGATATATACCAGTACTAAGTGGCTGCAGATGAACATGTAGTGAACTGTTGTCCGAGGATAGATCAGATTTTCAGCAACCTTGAAAAGTGTACTTGTTATTTAGTAGCATAGCGCATGCCTTACATCTTTTGTGATGTGCTTAGTCTTAATTATGTTATCCTGAACAGACTGCAGTGAAGGCTTAGCCCTAACCAACAGTTCCAATGTGTGGAGCAGCCCAAAGATACTTTCATTGTCGGACATTTTGGAAATCACCCATTTTACTTTTTGTAGGGTTTGACACATTTAAATTGTTTAACCATGTAAAATGGCTTCAGTTATACATGTAAGAGCAGTGCCTTTTTCAGCTCTGGTGATAAAGTACATGTTGCATAAAAAATGTTAAATATGATGTAAAGGGCGAGGCAATTGGTTTTTAAATTTTCTGCATCTTTGATGGTAGAGTACGCTTGGGAGGACAGATATTCAGGTTTTCAAATTTTATCAATTCTCTTCTGATCTACCAATTAGGTCCATTTTAAAGGTCTGGGTGTAAGACAAGTTTTAACCACCTTAGTTTTTTTTTTGAAAATAAAAAAAAAATATTGTTCTACACTGAGTTAACACAGGGATGACAGCGAATGTTAATTTCAAATATTGGGAAATCATGGGTAATTTGTCTCAGTCTCTAATACCAAATTTGCACAGTCACCCCTGATTTATCATTGTTATTTTGGTAACAGAATGGTCAAAAGTTTCATTGAGGAAAGTTTGAGCCAAAGCCCAAGTCCTTCACTTTCAATGATGCAGCAAATACTGCCTTAACTGCTTGCCTGCCTATCTTTCAGAACTTTGAGTGTACACAGAACAAAGGTTTTACATACTGTGGTCATTACGTATTGACCTAGAGTTCATAATCAAAGGTCACTCAAAATTTTATGGTTTTCTGTGATTATCAAGATTTGATCCGGCATCCACAGTTGAATAAGTTTTTGTAATTTCTGTGAGGTTTTGTTCGATAGAATAAAAACAGAATGGAAAAAACATGTTTGCACATAGGATAGTTTTATTGAAAATATAACAAGGTCAACACCTTATAAATATATTTTTATAAAACACAGCATGCACACTTGAACAGTCTGTAAATCTAAAGTAAATGTGTTTTATCAGCAGAAATTTAAAACTCATTTCAATTCCACTGACACTTGTACATGGATAACAACATGCCGCTGTCACAGTTGCCATCCAACGTAATTTGCTCCATTTTATCTGACATTTCTCTGTTTTTATCATGTGAATGTTTGATGATCATTTTTTCTGTTTGTCGTTGTCCTTTCATTTTTTTTCCATTTTTGATGTATGATGGGACAGTGCTTGAGGTGTTAGACACCTGTTTTTCTCACATTCCTGGCCGCTGGTAGTGCGGGATCGACAGTGTGGGAAAAATCGATCCCACACTCTCAGAAACCGTCCCACACTCTGCAGTAAATATTACACAAGCTCTGATTGGATGATAAACAGTCTATTTTGTTCCACGCGCAAAATGTTATCCAATGGCACGACGAGTAACACATGGACTAGAACTACAAAGTAAGTAGGTCAAAGTATGGTGGCAGACGACAGAGTTGTCACGATTTTTGATAATATTATACGAGTCCAATATGAATTTAACGCATTTTGTGGTCATGTGAGAAAAAGAATCTCACACACCAAGGACCTGGGATCAGATTTCTCACACTCGTTGGGGATATTTTGACAAAATATCCCCAACTCGTGTGAGAAATCTAATCCCACGTCCTTGGGGGTGTGAGATTCTATTAGTCTCTACCATTCCCTGGCTTCTGTTTTAGTCTTGACTTTTTATTATACATACATGCTCAACTGTGTTGCAAAGGGGTTTTCTCTTGCAGTCTAGTCGGGTTTTTTAGCGACGAAGTTACGTAAGTGAGGAAGCTTATAGAGTTGGGAGAGGCAAAATTGACGTCATTTCCGTCAACAACTTCCGTAAAACTATTTTGTCACACCACGTGATCACCACTTCCGTAAAACTATTTTTTATTTTTGGGTGTCTATGTTCTGTCTTGTAATCTTTGAATGCCAGTGAGGAAGTATAATAAATAAAATAAAAAATAAATAAATAAACAAATAAATAACTATGGGATGATTTTCATTAAATTATTTATCTTTCAAAATTTTGTTTTACAATGTAGCTGCAACTCCTAAGTGACTGGGCCTATTTTTGTACCTTTCCTCCTTAGAGTGACGTGAAGCAACTCCAGTGTTAGTTGATTTGAAAATGTATTGTCACTCGGTGTAAGGAGTGAGCTTGACATTTTGGACAGCTTTACTACTGTTAGCTATCCTTCATATGCATGCTTCCTCAAATGGCGGAGTGATTTGAATATTAATAGTGTCATTGTCTTAACTTTGGCAGCCTGGCAAACTGAGGCGCTGTAAATGTCAAAGATCAAATAATTATAGTTGAAATAGCTTCTGAAGTTATTGAGAAGTTATTGCATATTTGTATACTTGTATATTTGAAATTGGCAAATAAAGTAAAGTTATCAGTAAATAGGGGTAACGTTACAAATTTCTCTGTATATGACAAAGCTGTGATATAATTTTATTTAAAGACAATTTCACGGCACATTGAAACAGCAATAAGCTTAAACCAGTGTATGAAATTTCAAAATCAACTTTTCAGCAACACTGGAAAAAGGGATAGCTTGTGACATGAAGTGGAGCGATGCAACCAAGCAGTGGTCAGGGGGGGGGGTGTCACACCTATTGTTGAAACTTGAAAATTTAGCTATCGCAATGGTGTAATTCTGTGGCAATTTGGGTGAATTTTAGATATGTACACACCATTAATGCTAACATAAATTAAGCGTGGGCAAATATATCCATGTCTTGAACAAAAAAAATTGAAAATGTGTTAAATTCCAATTTTATCAACTAAGAAACTGAAGCGAGTGTTTGGGAACACAATAAAATTTTAAAATGAGAACGAGCAAGGAAATTTCAGCAAGTTCGTAGTTGTTTGAGATTTATTTATTTATTGTTTTTTTTTGCAATTTATGGAATGTATGTATCTTTCCTGTCCAAGTTTTGTAAATTAATACGCTCAGATCGATGGGCGCAAACAGAATCACTGTTCTGAACATGAGTAGAGTTAAATATTTCCTCTGGTTATGCGACGTAGTTGTCTACAGGAGGAAACTTGTCCACGCGACAGGCGACTCATCGCCTGCCTGAAAAACCGACATGTTGGTTTTTCCATGCGACCTCGCCTGACCTAATCACGACATCGTACAAACAAGGCAACGCGACAGGCAACTCAAGTTGATCAATCAATCAATCTTTTATTACTCAACACACACTGACAGAGAGTGTGGTATGGTACATTTCTGAAGAAAGAAGAACGTTCAAAACTGAACACCATCAAATGGATATTAAAATCCAAGTAAATTGAATTGAAGTACATAAATAACTCTGACTGTAAAAAGCTTACTTTAGGTAGCTACTCGGGGAGGGGGGGGGGGGGGGGTATCAGCAAACACCAGAATTCCTTATAAATATAGCAAGGTTCAGAAAATTCTGTTCCATAATCTTTTTCAGGTTTTCTACTTTTTCTTCAACACTCACAGTGATAGAAAAATCTGTTCTGCTTTTCTGGCACAAAATTGATCTCTCAGAAATATGACACTTGCATTTGAATAAAAAGTAATGATGTAACTTTTGATGTTGATTTTGCTTTCCTAGGAAGCGCTTCCTCGATATCATTACGACTGTCATCCACTTCAGTTATGTCTTCTGTGTTGCATGCAGTACCTGTAGTAACATCGACATTATGATGTTTGTCAGTTTGTGATGTGCTCGGCTGCTCTCTATCTTCTGTCGATTTGTCACCCACAAGTTTCTCTGACTCAGAATCTGAAGTATTTCTTCCCTTGGAAACGATTCGGTCTGAATTCGGAGGTTTAAATCCATGAAAATATACACCGATACCTGTGCGCCGATCAACGATTGTGTTGCATTGCGATACCTGTGCCTACACAATGCTAAAGCTGGAATTTTCCCAAAGTCCATCATTCATATACACAGTTCGCTACACTGTGTGCTTGGGTCACCGTCATATGTCAGTATTATGTGGATGTCTTTTGCTTGCTGTGTTTTGTGCGCGATTTCTGCGCTGTCAGTAACTTTTTCAGGGCAGATGATGGCCTGACTGTGTCACAATATTACAAACACACTTTTTCAGTAAAAAGAAAATCTCTATCCAAGGGATTGGGACAGCTCATGAATCTACATGTCCCCATTTATCTACCTCTAATAAAGTATGCTCAAATAAAGCCACTCTGTTTTCATTTGTACTGCTGGATAATGGAAGCACTCATCACAAAACAGACTTTGACCATATACTCAGCCACCGCACTTGAACAGAAAGGTCAGAGACTTTAAATATTTTCACAAAGCAAAACTGTGCATGGCATTGTACTACAGCGTGCAAGACAGTTGCACTGAGACCTTGCAAAATCTGTTGCTATGGGATTTACAACAAATAGTATGTGAATAGCAAAATTTTTAGGTTTGTAAATGTAACAAAAAAGGATCACTCCTTTTTCCAACATCAAATTTTCAAACATGCGATTTAATCTGTTATAGTTCTGTTACCATAGGGCTAAGTACTCTGTCCACATTTTGTTACAATCTGCTTTTTGCAATCTACTGAATATCAAGATTAAGACCTTATGCCCTTTAGAAAATCTCCAATTTTTGTTGCATGTATAAATTTGTCACAAAAATATTTACAGAAGCTTTGCATCTAGTTTTGGGAGATGAAAAGCTATTTTAAAATGCCCATTTGCTTAAAACATTTTATTTACATTTTTGTATTCTGTCAATGAGTAAATTATATAAAAACATAGAAAATGAAAAATAAATGGAAAAACAATTTCTCGGATAATGGCTGCAATGAGAGTTTGCCAAAATTTGTCTCATATGATATCTGTGGCCAGACTGTATGTTCTCACATTGTAACAAACATTTAAATATGTAAATGTGGTGAGTGAACACTCATACAGAAATTTTTGCTTTACATTTTTTTTCCCGTAAAAAACTCGCAACCATCTTTAGTGAATGAAAGGACAACTTTGTCCTTTGTCATTCATATTTGTACTTTCATTCCGAGTATTGCCAGTGGTTTCCCACCATTTTATGATGGAATCATCACTCATGCCAAATGGTTTAACAATGTCATGTGCAGGAGGGTAAATGACTGTATTCCGAATCAAGTATTCTCGCCCGCTTTCCTTGTACGCTACACGTATTCTGTCCCGCACTGTTTTGGGATTTACCCAATTGGTATGTGGTGTGTCATCTGGTATATTATGCAGAGCGAAAGAAACTTCAGGCTGGAACAGAATGAAGCTGCTGGTTGCTCCAAAAGCGTATCTGGAGTGTGAGCTTGGATAACATGGTGAAAATGTAGTGATGAATAAAGTCACCTTGTTGAACTCAAAACACCATCCTCGCTTTCCGATGAAGGATTTTCTCATACAATGATAACTGGCTGGGTCAGAGTCAGATATGACAGTCAACACACGCCGGACCCCTTCACCTAATGTCTCTGGATTGCTGGTGAATTCCTTGCCAGATAGTTCAAACACAAAGCCATCCAAGGATTTAATTGCGCATACGGCAGTGAACTTCATAAACATCGGAACTGATCTGTAGGAAACAAGAAGAAAACATGAAACTGCAATCAATGAAATGATACTGGAGCTGAAGACTTCTCTAATGGGTCACGGTATCAACATTAGGTACCATAAATACTAAATGTACAAAGGGCAACTGGGAAAGTTAGAAACATACCTGTATGAAAGACTCTTTTCTCAAACAATGTTATCAGGGCTTTGTATTTTTAGGGGGAGCTGTCAAGAAGGGGTTTCAATATCAACATGGTATTGAAAAAAATGCATAAAAATATATTGTCAGCTAAAGGCTTCCTTTCAAGGGGCTGTGGATAGTGTCTACAACCTCTTGAAATGTAGCCTGAAATATTATCGGTGTATGGGTCTCCGGCAACTCCATCGAACCAAAGACTAAAGGTGCAGTGCAGGTTGCCATGGTGAACTCAAAGAAATGAAGCTTTGCCAACAACTGACGTGGCAGCCTTGTCAAACATGCAAAATGAAGTTTTAGCCTAATTAAAATGGTTATCACGCCATTTTTTGATAATGGATATTCAACACTACGCCATCAGTCCTTGTTTGGATTGGAGTTTGTGGAGACCCATACACGACTGAATCTTTTAATGTACTTGAAAGGAAACCTGAATATTCATAAAAATATTGCAATATCCAACATGGTCATGGGATTCCACCAAGAGTTTCTTTAAAGCTCCATAAGCTATCTTTTGACTACTTTTCAGAACTTTTGTTTTGTGGTTTCCCTACACTTTCTGCATTGAATCTTTAAACTGTAATTTAATGCCAAGTATTTTGCATATCCACACAACCTATATGAGTATAATCTACATTGTTATTGTTGAAAATTGTATTCAAGTCCGGACTAGAATTCATTTGTAAACAATAAACAATGATCACTACACACATACACGCCGTATTGACAAAAAGAATACTTGAAATTTCAGCACGACAAAACAGATGAGGGTCAACCACAGTTAGTTGATATACAGAAGTAGAATACTGAAAAACTTTGCCACAAGTTACAGCTTATGTTCCTTTAAACATTCTACAGTATCTCACTTTGTGACAACACCTTGATAGTGTACATGCAACTTTTTTCTTTGTCTCATCCTGGTGTATTTAATGTCTTCATTGATGAACAATGACAGTATGACTAGAAATTTGCAGGAGAAGAAATCTCACAGATTACCAGTCACACTTCTGTTTGTAATATGATATAATGAAGAATTCACTCTTCTGTTTGTAATTCTCTCCCCTTTTTGTACTATTTTGCCCTTCTAAAAGTCTACAAGACACTCCACACCAAAACGAAGTCACACTACACCATTTCTTCCCATACCAATTCAGATCACATCAACCTAGTAACAAAATCTCTTCGTACTAACAGTCACTTCACTCTGAAAGCATTTCACCCCCAAGACCACTCCTTCTTGCCCAAAACTGTCATTTTATACCAGTAAAGATGAAAATCTCCGCTAATGCTCAGAAAGATCTCATCACCAATATGAGGCGATATATTCCCATAACCAAGGTCTTGAAAGTTAACACATTTCAGGCATACAATGTTGCCAAGCCCTAACAACGTATTGGGAGATGGTGTTGCCATAGTCACATACTTTTGCTATGCTATTACTATTAGTGCTAATAGGGCTACATTTCAACATTATGCAACTGATGATGACTTAGGGCACGGTCCCTAAGAGGGACCATGCTTAGGGTAAGCCGGTACCTTTCTATGAATCAGTTTTGGCACGAAATGGTTTTGGGATGATGTGTGGGTTAACCTGGTTTTAGTGCAAAGTCTCTAGATCCTGAACAACAATAGAAACAGAAGAGTGCTTTTTCAGAATGTTTCATTCTTTGTCATCTGCCTGAAAGAGAAAAGTGATATTACAAACAGAAGAATTAAGTTGTCATAACCAGCAATGGTGGAAACGGTTTGTCTGCATAAACAAACAAATAAACAATCAAAATAAACTTACCTCTTCACATTTTCCTCTGTAAGAAAGAAATAAAGTAGCGATGAGGAATGTTTTCAAATAAGTTCAATGAAGTATGACAATTGCACAAATTTAATTTTAAAACAATGTGGATGACCAGGAACACCTACAGTATTGCAAGCTTCTTTTGTTTGAATTCCAGACCTTTCGTTGAGTTTTTATGATGAATGTAAAATAATACTGTGACATGCAATGTCCGTCTATTGTTAATAGTACCTGGATGCACACCCTCCAGAAAGTGTATTAGTATAAAAGTTAACATGAAAACATACATACATACATACATATATACAGACACCACCGACTCACAATATAAGCTCTTTTTGGTATTTATACCGCATATGAGCTAAAAACACACACAGTTGCAGGTGATGGTTTTGAAATCTCTTACCTAGGGTCAGCCGATCATCATAGTCACATGATCCCCAGAGCTTGGCATCTCTGGCAAAAATGCACTCCGTATTCATTTGTATTGCTTTGAAATTATCGATGGATAATACATGTTCTGCATCATAGGAGACAAAACATGACATGTCATGTTCAAGCTTTTGCTTGACCTCTTCTGGAATATCATTTTCACTTCTGTGGCGATTATTCCCTCTGATCTTGAGTTTGAGAGGAGTCTTTGGGCCATCAAGGTCAATGTTTCCAATAAACCTGGCAATTATCCATACCACTGCAAGTTAAAAATAATGATTAGCAAAATTGCCTCAAAAATGAAATTTTATCGTTTTCCACTGGTCCAGGTGTACAGACACAGATACAAGTTCAACCATAACTATATTATAATGTGATCTGTATAAAAATATTGCCTTAAGTTTGAGTCTAGTATAATGACAACACATAAACACTATATTTACGTGTGAACATCAATTACTGGTATCTACAATATTCAACAGAACAGTGTTATCTAAGTCATATGAGATAAGTGTATACAGAACAACAGGATGTACAAACAAGTGTAATTCTTTTGTGTGGTTTTATCCTATCAATCAATCATCCTTTATTCAGTATTGCAGGCCTCCGGCCTTTCATACAATAAGTGACAATAAATATACAGACAGATACAGTTGGGCTTACTACTTGAAAATGGTTACATTATACAAAGAATTGAGAAAATCCATGTGTAATATCAATTTGCCTGCAATAGACCATCCCGTGTCTTGAAACTATGGTAAATAAACTTTGACAAGTTTATTAAAGTATGGGGGTTCTGGGAATTTAATAGGCTGGTATATTTTAATCACTGATGTTTGTTCATAAAAGAATGGCGAGAGGAATTTTTCCTTAAATCGTTATACACGGGACAAAGAAAGCAGAAGTGAAATTCTGTTTCAACACATTGCAAATTACATAACTGGCATATTCTATTTTTCTCTGGCTTGATCTTTAAAACGGCCACCTCCAATAAACAGGTTATGGTTAGAAATTCTAAATCTACAAATAGCTGTTCTAAATATTTCAACATTTACACAACTCAAATACTTTTCGAAAGTCAAAATACTTTTAAAAATACGATATGAGTCCAGCTTTGAGGAATTGGCTAGATCACATGACCATAGTTGACTACCAATATCAAAACACCTCTGTTGAAAAGTAGAAATGAAAAGTAATTCATTGCCTACAGACTGCATATCCCATGTTATGCCAAAACCAAAACTGAACAAAAGCTCTTTGACCTTTTTGGCCCAACTGTGGTAGCTCTTCTCAGCCATTTCATATTGATAGTTGTAACATTGTCTAATGTAACTATCATTATCACTGTGAAGTAATTTCAACCAATACTTCATAATACGTGGAAGGCGGAGTGTTTTCAAAGATTGTCGACCAAGTTCACCCAGGACAGCAAGATAGCTTGCACCTGAACTGACCTTTAGAATGTGTTTACAAAATTCTGTGTGAACCCTTTCAACATCGTTCCCATCATGAAATCCCCAAACCTCGCATCCATACATAAGTATCGGAAGGATTTTACAGTCAAATATACGTAAAGCTAAATTAATATTTACATTTTTAAATTTACTGAGATAACTTTTAATGCTGTACATAGCCTTTCTACCTTGTTTAGCTAAGTTTTCTTGTGCCTTTGACCAAATTCCATAACATGACAAGGTCAGGCCAAGGTAGTTAAAATACGACACAGTTTCAACGTGCACCCCATTAAGTTTCCAATTTTCATAGTTTCTGAACCTCCCTCCATTCCTAAATACCACAATTTTGGTCTTAGATACGTTAACTCTTAACTTCCACTTGTTACAATAAAGGCTCAATTTGTCGAGTTGTCTTTGTAATCCAATTACAGAACTACTTGTGACGGATAAATCGTCAGCAAAACAGAGATACAAAAGCTTCAACATTCCTACATAGATACCATTATACATTCCATTCATAAGAGCTTCACCTATGGGTTTATCATATATATATATATATATATTATAGATATAGATATAGATATATATATATATATATTATATATATATATATATATATAGATATAGATATAATCCTATGGTATTTTGCTCTGTTTGACGTCATTGTATACGAGTGTTTTTTTGCGGACCTGTACAACTTCGAGCCGAAGGCGAGAAGTTGTGCAGCTCCACAAAAACATGAGTATACGATGACGTAAAACAGAGAAAAATTCCATGGGATTATATATTTATCACATGAACAGTCTTCTTTTTCTTTGACGTGGATGGATCAAAATCAATGTAATAAAGTGCATGATTTTTATCGCGATTTTGTGTTTTATTTACGCGGATTACTTTTATTTAATGAGTAAAGCGGCCCGTCACCCAGGGGATGTGCAAATGTTGACAGGTATACTTTCATTCCTGTGTTTCCTCTGCCACTCTTGAATTCGTAAAATTACTAATTTTTTAGATGATTTACCAATTTTTTTCATTGTTGATTCGTAAATATACAAATGCAAGGAAGAGCAGCTAGTTGATTGAGAGCTGAAGGCCCCCAAACCTCAAAATAGTTCTGTCTAAGCACATGTTGTACTTAATTTGAATCTGATTGAATGATAATCCGTATTGGAACGGTTAAGTTTACTTATGAATTTCAAAATTTACGAAAAGTTTCAATACCCAATTCGTAAATTTACTAAAAAATTTCAGAAGCTAGAGAAAACACAGCATTCGTATTAAAATCCAATTAAGCCTAAATTTTGTTACACCGAATGGTATCTCCACCAATTGGACATACGGATTCGTTTACGTGTGTATGTCAATCATTATCTCGAGCTGGATCGATGCCAAGGCAAGTCTGCCATCGGCGGACATAGCTTTCACTGCACCAACGACGGATAACCATAGTATTTTGAGTTATTTCAAATATTTACAATTATATTTTTGAAGTTAATGCAATGACACGATTGAAACAGTAGTTATCATTCTTAGAGATGCCGTGGCTTTTAAAATATCACAAGTTTATGACTTTGGCGAGCCAGAAAGATTCTGATCAAAGACACACAGAGTGTAAGCTTATATGCTTGTAGTGGGCACTGCTGTCACCGGTATCCGCCGGTGGCCATCTCATCGGTCTGTGTCGCGACGTGCGCGTACGAATGGTACCAATGCAGGAAAAAGTTCCGGTCGATGACGTACAACAGGGGTATGGATTTCTTATCTGTGCTGGGTGGTGTACGTGACACAGGTGGAGATACGGGCCAGTTCATGTGATAAAATTATATATATATATATATATATATATATATATATATATATATATATATATATATATATATATATATATATATATATATATATATATATATATATATATATATACACTATATATATATTTAGTTCTGTCTGATGATTGCAGGATGCATGAAACTTAAGTAACAGATATTACTTTGTACTTGAAGTAATTTTGTGTTTTATATATATATATATATATATATATATATATATATATATATATATATATATATATATATATATATATATATAATATATATATATATATATATATATATATATATATATATATATATATATATATATATATATATATATATATAATATAGAGATATATGATAGATTAGGAGAGAGAGAGAGAGAGAGAGAGAGAGAGAGAGAGAGAGAGAGAGAGAGAGAGAGAGTGATCGAAATAATCGGTGGCAATGGTGGCATTTGCCACCAAAACTGTCAATCTGCCACCAAAATTTTTTTCTGGTGGATTTTTCTGCCACTAAATTTGGGTCATCATGTCATCGATCCTACGGCTTGAATGAAGGAACATTGAAGGAACATGCGTTGTCTGACTGCGGAAAAACTCATTACGAATAAGTGTGACGCTAATAGCCTTTCTAACACTAGCAGGTTTTTATTTTCGTCGTTTATGCGGAAAATGCGGACAAATGTTTATTTATGCATATTAATGAGAGAGAACAGTGACGTCATTTGCGATCAGCGCTATTGCGACATTTCGGCATGAATGAAAACACAGCGTGAATCCAAACTTGTGATTGGCTAATCTCCATATCGATGACAGCAGCTTTTGTACACTTGACATGTTGTTGCACTCTGTGATAGCCGCATATGCAGTCATACGGCACAAGATAAAAGCATGTTGTGACATTTTGAAAACAAAGCCAAACTGCAGCCTGCATGAATTTATAACAACAAGGCAGTATTGCTGAAGGCAATGAGTACTTGGGCCGAGATAGAGTAATTTTGAGGACTGTACTACTATTCAAATATGGTCTTGAATTTCCTCCTGTCAATTAGGCATTTGATTAACTGGTTATTAAACGAAGCAATGGCATGACAACGGCAAAATATGTCTAGCAACTTTTGTGGAGTTTGAGGCAGGGGTTCTTTATTTATAGTGAAATTGCTTAAACTCCTTAAATATTCAAATTACAGCAAATTTCTTTTGTTCTCGATGGTAGATGTCTAATATTTAGATGGGCATATTTAGATTTCTACCCTATAGTTATCCCTATATACCAAAAATCGGACATCCAGCTCTATTGGCTTGCTCAGAATTAGATATGCGAATAATTAATGAGGTAAAATATGTGGTGTCATAAGGTGTCCCATCATACCAAATATGAAGGGTGTAGCACTTGTGGTTACTGAGTTGCGGACAAATATATATATTGATGTCAAAGGTCATTGAGGTCACGTGACATTTTGTCAATTAATTGTATTGCTAAGTTATTCCTATATACCAAAAATCAGACCTCTAGCTCTATTGGCTCGCTCAAAATTAGATATGTGCATAATTAATAAGGTACAATATATGGTGTCATAAGGTGTCCTATCATACCAAATATGAAGGGTGTAGCACTTGTGGTTACTGAGTTGTGGACAAATGTGTAATTGATGTCAAAGGTCATTGAGGTCACGTGACGTTTTGTCAAACAAATTATATTGTTAACTTATCCCTATATACCAAAAATCAGACCTCTAGCTCTATTGGCTCGCTCAAAATTAGATATGCGCATAATTAATGAGGTACAATATGTGACGTCATAAGGTGTCCCATCATACCAAATATGAAAGGTTTAGCACTTGTGGTTACTGAGTTATGGACAATAATGTATATTTGAGGTCAAAGGTCACCAGATTTTTGTCAAAATGTCTGAGATATCTGCGTGAACCGATGGACTCACTGATGGACTCACGGACGGATATGACCCAATCTATAAGCCCCCTGGACTTTATCCGTGGGGAACAAAAAACTGTGTCACTGCATCCTTTAGGCAATATGAATACGATGAGAAACTAAATTTTATTTTCTTGGCTTTATAAATGAAAGTCTATGGAGAACTGCCTTATACATGGGAGTCTATGGAGGTGTAAACTAAAAAGTCCTCTAACACGGCCAAATTCGATCGCATTGTGAAACAAATCGACGTGCATCTGTATGGGGTTGGGTACTATTCTTGTGCAAAGTTTGAAAGAAATTGACCAGGGCATGTCTGAGATATCGCGTGAACGGACGGACGGACGGACTGACATGACCAAATCTATAACTCCCCCAGGACTTCGTCCGTGGGCACTAAAAACAACGCAACAGTTATTACAGCTACACCGGCGGTAGGTTCATATCCAGAGCCCCGTACGGTCTGCCGCCGTCTTGAAAACAATCTCATAAACCTGGCCATATGGGCAACTGTGTGTGAGCAGCTGGATGCTTGACTTCCCGGAGAAGGCGAGCTGTCACGTTCAAGCTCAGGATTATTTGTCGATCAAATTTCAGTAAATTTACCTTACCTAGATGAAATTTTGTCTATATGCTGAAATTTCGCCGAAGTTTGACAAAATTGCATCGATTTTTCAGGTTCATATCCGACATTTTTGAGTTTTGAGTGCAGACAGAAATAAGTTTTGAGGCAACATGGCTGCGACCCCATGTTGACCCCGGATGCGCTATTTTGCGGGTTGCGGGCTGCGGGTTGCGGACATAAAAAAATGCGTGATTTTCGGTATCATTTTCGCTAGTAGTTAGAATAAATGCCAAAATAGTATCTAGATGTATTTGTTTATGGAATAAAAGCCGTGAACTTCTTGAATAATGCCGTTATTTCAGCTTAAATCTGGTAAAGCGCCACCAACGTCAGAACAGTCCATTTCCCATCCAACATTCGCCGTTGCACAGCGCACTGCCGATCGAAGCTTTCGAAATGATATGACTGAACACGGATGAGTAACAATATGAGCACAAGACAGATTTCACAACAACTCGCTATATTAACTTTTTATGTTATGATTAGGATGGATAGTTTAAAAGTAAGTTTCGGATCGTTGACAGCACAGATGAACTGGGAGATGAACTTCAGTTCGTTGAAACTGGACACGCCTAATAATTGTTACTTTTTCATAGAATGCCATGCCCTTCTCACACTTCAGATTAGTTCAACCGCCGATAAAAGCACAATATTCAAAATCGTTTTCAATGCCGTTTAAAATTATTCTATTGTGGTGAACACGATAATAGTCCTAGGAAACTTTTCATAGTCACGCTAGATCAAATGCATGGAGCGACTATCATACTGCAGGTGCAAGTCATACCACGTTCATGATATTAAGAGATACACAATTATTGAGAGCTACAGAACACAAACTCATTCAAAAATATTCCTATTAGATCGATTCCTGAAATAAGTCAACGCACCGGTGTGTTTTTCCCGCTGAAATTCTCGCGTAAAATGTTAGCGGAATGTCGTTCTCTGCGGTCGCGACCTCGGTTGAACCGAAACGGCAAAGTAAACTAAGTCCTTTGTTGTACGTCTTTTTCTTTTTAAAGATTTCATGAAAAATACAAGGCATTTAATACACATCACTTCTACGCTTTTTGAAGTCAAATCTTTCTATAACTTACACATTGCATTTAAGTAGGCATTGTTTAATTTTCTGTATGTGTTGCCCTGGAACCGAATTGTGAATGGATGCATTACAAAGAATTTACTTCCTATGGCCTGATACTAGAAATGTAACAATTTTCATTCCGCGATAAGTGGCGACATTTCCGAGGCGCGAATTTTTTTTTGTCAGTCTGGTATTATTCTCACTGACATCCATGGCAAGAAAGAAAAGTGATTCAGATCCGAAATTATTTGTAATGGCCAGGCAGGTCGGAATAAATAAAGTGGTCCTCGGAATCGCCGCTTTTAATTAGCAGATTTTGATTTTTTTCAGAAACTTGACGTATTTTCACCCACTTGGTTGGTCTGTTATAGCATATTTAGTCCAAAAATCAAGTTTACAGCATTTATGTTTTCAACAGCCTTCAAATGTACAGTATTATGTTAAAATACATCATATGGAATATGTTGTGTTTCATTAATTTTAACCATCTTGACCTGATGTTGAAATATGACTTGGCAGGAAAAGGGATACTGTACGATAGACCTGATCATGATTATTGATAATAGACACCTTCTAAAGGTTTTATTTCGTATATACTAAATGCCATATTACATATATTAGAAATCTAGCCATAATTCTAAAAGCCCGCAGCTCGCAACCCGCAGACCGCAACCCGCAGCCCGCACTATAGCAGATACCTGTTGACCCCTAGCCCTGCGTACGATGCTATGTGGTACAGCTAACACACAGCATCGTACGCAGGGCTAGCGAGAGAGTTGCCGACATCGACGGTTATTTACGAGAAGTGAATAAAAGACTGTCATTTTTGGAAGCGATCGAGTAGCTGAGGTAGGCTGGGATACGACTTGGGCCCAAGAACGCTGAATTTCGGCAGTAATTTGGCTTTTTACGTGAAGTCCCAAAATGGATTTGAAGTCACCGACCCTAGCTACGTACGGGTCTTTGCAGGGCTGTAGCGGAACACACAGCATCGTACGCAGGGCTAGTTGACCCCAAGTGAAAATGTGTTCGCGATCAAATCTTCCTATATTTTTTCAGAATTTTCGACAAAATCATTGCTTCTTACATCTTTTGTAAAATATAAAATATTAATATAAAAATGCGATGTGCCATGTCTCCAGATTTCTAAAATATCGTTCGTTGACCGTTCGACGGAATACTCATTTCGCAACTTGTGACGCAGTTGAAATTCAATACTGACCGCCAAATAATCTTAATGAGACTAATCATTCTAGACATCCTCCAAATTATCCAACCATTCGCGTTAGAGTTCAGCTCGCTTAGAGGATCATAACATTCTTCGGCCTTCGTTTAGATCGACCCTAATCTCTCCCATTTAGGAAATAAATACACAAGCTACCTTGACAAAACTTCGTGCACCATCCAGGACCAAACACACTACAAATCTGTCTTGACGTCATCATCTCCTTACATGGTAATCGGCATACCGTATTTTTAGCAAAGGAGACACAGAATACGTCGGAGTATTCAGTTTCAAAACGTATTACATTGTGTGATGTTGTCAAAAAAAGGTAATGTTACTGCAGTGGTATAAATTACAAAACACAAAAGTTCAAATCAGTTTATTTTGGACTGGCTTTACCCAACATTTCATATTGTTTCTTATGCCAGATTTGACCACGTGCTTACTGGCGACCCCTTTACATGCAAATTTTGTGTCAAATGGTGTGTTCTCCTGGAAAAACAAACGTACGATTTCTATATGAAGGAGGCGAAATTTGCCCTCAAAACTCGAAACCACCCCTCTGGGGTGTACCTAGCTATTTTGAACGAGCTTCTCGAATCTGCAGCTCTATTTCGAAATGATGGTCTGGTTTTCTCAGCTCAAGGATAAGTGTTCTCCATCGCTGTGGGCATTACTATTCTCAACTGGGGGTACAGTTTCCAGTCGTAATGTTTTTCATTGTGTCCGGGATATAAAACCTTTCCTTTTCACAATTTTACTTCGGTTAACACTAGTCCACATCTTGTCAGCGATTAAACATGTTTCAAGTTTAAATGTTAAATTCTGGTCTCGAGCCCTCTTGTTCGACCAAACTGAAATTACCCTCCCACTTTGGCTCGTCCAGTGGGTGTAGCAAGGGTCGTGCCATCGCCTAGGAAACGGAGGGTGCATTAATTGTTGCATTTCGATGCACATTTTGATTATATTCAGAAGATTTTGTGGCAAAAACTCAGATAGAGAAGCATTAATATTCACATCTCACTTATTCAAGACTGGCTGAGAGCAGCACTTCCATTCAGTTAACATCATTACGCCATTTATTATGCCAAGAAAGATGAAGCCAAGACATTTTGCCCTCCCTGGTCTCAGCCAGGAATGGTTATACCTTACAGAGTTTTTTCCCACGGAATGAAAACAAATGTACTTGGGCTGAGGCCCAGTACAATAAATACTTGCAATTCATTAGCCAGTACAGGGCTCAAAAATTCCTATCGCCCGACGCCCGTGGCTGGTGAATTTTGCGTTCGGGCGCGGCAAGTACAATCAATATCAATATGCTTCCCGGCCGTCCGACGGGCAAGTGCACCAGCGGTTGAATTAACTAAGCTCTGGACAATTCAAGCTTGAAGTTGAAAACGTATTTCATTAGGTCTGTACACACCTACAATCATTGTAAGTCCTTCAACTCTCAGAAGTTTTTTCTGAAAACCCTTGAAAATCAGCCCGACATGCTCGCGACATCGCAAAATAATCGTTCTCACTGTTGTAAAACACAAAATGTCGTAAAAATAGAGTTTTGCGACATGTTCTCTCCGACGACACGGAGTGAACTCACTGTTTTGTATGTGTGCTGTAAAGTGGTATGCTCAGTGGTTGCCATTCTCTTTGTGCAAGTGTATGAGTCGTACGACAGTCGATCGGCTTCCCGCGATAGTGTAATTGCACCATGTGCTTGGTAAATGGATGTAAACTTATTCGAAGCCATGGATCTCGGCAATGCTTACTGTTCAACGTAAAACAACCCACAGTTGAAAAAGTACAAGTTTACATCATAGTCGAAACGGGCTCAGTCGACCAAGGAGGCCACATAAGCTTATTGCAGCTACGTATTGCGTGAGATGCAGACAGTTTCAAATTACGTGATGTACATATGCACACTAGCAAAGCAGTTGTTTGTGATCTCAGCTTGATAATAAAGAGCAGCAGCCAGCCATGCACATTGTAAATCACACAATCTTATTACTCTTATGCAAAGATTTAATTTGGATTAGGTTGTGGAAAAATTCCAAATTCAAAGATGTTTTCTAGATGGCCAAATCTACAGAAAAAACTAAAGTATTCTCACATTTCTTCTGCGACATTTCAGATTTGGTAATAGTCCTTCATTCTAACAAGAATGTAGTTCATGTTTGAATCTGTTTTTCCCTGTTTGAATTCACTTCATATGGCCAAACTCTTGCTCTCTGTTACAAATTACTAGTACAGTTATTATAAATTTAAGGCAAGTAATTTTTCCTCTCAGGCAAGTAAAAATGAAATTCACGTGTCCCACGGTTAGTAAGTTTGAAAAAATATTTTCGAGGCCTGCAGTATGAGTTGATTTTTTGTGACGTGTACTCACCATATTTTCAAGAATTTATAAATTAGAATGAGTATGATGCAATGAAAAAATGTTGTATTATACCAATCACATGATGTGTTAAATTGCCACCAGATTTTTCATAATTGCCACCTGATTTTATATCCGGTGGCAAACTTTTGCCACGAGAAATAAAAAAGTATTTCTATCCCTGATATATATATGTATATATATATATATATATATATATATATATATATATATATATATATATATATATATATATATATATATATTTTAATTACAGGCATGCAGACAGACAGACAGACACAATCTCAATGGATAAACCATGGAGGTACAAACTTACAACATGCACCGCAAACAATGCTCAGGGCCGACAGCACGCCAGTGTTCGTGGACAAGAGATACGCCACTACTAAAACTCCCGTTGCCCACAGTAAAAATCCCATGTTCATACAATTATAGAGTCAGCTTGCAGCATAATGAGGCTTCACGTGAAGAGGCCGCAGTATGCAATATGTAGTAGAGTACTGTATTTACTGTACGGCTGGATGCGAGTAAGAGTATACACATCGAGTCGACTGGTCTCCAGAATTTCCCTGGTTTGAATGTGAGCAGACATTATTCATTTGACCATAAAGTTTTCCAGATTGGGATGACTTATACTAGTATGCGATGAGCCACGCTCCAAATTCCAACGTGGAAACGAAGACGTCGTATCACACACACTGATACCATCACCGGTCATGGGTCAAAGGGTCAATCGTCCAGAAGTAGCTTCCGAGCATGCGCTGTCAACTTGTAGTCGACCCTGTCTGTTGACATTGCATCGGCGCGCGGCACACGTACGGCCAGTGCTATGTAAACGTCGCTAGGCGACGTCAGTGAGCTAAATCAGTGGGTTTTCACTTGTATGTATTTAGCTCACGTCATGGCATCACTCTGTTCTTGCAGACGTATTTCGTCCTCAGCTGGGTCAATTCAAAGATGTTTCTCTGTCAATATACGAAGGAAGTACACAACTCCCGGGGTGCTTGGGGGAAAACCAACTGTGCCTTTCCTCCGGACCGCCGCCGCGATACCGAACATCACAGTGCTTTTTTTCAGAGGTGACAGATTGACAAGATTTAGACAATTCTCAATCATTTCTGGGCTGAATGATGTCATTCATACTCCAGATTCACGAGTTCAAGTTAGCAGGTAAGATATGTCGATATTCTTGTTCCTCCAGTTTTCCTTGAATCGTAGAGAATAGAGCAGAGGTGTACAACTTCATGAGTGCATGGAAAAAGAATGCTTCTCCATATTCAGATGATGTTTTATTTAGATCATGGCGGTAGAGCAAGACAAGCGAACCACAGTTCCGTTGAGGGAGGGATGAAGTCTGTTGACAAACTGGCGCAGCCACACCAGACTCTGTCAGTTGCTGTTCGGTACGGTATCCCTATCACGTGATTTAGGGACTGGACGTAAATTAGCAGGGGGGAGGGCCGGGGGGATTTCGTAAGAGAGTGACCAAAAATTTATGACCCTCCCCCAAAGCAAGGCTGAAAAATTTATGACCCTCCCCCAAAGCAAGGCTGAAAAATTTGTGACCCTCCCCCACTTTCAAAAAAATAGAATATTACAAATTGATCGAATCTTCAACGATCAAAAATTGAGGTGGGGATTTACAACACAGGGCAATATAGATGGATACCAGGAAGGGATGTCTGCAAATTTTTTATTTGCTTCTGCTTGTGACAAGAACAAGTCTAGATATGGATGTCAGCATTACCTAAGAATACTTTCAATGACATGGTGTCAGTCCCATTTGACCAGCATGGTTAAAACTAATCTTGTAGAAAAAATCTCGATAATTCTATGCTACAGATTTTTCAGTACTTTTAATAAAAGGAAAACCCCTGATTTCTCTGCCTACACAATATGCATTTTGATTGTTATGATAATAGTTTAACTCTTACACTGTTAAACCTTTTTAACCCTTTCACCACCATGGTTTGGCCCAATCCCATTGTTATCAATGGTGAGTGTGGACCTGTTTACAGGGAATTGGGGTGAACAGGTTAACTTAGTAAACCAATCACCAGATAAAGGAGTACTGGTATTCTTGTTTCCAGTGTGGTATGGGTGGATTGTTCTGGGGAACACCATAGGATAAACTCTATGATTAAATTAATTCATTGTTTGATTTTCTGCACAAGTTTGATGAAATGCTCTATTTTCCAATTTTTCAGCACACTTGTAAATGTGGAACAAACCACAAAAAACAGTTTAAGACTTCACTGAACACAAAAAAATGACACCACTGCTCAAGTGTCATCAAGCTAGGCTGACAAACTGAACCAATACAGAGCATATCATGCTAAAATACAGCAGCTAATACTGAAAAATTCTTAAATCTTATGAATTTATATAACTCTGACCTGCAAAGTAAACAACAAAACCAACATCATGTCCATACAGCATTGTTTCAAATTACAGTGACTGACAGGCAAAACTAACAAAACAGCAAACATGGAATTTAGCCATTTTCATTGGCCATTAAAAGGACAAAGTCACTCATTTTTGACAAAATTTGGGTCATTTTAATTTCCGTTGAATATACATGCTTTACTGCTGCTCACTGAAATGGGCTTAATTGCAATCTCTTGTTGTCACAGGTCAACTCATATGCATGCATGGATATAACATGTGGTCACTTAATAATTTAATTTAAAGTATGTACCAAAAATTGTCACAGTAAATTTCACATGTTAATGTGTCTTATAAAAAGTGAAAATTGAATTGCAATAACCTGAGAGTGAGCATATTTCAGTGAGAATAATCTATCAAAAGAAATTTAAATGGCAAAATAATGTCAATAATGAGCAACTTTGTCCCTTTAACTTGGTACATATCTAGTAGAGATTCTTTTAATTCAAGTGTCAAGCAGCATGACCATTGCACTGTTGAAGTATTAAAATGGTGGCAATGAATATTTTTATAATTGGTGCATTGACAAAATAGTACTGTAAAATATATATGTCGACAAAAAGAGCTTTGTTCAAAGTATCATAATATTAGCCATTTCTGAACAGGGATGTAAGATTACACCACCATGTGAACTCACAAATATTTCCAATATGAAAGTGCAGTCCTCTGCTGAGTGCCGAATCATGTACCGGTATGTTGTACACCATGGAGGTAGACACCAAGCATAGCATTATGTGAAAAAGTTAAAGTCTTGGTACTAGATGACCACTAAACAAGATTGGCAGTCCGCTTGTTTCAAAGCTATTTAAAAACTTTCTTCTGGGCCTATTTCACATCATATTTGACCCTCTGCACTTGACCTGCAAGCTTGGTACGTACTACATGTATTGTGGAAAATGACAGTAATTTCAACGTCATTTTAAGTCAGAGATTCGTCATGTAAGTCATTAATTTCACTCAATTATTTCTGTCCGTTCTTCCTGACTGTCAAAATTGATTGAGGTCTAAGTATTGAAAGTACTTAATTAAATGATGATTTTCACAAATATTTTTCACTTACGACTTGACTAAATTGTCACTACTTCCAAGTGTGACATGTGAACATCATTCTAAAGATATTCAAATACCTTCAACGCATACAAGTTTGTTCACAAGTTTCGCGCTGTACCAAGAAGTTCTCTGCATGTAAACTGTACATTTTAGCCTATCATTTTCAGGAAATAAAGGTCTGTATGTTTAAATGATTGACTTATTGGCTTATGAAAAATATATTTTGGATCAGAAGGATGTTGATATTGCAATTCACAAGTCTCGGTGTTGTTTTCCCAAGCAGGAGCGTATCAGTATCACCATGGAACTACCTAGCTCTGCATGGCAGGGCTGTGAGTTACCAGCGCGCGTTATACGGCCTCCTACCACAGGCCGTATAACGCTGGTGACACACAGCCCTGCCATGCAAAGCTAGGAGCTACCACACTCTTTTGGTAGTACCCTGGTATCATATATTGCTTTATGTAGCTGCAGTTCCGAAACTGAAGGGTTTGCCTTTTTTCGAGTTTAAGCTTTTAGATTTTAGGGTTTGATCAAGTTGACGTCCTACCTAAACAGCAGTCCAAATATTGAGGTACAACGGCAATATTGCCCTACGCTAGGAGGATACTGTATGTGTACCACCGTCGCTACGCAAATACTATTTACCCCAAAGAGCTCTCTCTCTCTACCGGGTGCATAGGCCTTCGCGTTGCGACTGTGGTTGCACCTGTGTGATGAGTATGCCGTTGTTGGAGGCAATCAAAGCAGCCAATAGCTGAATACTCTTACCATTCTCGTAGGGCTTAGACTACTACACCAAGTCAATGGCATATATCATGTAAAGTAGGCAGTAAATATGTGCCCTTTCACTTTGGCTTTGAACTGCACATGTGGAATTTTATGATTCAACAGACTGTCCAATAATTCCAATAATGAATGCCCAAATTGGCTCATAATGGAATAGAGCACACTTATACTCCATTAAGAGTGATTGTGATAAGTAATGCTCTTCAAATGTTTTCTTTTATATTAATGCACATGCATGTGCCTGCCATTTTTTCTAAGGAATTATAATTTAATATTTATCAAAATATCAGTGAAATTCATAATTTTGGAATGTATCACATTGACAATTGAGGGAATACTGGAAACACAATGTGACACTGATCTCAATAACAATGATATATGGTCATGTACAATGTATTGAGCAGTTCAATCTCTACATGGGGAGGAAATATGGGAAAGTACAATGTATGTTTAAAATGTGTTCCTGGTACAGATATAGAACTACATGTGTGCATGACCCCATTATTCACTGGATTTTATAATATTCCTGATAGACCTGTGTAGTCAGAGAACTGAAAATACCTGTACATGTGCTCATTGCACTCATATCAAATCCAGTTTTACAAAATGTACTATTGTGTTCCAGTAGACAATGAGACGTTTTGGTCATGTTGCCCTGTTTGTGGGGAAAGGTCAACAGAAAGGCATAATGCCTATTCAAGCAATAATTTAAGCAAACAATTCAAAGTATCGTCATGGATGAATGCTATAGTGTGAAATTATGGTGTTTTAACATTGACAATACTTTGTCAATTTTGTGCCTCGTTTCTTTGCATTTTAAACATATATCACAGAGAGCAGCCTAGATAATAGAGGATAGACTGATCCTGATTTGACACAGAAGTGGCAAACACTATTTCATGACCAATCAAGTCTCCATATTCTGAAATGACGTTGGGATATCACCATATTTAATCAAGTTCAATCTGAATACGTGATCAACATGGCTGATTCACTGTATAAATTACCCACATTAAATTTCAACAAATGTCATATATCCTGCCTTCACAACACAAATGAACACTATCCATTCCAAAGATAGTTCCCACGTGATAAAGCCAATATAAACTTGAAAATGCCACAAGTAGACATACCAATCAGATGACTGTACCTAAATATTGAAGTATACTAAAATCACTTTTCTGGAATCAAAAATATTAATTATCACACCAAAGCTTACTCTTAATTTCAAACAATAGTATCTCTAAAAACTAAAATTCATGTACCTATAAAGTGACTGATGCAGGGTGGAGCTTGGCCTTAAACTTTAAAGGGAAGTGGCTTATGAAAGAGTGGAATGAGAAATAATATTGTCAAATAGTTATAGGTTCAAGATTGACTACATCAGTGGAACAATGCAAGATATTGTGGTAATATCCAGCAGTGTTTTTGTTAAGGGCGGTACCTAGGTAAATGTTACCGGGGTTCCCCGGTCATTTTACCAGGGTTAGCCTTGGTATATCAGTGCAGTCATACTAGCGGACAACAGAAATTTTACCAGGGTTCCCAATGTTCCCCAATCTTAGCAAAAACACTGTCCAATGTTTATTAACGAAACACACTACATGTACACTGGGCAGCCAGAGTGCCACGGGTTAGCTGAGGAACAATAGATTGGATTTGCTATAAACTTAATGGCGATAAGACTAGCAACAAGAGAGACAATCCTATTTAAGATAATGGTGGGGAAGAGATACACAGAGAGTTGGGAATGAGCACTTAATAGAAAGTAAGAGGCAGTGTGCGAGTGATGTCATGTGAGCATAATTGTCTATACAAACAATTTTGCTTTCTACCTTCAGTGCACCAACAACAAGCCCAAAAATTTGTGACCCTCCCCCTTAGAGGAGCTCAAAAAATTGTGACCCTCCCCCAAACAGAGGCTCAAAAATTTGTGACCCTCCCCCAAATCCCCCCGGCCCTCCCCCCCCTGCTAATTTACGTCCAGTCCCTTAATACTTACATGTATTAACTGCACAATACACCAACAATGATCTAAGTGGAATATTTTTTAACGCTTTATGAAGCTGACACGTCCATGGACAAGTTAAATATTTTGATTCTCACAAATCTGCACTCCCTCCTTTCTTCACCATCCTGTATAATATTTCAAAAAGTATGAAGGCACAACCTGCTCAACAGAGTCCATATCTTTTGCTAGTGTTACTAATGTGTGGGATCGTGTGCCCCCATTTTGTTTATACCTTGGTGTAGGTAGATTGATAGACCAATTTGCACAATGTACATGTTGAAAATGATACTGTGATGGAGACTCCGATTTTACCAATACATGCTTGAAATCCTACTTTTGATCACTGTAGGAGCAGATTTTCCACGTTTTAAATTTTTGTTGGAAATGAAAATGAATGTACAGACAGTGTATAAGGCCCACAAGCGTGTGGGTTAAACACTTGAAGGTGGATATGTGAAAAAATACCCATGGTCCTAAAATATTGAGTGTAAAAGATGAACTCGGCCATTATGGTTCAAGAATGCAAAAAGAGAAACTAAATACTTGTGATGATAGGGAGATTGACTGAGAATTTCAGTAGCAATAAACTATACATGTAAGCTGGTCATTCAGGAAAGCAAGTGCATTTTGATACAAAACTTGATATGTACAGTTTGCATGTCAGTGGCAAGGTTATTTTGAGCATTGAGTAAAACTACTGATTGCCAGCCACAATCTCTACCCCTGCTGAAATTAGAGTCTAACTTAGAAAGTGTTTAATAGTCAATGACACTATCGATTGCATTTGATATTATCATTTCCTCTGACATATTATTCGATTCTACAGTAGAAGTTTGGCAATATTATCTGACAAGGCACACAGTATGTCTTATTTGTCACAGTATCTGTTACTTTCCTGCAATCATCACATTCCATTAAATCTACTAATTGTTATAATGGTGTTAATGCTAAAGTGTGTGTTTTGCAATGGTTTGTTTGGGGTCGGGGAATTTTGATCTGTGATAGTATGAAAAATAAGAAGTTGAATCTCAACTCACCCAAATCAATTAAATATCTATCCTTAGAGTTATGAGTCCAGATGATGCCAACCCACTAGGATTCATCCATGGTGGTATCGTCTTACAGATGATAGGGGAAGCTGGGTACATCTCTGCAACAAAATACTGCAACAGCCAAGAAAGTCGGGTAAGGATGAATCAAAAACAATTTTTTTTCTCTCTCTTATTTTTTATTCCTCATGTGATCATAGAAAAGGGACTATCCCTGTTGTAGTATGTCTTCACCGGTATATCCTGAAGCAGTGAGATACGGCTTGAATGTCTGTCATAAACTCAGTTATTAAACAACAATCTCAGTCTGCAATTGATGAATGAAACATAAAGACAATCGGATCTGATGTGTTATTGCTATAATGTAGTTCAAATTTGTTTTATGGAATTCTTATAACTGTTTATGTACATATCACAGCAACTCAATGACATTATTTGCAGTCACAAGGCAATAAAGCTTGCTTCGCGGCATTAGCCAGGGCTGAGAGGACAGATTTTTTGCAGTCAATGTTTGTCGGGGAATTTGCCAAGGTCAATGCAGAAGTCACCTACACTTCCAAGCATTCACTTGAAGTACAGGTCACTGTGTTCGCTGAAAATGTCATGAAAGGTAAGATATTTGAATTATAGCTCAGTGCTCATGTTGATTTGAAAAAACTTGCACACCAGTTTTGGTAGATTTATTAGGTATAGAGAGAAAAGTCCTTGTCAGAATCAATAGCAGCGATTTTAGGGCTGTACACAGGTACACGTAAATGTTACCAGGGTTGCCCTTCATCTATCAATGCAATCTGATTTCGAGACAACAGAAATGTTAAATTGTTTACATTTGCTTTCAAACCTTAACGCTGCATTTATTGAGTCAACAGATCACGTACATGTAATTAATAAAGACCAGTGTATGACATCACCACCACCCATGTAGAAAATAATTATTTTTTCAAAGCATGCTGAATTGCCTTTCAAATAATAGTATTTTGCATGTAGACTACTTTATCCTTGCTACATGTATCAAATCATTATCATTGCAATGTTTCCTTGTTCAGCACTTGCAAATCTATCAACGATGAGCAACAATGTTAAATGTCTTGCAGGTACTCAGAGGTTAACCAACAGAGCACATCTGTGGTACGTACCCGTCAGTGTAGATGATGGTAAAGTTGTTGAAGTGCCAGCCATGACATACTCATCTCCAGAAATGGAAGAGCAAGGCAGATTGAGATATGAGACACAGAAGTCACAGAGACGTGATGATATAGGACAAACTAGAAATGCTGTTGAAAATGAATACTTCCATAACTTTGGAATTGAAAGTACGTATGCTTATTGACTTATATTTTGTAATTCACCGTTTATAGTAGCTCAGCAGTTTAGCTTACTTGACATAAGAGAAAGTAGCTTAGCAAATTTCATTCAAGGCTTTTAGCTCGGCTAATTTCCTCTCATGTGCAGGTGATTTTTGATGAATTTTCTTGCCAGTGTGCTGTTGAGCAAATATCTAACATGTTTGTTATTATTTTCTCAAGCAAAATATCTTAACTGAAAAGCAATTTTTTGAGGTGTTTAAGAATATTTGTGTGTCAAATATGTAAAGTTTTGCAGTAACAGAGCACCTGGCTGTGTTTACAGATAATAGATGATCATTTTTTACGTTAACTGTGTCAGTGATGATTAAAGGGACAAAGTCGACCATTTTCCATGAATTTTGTTTAATACGAGATACTACTTATATTGTTTGACATGTTGAAAGATACTGAATGAATGGATGACCATGCATATATTCAACCCCGGTTTTAGACATGATACATGAACCCATCGCGAAAATGAATTAATGGTCGTGACCATTATAAATGTAATTCATTTTCGCCATGATTTAATTTAATTTGTCTACAACTGGGGTTGAATATATGCATGGTCACCCATTCATTCAGTATCTTTCAACATGTCAAACAATATAAGTAGTATCTTGCATCAAACAAAATTCATAAAAAATGGCCAACTTTGTCCCTTTAAGATGAATCTTGAGAAAGTGTGCTTGGTTGGTTATTGAACCCCCTTTGGCATCTCAAACAGCACTGACAATATTTCATTTCGAAAGAAGTGATGTTTATTGATTTCATCACATTATGTATGATTGTCTGATCCATTTCCAAAAAGTTACAACACAGTGCCTTATCTCTCTGCTAACCTGCAAGATACAATAAACAATACAAACCCTTATTTCTACACAGGTGCCATAGTCTTAATTTAATGCTAGCATTTTTTTTTTGAAAAGCATTTCCTGATTTATTGAAACTTTGATGCATGCAGCAGACAGGTCCACCATCAACATGAAGTATTGTGTCTACAAACAGCACTTTTGTTACGGTGGAGAAACATTGGTAAATGATTTGGACGCCCGGAAACATTTCTGCTGTCTCCCAAATCTGATTGCATTGATATACATGTACGTGTACCAAGGGGCACCCTGGGAAAATGAGTTGGGAACTCAAGTAACATTTACCTGCTTACTGCTGTTAAAGGAAAACACTGACACAACTGTGATCAATGAAAAGTAAACATAAAAAATGTAAAGGAATGATTAGAAAATAGAAAGTATGAAGGAAAATAATGATATAATTTTATGATAAGGATGTTCAAGTTACTAATACATCCTGTACCTCTCTTACTTGTGTCTCGCTAGACTACAAACAGTTACTTTTGCAAGTTTTTGCCTACTTTAATCAGATTTAGATATGGATATATTATTGATTACTGGTCTCTTGACTAGCCTAGGCCCAATTCTATGAAGATACTCCAATGATTAATACATAAAATTGGTAGTATTTAAGTCTGTGAATATCTGTGAAATCGAGATCCATAATGGGTAACAAAGTATACTTGTATTCTGGAATCAACA
Source organism: Ptychodera flava (assembly GCF_041260155.1). NCBI lineage: Eukaryota > Metazoa > Hemichordata > Enteropneusta > Ptychoderidae > Ptychodera > Ptychodera flava. Next base: position 35,602,779 of record NC_091943.1, on the reverse strand, counting down.
ACGACATCACTTACTTTTTCCACTATAGAGTAATCTGTTGAAGTAAGAGAATATGTTTCTTTTGTTTTGTCTTGTGCAAAGGTAGAACTTCGCTTGCTTGCACAGTTGTCATTTATCTACTTTACCAATTTCCATGTTAACTATCGCTGATGTATTTCCAAATGGCCCCTTTCTTATTTAGAATATATTTTCAGTGGGCAATCTTAGAAAAGGTACTACCACTAACCTCTTTTGGAATGCAAAGAAGTGATCGTGTGTCAGTTGAAGGTGAAATTTTGAGGGCTTGTGGGAAGATTTTGCTTGGAGTTGAAGGGCGCCCTCAAGTGACAGATCTTCAAATCTAGTGGTGCTTCAGCAACAGCATGAACTGAGGCTAACATGTTCACTGTACTGTAACTGTATTTGATAGGTTCTCAAACGATCTGAAAACTGTTATATTTCATTTCTTTTGTTCAGCTGCTGAGCCGTATACAGTGCCATATTCCCAGTCATCGCTGACCCACTTCATACTTTCTGCAGACTGCACATTGCAAGGTTATGTGAGAGGTGGTACTACAATGAAACTCATGGATGAAGTTGCTGGACTGGTGGCCATAAAGCACTGTATGTCACCGGCAGTAACTGCCTCAGTTGATGCCATCAATTTTCATAAAAAAATCAAACAAGGTAAGAGTTGATTTCTGTTCCTTTTACAGATAATACAATGCTATATTTTTATCTACGGATTGAACATGATTATACCATAAGGCCAAACTTTATATATATATATATATATATATATATATATATATATATATATATATGTTATATATGTATATATATATATTATATATATATATATATATATATATATATATGTATGTTATTTCTTATGACACAGTCTGTATATTATATATATATATATATATATATATATATATATATATATGTATGTTTTCTTATGACACAGTCTGTGATTATATGGATTGAAGTGCAGTGGTCGTCGCGCTGCGCGTGCGTGATTTTTTGTTGATAAACATAATTTTTGTAAACATAAGTCTTCTCAACTTCAATCGGAGTGAGATGGGAGCAGTCCCCCACTTTGTTAAGGCCTTTGTAAGACTCAACATCATGCAATAGTAAAATATTAAGATCGGAAACGAACTTCAGTGGTGTATTTCTATCTATAAACTTGTGTAGAGCTACGAACATTGGGACACTACACTCAGCACATTATGTCGCTGAGTTTACTGCACGCAGACACAGTGAACAAAAAGCTTTGATCGCGCGCGATCACGCTGGTTGTACACAATGCTATGTACAGTACAGTGAAAATACATAACTCAAATGATCAACATTGCCTATATATGTAGACCAGCAACAAGCACAATGCCTAACACAAAAATTACACTCAAGACCATGATCGGCAAGCCAGAGCAGGACACGTGAGATGTTGGTGGGAGACGGTCACCGCGTTGACGTACACGGATATAGCTAGAGAATCCGGTCCCACAACGTACCGGCCCGCTACGACTTGGCCCACAACCAACTGTTGATCACCATGTCTTACTTCTCCTAGTATTACGTGGTAAGAAATAGTAAAATGACAGGAAACAATAAACAAAACGAGCGGGTTTTCGCGGCATTTGGCAGGGAAATTGCACGGCTACACCGTGCATAGACGTATCGAGAGATCCTGTGCCCCGTCCTGTGCAAGGTCATGGCAGTGATCCAACTGCTAGTGGTGTAGGCCTACCGGTGCTGGGCAAACTTCGTTGTTGTACCTCCTGATTGCCGGGTAGGTCTGAATCCTCTTTCAAGTGAGATAACCCCTACATAACAAGAAGACCTATGAAAGGTCCTTCGCTTGACTTGATACCTGTACTCGGAATTCTCGTTTGCACCCCCAAACGAGGTAAACTTTGTAGTTGAGTTGGATTCTCCACAGCCGAGTGTAGCGCGCCATATACCTGGTTTGACACGGACGTTCATACAGACCACGGAACGGAACAGATGCAGAGATGCTTCTTGCTGCAGCGGGCATTGCTCTGCGAGCTGTAGATTTCTGTAGTTTGGGTTGTTGTCTTTGTACTCCTGTCGGGCCTATTGAAATGAAGCTCTCGTCCTTGCTAGCGATGTCGAAAACTAGAGCCCGGTCGTTGACGGTTGATAGTCTGTTGGCGTATACATGCGTACGTCTAGCTCTATGGCTCGAGCGATAACAGTAGCCGAGCCCCATTCAACTGATTCAAGAAAATCATGAGCAAATGTGATCTCAATCCAGCGTGCAATCATTGTTCAATATTCAGCAGATATTTAACTTAGATTAATTGACCTTTTATTGCGTGTTACATTTGGATAGTTGGTATGCTTGTGACAGATCAGCCGCCATTTTAACAAGTGGCAATATCGCAAACATTACAATCAACCCGTAACATGTGCGGCGTTCTTGGATTTGTTTACAACAGAGGGGGACCCCCTCAGGAGGATGCGCAGCGCGACGACCACTGCGCTTTAAGCAGTTTGAGAAAAAAAAATCAGTCCTCAACATCTCCTTGTCACATTGAATCTTGTAGCTATGTATAATAAGAAAAATCCACATAACACAAATGGTGTACATTTTAGCAGTTTTTAAACCTTGTCTTTAAGCATATACAGTATGTTATACTGTATATATGTTACAATGTATACTTCATTCAGTTATTCAGTGCCATTTTCAGTTTAAAAGTGTTATTTTTAGACTCTTGCTAGTCATTGGCAGAGCTAAAGATGTTCAGTTTTTTCTTCAGAGCCTAAAGAACAGAAAGTGACACCATGGTAGGTTAGTTACACATCGCCATTGTAACACAGTCAATAACCATCAGTAAGGATAGAAATACATCACCCATTAGCACAGTATTTTACTCATTAGCAAGTATGACATATCAATAGAGAACTCTATCCAGAAGCTATTTGTTAACATGAAGAAAGTGAAATGAGTTTCTTTTTAAATTTCAGCTGGATTAATCAATCTGTTTGCTCGGCTTACTTACACCAGTGACAAAAGTATAGAAGTCCAAGTACTGGTAGATGTACAGTACATATCTCTGACCCGCAGACAGATATATAAAGAGCGAGCATGTGATGCCTATTTCACTTTTGTGTCACTGTCACAAAAGGACTTCTCACCTCAAAAGATTCCACCTTTAAAGGTATTTATATGTTTTTGATCTTTTCAGCCCAATATCCAAGGTTATAGGTCAACCTAAACCTATATATTGAATGTTGTGCACCAATTAGGGTTCAATTGTAACTTATATGATGACGTAGAGGGCAGTATAGTCATCATTTGACTGAAAGTGAACCGGAATCATTTTCACTTGACAACTTTGGGACTTGAAAATCATAAAATTACATGATTTAATTTGAAATTCGGTTTTTAGAAATTTATGCAATAAACAAACAGCATAACCATGATTTAAACAGATCAATGCGTCATTCACAAGTTTTTGTATTTTTTATCAAATTGTTATCCTTGTGGAAATAAAGCATATGATTGTCAGAGGGGTATATTCTAGTCCAGACTAGAATTCACTTGTCAGCAAATAACAGTGCAGTCTGTACAGGTACAGGCTGAGTTGACAGGCTCAACTCTATGTGTCTCAACATGCTGTTGGGAGTGGAACAAGAAACAGTTGACATTAAAGTGGCACTCCCACTTGGTAACATTTTTAAAGCACATTTTTTTAATGCCAATGGCCGATATTTGACGTGGCAACTGCGCGCGGATCGTGAGATATCGATAAAAACATGTCAACAAAAAAGTAAAAGTTTGAATTCCGGTGGCCCACCTAAATTCAGCTTCCGAACATAGAACGTTCGGCACTGGGGCCATTGTCAACTAAGCATGGAGTACGAGTCTACGCTGACGCTGCTGTACGCCCACAGTACCACTCGCGTCGGTGATCGGTCATGCCACCTGGGAGAAAGCCGAGTCTTACTGACTCGGAAAAAAACGGACAACAAAGTTTGATTCCACCAGAATTTGCATAGGTGACTAGCACAGTTACGTGCGGTTGATACATAGCGGCCGCCGAGTGGTATGCATAGACGCATACCACGCGCGCGGCGTACTGTGTGGCAGACGACAAAATGTAGTCATCGGAGGCGGCTAATATTTGACACGTAAAAACTGATGTTTATGTGGTATTGGTTAAAAATATAGTACAACTGATTTAGAATAATGAAAACGACAAAAACTAAGGAAAAGTTTCACAAAACTTACTTTAGGTAATGGCAGAATGCTGTATATAAACTCTTTGCAGTGGGAAGTAAATTAATCGCGTCGTTCGAACTTATTGTAGAACTCTCTAGAATATCGTCAATCAGCACAACAACAAACCTTCGGGGAATTTCGGGTCAAAATCAGAAACGATCGTAAAACTTCGGGATGTGAAAAATACATCGGAAATGACATGTTTTTATCGATATATCGCGATCCGCGCGCAGTCGCCATGTCAAATATGGACCGCAGGCATTAAAAGATGTGTTTTAAAATGTTACCAAGTGGGAGTGCCTCTTTAAAAACGAAAAAACCTGCAAGAAAATCATCAAACAGATAATTAATATTTACCTATTTTGGATATTTTGCAGCTGTTGACTGAAGTTGAGGTAGAAAGATTTAAAAGTGGACATGAAAGATACAAAGCCAAGAAAGCTTTGAGAAATGAAGAGAAACAGAGGAAGGCATAGGTGCAATTTTTGTGTGAAGAATAAATTTGTATTGCAAAATGCCTGGCAGTCTGTGTACGTTGCAACATAACCGGTGCTGTATTTGATAGCTTGATTTGTGAAAGCAGTTTTTCCACATCAACTTGACTGTCCAACTACGTCATGTTTTCATGAAGATGTAGCAATGCAATATCCGGGTGCAATATTCTCTGTTTTGAACTGACAAACACAAAGTTTATTGATGATTTTATGACAAACCTAGTTAGATTGCTGTTGGTATTTTTGGAAATTTTGCTCGTTATTTTGTATTTAAGTTTTGGTAGTCAACAGCACTGAGTTCACTTGGCATTATTAATGTTAGCACTGTTAATGTTGTAAAGCTGACAATAATTTAAATGTGAAGCCTACCCCATCATTGTGACAATGGATCCTAGGCAAAATCTACAGATGGAAGTGAGACAGTATGCGTTCTGTAGAGCCAGTACCACTTCTCAAAGCCAAGGTCCTTTGTTTTCAAAGGTTTACATGCCAGTGTGCAAAATCACAGCTCCAGATGTAGACGTAAGCTCCTTTTACATACTCATAGTTTGTTTGATAAGCATATGATTATTGTAGTAGGTGCCTCAAAAGTGAAAGATTTAAACTTTTGCTCAAACTCTCCTCAATGAAACTTTAGACTATTCTCTTACCAAAACAAGAATAAAAACCTTGGGTCACCGTGCAAATTTGGTACTAGAGAGACAAGTTACCTATGATTTCCCGATATTTGAAGTTCAAAATGGCCGCCATCCCTGTGTTAACTCTATGGGCAAAAATAAAATTTTTGATTTTCAAATTACTAAGACAGTGAAAACTTTTCTTACACCAAAAGCTTTAAAGTGAGTCCCCACAAGTAGTAGATCAGAAGAGAAGTGAGAAAATTTGAAGGCCTGAATGTCTGTCTGTGAGACGCGTTCTGCCTAAAGGTATACAGTCACCTGTAATCTAAATATGCCCATATATGGTCAGAGGGGTGTTCCTTGGTATTCAAATGCCCATGTGAGGGCGCTGTTTTTAAAAGTGGCCACCCGCTTAAAATCTGTGATTGGTTAGATTTTCTCTCTCCATGGTAACTGTGGCAAATTGGAACAGGTGACAGGGTACCTTTAGTGGAAAGTGTTGAAGGAACCAGGAGGTAAAATTAGCAGTGCAGTATAAACAACAGCTTGAGATAACAGAATGTACAGTCAGAAATTTAAACATCTTTCAAGATGGTTCATGATCTTCCAAGAGTTGTCCACACAATGAAGTTTTGATATGAAGACAAAATTCAGTTTTTTCTGTACCAATTTATTTAATAAGATATATTTATATTTTTAAGTTGCATCAGGGAATTTTTGTGTAATTTGTAAGATATGTTGTCCACAACAAGGCAGCGCACATATATCTGAGCTCAAGAATGTATATTAGTGTCCAGCAGGTGTCAAAAAAGGCATAAGACACAGCTTACCTCATACCCATGTACTGTTTGTGCTTTATATGTGACATTCTACAAGCATCCACCTCAAACAGCTTTAAATATCATAAAAGATTAATTTGTTCTCAAAGGCTCTAATGTTTATTTATTTGTTTTGTTTCTCATTGTTGGTCTCTTCAAAGAAATGTTAATTATGTATGCTTGTTCTAACCTGTCAGACAAGCCCACAATTAATACCCAACTTGCAATGAGTTAACTGTTCAGAAGTGTACCAGTACCATGCTAAAATATGTCCCAACATTGACACTGACTGTGATTGGCACATGTAATTCTTAATTGTTCAAGGGAAGGCTGCTCATTGCTAGTCTAGATTAATGCACAACAGTATCAGAAACAATCCTCAATGTTTCATACTTAAGCCAAAGTGTTCTGCATGAAATGCATTGTACTTAAATTCTTAAATCCTTTAACAGTGTGATGTCATATTTATTTACCGGGCCAGCTTTAATATTTTGTGGCAATGTTCATGTAATAGTTACAGTACTTTGTTGATATTAAATCCTACTTTTGTGCATTGTATTGTACTTTAATTGAGTTTAACTCTAGAATATTCCTTGGACAATAGCTGTAACATTGGATTATGTTTTCATTATTTTTGTTCAGTAAAACAAACATTTCTCCTTCCACTCCCTGGAGAAGCATTAGCCTTTTGCTAAGTCAAGGTTGGTTGAAAATGTGTATTTGGTATGAACACAGATATCATAGTTTGGATCAAATTCAGTGACCAACATTGACCATTACACAGATAAGGGATGTTTAAATAAAATTTGTGTTTTGAAGACAATAATCTATCCACTTATTGACAATTATATCATACCAGTATATGGATGGCGCAAATGCAGCGATCTGATTGGTCAAGACCTGAAAAGGACCCTTATTTTGTCAAGGGTATATGTTTGACATGATGTTTGAAATAGAACATTTTTCAAGACAGAACAAAAACATTGAAAAGTGCATCAAATGTTAATGCTGATTGACGTGTTAAAGTCTTGTAAAGACACAATTTCATTTGTGAAGTTCCTGTTGAATAAATACATTTGTATGAATAATTTCAGTGTTCATTGACTCATCTGTCATGTTGTGTTACAGTCATCATCAGTCATTGATTCAACTATCAAGATGGGAAAAAATTGCAGGATATCACCATTACTTCCCAACATTTATGATTGAATTTAACCCAGCAGGACAGATTTTTGAATCATCGTTTGCACTTGAATGTTTTTTACTCTTCCTAAACATAATGTTCACTAGTATTTGTAATCACTTTGGGTCTAAATGGGACAGGATCAACTTGTCTCCATGACGACAATCGGGAAAAATAAATTTTATGTTCAAGGCACATGTTAGACTGAAGATCCGTCACTTGAGGGCGCTCTCTGCGCTTCCCCCTCCAGAGAGTGCACTGAGTGAGGGATCTTTCAGTCTCAGGCACATATGAGACCATACACATGGAGATGTTTTGAGGTTAACTTTGATCTTTAGGTCAATTTGCCACATTTCAGGACATTTACAAAGGGTAAATACAATGTATGCACATACTAGAGATAACATGTTTACCGTGCAAATTTTGGTACCAAGAAATAAATTACCCAAGATTTACTGACATCTGAAATTCAAAATGGCCGCGACACCCGTGTTAACTCTATAGAGAAAAGATAAAATTTTCGATTTTCGAAAAACTAAGTCAGTGAAAAGTTATTTTTCTCCAAGAGCTTTAAAAAGAAACCCCACAAGTGGTTGACCAGAAAAGAATTGTAAAAGTTCGATAGTCTGAATATCTGTCCCATGGCGCATTCTATCTTAATCTCGCAAAGTGATGATAAAAAGTTAGTTGCAAGGATATAATCATTCATCTGTTTCTTTATGTGTGTATTGCATGTGTCAACTTGATTCATGAATCTATTTTAACATTGGCTGTGGGAAATACTGAAATGGGAGGATGTGATTGGAAACGTATAAATCTTGTGGATATTTTTAGTGAGAGGTATTCACGCTGTCCTATCCTGCGTAGTTTCAGAAACTAACTTTAAAGGTTCAAGGAATTATTTGAAATCCATATTCCCTGGAAAATCTTTTTCTAATTGCTATTGAAATTGTACCCCTGACGGGAATTACATTTGTATACTTAAGACGGTTCAAACTTTTGGGAAAAGTGCGTAACAGATTCTAGAATCAGGTTGAGTTTGTTGTTTTTGAAGTGCACAGAGTATGAAGTGATCTTTACAGTCTACCATTGGTAGGCCTACACAGGATAAACATCACATCATTCACAGTGTACAGTGAATGCATATAAAAGTAATGTGTATTTGGTTTTTCAGTAGTATGTCAGAAATGTGAGACAAATCTTCTTATGAGCAAAACCATATCATGTTTGGCATGTGCATCAGATACCATGCATCAGACAGTAGCCATTGCTTTGGCGCTGGGTTTATAAACATTCGTTCATAAATTTTGTTCATTCACCTACTAGTAGTTGTGACATTTTCTGAAATTTCTTGCCCCCAAATTTATCACCATTTTATAAATTAAAATTTTTGGTTTGATACTTTTTGAACTGACATTATTTTGATTGGGATATTTGTGCACATACCAAACTAGAAAATGGTAGCTAATGTAAGTTTTTAAAGTGGTGATACAATGAGCAGCTGTAATGATTATGTATCAGATAACAACATTCCGAATAGATCGTCCATGGATTGTACATTGAATTCATATGGTCACCTTTTACTCGACTTCTGTAAACATACGGGACTGACACTTGAAAATGGTAGGCTACATGATGAATAAGGAAAAGGGTATCTTACATGTATCAAGGAACAAGGTGGAAGTGTTGTTGACTATTTACTCGCAAAATATGAAGATTTTGAGATCTTTAGTCATTTTAGTGTGTGTGATCGCCAAGAGTCTGACCACTTTCCCATTCTGTTTAACATTAAGTTACCAGTATTTTCACAAAGTGTCTCTGAGGAGGGTGAAACTGAACAGGTTTCCATTACCAGATTTTCATGGAAAGAGTCATGTAAAGAAAACTTGTTCGTCAAGCTTTAAACCATTTTAGAAATTGTCATTCCAAAGATGCCCTTCATAAATACATTAATTTAAAGAAAACTTATCAGAGTTTAAAAGAATGAGTGGTGTGAATGTGAAAAACAAAAATTAGCTATCTTTAGTAGACAGCCAAATTCCAGACAATTCTGGAAACTGATCAGCTATAAAAATAGTTTGCCATCACAAAATATAAAAGTTGATGAGTGGTATGAGTATTTCTCTTGTTTATTTACTGAGTCTGTTTTGTCATCGTCTGATACAGATGATGAATTTTATGAGTATGTAAAACAATTTGTAGACAATTTGTATACTAATAGAGATTTTGATGAAGATCTTATCGAGACAGATAGTATTGATGTAGACATATACATTGGAGGAACTTGAACATTCCATTTCTAGTTTGAAAGAGAATAAGGCACCAAGTATTGATGGGATTGCCCCTGAAATTTTGAAAAATGTACCTTTCCAACTTAAAAACATTATTCTCCACCTTTTTACTAACATTCTTGCAACAGGTTGTTTTCCAAAGCAGTGGGCACAGGGACCAATTGTCCCATTACATAAAAAAGGTTCCAAAAGAAAATGCCAACAATTATAGAGGAATAACCTTACTTTCTACAATTAATAAGGTTTTCAGCAATATTATTAATCAACGATTACGGTCCTGGTCTGATACGAATTTTCCATTTATTGAAGGAAAGCTGGTTTTCGTCATTCCACTGTAGATAACATTTTTATTCTTCACACTATTGTAACTAGATATCTTGCACTAAGTGGCCGACTCTATTGTGCTTTTATCGACTCTGAAAAAGCTTTTGACCGTGTAAACCATTATATGTTATTCTACAAGCTATTTAAAGCTGGTGTGAAAGGTAGAGTGTTTTCAGTCTTACATTCCATTAGTAATGTGACAGCCTGTATTCGATCTCCGTCAGGTATTTCTAATTTCTTCAGATGTGAACTTGGTGTCCAACATGGTAGCATTCTGTCTCCACTTTTATTTACTTTATTTATCAATGATATAGATAATGCTTTGGACCATGATTTTGCAGGAGTGCATATAGCAACTGTTAAACTATTTTTTCTCCTGTTTGCCGATGACCTTACTTTATTCAGTACGACTCAAATAGGAATTTAAAGACTATTGAACAATCTCAGCTTGTATTCTAATAAATGGAAACTTAAGGTTTAATATTTCAAAATCCAAATCATTGTTTTTAGGAAAGCAGGGAGGTTAAAGAATAGTGAAAAGTGGTTTATGAATGGCCAGAAATTGGAGGTGGTCCAAGCTTATAGCTACCTTGGTGTTATGCTTTCTAGCTCTGGCCTGTGGAATCGAGCTCAACAACAGTTGGCAATGCAAGCAACCAAAGCTCTTTTTAATGTCCAAAAAGCTCTTGCTAAATTTGGTTCCAATCAGAAGGAGTGTACCACCCACTGACACATGTCTGCCCAGTACAACCAATAAAACAGCGTCACATTTATGTAGAGATCATCGTTTCGTTTTCTCTGATCACAAGCGCTTGCAGTGATTGGCTCGGCTCATTGCTATTAAAATTAAAGCGATATATTTATTATACCAACTGATCATGAAAATTGAAATTAAAAATGTCGGTTTACTGAAAAAGAAATCGTTACGAAACCAGTGCTAACATAAGACCAAGACATCAAAGGTTGGCAGTACAAATCTTTATCGGCAATACATATCATAGTGAAACGTACGGACATGCATGCAACCCCTATGGTCAAAGGTAAAAAAGCGTTAAAGTTATTGGACTCCGCGTCCTCTGGTACCGAAATTTACTGTATACGACGAAACTCGATAAGTTATCACAGACGCAGGTGTATAATAATGATGGTTACGGCACGATCGTATTGTATATACCGCACACAGTTTCTGTACATGGCTATACAGTTTCCCCATTGGTAACCCCAGTGGACGGTGTTTGTAGAGAGAGAATGTGTGTGCTGCTATTGGCTGTCTTGTCTCTGGTAGAGAGGATGTACAAACAATAGGAAATAAAACAGAGACGTTTTTAAAGGCAAATAGGCCTACATCTTGATATGCTGTTTAGATTTTGTTTACTGACAACAAAATATAAAAACATATTTGCTTGTCCATTCACCCATCAATAGATGTAGATAGCAATGTCATCATCTCTTGACACGAGACGTGTAGTTAGGTGTGTAGTTTGTACACAGGTGTTCGGAGTGAAATTCAAATGAGCTCTATATTATAGTTTGGGTGGCATTGGGTATTATTCAAACAGGTCTCTTTTCTTATCAACCTCACGGATAGAGGAGTTTGCACGTTTCTCGTCCCTTGGGATACACGACTTCTGACAGGTAATGCTTGCTCTGTTTGCCATCCTAGTTCAGTCACAATCCTAGGTAAGCAGTCTTTTATCGTCTGTTTGAACCATCGTGGGAATTTCAGCTTTGAGGTTACAAGTCAACTGTAACATTGTAACCCTTCTACAGAGTGTATGTCAATTCAGACCACAGTGTGGGCGTTGAGAAGCTGCGGTAGTCACTTGCCAGTTTGCCCCGTGAGTTCGACCAACTGTAATGTAGTTTCCTTTTCGAATCAAAGAGAATTTAGGATGAAATTATTACGGAATGCGTTCATTTTTATTTGCTAAAGTAATGATGTACGAACACTAACTCAGTCGTAAATCTATTAGGGTCTATGAATATTTGAATATTTGACTTGTTAGTTCTATTTTCTCTCACATGACCCGAAATCCCCCGAAAGTGTGTTGTGGCGCTTTAAAAATGTTACCAAGTGGGAGTGCCTCTTTAATGGTAGGTTGCCAGACGCCGTCACCGAGTGCCAGCCGGTCTCATTTATTCCACAAAAACAAAAAATGTGTCGAGCATTATCATTACAGACAGAAAAGTACTTTCTCTGAAAAAATTACGTAACAGTACAACGCCCCTTTTCTAGCGCATAAGACCGCCCAGGAAAAACCAGACAAAAAAACAAACGTATATTTGAAAAAATCCTGGAAACCTGTACCCGACGCAATGTCAAATGCGCCTAGGGGAGGATTAGGGTGTCATCCTTACTTGTCGACATTAAATGCAAACTCAAAATATTTTTAAAATTTCATAACTCTGCATCATCAATAACACCTAATATTGAAAGTGGCTGCACAAGCAGTAAGTGCTGGCCTAGAATGGTCAGCCTAAACACCTGGCTTACGTTAAATACCCCTAAACACGTGACCAACAGACGCCTCTGATTGGCTGTCACTACGACGTTCAGACAAGCATTTCCCGCTATACAACGAACCGCGGGAAATTTTATATCTTATAAACTACGTTCGCACGCTCACACTGCGTACACACAAACACACAAAAACCCATATCAATGGTAGGTTGCCAGACGCCGTCACATAGAAAAACTAAAGAACGGGAAGGGAAACGGCCCCCATAAAAAATGCTACAAGCCTAACTTTTTGGTCACCTGAAGCCGATGTGCAAGAGAATCAACAACGTTCGTTTATACATGAACGCCTAGCGCCTTGGCGTTTTCCGAGCTCAATCTCCTCATGCTTGCTATTGCGCCATTCTCATTCACCTGGATACTAGTGTTGCACCCTGTTCCGTTCAACAATTTTGAGGATTATCACAATTCAGGAGCGACCCGGATCGCCACCATCGTGACTTAGAGCTGCGGGATTTTTTTCGTGATTTTTTTCGTGCACGCTGGCGAGCACAGACCGATCTATCGCGATCCGACACCGTGCTCTCATGAAGGGAGCATTCGTTATTTACGGGGAGGGGGGGTCGGTGGAAATCAGGGGGGGGTTGACTTTTACAAAACCGCTTTTCAGGGGGGGTCAAATTTTACAATCAATGATTGAAGGGGGGGGGGGTCAAATTTTACAAAGGTTTGTGTTGAGTTATGGAAAACAAAATTGACTTTGGAATTTCACCGAAATGTTGCTTGTGTAACCGATGTTTCGAGACGGCAGAATAATAACCAACCGAAGCTCAGCCAAATTTATTTCTCTAGCAGGGCCAACAAGTCCGAGACTGGCATTAACCTCTCTAGAGCAGCAACAGAGCATGTAGCCCTGAGTACAGGTCTGTGTGTTCCTGGCGTATACAGCCTCCACCACAACCCTGCAATGGTCTGTGGAGATAACTGGGGTCTCTGCAGCGAGATTCAAAATGGGGATCGCCATGGGTAAACAACTTGTCGAGTATGTTATGTTTCAGAAAATGAGCGGTTTTGGACGTTAGGAGAAGTCAATCGCATCTTTTCTGGGATTGGTTAGGAGGTAAAGGTAGGCAGGGAAAGGATTTTTTCCCCAATAGAGCAGAATTTCGGCCAAAAAGACCGTTTAGTCTTCATTGCGGTCCAGATCAGGCTGCAGAGACCTCAAGTCTGTTCAAAGACCATTGCAGGGCTGTGGTAGAGGCCATATAATGCTGGGAGACACACGTGCACACACCTGTACGCAGGCTACACAGCATGGGGCATGAAAAATTGCCCAAAATGAGGGCACACAGTCCATGTAGCCGACAATGAGATGCAAATGATATGCGGTCAAGGTCTCCTCAACTAACTTTCAGCTGGTTCTTCACTTTCTACTATTTTTTTAGTATTTTTTACAAAGGCACAGACTTATTCTACCTGCAACTTAAAACTGATCGTGATTTTGTAGCTCATTCTTTACTATTTTTCATAGTTTTTGATAGCCGGTAACACACACTTCGTGTTCGTGTCGGCTACATGGACGATCTGCCGAAATGAGGAACCAACACACAGTCATATAATGTAACAAACAACTTCTGTATATATTGTGTCAAATATCGGGGTCTACATATAAAATAGTAAAACCGTACCCAAAACTATAAATATTACTTCATGGTAACAGTAACCGTACTGATCGACCTCCCGACGGCAGGAGTCGAACACACTTTCAGAACAAAACTCTGTTCAAACCCTTTCTAAATGCTTAACAATTTCTATGGAAAACTTAACGGTACCGCAGAGGTACCTCAGACTTGACGACGCGGCTGGGAAACACAAATAGTTCACACGCGACTATAACTAATGTTCGATGATGAGCACAATTGTAAGTCCCGTGTAATGTCTGCACATGAAAGTCGGTGACAACACACGCAATTCACTGCTAAGCAGCGTCCAGTTCAGCTACCACGGGAGCAGCCATCTTACTAATATTCTTAGATCTTTTGTTTACTTCCGGTCGGGACATGCCGAACTAATCTGAAGTCTTACTCTGCTAACTCCGCGCATCGACAAAAGTTCAGTGGAACAATCATAAATAATGTTCTCATGACAATCTCAGACATCTGACTGAACTCATAAACGGAATAAAGTTCACAGTTAACACACAATTTGCTGCAGAAAGATCAGCTTTCAACTTGTGGTGATATTATCATCTTAGCAGTGCGTATATTGCAAATATACGGCACGGCTTTCACTTGTGTGAGCAATGTTCGTTCCATCATGAGGTAGTACCTCCATGGTTCCATCGACTAAAGTAGAGCATGGCGTAGGGTTAAATAAACTGTCCGATCCGCACAAAATTCGATCTCTGCCACTCACCGGTTTCTTTACATATCTGCTGACTTGAGTAAGACTCAAAATAGAGAAATATCTGACTTAAAAAGCACACGCTGACACTCAAACCTTCCAGTGCCAGTGCAGCATGCAACGTAAAACACTCTCTGGGAAGTTCCCGTTTGGACTCCCTAAGTATACAGTGATAACACACAAGAACTCCCAGGCAAAATAGAAAATACACAGGTCCTCCATACATAATCTATGAGAAGCTATGAATAATTTCTTTTAAATACAAAACTAGCTAAATCTGTGTATTTATAGATTCTTGATTAATGTACTTGATAAGACTAGGGTAGTTACCAGTGCATGTGTGAGCAAGAAATATGATTTTGGAATTTCACCGAATTGTTATTCACTATCTTGTCAGAGGAAACTATGAATAATTTTTTTCCATAACATAACTAGTTAAATCTGTGTATTTATGTACGCTTGATTATTGATATTAATTTACTTGATTAGACTAGGGTGGTAACAAGTGGATGTTTGTGCAAGAGTTTTGATTTGGAATGTCACCGAAATGTTGATTCACTATCTTGTATATATGGAAACTATGAATAATTTTTTTCCAATATAAAACTAGGTAAATCTGTGTATTTATGTACTCTTGATTATTGATATTAGTGTACTTGATTAGACTACAGCGATTACAAGTTCATGTGTGTGCAAAAATTTGATTTTGGCATTTCACCAAAAATGTTGATTCTCTAGTATGTGAGGAAACTTTTTCAGCCCGGGGCCACAGGGTGCGAAGGGTTAATGAATCAAATCTGATGAATTTTTTTTTTTCATGGGGGGGGGGGGGTCACATTTTACAATTGATGAATTGAGGGGGGGTCAAATTTTAGAAATTTGATTTGGAGGGGGGGTCGCTTTTTACGTTTCATTTGTCGCTCAAATTCCACCGCCCCCCCCCTCCCCGTAAATAACGAATGCTCCCTTAGAAATGGCGATGCGATAAATTCAGACATGGATGGAAACACGGAAGGCATGTCAAAGGAAATCTCGAGTCGCTGTTATCGAATTAGGGTGCCGTCGATCGATTTAACAGCTTAGTAACGTCATGGCTCCCGTCGTACCTGACGATAAACCCGAAAACTATACACCTCAACCGAAGTTCAACTGAATAAATAAGTATCGTATGATATTCGAGAAAGCGACATAGAAGGCACAAAACATCAAGTCATTCGACAAACAACGGTAAATTTCCTTCATCACATTAAAAATTCTGTAAATTCTCGATCTTAATTACAGGAATGGGTCTTTAAAACGCTAAGTTCTTTATAAACAGGTATGAGCTATGAAACAACTCAATCAAACTTTGATTTCGGGAAACAGCTTGAGCTCCATTGTATGCCGCAAACATGTCCGGTGGCACCTTCCAAATAATACTTTGAAGTTTCAGTCCAGGTGTAACTATTGTTTTGTACGTCTAAAATTAATTTCCTTCTTGATGATCCGGTCTGTTAAGACAGTGATCTCATGGGCGTCAATAAATTAGGCAAACTGTTGAAGAATATTTACAAAGGAGGCGGAAGTACCAAGTATTTTATAAAAGTCAGTGCCTCAAAACGATGGTATGCACTGTTTTTCACTCGGTGGGAGTAGAGACGTGCCATATCATTCACGTATCTTGTCATAAAATCGAAGCATGCATATAATATCATATACAAGCTTACCACCGAAGAAAGTCAAACACATCTGGAATTCTATCTAATAGTGTAGGGTACAAATCTGAAAAGACACCCAGAAACTTAGGATGTAGTGATGATGTTTATGTTGATTGTCATCGACATGCCGCACGTTCTGTGGCCAGGTTCCGAGGCGTGCCATCCTAAAACCATTTACCGCAAAATCAAGTTCCATTTGTTCAAATTTTTCAAAGCCTGATAAACGATCAAAGCAGCCATAAAGACGATGGGATTGTGCGACAAATGTAACTCCGGTTTGCTCGAGAATGATCAACTAAAACTATCCATAATTCAAAACCTACGCATTCTGGCGTAAACATTAATCTAGGTTATGTCAAAGCTCTTCACATAATTGAACTTTGTGAAGAGTTTGAAACAGTTATCCTATAGCAATGCTTTGTACTGGCATTCGTCTGAATTCCAATAAAACAGTTGTATGCTCACAGAATATTCATCATTGAGTGACATATAATTTACTCTAGTTTGCGGGTATCATGTGCGATGTGAGAGGATGGTCAACTATAAATATCCATATTTAGGGGACTAAATACTGAGATACAAACTTTTATTCGAGCTTACAGTCAAAGAAATATAAATTATTAAACGTTTCCATACCAGATTTCGATATTACTGAATAAAATAGTCATAAGTCCAAGTGACGGGTATATACCACTTGGATTAGACCGGTACACTCAGTATATGCGCGAGCTATCGTCAATGCGTGTACATCGGCAAGTGGCAAATATCTCGTTGTATACCCGCCCCGAAGGTGGTTTGTTGCTTAATAATCTCACTGGCTATAATCACCACTATAATACGAAATAAAATTGAGATTACAATGAAGGAAATATTTGAAGTTTGAATAAAAATTCTTCGATTACATTGCTGTATTGTTATTAATATCAAAAAACAATCCGGCCCCACTGATTAACGAGGGCTGCTACCTGATTATTGGTATATTCCAATTATTATATGTTATCGACACGTTATCATTTGCTGAACGAGTCAGAACGGATTTTATGCCCAGCATTTGAGCCTGGCCAGGACTGAATTGATATAATGCGTCGTGTGTCTTCCAAAACAGTTATAGATTTTGCTTTATTTTTACCTTTGATTCCAGTAAATCATTCTTTACTGTCATTGTCTTCCAATAAACTGTCAATGAAAACAAATACCTTAATAGCCTCGATTGAATATTTACACATCAGAATATTCCCTGTATTCTGTCAGACCAACCAACGCATGGGGTATAGCATGTTCATAGGTTTATTCTTAGAAATATTCTTGTACCAACTGCCATGCTTTTCGGAGTTTCCAGTCAAAGATTGCGAACACAAGGAATTCTTCTTTCTTTTGGAATTATGCCTACAAGGACAATTTCAAAGTTCCAGATGGTGTTTATGAGGCAGAATCAATGACAAATTTGTCTGAGTATACCAAGAGTTGCAGCAAAGTGAACAATATTGCATATGTATTCAATCGTAAAACAGGGAGCACAACTCTGGTCACCCTGATCAGTCGATTCGCAAAGACCAATTAATTTCAATAGCAAACAAAAGTGATACATCACGAGGGCAAAGGTTACAGAGGGATTACGGAACTTTATCACGTGAACGGAGAAAACCACCATAACTCAACACTACCTGTACTTGGAATAAAAAGAAAGAATCGTATTCACATGCCACGAGAGGGCGGCACATTGAATATAGCTGCTGACAGCGAGGCGAGAATACGGTGCAGATTAAAGTCACCAAATACAATTTTAGTTACCATCATCCGCAAACCGTCTGCACATTTTGAATCTGTTTTTGGTTTCTTCAATTTGAGCAAGTACATAGAGAATCCATCGCGGAAAATAAAGGGTGGAAAACTGAATGAATTCTTACGGAAGCCGGAATGCTACCGGGAACGAATACGGAGCAGGGCAAAAGGCACATTTTGGGCCATTGCAAGGAATAGCCAAGCATGGCATCTTGGCTTAGATCATAAGGACCATGAAAAACCAGACATTGTGGAGAAATACTTCAAAAGACTGAGCGAAGAGCTTGACTTGATTCTTGTTACGGAATATTACGACCATTCGCTAATCTTACTCAAGCGGATAATGTGTTGCAAAATGGAGGATATACATTGCATACTGTACATTGCCCGAAGAGTTCGGTCAAAACGTGTTCCGCTGAGCAATGATGTGCAGCAGAAGATATACAAATGGAACTCCATCGATGTCAAAATATACGATATGTTCAACAAAACCTTATGGCGGAAAATTGCGCAGTATGGACCTGAATTGGAAAAGGATCTAAAGGAATTTCGCCTGATTAAGGCAACTGTGTCAGAAGAATGTGAAAAGTTTGGAAATCTATCGCGCGAGACAATTGACTTGTTGAAAAAGTTCGGATCCAATGAAATTAATTCACGCACATTTTGCGAAAAGTTGAGAGCCTGGTTTACGATGAAGAAGGGACTTCGAATATCTTGGAGCAACCATGGAACAGATGCATTTTCGATGAATTTGGCAGGTAGGAATGCACGACATTTATAATTGAACTTCTTCACGAAGAATTCAAAGCTGGTCGTCAAGTAGTAAACTAATTATAACTCTTACAATGAAGGTCTGAACAAGTTTTCAACTCGTAATTTTTTGTTAATGACAATACCACTCTTAAATGAATCAATTCTATTTATTTTCAAGCTCTCATCAGTCTCTCTGAAACCAGAAAATTGGCAGGCGTTTTTAGTGACACAATTTGCGCATAGGGCTAACATTAGCACCTCACATTCAGAGTGAAAGTCATTCGCTTTGAGCCGTGCTCAATGCAACTCTGATGCATTGCATTTGGATTTGGCCGCACTCAATGCAACTCTCGTGGAGGACATTCCCTTTGAGCGGCGCTCAATCAATGCAACTCTCGTGAAATGCATTTGCTTTGACCGCAACTCATTTTAATCAGACTGCCTGTATTCGCTGTGTAGCTTGACTCATTTGAACTGCACTGCTTTTGTCTTGCTTGAAACTCATTTTTGAGTTGACGTATTTGAGTCGGGACACAGTCCGCGTGTGCATGCCAGTGTGTGTGTGTGTTGGGGGGGGGGACTGGTTTGGGAAAATCATTTTTGAATTGGGTCCACTGCATGCTGCATTCGAAAATGAAGGCACTTTGGGTTGAGACAAACCACAAGTGAATTGGAATCCAGTGCATTTTGCTTAACTTCTTGTGTGCATTGGATTTTATCTTATTTTAGGCCTATTTGACTCTGATATTACTTCAAATTGATTGTGCCAGAATATGGTTCACAGTGTTAAAACCAAACCTTCATTAAAGTGTTTAACTTTGTGCGAACAACACGAGATGTCATAAAGCGTCATACTGACCTCACGTAATGTCATTATATATTTAGATATTTTCTGCCATTGACCTGGGGAACCTGAAAAAATAACCCAGAAGTGTGATGTTAAATTCCCGTTTTAGCGCCGAGTTACACGACATGACGAGGCAACTCGTTGAGGAACGCGACGAGCAACGCGTTGGACAACTCAATTGCCCGCCGCGCTGCCTCGTTTGTATGATATCGTCGCGTACCCCAAGGAGATCAGGCGCTGTCGACTGGAATCAGGTGCAGCCAACGGAGCTATTCATCGAAAAGCTATTCCGGAAGCAATTTTAAAGGGCAGGGGAAATTTTAATTTTGCTAGGGCAGGGGACATATTTTAGTTTTGTTGTCGGCAGGGCAGATATTGGTTGATTGTCTTGGGGACTGGGCTTGGCGAAAAACGAGGAGAGGGGAAGCTACTTTTAAAACGGGGACAGGGGAATTTCAGCCATGGTGTTTCCGGGGATGGGGACACAGGGCAAGTACTTATATCTTTTAAAGGATACCCAGACTACTTAGCCTATCGATTGACCCCACATCTCACTCTATGTACTGCGAGATGGAAACCAAATACAAAGCCACTGCAGTATATGTCTGCATGTTAATTTTCAGGGGAAATTTTTTCACAGGGCAGGGGAAAATCGACAGTTTTTTTATCGCAGGGTAGGGTAGCTTCATGTCTGCAGGGGAAATGGAATGACAATATTTTAAAAGAGGCTTTTTTCAAGGGCAGGGGAAATCGGCAAGTTTTTTTCGCCACAGGGCAGGGGAGCTTCAAACATTCACAGTGGGGAGGGGAAACATGCAAAAATCTGTGGGGAGCGCGTAAAAATGAAGTTTGAGTGTGGCAGGGTAAGTCAAAAAAATTTCAGTGGGAGGGCAAATTATGAACAGCTAATTAATTACCCTCTTGACTTATAATTAGTCAGTTCACATTACTTGTCATGTACAATATATCTTATCATAGTAAGGACCCCTTTAAAAGTGCATTGTTCGTTGGCTGCACCTGTGGAATACCGACATGTCCGGGTTTTTCAGGCGGCGTGCGAGTAGCGTTTCCACACTGCCTCGCGTCATCTTAGAAAAGCTTTGACTTCTACTTATGTTCAGAACAATGATTCTGTTTGCGCTCATCGGTCATAACTTGTTAGTGCATGTAATTTACAAAACTCTGACAGAAACGATACATACTATAATTGGCAAAAAATCAATCAATAAGTAAATAAATAGAATAACAGTACCAGAGGTGCAGCCAGGACGCGGCCTTACGACAATATCCCCAAACGGAACCCTTGTCCCGCATTCTCGCGCACTGCGGGTCACCTCGGGCACATTCACTCATGCGTCGACTGTGTTCAATGGATGTAGTCTGCAAGTAATATCTGTTACTGACGGTGGACTTCGTTTTGCATTATTTTGAGGCTTTTTCACGTACTTTCGAAGTAACTAAATCGCTGCACTTGGTGGTAGTTGGACTGAGCTCTGATTGGAGGCAGATACCGTACGGTATACTGTTACAATTGGCTAAAATTAAAGCGTAGCGATGCGGTCCCGGTAGCTTTAATTTTGTTTTGTGAAGCTAATTTATAATAAAGTAATAAAAAACCTGATTGACAACTGACACATGTTGCCCCAAAATGTTCAATATGTCCCCAAAAATAAACCGTAGTGGGACACACTGTCCCCTCGTTGCAAGTCCCTTGCTGCAACACTGATGATAAATGAAACAATGTATTTATTAAATAAATCCTAAACAAAATCGACACCTCTGTGAATTCTATTGCTTGGGTAAATTAGTGAATCACCACTTCAATATTAAATCAACTGCTGAATAAGGATTTCTGCAAATGAGCGATCAAAATTTCCTGTTGTCCTCATACGTGGACTGATATTTTAAGGCATCGTTCAGGTAATAAATCAGCCCGAGGAAAGACTTCGTGTAAAATAAAACTTACCGCCAGACAGATATGCTTGAACATTGCAACGTTATCTGATATAAGTATTTTACTCCTTTTACGTCGAAGAAAATTTGAATAAAGTATACTATCTTTCTGATGGTGTTTGTCAATTAATGGAACTTATTTTACCAACTCTTTCTCTGTCTTTGTCGATCGATCAAAGTACTTTTATCCTCAATTAAAGTCCTGCGCGGCCCTAATTTGTCTGATTGTATACTTTACCGTATAATACTAGTACTCTGTGACGTGCTCCGGCCAACGAATACCAGGCCCCAGTATTGCACACCAACATGGACAATTTGCGACATGTTTTGCGAAACGACGAATAAATCAAGTGTTGTTATGCCCGCGGCTACACCAGGCCATTCTCAGCACGAGGGAGAGATACAAGACAACTTAGTTCTTTCCCATTTCAAGACAGGGAAGTCGGGACGGTAGCAATGCTTGCCTGAATAATGAACATAAAATTTATTTTACGACATTATTTTGTGTACGGTAAACTTTACCATGAGCGAATAATTTACATGTGAATCATTTATAATTTTTATAATTTCAAATATTATTTGGAGTGTATTTCCAACCCTCTCCTAAATAAAATATGCCATCATTCACACGTTAGTCACTTCGAGTTACGTGTCCATTAAAACTTTTGGCAAACCTAAAAATGTCGAAGTTATTTTGTATTCCTTTAAATATACATAACTCGGTGCACGTTATCATGTCGTTTTTCGTTCATTACTGACTGATATGCATACGCCAGGACGGACATTAATCGATACCCCGAACACTCTACGGTCGTATTGCACCACTATATGTCACAAAATATCCATTCTTTTTCCTGTGTTGCAAAATAGTCAAATTTTTAATTTGATATTTATGGTTTGTAAAAGTCTTAAATTCTTCCAAAATGCCAAAAATGACATCATTTTATGATAGCTAAATTTTCACAGGTGTGACCACTATCCACATCATGACCACTGCATGGTTGCATCACTCCGCTCCGTGTCAAAAGGTAACCCTTTTTTCAGTGTCACGGAAAAGTTGATTTTGAAATTTTATATTCTGGTTTAAGCCTATTGCTGTTTCATTGCCATAATTATTTTGTCTTTAACAAAAATTATATTCCAGCTTTGTCAATACAGAGAATTTTGTGACGTTCTAAATCTATAAATTCCCTAGAATCGGCAAAACTATAAGCGAAAATAATGTACCCCTCCCGGACCATAATGGACTCAAGTAAACTTTGCCGTATCGTACATTATTTTATGTACAGTGTCCTTTCCTCCCCTATTGTCCTTGAAGGGGGACATTATTCCGTAAATATTGAATAATTAATAATTGTTAAAAAAAAACAATTATCACTTTTACATATGTACGGGTATTAAATCGAGACCGAGAGAGTGATAAAGTTAGGGGAAGGCCCTAAGTTTGAAGGGAGTCACCATTTTCCACGCATCCAGTTTTTGAACCACACCATCCCAGCCCGTGTTCTCTCCCGGCTTTATATGTTACCCATGAAGCATGCTAGTGAAACCATCTCGACATGACAAAAATGTCTCTATAATTTCTGTAAATTATGATAGAATTTTAGAAATTGTCCTTTATTTATTCGATCTGTAAAAGTACTGACTAGGAGTTTCTTTTAATTCGACCGTTTGAAATATTGATTTTTTGTGGTCGAGTAATAATGCGATTTGCCACGGCCTAGAGAACGTTTTGATAATGGGTCGCCACAAATACAGTCCGCTCTTCAAGCGTGAGCCACATAATGTTTTGCAAGAAAACTAGCGACAAATGCAAACGAGTTGAAATGTTCCAGTCGCGTCGTCTGACTGTGTTGCCTACCGCGTTGATCGCGTTGCTCAACGAGTTGCCTCGTGTAACTCGACCTTTAGAGTTCCAAGAAAGTCCTTGTTATCGCGTTTGATAGAATCCTGTTCTGTGCAATGGACTTGGAGTTCGTTCGCGCACAGATTGTTTCCAATCTGAACAATACTTCATGCACTGAAAAATAATTTTCAAAATAATGGAGATGGCTCCATAGCAATAAGGTGCAAGATTATGGTGCTTTTGTGGTTTATCTCAACTCAAAAGTGTCTTCATTTAAATCGAATGCAACATGCAGTTAACCCAATTCAAAAAATTAAATGGTTTGACCAACTGAAATGCGTTTAACTGAAAAATTAGTTTCAAGCAAGACGAAAGCAGCGTAGTTCAAATGGGTCGAGCATCAAAGCGAATCGAAGCAGTCAGATTCAAATGAGTCGCGCCTCAAAGCAAATGCATTTCACGAGAGTTGTAATGAGCGCGACTAAAAGCAAAATGCATTTCACAAGAGTTGCATTGAGCACAGCTCAAAGCGAATGCGTTCCGTGGCTAATGGCGGTCAAGTAAAATCCTAATATTTCTTGAAATCAACGAATTCGGTTTTTGACGTGGTTTTAATTTTTCGAGTTGGTTTTCATTCACATGTTGCGTTTTTGAACTCATTATTAAGAATTTGCTACAATTCTCAAATTTGGTTCATCTGCAGTATCGGTCTCGCATTTCAAAAGTCGTGATTGAAAATTCAAAACCAAAATCGAGAAAATAGAAACGAACAATCTTATCTTTCTTTTGGGTGCTAGGGAGTCTCTTAATAAAATGTCACATTTGGGTATCAACAGTGTAACGAAGATTAAAGGAAAACATTACAAATGTTACAGGGTCTGTATGCCGAGTTTTCATAGCGACAGGTTTCCTGACCGGTCCCTTCACGCCCTATTTTCAGACAATTTCTCGTGCCCTTGTGACCTTCTTATGCCAAGTACACTACATAACAAATCAGCTATGTACTATCTTCAAATTGCCTTGTCAATAACTTTTGGAAATGCTCACTCAGCTGTGTGGTGTCTAAAGATTAAAACTTGAACAGCTGATCACAAATATCGTCTAGTGCAGGTATTATGAAGATTATCGCCATTAAAATACGACATATAGGCCTAGTATAAGACATTAATTAGGCATTTAGTTATCGGCGCAATCTGCGCAACGTTGCGCCAACGGAATCTAAAGAGATCCCGCTGGAAACATTGTACGCGTTCCACAATGGGGCATGCACATCAACTTCAAAATGACACTGCCGAATCGGATCTTGGTGCGAAAAACTAAAACTATCAGCCAATAATATTTTATCATATCTTTTCGACTTTGACTTTGAGTGTGAATTGCTTCCACCTTAGAGATCTTATGATTGGATAGAGTATCCACATGTCCCCATCTGTAGCCAACTTGTCTATTAACATGCTGTGTTAGCACCGTAACATTTCACTGCGACTTTTTTGGTAATGAAAACGATGATCGACACCCTTTCCCCAATATAACTCAGTGTGATTTAGGCCAACCATCAGTTTATCGCAAATATGTTTTTGCAACCTAATGCAACGTTTTACCGTTCTTTCCATACGTATAAAGTTTTAAGTTTGAAATTAAACCACAGACATCATGCCCAATATTTTGATTCTCGTTATGTGGTATAATGTACATAAAGATATATTTACTCTAAAGCGATAGACTTTGCTTTGTAAAGGGTATACTCTTGAAAGGTCACTGAAAGTTGCAGGTTCAATCTCCGATATCACTTGTCGGTAATCACTGAACGCAGGGCAGACCAGGAAAGGTTCACTTTAAAAACGGAGACCATCAAGAACCGCTCGTCCAAAATTCGATTTCATAAACTTCATTTCTATTCAGAACTTATTTAAAATACGCTTACATCACACTTTTCGCTGTCAAGTTGACACTTGAAGTAATTTGGTTGTTATACTGTACTAACGCCATGAACAGCCAGGCTGCCTGAACACAAGAACAATTATGAAGTTACAGCCTATCCCTTAAATATAATTAGCATTAGTTTCATTCATCTCCATTCAAAAAAACGAGACCAGGGATTTTCAGTATAAACCAATGAATATGACAAGAGGGAAGTCATGCAGATGGCTGCAAACGTCTGTGAGCAGCCTCTAAATTAAATCAGCACAGATCAAATTTTAAACATCGTTTATTTTTATTTTCAAAATGTGCAATAATAAACACATGTTCACCGCTAAATATTCCATATGATCGGAACCTGCATTCTATTGAAAGGTACTCACATTTCCAGACGTAATATGGTTGGATCTGTCATTAAATTTTTCTCATACGGTCCATGTTTTCGCGTACGTCCGTCAGCAACTGGCTATGATGTGCAGTCATGTACATGTACGTCAGATCATCACACAACGACGAACACACTTGCGACGGTTCTGCATCTGCCATTGTGAAACTTTCGCGATTACAACTTACATAAAACTTAATGGAAACGCAGTACAGGTACTGTTCATCCCCAAACCGTTCAAAAGTCGAGCCGGATGGACTAGCGGTTCTGACGATGTATGATGTCGTGACTTTGGAAAGAGTTGTGTTGGAAGAGTGGACGGGACGCAACAGGGTATGAACGTAAAGGTCCCGTAAATGAGTACGCTTGGATTTAACGAGGCTGATCAGAATTGCAACAGGGTTCACTTAGTGTGTTGGACGTCCGTATTTAACTGATCTCTTCATATAAAGTCAATTTTTGCTTATTGGAAAAATCTAAAGGAACAGTTTACGCGTACTTGAAATGTCAAAATTTTGCGACGATCACGACCCTTGACCTTTCGAATTTGACCAATGCTTTGTGTTCCCACACGATCGTTGTCGGATATCACATCGCATCTCTCAAATGAGATTGCGCAGATTTTTTTGAAGTAATGGCTGTTCAGACCAGCTGAATCTCACGAATTATGGCTGATTTCTCGGTCATTTCTTCCCCCAGTGACGACACATTTTGAGTCAAAACAGCAAGTGAGTTAGGTCTAAGTGGTAATGTTTCAGTTGGCATGAAGGTAAAGTGTATTTCCCCGCGACAGTGTTGGATGCAGTGGCCGAGATAGCAAGTCGTCGTGGACGATAATTTTCCATTCATCCGGTAAGTATTTGAAATGCATATTTATAAAGGGCAATTACGAAATTAGTATGCCTTATAGAGAGGCTTTTCTCTGCACATTGATGTTTTCCTGGGAAGCTTGGTTTTGTATATGGCCCGACATTTTTAACCTGAGCTTTAGGGGTGAAAAGAAAGTACGTATCTGTATACCTGGACAGGGCGGTATACAATGCAAGATCCGAGGTACATGAATATTCCACATTGATTAAGGGTCATTAGCATAGAATTTGAATACCGAAACAATGCTCATTAGTGTAATCTGCATATTTGAATATCATTATACCTCGCATCTTGCACTAATAGGTACAGTGTGGCCATTAACGCAAAACAAAGCTGGGCTTGAACAACGCCTAAGCTTAGTTTGCGTCCATGGTCTCACTCAGTGCAAAACACTGCTATAAAAAAAATAGGCGAAATGAAAATATTAAAAAAAAACCAAACTACCGGTAGATCGAGGATGAACATGGCTATGTAAACTTATGATTGTTTGTACTACCCGGTCTTACTTGCATTTTTTACTTCTTTTGTACATGGTTACTTTTAAAATCCATTGTTAATATGATATTGCCAGGTAAGAAGCCTTGTATTGAAAGACAGAAAAAATGTTTAGAAATGTGATACGTCTTAATTTTCAAGGGACAGCAGCTGTAATTTTTATTGAGTTCAATAACTTGTTTGCCTCATGTATTAACATACTTTCTTGTATTGATTCAAATTATGAATTGTGATGCCCTCACTTTGTAAAGATGTACATAAATTAATCGGTATAGTGGCTGTGGCAACTAGTCAAGTCAATACAACGTACACAAGCACATTTCTAGACATATATGTTACATTTTCAATGTATTAATTTTGCACTCGCAAAGATGTATGTAAAAAATTCCTCTATGTGTATGTAACAAATCACACACATGTTCTGAAACTTTATTGTAAAGTTGTCGTCTTAATAAATGTTGCTAAGTTCATTCTCTCCTTTCTGTTTCATTTCAGTGTGCATGTCAGCCAAGGCCCAAGAGAAATTTGGCAAGAATAATCATGACTTACGTAAAGAAGTCTTCAATGTCAAATTTCAAAACAAAATAGGACATGAAAGACGAGACTTGGCCAGAGTTAAATGAACTCTTTTAAAAACTAATCTTTGACTAAATCACTTTTCACTGTGTCTATGAAATTTGCTAAAGCCAAAAATTTATTAAATTGGTCATCAGACTTACAGATATGTTTTGTGCTTTTTATTTTGAACGTTTGGAAAGGTGAGTCTGCTTGTGTTTGCTGTGTTCAGGTGAGTCAGAGTTGCTTTTAACTCTGTTTGGCCTGTCTTAGTTTTAGGCCAAATATGGTTAAATTACATATCCAACCAATTGTATCTTATAATTCACCGTAAGAGGCTGTGTAAAAGTACTTGATTTTACTGGAATTTGATTTCACTTATTTGATGTTTGCTTACACCTTGCAAACATGCAAATGTAACAATGTTTACCAAATTCATAACGGCAACATCAAAATAAGTGAAATCGGGTGTCAAATCAGTACTTTTCATGGTGCTCTTTTTCTGCCAGGATGACCCTGTCATTCATATGTGCATTCAAAATAACCATTGGTTCACATACATGTGAGTGGATTCAGAATAACCATTCATTCACATGTGTGTGAATGGCTAGCTCATTTAAATATTTCGGCCTATACACATGTTACCAACGTGCTTCTGAAATGAATGTGGACTGCCTGACTGCCTATTCCCTATGCACATGCATTAAGTCATGCCAACTAGCCATGTGAATGCTAATTTCACATGGTACTGACAGGCATTCCTGTTCTATAAGGGATTCCTATAGCATGATGAAATAACCAGTTTCAACCAAGCCTCTGTATCATTACCAACCATTATTACTGTTGACAAATAAAGTCAATTTTCAATAATAATATTGCTCATTTTACTCATAACAACTGCATTGTGAGGTTTAAGACTTGGTATTTCATCATGCTACAAGAAGTTTAACAAGGAACTCCAGCTTCAACAGGGAACAAAAATGCTGAAAAATATTCTCTGTCTGTCATGGTGTAAAAAATTTTGGTGGCCCACCCCTACTTTCCCTGGAATTTTCATGGCCCACCCCAAGAACACTCATTTTTTTCGTGGCCCCCCCCATTTTCTCTTCCGGCCCCCCCTGCCGTTAATTGTGCTCGGTCCCTAATCTCTGAGCTTCTCTACACTCTTGATATCCAAACAAAATGTGAAAATGTGTTGCGAGACTCCCTAGCACCCGTGTAAAATTTAACGTTGTTCGTTTCTGTTTTTCCGATTTTGATTTCTGAATTTAAAAGCCAATTTGAATTTCGAGATCATAACGACAAAATCTAATTCAAAAATTGCGTCAAATTCTGAACGTGAGTACAAAAACATGTAATATCTGGGTGACCCCAAAAATTGAAATTACGCATAAAACCGAATTCGTCGATTTCAGGAAATACTAGAATTTTACTTTGCCGTCATTAACCACGAACAAAATGCCTTTCACTGCGAATATGACGTGCTGATTTTGGCCCTGATTCGCCGTTATCAGGTAGCGGCCATATTGGATTCAAATCGTTGAGGTCCTTGACGCAAGAGTAAGAAACAAAAGAGCATCTTTCTCCGTGTACTTGGAGGTTCCGTTGCCGCTGCATGTTTTTAGAAATACCAGTATGCGTTCCTCGCAAGAACATATACTTATTTCATCCCTCAAACGTGAACTTTGACCTTAGCCACTGACCTACACTTATGTTTATTAGTTTATGAAATTGTTATTGGCATACGGCGCGAAGTTTCAAAATATCCGCCGTCCTGAATACTACAAATTTTATACATTGTGTTCAAATATCGGCTCACAGTGAATGGTCGAAGTTAACACTAAAGGTAAGTTGTTACATTTTCTCTCCGCAGAGTCCAAGTCTTCGATGGTTCAAAATGTAACGTACCGTAACTATTTGCGCCAAATATTGGTAACCGTTGTAGTAACCAGTAATTCCTGATTTCACCACCTGGTTCGACCATGACGTAAAGACAAAGACAAGTGCCCAAAATCCACAAAGAAACATGAAGCCATTCAAATTGGTGGTTTTATTTTACTCTGCATTTTTGATTTTAAAAGATTCAACCTTTCATTAATTGTAATATTTTGATCTTATCGGTGGCATACATATGCATTTCAGTTGGTAAATTTGGAAAAAATTGGTCCGGTGATGACATCTTGTACAATGTGGAAAGAAGTCCTTTGCGAACCGATTGCATAACATTAATAATGCTTACAGTTTACAGGCACGTGAAGCTCATGACTCTAAAGATCATCACTGCCATTATAACAAAGACACAGACAAAATTTTGAATATCGACTAATGTCATCTTTAAACCATCAAGAAAATGTGGACCTTCAATAGTGATATTTGAGGAGAAATGTTAATGTGGTTGATTTACTGGTATTTCGATTTAATTTTTAGAAACATCAATAGCATTTAAAACAAGGAAATGGGGTGAATTGAACATGCATACTGTTTTGAATGAGTTGGCGATTGATTGAAATATTGCAATGAGGATATGAATTAATACATCTTGAGTACCCTCTGCTAATAATTGACATTAATTATTGCCCTCCCAATCAAAAAAGAACGAATTTTAAAAGGCTGTCCGACAGCCCTCACTTCAGCAATGGCTCACAGGCGAGCTAGCTGGGAACTAACTGTGATGTACCAGCCATTGTACATCACGAATAAAACAACAGGTCTTTTCGCATCTTGACCAATCAGAGTGCTGGATTTGCACGCGCAAGCTGGTTTTCTATAATTTAGTGTATGTTGTGCGTGCTCGGAAATTGAAACGGTCCCTCGTATTGCATAACTGTTACATAGTTCACAAACCCTATCTTCAAACTGAATCGTTAATAGCCGGCATATTATTCGAAGCCTAATAGAAACGCGTTGTTTGAAGATTGAGTGTTTCTCGAGTATCACAGCTACTATCGGTAGGCTTACTAAACTTCATATGTACCAGTAGTTTTATTATATAATCACTCAATTTGCTGTCAGTTTAAACGAATGTAATTAAAGACTTCCTGAGATACTAGTAGCCCACTGTGCCATCAACCACCACACAAAACTTTACTGCACCAGTAATAAAGATGTGTAATGCATTGAAAAATACTGGTATATAGTTGTTTAGAACATGTTATGACATTTCATTCCGGAGTTTACTACTTGATAGTTTTATGTGGCACAGAATGAGACTGTTGGACTGAAGAAATTTCGTATAAAATAAGCACAAAGGCAAATATAAGAAGAGAAATGAAAGTCATGGCATATTATAATCTCACATGAGGACAATTTTGGCCTCCTTCCCTTCTTTTTGATGGCTGGTCCTTTTACACACAAAACTTCACCATAGTGTACCCTGAGGCAAACAAATAATATGAATTTGTTACAATGACTTCAGTACCTTGTGCAGGTAAGCGAAAAATTGTTTCCTTTTAAGCTTGCGTGATTTATTAGAAACAGCAAAATTTACCAAAATCATGCATGCTTTTTCGAAATGGAAGGAAAAATTA
The DNA here is from genome assembly GCF_041260155.1 of Ptychodera flava. Taxonomy (NCBI): domain Eukaryota; kingdom Metazoa; phylum Hemichordata; class Enteropneusta; family Ptychoderidae; genus Ptychodera; species Ptychodera flava. The sequence continues at coordinate 35,571,324 of NC_091943.1, read as the reverse complement.
AAAAATTAAAAGAGTTGGTTTGGTCACTGAAAAAAATCACATATTTTATTATTTGTTTAGATGTTGACAATTCAATGTATTTCAATAAATAGAGTTATCATGAATAATAACTTAAAAGTACATAATCTGAAAGTTAAAGCTACACATTTGAATCCAAGCAGAATTTTGAACTTAAAATCAATGAATTTTATATAATTTCAGGATATTTACATGGGTTTATACTATTTTAAATGTATATACATAATTAATAAAGGATTATTAATCAAGTTTTTCCATTATTTTACTAGTATTTTATATCTACTTACCGAAACGATTGTGGACTTTCATTTTTCTTCAATGACCCGTAACATTTGGCACGAATCTTCCACCATTATCAAATACGTTAACTATATTAATATAGAAAGAAAAGTAATAAATGTAATAAATAAAATTTATGAAATTTTATACTGATGCAAAAAGGATACAATTGAAATATTTTTACTCTTGTTTCTTTAATTTGAAGTTGTATGTCACCGTGAATTTGCAGCATAATTTTCAGCACACAGATTGAAATTATGTTCCGACCGGAGACACGGAAAGTTGGCCGCTACCTGATATTGGCGAATTATGCGCCATAGACGCAATCTAACTCGTTTAAACTTGTTCACAGGAAAATGTTCATTTTGATTGTGTCGTCTTCTTGAGGTTGAGGCAAAAAAAACCCAATATTTTTCACTTGATCTACCACGTTATCTTTAAAAATGTCAGAAGAAGTACATTATTGCCTTACAAAAATATTATGAGTTTCTTAAAGTCGCAAGTTCCAGCTTTGACAGAGCCCTAGTGTACATAGTAAACTTATAAAGAGCTTAAAAGTGAGAGAGATTTTGATGTTTATTTTTCATGTTTATCTGTAAAGCTTCCAAAGTCACGATACCTGGTGTGCTTCATGTCGAAAAGAAGTCAAACACTTCATCAAGTAAGATGGCTGAGACGTACTACTGTTTGAAAATCCACTACCGTAACTTGATGTCAAAGAGTCACAGCCGAGCCCTTGATCTGTATATATCAGCCAGCAATAAGATGCTTGGCTGTGATTTCAAAGTACAGAAGTCCGAGAATAATTCCTATGTAGGCTTCCAACAAATCGAAAGTGTGGAGGATTTACAGGTAAGTTGAATAGTTTAACGCCTGATGTTTCGAATCGAATCTAATGTTTCGTATTTTAATTAAAATCGATTCAGAATATCAGTTAAATTGATAGTTTGGTTGGCATTCATCACTTGGTCGACAATTTGACTCTCTTGTATATAATACACAATCGGACCCCGACCTACAATGATTCATTATTGTAGAACACATATCGACGACATATCGACGAAGAGAGCTAATCTTCTAAACATCTTCATTTGCAACTGATAAGTATTTTTATGATCTTCATTGAGAAAAACAAACTGCCAGTCCTAGAGGAACGCTACTCTCTTTAATCATTAACGAAAAGCGAGAGTATGTAAAGTAAGTAAAACAAACCTCTTTTACGGCTGTTTTGCCAATTGTTGAAGTGTTGAAGTTACTCAGTTAGCAGTCTCAGTCATAGAACATTTATTGTGTGTCTTAATTAATTACTATAAACTTTGGATTCTCCATCACCACATGTATCAATTGTATCCATATATGGTATGAGCCATCTTTAGTTTTAGAAGCAAAATTGGTACTGATGACGCGCTTCATTTCGCTTTACCATCCAAATGAAAATTCCTTATGACTTTTAAAGGGAATGCCCGCTAATGTTCCGATACAAAATATCGGAGAATTCCAGTGATTTGGTTAATGATGACTTAATTATGTCAAATGATTTAAAAAAGCGAATAGGTCCAAAGTTTTATAGTCTATATTGTGAAAATTTTACATAATCTTCGTTTTACCTTAAAGTGAAAGGAATTATTAGAGCTATTAGAGCTATGGTAATTTCTACACTAAAATTGTATGGCTACCAATGCCCTAAGTTGACTTATTTCCCTTGGTTTCCTTTATTTGTATACAGATAACAGCCGAAGGGAAATTTTCAACTGAAAAGTTTTCAATCGATCAAGTAATCCTCATCAAGAGCCAATGTGACAATGCTTCAAATTTCACTGATCACTAGAAAACGACAGCTCTGGATCATGGAAATGTGATCTTTCAACATACTACGTGGTAAAAATCAAACCACCTAGAAAGGAATATTGCAAATCAAAAATTCAATGTAAAGCTGCAAATCAGATACGATGAAAAAAAAACAGTCATCCCATCATAGCGCCAGGGCAATTCCCATTGAATCAAAGTGTACAAGATAGATTAATTACTGTGCATTAAATGTAACAAGACATATGAAATTATAATTGAGTCATGCGGGGTTCTATAAATTATTGCGATTCGTTTAAAACTGACATTAGCCATATTATATTTGGATGGCTGACCTTGTGTATTTTTTGCTTTATTTTTATTTTGTGTGTATTCTACACTTGTGAGGCTTGATCCCCTAGTATTTCAAATTAATAACTAAATAACTAAATAGCTAAATAAATAAATAAATAAATAAATAAATAAATAAATAAATAAATAAATAAACCAATTAATGACCATTAATTAATAAATCAATTACTTAAACTAATAAACTGATGATACTATGCGCAAAATTTGAGCTTTAGATGTGTTTTTTTGTTCTTGTAAAGAGGTTTTTTAACATAATCTCATGATTATTTTAGGTTTCGCTTGTAATCATTGTATTTTTGCAAAATTCAATACGGCGGCCAAACCACTAGACTGCTCCGTATGTCTTTCGCAAACTTGGAAGTGCTAACAGTAAGGATTAGATATGTTAAATTTCAATTGAATCGGTACATTGGTTCTAGAGAAAAAGAATTTTAAAGATTAAATTGGGATTTTGCAAAATTCAATATGACCACTAGGTCACTTTACCAATCCAAATGTTAAGGATAATACCCACGAGTATTCAAATCTACCTATTAGCCCTGAAAGTTTCAGAAGTTTACGATCAGTAGTTCCTGAGATCAAGAGTGACAAAAAAGTTAAGGAAGAAGAAGAAGAAGAAGAGGAAGAAGAAGAAGAAGAAGAAAAAGAGGAAGAAGAATATTGAACTCCAGTAAAACCAACAGGGGATCAAGTCGCAAGGCGTGGGCCCCCTAATAAATAAATAAGTAAATAAATAAACATTAAATAAATAAATAAACGTGAACTAATGTCGCAGCGATGTCTGTGTATCTGTCTATCTCAAGAAAATCTTCTCGGATCAAAATCAAGTGTGGAACATAGCTTTGGTTTGCAAATCGCAAGAACATGTTAGATTTTTGTGGGCGTGGCAGGTATATTTTAAGCTAATTTGCATAACTAATGATTATAGAAAAAACGGATGTACATATTTACAACGAATGCGTACAATGCGATGAGAATTTCTACAAAATGTTGATCACACTCGAATATATCAGCGGTGAAAGATAATAGTAGATGACATTTGAGTTAGCGGCTAATTTGCATATGAAATGAATTTCCTAATTAGGGATATATCAATTCAATTCAATTCACTTTATTACCTTTTTTTAAATCTTGACAAGTTCATTATTACAAAAACTGAAAATAGGCAAAAGGCAAATATGGATCCAGAAAAATAGCTATATGCTAATCGAGTCTGGTCCCATTCTCTTGAATATTTACGTTACATATTCCACCATGTGGCGCTCATTGAAGTGAGTAGTATTAACTTTCTCAACTAATTTCGTAACAACCACTGTTTTAAGGATTTTATGAACTGATATCGTGATGTACTTATTTTAACAGTATTAGGTAAATTATTCCATAACTTTGCACCCAGGTACGAAATTGCAAATTGACCAAAAGAGGTATGCATTTTAGGTAAAGGTAGATTCGCACCAAGTTTGAATCTAGTGTCATAACAATGATCTGCCATTTCATAATAATCTTGTCTAGAAAAATGTAAATTATGATGCAACAAGTCAAAAATAAATATCCCAACAAGAAGTTTGTGAAGTTTATAAACATCTAAAATTTCCAAGTTCTGGAATAAGGGTGAGGAAGGCCCTTGGAATCCAGAAAACGTTATCGCACGTACACACATTTTTTGAGAGATATAAATAGTATTCAAGTATGATGAATATGTATTACCCCACACTTCAAGACCGTACATTATATTAGGAAAAATAAAAGCATTGTATAATAAAACAAGTACATTTCTTGGAACATAATTTCTTAATTTGAATAAAATCCCTGCTTTTCTTCTTATGCATTTATTATTTCGGCAATGTGTTCTTTCAACATTAGATGTTTAACAATTATCACTCCGACAAATGATGCCTCCGAGGCCTCATTAATTTCAATGTTTCTGACAGACAAAACCCCTGTGGTTGATAACAATTTGCTTTTACTGTGAAAAATTACATAACTTGTTTTAGAAGTATTTATTGTCAACTTATTAGCATCGCACCAGCGTGTAACATTCTTAAGATGGTGATCAACTATGAAATAGGTTTGAATCATCTGCAAATAGTCAGACTTGACTCAATCAAATTTGACGAAATTTGCTATTTTTCGTTAAAGATACTTTGATGAAAAGTTTTTAAAGTCGTTAAGAATTTTTACTTAATCCAATTATTAAGTTTATTGCTTAAAAAACTTTCCTAATAACGGATGTATACATAGAGTGACTTCATAAAAGTTGATGACAGTTGCTATGTATATCGCATATACTACGATATAATATTATTGAATTCATTTAACAATTTTTATCAAGCTAATAACTAATTTGCACATTTAACCAGCTTTCCTTACTAAGGATATATCTGAATTGTGTTGATCAAAGTTTAAGATACCTTATCTATAAAGGAGATACTATGGTTTATCAATTGTAAAAATCTTTCAACATTTTGAAATCGGCTTATTATTAAATTGCATATTCAATGAACTTTCCTAATTAAGGATATTTATCTGAATTGACTTAACCAAAGTTGATGAAACTGTCTACGTAAATTGAAGATACTCTTATGTAACAGTTTTAGAAGTCATTTAGCATATTTACTTAAGCTAATTACTTATTTCATCCATTACTAATTTGTATGTTTACTGAACTTATCTAATTAGAAATATATATCTGGTTTGACTTGATTAAAAGTGACGAAACTTGCTATGTACATTCGAGATATTATGATATAACATTTATGAACTTTGTATCAGCATGCTTAGATAAACCTCTGACTCAGTTGCATACTTGATGAACTTTCATAATTTGATCAAAGTTGACAAAACATGTTATGTTCATTTAAGATTATATTACATAATATTACTGAAAGTCGCTCAGCACTTTTTACATTAGTTAGCTACTTATTTGCAAATTTAGCTAACTTTTCAAATTACGGAGATAAAACTGAAAATATACTATGAGCCATTTTATGGTGGATGGTTGTGTAAAGCGTGGACAGAAATTCTCATAGCTCATCTTAAGGGGGAGACCCACATTCACAGACACTTATCTTTAACCTGATTTTTCACCATTAAAATGAATCTTTAACCCGACATGTAGTATATGTTTGGGTAGCTCGACAATTGAAGATTATAAATATTGTAAGAATATTTCAAAACCTGTTTGCGTGTGTTTGTTTTGCTCAAAAATGTGTGTTTTTGAGTTTTTTCACTTAAAAAAGTGTAAGTATGAGAGGGTGATGGCCATTGGTGAGCCGTTTACTGCAATCGATAGCAGGGTAAGGTGTGTAAAAAAACCGTGTCTTGGATTTTGATACTTCGCTTTGTTTTTGCACAATTAGCCTTGAAAGTGAGAAGTGGTGGATTCTGAATAAATTAACGGCTTTTGTCCACGTTTGTCACGATATCTTTTGTTTTTGGAACATTATCGGAATTCTGAGACACGGTATTGTAGAAACAGTCATTAACTACAACCTGTGCAAAGATAAGGCTAATCCGTCAACGCGGCGCCAAGTTACACTCTCCAGAAGTTGCGATACATTGCCAAAAACGGAACGGAGTAAATCGCAGAAATGTGTATGCGACCCTTGGAGTCGCACAAAGTCAGCTAAGATTCCGGTTTGCTCAAATTTTCGATGGAAATTCCCAGTCCATAATGAAGTACAGGACTTTTTACACAATTGTCTGAATTTGTGGTAGGAATGAAATGATACATGACGTGAAAATTGGAAGAAAATGAACACTGAAACGGCCAGTTCGCGGCGTAAGCGTTAGGCTTTATTTACACAACTGTCATTCCGAGCTAAATCTGGGGATAATCTTCTTGCTAAATACAAACTAGCGTATTAACTGTGCACTGTTGTGTACCAGTTAAAATTTGATTATCAAGCGAAGAAATGGCTGGCTGCGTATATACTTCGTAAAATTATGTGATTTTGCATGCCAAGTCCGATGACATCGTGTTTTCCTCTCTTTTGGTTGCGCAATCGTCACCGCGTTTTCAGCTTCCTGCCCGGAGAGAGACACGTGACAATGAATTACAATGTGGTACATACCGACAAAGACGAAGTTCATTCAGACGCCGTGTTGCGACGTTAGCTTTTACGTTCCGTACTGCATGTTGAAGTACGACCACAGTCCGCCTTGAACATGGCATGGAGCTAAAAACGGACAGCTACATGAACGCGGTTTCCGACCTCAGAAGCACCATTGCCGAGCTAACTTTGTGTTGTGCCAGGCTAAACTAACCATCGTTAGGCTAAACTAAATACAACACTTGACAATATCTGGTATCTAAAACGATTTCCTAACAGAAAGATAAAAAGTTGGCGAAAAACTGAAATAAATCGATTTTGACAAGAAACTTGAACAATTCTAAAAGCGACTTGTTTTGGCTTCGCGAATACCATGGAGGCGAGTACCTAAAACAGATGTGAATCTGTGACCACGCTGACTGAAGACGTCATTCTAAAATCGCGACAGTCGAATTTTGTACAAGTAATGAAATGCGTGAACTTCAGTCAAACAGTTGAATATCGCGTTCTCTGATATGTGGAAACGAGTATTCGTCGTTCTCCGGTGGTGACTGTACTGTCCGTTGAACTACTATAATAACGACGATAGACAGGCCAGCAGCACGCTGTTTTTCAGCGTGATTGAGTTTATCAACAGAAAAAGTAGTTGCTGATTCGAAAAAAGCACGTTCATGGTTGTTTATTTTTTTTCAATTTCATGGAATCTATTCTATCATTTTCAATTTTGGTTTCTTTAAATTTATTGCATAAGTTTATAATTACCTAATAACAATTAAATCGCAATGATTTTAAAGGTATACTGACATGAATTTGTGCTGTGAAATATCGCATACTTTTCAATCGAGATTGATTTCGACCCTAGACTTCGACTCACTTCATGAGCAGTCCGCCAATAAAAGTTCAGTTGATCGAGACAAATTATATATGCTCTATGATTAGCTCCGGTACAGATTGAAAAACAAATGCTAGGTCAACATTGTGTTTGCATTGTAAATCACGGCATCATTCTAAACTGTACGTGCATTACCCGCATCACGTTCCCTCTGTGTCCGCATAGAACTTACAAAACAATAAGCTCACGTTTCCTAACCGGGCAGAGCAGACACCGGCGCGATTTTCTCGTTATAAAATTTTGAACTATTGGCATATTTCTAATTTCTACTGAGAGGAATGTTGTTCGCCCAACTGTCGAAACAAAAGACATCGCAACCATTTCACAAAAAAGGATAGAAAACTTGTAGTGACGTACAGGAACGTAATCTTCATTGCATGCTTTAGGTGTAAACCGTAACGTAAGCAGTAACAGTTTTGGTTGCCGGACTTCACTGGGCATTTGCAGACGTAAAAAAATCATCTGACATTTTTATCATCAGTCGCAATTAGTTCGGAGCGGGATCAATTTTGAATGTCGGACTTCATTAGGTGCAGACAAACATGTAAACTGTTATCAGAAAAAGACGTAATTTTTGGATTTTCGGAGTAGCCTAGTTTGATTGGGCGGGGTCAGTTTTGAATGTCAGACTATACTTTGCATTGAGTCCACGTCATTTGTTAGCGGACACAAATGTACGTTTTGGTTTTCGGCGGCGATTAATTTTGAATGCTGGACTTTATTTAGCAAACATGTAAAGACAAAGACCTACTATTTGGATTTTCGGCTGTTATTTGTTTTGTACGGGAACAGTTTTATTAAACACGTGTTATAGGAAAACGAGGTAAAAATAACGTAAACTACAATGAGCAGCCTCTCTGTTGTGCGCAAGATGTATCACCAGTTTTTGTTCGAAGCTCAGTTTAGTGTTGAATGAGTAAGCGTTCTGCGTTACATTCCTCGCTTGCGACCATTTCCAGTTTACACCTTTTCAACGCATCGGAAACTGGAGTTTTAAGCCTGACTGTAACTCTGACAATTTCAACTGTTCTCTCATTCCCGGCCATATGCTTGATATTTCGCTTATGTGGACCATGCTTTTGCAATCGACGGCTACCTGCAGCATGTTCAGTAGCCACGACATTCTTCCTGCCGCCAGCTGGGAAGAAGAATGACGCATGCGCACTCCTCCGGACGGAATTAACGTAATCTACTTACGCTCTTGAGATAGCCTTGACTAATCTGGAAACCGTTAAGACATAAGAAAAACACGGCACGCGAACTTGCCTACAATGCTCATTTTTGTTAAAATCTTACTCATTTCCGAGTATGTTATGGTTTCAAACTTATCGTCCACTCAAAGGCCATATTAGACAGATTCAAAATTTACCATAAAACGAAAAATGACCAAAATCACTAAAGGAATGTGGGTCTACCCTTAAATGAAAAAAAGAACAGATGTTGAAATATATAGGCGAGGATTATAAATTGAGCCATAGTAAATTAAATTTAATGCTTGGTCACAGTGTGGAATATTAATAATGTCACAGATTGTAAACCTGTCAGCGGTACCGAACAAAAGCAAAACATCGTCTGAATATAATTTTTTGTATTATTCTAAATGCTTAACGCTTAGCAAACTCTCACAGGTCCGAAGAGAATAGGTAATGACATCCGTGGTTTAGTGCACGTATTAACAGGGGAGCATATTTTTATATTGAGGGGTGGTTTCTGCTCCGATGCATCTGATCTACATAATCTCGAGCTGTTGACGTGAATCGAGAGTTTCCTATCTTTCATCTTCAGTACGCGAGCCCTTACACTTCGAGAACTTTCTGATCAACAATTCGATACTTGTTTCTAAGTCCTCGGAAACATATGCACCTGACGAGGGGATTGTAGAGGTGAGTGAATATCTATAACGGGAACAGCTTGGCAATTTTCCGCGCTCTCCGGTGCATTTGATTGGTTTGCGATGATGCCAGCATCAATAGACCACGATAAGAGTGGGCATAAATGGTATCGTAAATGTTTATAGACTATAACAGCAATCTGAAGTTGTAATTCAGCTGAATGAGTGGAGTGTATATCATAATAGGGTGTACGCGAGAAAGAAGTGTACGTGCCCGCAAAATCTTTAGTTTTGAGTTTTGAAATGGGATATCTAGCAGAAGAAACTGTTTGGTGAATGCTACCCGAGTGATGGTGCAAATGATTCGATAATTTCGGTTTGGTCGATGCTCATGGAGCAAACATACGATTAGAAACATAGATGGAGGAAAGCAACCTTACCGGAGTACCATGCAAAGTAACGAATCAATGAAGTCATGGCATATGCTGCCACTCATCATTCGAGTAACAGAAACCTCATTTTTGTCTATGATACCTTTTTACCTACCATAGAGCATTTTGGAAGATGTTACTAGTTTTCTTTAGAATATCCCTGTTTCATTAGTTTGGATGTCAATGCAGTGTATCTTATTCGGAAATCTTCATATCAATCACGAGCTCTAAACAGTATCTCACAAGCTGAGAGACATACAAATCATACATTTGCGCCAATAAGATAGTGTTTGGCCTGTAAAAATAATGTATGATTTCAAAATCGAAATCGTCCATCTTGTCATAAAGCTTAGTAAGCAATCCATTTAAATCAATATTGCTGTTGTCTTAATCCACATGATCGATTACTTAACGTTTTTGTTACATCAGCCAACCGATCGAACCTAAAGTTTAGCTTCTGATGGCCAAAGCTTCCATCTGATTTCTTCATCTGTGAGTCGCGTCATTTTCAGATCGAGTCAGAACGGAATTTGGAACAGGACTGTAACTTTTTGTAGTATCACAGTTCACAATTGTCTTCCATCAGGATATTGCTTGCGAGAGGTCGTCGGGATACGTGAACAGAGTAGAGGCTCTCAGTCTTCGAAGTTAATATGCATTTATTTCATACGTTCAGAAGTTACATGTCGTCAGCGATAGAAGTGGCATAGTCCCCTTTCTCCCATGTCCGTGCTCCTTTTCAGAATTTTCGAAATATTGTTTCTCATATGATATATAAAATGCCTGGTTACGATCACAGGATAGATATGAATGAAAGATAAAACAATACATCCGATCATTTAATTCCAATACAGCTCCTGGTCTTTAATTTACATGTCAGAATTAATACTTAAGGGTCACTGCGACAAGTTGCAAAGTTATCATTTGAAATTCTAATGTTCCTCCATTAAGTGTTCAGTGTCTTCATCAAATCGAACACATCCTCGTTAAATGAAAATTACCTTGTTTATCTGCTTTGCTTCCTAGTTGACATATTATTAAAATGTTGATGATTTCATTAATGTTTTACCGATGCCGATGACCACCTGGTGCATCACATTTGTGTGAGATTAACTACCTTCGTTATAGTAGATCTTGTCAAAAATAATTGTTTTTTGCTTTATACGATTAAATTATACTTCACTGTCGTGGTTTTACCAGAAACGTTGAAACTTCTGACTAAAACGAATTTTAAAACAGATATTCACACATCTTCCAATTGTTCAGGGGGTGATAATATTTCACAAAAATAATCATGCTTTGAATTATTTGTGAAGGAACGGACACGCCCTTTGGAATTTCGACTTCTACATAGGAAACATTATATCCCTTTGTAATAATGTCTCCGAGGACAGTTTCACAAAAAACAGAGACACATACGTTGATTGAGCATTTGTGTGTATTACAGCGAGAGTGCTTGTCGCAGGTCGGTTTGTAGATACCTGTCAGAATGGCTTATTAGGTACTCTAAATTAAGGTGACGAAATTCCTTAATGTCTGGCATCATACACGGCTAATGGTGAATGTTTGTGTTTACCGTTGACGGGGATATTCATAACTATTCTCGAATGACCCGAAAATATTGGCGAGGATTATGCTCAAGCCATAATAAAATCGATTTATTGCTAGATTAGAGTATGAATATCAAATCTTAACTATGTTACAGATTGTAATCCTGTCAGCACTGTCTGAGCGCAATTTATATGGTATTTAACTCAATCCTCAGCAGACTCACGCACGTTGACAGAGAATAGGTGGTGACATGTGTGGTTAAGTACAAGTATTTATAGGAAGCGTGTTTTTTAATATTGAAACGTGGTTTCTGCTGCGATCTATCTTATGTGAATAATCACTTGATGTTGTCGTCATCATTAATACAATTTTTTTCATCATTCGTATAATTTTTTGATCAACAATTTGATATTTTTTCAAAGCCCATGCACAACTATGCGCCCTATGGGGATAATGTGGTGTGTGAAGATTTGTATAATAATAAGAATAAGACATCACCTGGAAAAATAATTCGTATAATTCAATAATCACGAACCTTTCCGATGCCCTTCGCGACTTCTGCTCCTTTTCAACTCGGGGAAATAATAGTGCGGAGAGAGGATATCCGCCACATTCGAATTGTTCCAGAATGAGCAAGATGCATACGATAGCGGTGCCAAACAGTAGCGGGAATCGTTCGACGGTCTTGCTATAGCTGCCCAAGGATTAGGTGGGAGTAAAGATACTTAGGCATATCGATGGCGACGTGGCAAAATGTGGATAGGATAGGAGCTCGCGAGCTATACACTTTTGAGTACCGCGGGAGTGTACTGTTCTACATCCCTGCGGGTACAATTACAATGGTCTACTACCTTGCGATGGTGTCCAACCAGTTCTTTTGGTTGTCGAGGCGAGGTGACTTTCTTGGTATTTGGTTCTCGCTACAAGACTATTGTACGCTGACACACCACGATAGACACAAGGTAGTCTTTTCTCTTGTTCGGCATCGTCCATATCCTCTGTAGTCAACAGCACAGGGAGGAGGGCTTGCATTCCACCCAGCCATTCGATCTCATCAACCACGTCGATTTGGTTCAATTGCATGGCCCCTTGCTCGTCTCTGGGAGAGAAGGAGTTGGCAAGCCCTATATCTATCTCCAGCCGTCCAAGCACTTCCTCGTGGTCTTTGGAGATCCAGAAGGTGGTTCTTCCATTTTGTTTTGTTTTGAGCACTTTCCCAAGTCGTCGTGTCGCCCATACAGTGCATAGCTAGCCATCTTCACTGGAAGATAAAGAGCCACTGTTAGTTTGCGGGGGACGGGCGTTTCATTTTTTTGACCTTCCATATGCAATCGCCAGGTACGTCCGTCACTTTCTCACCCCTCCCCCACCTCGCAGAGCACCCACGACCTCGTTGTCCTCGGCAAGAGCCTCATCCTGAATCTTTCTGAAACTTTTCTCGTGGCTCCTGGTCGACAATGTGGAAACTGTTCGTTTTTTGGTGATTTCGTAGCGAGGGTAGACCGACTTCGACCGACTTCTCCCCCTATGGTATGGCATTTGGTGGCCCTCCACTTCCAAGCATCAGAGGGCGTGGGTGGTAGGCGATCCGAGGGGTTGGGCCGTGGGGATGTAGGTTGATTTGTTTTTTTTAGTTAGCAGTCAGGATGGTGGACATGTTGGCCTCTTTGATGTATCACCGCAGGGGAAGGGGTTAGGTCACTTCTTCCACGCCAGGATGTGAACCGGTTCCGAAATTTGGACGCACGACAGGATCCGAAGATAGACTGTTAATGTTAGATCTGAGGTTGTCTTAGGCTGGTGCCTGTAAACCGCGGTATCATCATGGCGATGATGAGAGATGAACACCGCTCTCCATGTGCTGGCAGAAGTGAACTTTCCGAGATTACAAACTGCAGGACTATAATTATAACTAACTCTGATATATTCGTCACGGCTTCAGCTGCGGACACAACGGAAAACGGGAATCAACTCCAGCGTGCCCGACCGGGGTCTGACTTCATCTATTTAACAGTTGTTGGTAAACATTTTGAGTCAGACCAATTTAAGTAAAACAGTGGTATAAATATCGGGTGTGGAGTCTATAATACACATGAATAAGCCCATGGTTTAACTAGATAGAGAACTACTCGACAAATAATAAAAAAGTGGACTCAGGAAGACATCTATTATCTTTTCCCTAGAAATTAATACATCGTTAAAATGAAGTTTCTATCAACTGAAATAACTTTAAAGCACCAATATTAAAAAATAAGCAATGCACGCAATATTTCCTTCAGAAGATCAAGTCTAGATGAAAATATTACAGTCTTTTGTTCAAAATTATTCGACACTTTAATCGCTCCTATTATTTCAAACGGTTCAGATATCTGGCCAAGTAATATATTAAGTGATACTACTTTATGAAAACATTATGCATACTATTTTCTTTTCTTTCATCATTGGTAAAGACTGACCTGCCTGCCGGAAAATCATATTTAAAGACAACTTTTAATCAAAATTAAAAATTCATTACAACAATTCTGGGTAGCTGCTCTTTGCCAACAATTATCCTTGGAAAGCGATTAATATGATCCAGAGTATAAGAATAAAACCTGAGAAAGTATATACTCATTCTTGGAAGTGTTATCTGTATGTTTAATAACAGCAGGTGAATGGTAATCGTAATAAAATAAACACATAGAGGTTTTGAAAACAGATTACAAAAGGGAAAATTATCTGAAAAAATGTAGCTCATTTTCACAGATGAGACCTTGTCTCACCGAATTTTGTATGATTGATCTTTACTTGAAAATTGAAATGGGCAAAAAGAGAAGCCCGAAAATTCAATCCAGTGATAGATAGTATAACATAGTATAGTATTAGGGAGCCGTAATTATTTACGGCCTTTGGCAGAGATCGCAGGATTTCATCGGTGATTCCGAAAGTTTGAGTACCTCCCTGCAAATCATGATGAATTTGTGTAAGCGCCTCTCTAACAGAGACATTTTGACTGATCCCACTTCCCACTTTCAAAATCAATAAATGTATTTGTAAAATTTACAATAATACAGCAAATTAAAGACCTTTTAAAATCCTGATTTACACTGCTTGACGGTTGAAAAAAGGTGAAATCAACGAAATGAAATTCAAAGTCACAACATAATGTAGACAAAAAGCTCACGCTATAGCCAGTGTCCAACAATATAGTATTGTTCATAGACTTTAAAAACGGAAAAAAAGTCTATGTATTGTTTAATATGGATGGGTATCATGACAGGATTTTCAACAGGAGATATGACATGGAAGACTTTTAAAGGACATAATGTAGACAAAAAGCTCACGCTATAGCCAGTGTCCAACAATATTGTATTGTTCATAGACTTTAAAAACGGAAAAAAGTCTATGTATTGTTTAATATGGATGGGTATCATGACAGGATTTTCAACAGGAGATATGACAGGGAAGACTTTTAAAGGACATTGGAAGTACATTGTACATTGGGATAGTGCCAGGGGTGTCCCAACGCTTGCGCGGAAAATTTTGAGAAATTGATGTGTGCAATGGTGCAGTACTGTGCAATCTAAGAGGCGTTTTAAGTACTTTAAAGAGTTAGAAAATTACCTAGGACATTCCAAGGGGGAAATCACGAGAGGGGTGTCCCCCTGGCATCGAAAATTGTGAGAAATTAATGTGTGCAATGGTGCAATCTGGGATGTGTTTCAATAAATTTTGCACTGGCAAAAACTGTTCTGAAATGTGTGTGGATGGACTGTAGGCTATGGTTGAATGCGTCATGGCCGACGATGAGAGTATAACCTGTCAGGTCTGCGCATGTGTAAATGACGATACCAGTGCAGCCGCCATATTTAATTGTAGCCAGCCTGTAAGCCACTGGCGATGTGGCGAATATCCTCTATATTTCTGTCATTTTCATAACTTTATGTTTGTAATCAATTCGAAACAACTGAGTGCCCGTGCGTAATGAGCGTTCATGAAACTCGCTAATGTTCGACAAAAACCATAAGGTTAGCATAACTTAGGAAACGGATTGGGCCAACATTGCCTCTATTCAGAGAAAAAAATGGTGTGCAAATATGACAACTGTTATTTAGTAGTATACATATTGTTAAATTTTGACTTTTAGGCTGTAATAAGTTTCTTGAAGAACAATGATAGCGCTATTGACCCTTTTCATTATGAATAGCCAATTGTTCTGAAAGATATAATTATTTAGTGTGAAATGTGACATTGTTTTCATCAAGTTACTTGAAACCTGCATAGAAGTGATTATTTGTAGAGGCTACACGTATTCTTTGAAAGTTCAAAAGTTAAATGAGAAGTTCTATATTTCAATTACGATATGAATTACATGTGAACACGTTTGAAGGGTCACAATTTTTCGTGTAGCATTATTTTGCAAAAAACACTGCCCCTGCCATTTCTGTCCAGTCCCCTAAAATACTCAGAAACGCAGATTAATCTAGATATGTCTTGAACGGATGAAGTAACACGGAGATGCCAGTCTCCTAAGGAGCACAACAGCACGAGGGTTGACATAACTGTACTTTAAAATTAAACTTTAAGAAAAAAGTATGAAAAGACGGCGTTCTTGGGCCTTCGGAGAGATCTGTTAGTATAGGTTTTGAATAATGTTGCTCCTGATTGTGTAGTAATTATTTCAAGGTATCACTAAATATACAGGGCTCCAGTATACTGCTTGAGCGTATGACGGTGATGACACATGGGACAGGGGCCTTGAAAATACTGTTGGACTTAAATGCATTGACTGGAAAAAATAATGCATCTGCTTGGAAGTGTTACAATCAATCACTATCGAAAAATTAGGTTTTAACAAAAACGTTTATAGTGGTGTATTTATTTTACACATACATTAAAAACAGGTACTTTCTTACACTCATAAAGGTTTGCACAAATCCTATGAAAATGCCTACGGCACTTTGTTGTGCTAAGAGAACTTTGCTCTTTTGCAAGATAAAGGTGAAAAGTATCTTCATATGTACAAAAATTGAAAATGTGCAGCCACAAAATTTGTGGACTAAAGATATGATTTATATTTAGAAGGTTGGATAGACTTGGTTCAAGTCTGTGATTTGTTTATCGTAATTTAGTCAACAGACGTCTTCAGCTTTTCTTTATATGTTCATGGCTGCACATGTATACTATAACATTAAACAAGAAATTAAACAGTTCAGTAATTTTAAATTGTTATGTTAAAATAATTGCAAAATTTTGAGAAATGCAGCGTCGTTTGATTACCATATAGTATTTCAGCTGTTTAAGGAACACTTTTGCTCATTACATATTTCCTAGAATCGACATTATAATATAATAATTGTACTTCTCAATCATATTATCATAAATATTTGTACATGGCATTCACAGTAAAGTTTCACAGAGTTTATCTGGTGTACCAGTGACCACATAATCTGGTCTTAAGTTACATTTTACCAACACTTAATGTTTTTCAGAAATACCGTTAAGGGTGAAAATAGACGGAGCCATTAGTGCCAATACCATAATATTCTTCAACCTCCCCTTGTAGAAAGCATTGATTAGATTGGTTATCGTAGTTTCTTCAATAAACAAAGAAATGTTTTGTCAATTTTAATCAAGTCAATAAAGATATCTCTCATTAGGAAGTTCATTAAATATGTATATTAGGAATTCGCTGAAGGGTGAAAATAGACGGAGCCATTAGTGCCAATACCATAATATTCTTCAACCTCCCCTTGTAGAAAGCATTGATTTGATTGGTTATCGTAGTTTCTTCTAAGTACAAAGCAAAGTTTTCTCAATTTTAATCAAGACAAGAAAGATATCTCTCATTAGGTAGTGCATTAAATATGTATATTAGGAATTTGCTGAAGGAAAATACTGAACAATTTTCAAAAATGTTGTATCATGGTATCTATAAGGTACATAGCAAGTTTAATCACATTTGATCAAGTCAATTCATATGTATTTCCCTAATTAGGAAAGTTAATTAAATATCGAAATTGGAGTTGGCTAAAGTTAAAATGCTTAATGACTTTCAATAATTTTAAAGCATAGTATCTTCAACACTCATATATGTATATATATATATATATATATATATATATATATATATATATATATATATATATATATAGTATATATATATATATATATAGATTCGTGGATATTGATCAAGTCAATTCTGGTATATACCCCAAATAAGAAAGTTCATTTATGCAAATAGAAATTAATTTTCATGTCACCCTTTTATGTCTCTCATGACTGATAAATTGTTGTGTGATCATTATTTGTTGCAAATGTCATCCAATTCCTTCACCCATTCTCAGTGAATGTCTGTCTTTTCTAAAGTCATAAATATCGCATTTGATTCTGATGTGATAAGCCTTTCTTAAAATATTGCACAAACAGACAGGTGGTCAGAGAGACACACAGATATACACACAGACCGACACAGACCGATATCGCTGAGAGATTAGCTCATGTGTGTAAATGGAAGCGACGTCGACATGGTGGACATATTGGGCTCATTCAGACAAGAAATTTTTTTATTGCTGTAAGATATATTTGAAAACATAGATCATAAATTAATATTATGATGTCAACTAATCTCTTAAATCACTTTAGTAAATAGATTATCAGCACAAAGTCTGTACAACACCCATGCCCCGTTTTGTATTCGGGTAAATAAGTTGTCTTGTGCAGAACTTCATTAAACTTTAAGTATGTCATTTCCTTGACCCTCTAAAATACACTACGACGAAAACGTTCTTGTGTTCTCGAATCCGTGGCGTTTTCAGGCCAACTGAATTTTCATGTCGAAATCGAAGAAGCAATGCTAAAATATCGTTAGATTTCTTCCCGTGATTGTCGTTCCTCTCAGTACAGTAACAAACTAATTTCCATTCGGATTGTCATCGACCAGTGCATTTAGCTACAATATACGAGGGTAAGATATATGTGACATGCAGTTGGTCATTGTGGAACAATATTTTGATTTGCTTTGTGTACTAGCATTTCAAAGCAATGTCAATGAAGACAAATAAAGTAAGTGCAACATTTACAGCTAGATACGTGTCAGGTGTATGTACAACTCCCAAGTACTGAGGCCGGTATCACGTGGCGACCGTCTCTACCCATTACTCGAAAGTTTTTTTACTACCAATCAATGGATTTTCAATCACAAAATGCCACCAGTTACGACCATGTCATCTGACTACAATAACCATCTGCGGAGTCTACTAACAGGGTCTAGGTTGCAGCAGGCGCTTATCCCTAAAGGTAAAGTTAAACCCAAACTTCAATCTAATGTGTGAATGATGGCAGTGTCTCAATCCTGACTATAACTCATAGACTGGACGCTTTGACTGGACTCGTAGACTAGACTCGCGCACTTTTTGTTTGGAAGGCTGAAACATTGACTTTTGTCGAGTCGACAAATTCAGCCCGCGTTTCACATTCTGACCTTTACGATCAGTGTGCATGAGCGCGATTCGAAGATCGATAAAAACATCACTTTTTAAAGTTGTGTTAAAATTAGAATAACATTAATTTTCTACAGGGTAGTTGAATCCGAAACTCAAAACAATTACGAAAACAACGCTACCGGTCTGGTATGATGAAGTGTTCAGAAGATAGAAGTGGCGAGGTCAACATGTCACAGCCTGTGGGCTTCAAAACCCTATTTGGATTTCACAAGGTGAGAGTAAAACTAAAATATAAATGACATCTGTTTTCCTTATCTCGAATATCATATCAGCTAGTTTAAATATTACATTATCTTCCACACACAATGCTTGTTGTTCTTCATACCTAGCGAGGATGTTCTCCCCTTCTAATATATACCATTATACTGTGTCTTTCGGAGGAATGTGTTGTAATTATTGAACACAGTCTGTAGACGTCCTACGAAACAACATCACTCAGACCCAGAACATTTATCAAAATTGAGAAAGTTGATTACAACAAAAATCCCCGATCATTTGACTGGCGAGTTAATCGTTCAAACGAAATTAGTAGCGCCATCATAGACCCGAAAAACCCATCTGTATTTGTTGAATGTATAGGGTTGTACGAGAAATTTAAAGGCCGGTTGTCCTGAAGAGTGGCAATAATATCGATAATGATGTGACAATAGCGAAATGATCAAAGTGATGCAATATGAAATGAAAATCTTTTCCAGCTTAGGTTGCTCGCGATTTGCATTTACGTTTAATGAAAGCATTGGCATGACTAGAGCATTTGTAAACAAAAGTACTTGAACATGAATAAATGCTCCTTACAGAGTTAATGTATTTATCTGATACACACTTCTAGGAGAGACCAACATTTATTCCGTGACTTATATTTGAGTAGGGATTTTCGTGTAGGGATTCCACGTTGATCAAAAGTATTCTGAATTTTATCGAACCAGGGAGAAATATAGTAATATCTTGATAGCAAAGTTAGTCATATGTAAGTCTCTCATAAAAAGGTGAGAGAACTATTTGCCTGTTTGCATGTCTTGTCACTATGTGTATTCTGTGAAAGATTTGAGGCTAGGTCATCCCTAAAGTATTTTACTGACTTCTTAATTTTGAGATTATGGCCTTTTACATGATATTAAACCTCTATTGGCTAACTTTATAGCGATCCGAATGATGCTACATTTTCTGGATGGAGCGACAAACCCCAGATGTTTTCCTCGACCTCTCATTGAAGGAGATCATTTTGCAATGCCCTACAATCTTGGTCTTATTTTGAATTCTGAACAATAAAAAATTATAAGAGCACGTGCACTGCCCTGAGGAACACCATTCACAACAGGTACTGTATCAGATGTTGTCCCATCCACAATCACTTGTTGAGGTCTGTCGGTGAAAAGGGAGCGTATACATTTCCATGTATTACTCCTAATGTCGTAAAGTTTCAACTTCCGAAGAAGTCGTTAGTGAGGAACCCTATACAAAGCCTTACTAAGAAAGGTAATGTTGTTTACTTCTATCAAGAGCTACTGATAATAAATGGAATAAGGTGAGGAGGTGAACTGCACAAGTACTATTAGTTGTGAAGCCATGCTGGCAATCAGTATGTATCTGATAATGGTTTAAATTCCTCATGATATATATCACAATAATATGCTCCTGGATCTAACAACAGGGACTTGTTAATGTGACTGGTCTGTAATTACTAGCTATGAATCTTAAAAATGGTAGAGACTGGCTGTTTTCCAGTCCTTTGGATCTCACCCTGACATTAAGCATTTCTGGGTTTAAACTTTTAGGAATGGGGCAATTTTAAAGGCTAGTTCTTCCAGGACTCGAGCTGGTATCAAATCTGGCCAACATTCTTTATTATGGGTAGTTGATGTAATAGCTTACTCACGCCTTCCTTAGTGATGGTAACTTCTTGTATTGATTGATATGGATTTCCCGTTGGTATTTGGATATTATTTTTATCGTAATTAGCTTGTTTATAGTGAAAAGCTTTCTTCGGTGCGTTCCTTGTCCTCATGGGGCGTAGTATCGCTTCCATGTAAATTGCGGCATGGTCTGATATATCTGGAATGACTGTAACTAGTGATTTGTTATTAGTGAAAAATGGATCAAGTATGTTTTCAGTAGTGTGAGTTTTCCAAGTTGGCTCCTCCTCAGCCTGGTAAAGAAAAAAATTTCTCTACACTCAATACTTGTTGACATTGTCTACCATTTGTTGCATTAGATGCAAAACACTCGTCGTTCAAGTTAATATCCGGGAAATTAAGATATCGTCCACCAATAACCACATATGAACTGAAAATGCTTACGTGTTTCAGTATATATTGCAGTTGTCTGTGAATTTAAACTTTTGCCACATATTTTCAACTTCATTGAAAGTATAATGATTAACGTCATGAACAGTGTTTACCACTGATTAATTCCAAAGGTCATGAAGTATATAAATATGTAATTTGCTGAAATAAATTTACAAAATTCCTTTGACTGCTGCCATTTTATCACCACTTTAAATAACAAGTGCATTTGCCTTTGGTCAAGTACTTCAAGCTATATATGCCAAACTGTGAAAGCTCATTAAATATGCAAATTATAAATTGGCTGACATGGAAATGCAAGCATCTTTCACTTATATAACATAACTGTAATACATAGCAAATTCATAAACATTTTAGAGCCCGTTTCCTGTTAATTTTTGTTGTTGCAATTAATCAGAGCAAAACATACAAAAATCAGAAAAATGACAATAGTTTTAATTTAAAGTAGACCCCTACCCTGACAGATATAAAGTTTTTTCTTTGAAATACTTTACAGAGATTGTGAGGGTAAAGTTATAGGTACACACACGACACAGGTAAATAAAGGCTTGTACAATAAAAAAATGTGTAATACATAACATCATTTACCATTAATTCTAGACCAATCATCGGTTTGCAATACCCCGTGGTCCTTGCAAGAATCAATTCCAAGATAGCTTTAACTTCAAAACTCAGACATTGCCTTCAAAAACACTCCCTAGTTTAGCACTAATCCTAATCCCTGGTCTTGAGTTCAACGCTTTGTCGCTCGTTCACTTAGAAGCACTTCACCTTCATGGAAGCACGCCTTATTATATGGAATGCCGTTGCTGTCATAGATGGTGTGTTTACAGTATGTAATTTTATGCCCCAGTAATTTATTTAGTGTGTCCATCACGTGGTATAATCTTGTTATTATGTCGTATAGTCTTTTAATGATAGTAGTGTTGTCACTATATGATATAGTCGTTCCGTCATGTGGTCTTAAACTTTCATCATTTTAAGTATTCTTTTAACAATGTGACGTAGTCCGTTCATTATCCTATATGGTCTTTCCATTACGTGGTACGAAGTTTAATTATGTTTTTTCCATAAGGTAGTATAAACTTGTTATTATGTTATGTATTTTTTCAATTACGTGGTACACACTTGTCATTATTTTATGTAGTCTCCCCATTATGTGGTATAAACTTATGATTATGTTATGTAGTTGTTCAATCATATGGCCCGAACGTACCATTGTGTTAAGTAGTCTTTCCGTGATGTTGTAAAAACTTGCCATTATGTTATGTAGTTGTTTCATTATCAGGTCTAAACTTGACATTATATTATGTAATATTTCCACTATGTGCTGTTTTCTTGTTATAGTGTTATGTGGTCTTTCTGTTTTGTGGGTACAGTCTGGTGATCATGTCATTTGGCCTTTCCATTATGTTAAGCAGTCTTGCCATTGCTTGATGTACTCTTTCCATTTTGTGTTGCACTCTTGTCAGCACGTTATGACGTCTCTTCATTATATGTTTTGTCGTCTCAACTTCATTACGTTGACTAACTTGCTGCGCTTTTGAATTCCCAAGTACACCATCAAAGTACGCATGTGGTCTGAGGTATTACATGTTAAGAGCACGATTTTTCCCAGATTCAAGCCATCCTTGATCATATGGGTTTGGGTAATTGAGTCAATATTTACTATCGGCGTTGTTGTATCTTTACGAGCAGGTATCCTGTCATTTTGCGTTCACATAAATTTCCGTTTTCTTTATTTGTTTCTCATTCACCTGGCAGAAGAGCGACCTCCTGATTTGTGTTTAGTTCTCATTTATCCTAGTTCTCATTGATTAATTTATTGATACAAATCCTGTCTTTATTTTAAAAACAACAATGTCTGACTTAGAACTGCCAAAATTTGTGACTTAGGACTGTGTAGATTCTTTTTTTTAAGTTACTTTTCTGGCGCATCTACTTTTTATATGGACAAAATAGTTTGCTCTGCATTATTCATACATGGTTCAGAATTCATTTAGAAAGACAAATTAACAGTTCATGATATTTTTATAATCTAACGATTAATATTCAAGATCTGATTACATCGTGGTTGATATGATCTGCATAATTTACAATCGTTGCAAAATTAATGAATTTATACATTTGAGCTATACCTTAAGAATTACTCCACTGAATATCATGAAGCTATGCAGGTACTTCAACTGTTATAAAGTGTAACTTAGGGAAAAGTGTGGTGGGTGTGGTTAACAGGCCTTTAGGTAATTTACATATTTACAGAATTTCTCTAATTAAGCTCTATATCAATACTCAGTGCATCACTTTTGACCGGACCCATGCTATATATTGATCATACTTAGGTTTGTTTGTGAAGGAAGTTTCATGAGGATGGTGTTCTACTTCTTTGCTCATTTGCATAATCCACTATTAACCTGACAACAAAAAATAGAAAATCCAAAGAACAACAGCGCACTTCATGGGAGTTTTCAAAAATGAACCTTATGAATAAGTAAAAGGATTAAAAATAGATAAATAAGGCAGAAAAAGGGCAGCAAGCGCAGATAGGGCTTGATACTTCCTTGGCGACCATCGAAGAAAACATTGTTAGTACTCTTTAGACTTTAAACTTGGTAATTGGCATCGGCTTCCTCGTGTTACGCAATCAATAAATACTGTCAATCCTAACTTTAAGAAGTTACATCCTATTCATTTTAATAATGAATAGGCAAAGACAACCTTCCTCGTGATGTTATTTTTTGTTGGCATTACAATCACTGTCTTCTGCAAAGATCAATTTCGTGCGTCCTTAATGAACGTTACATCTTATTCTTTTTAATAATATACAGGCAAAGTCAACAGTCCTCGTGGTGTTATTCATCGTTGTTATTACAATAATTGTCTTCTACAAAGATGAATCACGTACTTCCTTAATGAATGCCTACAGGTAAGGGAATAAAAAGTAAATTTCATATCCTACCAATCACGGGGGTTGCCATATCATTGATGTAGTTCCTTTTTGGGTGTAGTTGTTTCATTTATTCATTATATTTGCTTTTTGAAAATTTTGACTTACAAGTTGAGTGTAACAAAACAAAAAATAAGAGGAGGTCAATATGGAACCAGGAAAAAATCGAATCATATCCCATCTCTTTAATGTTCACATTACATATTCCACCATGTAGCATTCAGTGAAATGTTTGGTATTGGACTTCCTCACTAGTCTTGTAACAACCATTGTTTTAATTTTCTATGAAGTGGTATCGTGATGTACAAATTCTAACGATATTCGGTAAATTGTCCTATGACTTTGCACTCATGTATGAAATTGCAACCTGACCAACAAATGTATACATTTTAGGTATTTGATTCACACCAAGTTTGAATCTAGTGTAAGAACAATGATCTGCCATTTCATAGTAATCTTGCACAGGAAAAGGGAAATTATGATGCTGCAAATCAAAAATGCATATCGTCACAAGAAATTTGTGAATTTTATAAACATCTAGAATTCCCAAGTTCTGAAATAAGGACGAAGAGGGCTCTTGAAATCCAGAAAAAGTTATTCCACGTACACATATTTTTTAGAGATATAAATAGTATTCAATTGTGATGAATATGTACTACCCCAGACAGCTAGACCGAACATTATGTTAGGTAAATTGAAAGCATTGTATAATAAAACAAGTACATTTTTTGGAACATAATTTCATACATAATTTGGCCAAGCGAGTTTGTCTGTGGCTTCTCCGCTAGGTGACTGGGTACTTTACGTTTTGAGTTCGAACCCATTTAAAACCACCGTATTTTCTACCCTTGGTTGATAGCTCTGCTGGTGGACAGAATTGTCCCCGAGGCTGTTTTTTACCGCGTTGTATTCATTGCTTCGCTTCGATAAAGTTTGGCTGCGATGTGTGATAGTGAGCGTACGAGCGTGAGTGCTTCATGAACTCTGCAGCGCGTGGAGGGGTCGCAGTCAGAAAAATTGTAACAACGTAGCTCGGTTATTTAACCAATTTTTTTTTGAGATTGGGGATTTGGCCGAGCGGTTTTGTCTGTGGCTTCTCCGCTAGGTGACTTGGTACCGTAGTACGTTGTGAGTTCGAACCCGATTGAAACCACCGTATTCTCAATTTGAATAACATTCTCGCTTTGTTTCTTATGCATATATTTATGTCGGCGATTTGTTCTTTCCACCTTAGACTCCGACAAATAATGCTTCTGAGGCTTCATTAATGACAATGTGCTTGACAGACAAAACACCTGTTGTTATAATAACATTTTACGTTTGCTGTGAAAATATAACATAACTTCTTTTAAAAGACTAGTATTTATGGTCAACTTATTAGCATCACAACAGCGTGTAACCATCCTAAGACGGTGATCAACTATAGATAGTATATTCCTATGTCAGCAGGAAAAGTGTGAAAAGGGTTTGGATCATCTGCAAATTGTCAAAAGTCAAAGCAGTTAGAAGAATTCGGTAAATCATTATATACTATAAATAAAGACGGTCAAAGTAAAGATCCCTGAGGAACATCACGATTGATAGGTAATTTTTCAGACATAAATTCGTTTGTACATACATATTTTGATCTTTTGATCAAATAATCTGTAAACCATAGAAGTGGGTCTCCCCTCATACCATAATGCTTGAATTTCGATAATACTTCATTGTGATCAAAATACCAATGGTTGTATTTCTTTGATCAATTTGCTGCATTAAATTATTCAAAAGATTGATGACGGATAATTTGTCACTTCGTTTCACACGAAAGCCGCATTGATCTTTGAAAAACAGGCTATGCCTGTCCAAGAACTTAATGATCTGCTTATTTGCAATTTTCTCCAGAGTTAACTTAGTAGTAGGTGGTAAAACAGAGATTGGACGATAATTTCCAGGTTCATATTCGGAACCCTTTTTTATAAATTGGGACCACTTTAGCAACTTTCAGTGCATCGGGAAATTAGGAATTTCGAAACGACAGATTAAATATGTGAAAAAAAGTTTTGCGATTTGTTTCGCACCAATAACAAGTGATTTCGCAGGCAGGTTGTCATGACCACTAGCTTTCTTCAATTCAAGACTCATCAATAAGTTTTACTCTTCCTGTTCAGTTGTCGGATGCAGGAAGAAAGAATGATTTGAGTGTTCTCGCAAAAACTCTACAAAAGAGGAACAATGTTTTACAATCCTAATGGCCAAGTTTGAGCCGACATTTGTGAAATAACTATGAAAGACATTTACAGCCTCTTGTAGTGTACTATACATTTGTTTGTTTCGTGATATTAGTATCTGCTTCTAATACATTCCATTTTGTGATGAACCTGGCGACACGATGTTTACGAAACCCTGCTCCCTGAAGCGCCACCATTAGTTGGTAATAACAATTGAAATGTAAAGCGTATTTGAAAGTAAGGGACCACTGAGTTTCTTTAGCCTGGGAGCAGTAGATCGATTTAGGTCATCCTGTTTTTGACTTTTGGGATGGGGGTCACTGTGTCTTTGAAATGCTCTATAGGGTTAATGTGTTTGGAATAAAAACACGGGTGCATAAATTTAATATATCAGAGACGTATTTAGAAATATCTAGATGATTGCAAATTGAAAGTCTCTCCTGAAAAGCATCATACCAGCAATGAATGGCATCACTCAGTTGAATATTCGGCGCGCAACTTGGGAACATAACTTTAATATATCAGAGAAATATGTCAGATAAATATAATATACAATGAATGTTCTATATTATATCATACCAGTATATTGATGACGAAACTGCAGCGTTATGCTCAGTCGAGACGTGCAAAACACCTTGGTATATTCGCGATATACCATTGTTGGCATATGCGTTAACTCTCGGCAAGTGCAAAAATCCATTTTTGACGTGTCATCCCAGAATTTCAATATACTATTATGATATAACAGCGAAAAAGCACCCCCAGCGACGGTATACCACTGATTTTGACCAGACCACTACATATATGCACTCGCTATCGCTCTTGCATATATGTCATGAAGTGGACAAAATCTCGTAGTATAACTTCGCTAGGGTGCTTTATTGCTTAAATACATAATAATCATCTTTGTTTTGTTGGCAACACTTTGAAACCCCTGTAATAAATGTTTGCCTATTAGAGTTGCGCTGTCTAGCCAGCTCTTCATGCTAGCAATAACACTAAGATGCGTGTAATTATTCCCTTTACTTTGAAACCAAGTCAGAACTTTGAAACTACCAAACGCTCTGAGTTGGTATTTAAGGTAGTTCGCGCCTTGAAAGTGAAAGACTTAAGCTTTTAGTCATACTTTCCGTGAGGAATCTTTTAACCATTTTCTTTCAAAATCAAGAATAAAAATTGGGGTCACCGTGCATTTTTTTATAATAGGGACAAAATAACTCAAGATTTACCGATATTTAAAATTCAAAATGGCCGCCGTCCCTTGTTAACTCTATTGAGAATTATAAAAAAATTGTAAAAGTTAAAAAGTCCAAATTTGTATACCAGAGGCGCGTTCTACCTAGTGTTGACACCAAAACAAATATTACATATTAAATTTCAGCACCACCTAAGACCTCATTGTATAAATGGGAGTGAAAGATAGTTTGAACATTGCGAGATGTATGATGTCAGCAATCAATAATTTAACGCCCCTCCCTCGCCGACGATATAGACTAGTCCCTAAATTAATAATCGGCCGTCATGATCATGCAAATTGTATGCGTTCAAGAGCACAGGTAAGCCGAGCTCTGCATGACAGGACTCTGTGTTCTGGCTACGCCTCGCACCACAACCCTGCTGAATGACAAAGGCTAAACCATGACTCCGCATCAGCTTCGTGGTGGTGGTTTACCCGCGGAAAAAAAACCGATTTCGAACCTAGAACTTGCGTCGATATTCGTTTTCGAGCACACCTACCTCGTTTGTGCATATGATGGTCTCTGCTGCGCTGGCAAACATATGCAAAACCCGCTTTTCCACCCCAATGCTAGGAAATCGTACTATCTGTCGTCATTGTGAAGAACTTTTTCCTCGCATTGAGACAGAAAAGCAAACTTTGCGTAAGTAGTAGTTTCCAATCACAGCTGAAGTGTAGGTAGGGGGCGTAGCCGGTAACACACAGCCCTGCGTAAGGTAACCGCAGGTGAGCTGGCGTGCACAATTCGGAGTTGTATTGGGTGTTATAGATTGGTCGATTGCTTGATTCAAACGTCAACCAAACCTTTCCATGTTTTTATTTATAAAAACTCATCCCAGCTTAAGATTAGCTCAGCAGTTGTAAAGTTAGCTATTGTACATGTCTGTCTCAGAACATACTAATTGTTATTATTATTATTATTATTATTATTATTATTATTATTATTACAAGTTTAGGGGCTATAAGTATTATATAGAAATCTAATAACAGTTCATTGAAGCTGTGGGAATTCTGAAAAGAGGTGTTGTTTATTTTAATTTTGTCAATAGGGGTGACTTCTAATTGTCGTACATATATTCTCTCCGCCGCCCAGTTAGGTGTTCCTTTTGACATCACTACCCTTATGAATATTCATATACTTGCAAAAACTGACAGTCGCTGTGTCTGGCAGCGCCTGCTCACAGCTGCTGAGCTGCACAGCGTAGGCTTCGAATGCAGGCCCATCGTGGCAGTCGTGGGCATGTAGAAAACAAGGCACAGCGACTGTGGAGAGTCTATGCCAGTGTAATTGGCCTTGTAAACGTACCTTCAGCGTGGCATTTGTAGTTGTGGCGAAAACCATAAACCCTCTCCCTATGCTGACGTTGTTGGTTTTATTTTGTTCATGTGCATTAACTGTAAGCAATCAAGGAAGTTTTGGGATGGAAATGGAGCAAAGGCATGAGCTTCCATGAGATCTGTGCTACAAATATAACTTTACGCATGCGCACTCTTTTGCCAGTGTAATCTGCCAATATGAGCGTGCGCAGTTGAGTGAACGTGCTCGTGAATGTGTAGTCTGCACACTACGTCTCGTGTCATTCAGCCTTGCATGTTGACAGAAACTGGAATTACTGCAGAGAATACTTTTCAGGACATCACATGTGAGTCTCTAAGGTAACAAGTAGGACGTTTAGGAAATACTTTCAGAAAGTTCACGCCGCCTGTGGCCATTTTGTGGAGTATAAGCTTATAGTTATACATACCTGGAGCGTATACAGTATTTCTACTGTACAGTGTACATATTGCCGGATAATATGCGATGGAATTTTGCGTTTCACGTCGTTCAATCATTCAGATGGAAATGCTGCCCTTCTCCAAACTTTGAAAAAAACAGGGTGACAGATTTGGAATGCTAACAATTGTATATCAAGAATGACGTAATTTAATGAGAAGACATTTGTATTCGAGCACGGCTACAGTTTTTGATTCGAGAACTCTCATCATGATGGACCGTGGTTGTATTCAACAATCGAGAGGGCAAGGGTGAGTCGAACTTTTTCCTATGTCCATGTAGCACTTGTGCAAAAATAAGCGAATCCACAGGCCTTTGGCGAATCAATAAATGCGTTTTTCACCAAGCTGAAAGGTTGAAAGATCCGTCCGTCACTTTGGGACGAGCTAGATAAATGCAGTCAAACCCAGCTGGGCAAATAATGTGACTTTGTTCTGGAAATTACGAAGACGACGTGCGGTGGAACTTTGCAACAAAGTTTCAATATCTGTACTGACGTACTTGAATGACTGGCACAGGAAACAATGGCCAATAAAAACGCATTCTCGTTGCATTTTAGCCGATGGTTCTGTCTGTGGCCTCTCAGCTAGGCGGACTGATGCCGTATGTTGTGGGTTCGAATACGATTGGAAAATATTCCGAATTTGATAATGTATCACTTCACAATGACACAGAAATTATGCCTCCTCCCGGCAGAAGGGCCATGGCCAATTTTTAGCCCTGCTACAGTATGTCTCAGTGCTGAAAAGGCCATGTTGTTGTCAGGTTGTCATGGCGACTTTTAAAATTTACATACAACTCTGAGAGTGAAACGGGTTATAGGTCACAGAACGTTTGAGTCCCACTGTCGTCCATTATACCGTTTCCTTGGGTATTAAAGGTGTGCAAGTATACACATCAAAAGACTAGAAAATTCACTTCATGGGCAGAATCTCGTAAAGTAGCCTTTTCTTGTCTGGTTAACGAAAAAAGATACCCCTGATCTAAATATGCATGGTTTTAAATAAAAAGCTGTGGTTACTGAAATGGTTACTATGGTAACATTAAACAAAAATGAACATGGAGTTCATGCTGTGATAAATACACTTAGGAGAGCATTTGCATAGTAACTGGGATTACTTTTAATGAACTTTGGAAAAAATTGAAATTTTAAAACGCAAATAGGGTACTATGTGAAAAACAGGGCAGTAAAAATGGATATCATATTTTGTCTTTCAACCCGAAACAACCCTTTGGTATAATATTTCTGTTGATTACTGGATTTTTACACTGGATATTTGGTCTTTCTAACCCAAAATATCCCTTTGATATAACACATTCTGTTGATTCCTGGATTTTAGGTGGAATCTTTGAAAAACTGGTAATTTTAACTCCTGAATGGTTGCCATGGAAACATCTCACATTAAAATGAGTGTAATTCTTTTGGTGTTCTAACTAGAAAAACCCCTATTATTAATTTTTACATCAATCAATAGTTCTTTAATAGGAATTAGGGAAAAAGTAATGTTTTCAATCCCAAAATAGTTACCATGGCAACTCAAAACATTAAAATAAGTCTTGTTTCTGTGCTCTCTGCCCCGAACTCCCCGACTAGGTAATTTTCATATCAATCAAAGTAACTTTTCATTGGATATTAGAAAAACTGAAAATTAACTCCTAAAATGTTACCATGGAAACATGGGGCAGTAAAATCGATATCATATTTGGCCTTTTCGACCCAAAGGAATTGAACCTATTATTATTCGCGTTATTATTTCTATATAATACTTATATTATTATTATTGAAATTTCTTAGAAATCGCACTACACGTTCTCAACATACTCTCTTGAGAAAAATGTATCACATCGCAACAAAACTATTCCGAGAGGAATGGTACTTTTCCAAAATGTGCCAAGTTTATAAACATTTTTACTTGAATAAGAAATACCAGCTACCCTTCGGTATTGTAACCTCCATGAATGTAATAATCTCCATAAATGTAACATCAACCATAATTGTACTATAAATGTAATATCGCCCATAAATGTAATAAAATCAACCACAATTGTACTGAGAGGTAACCATAAATGTATTTAAAATCACCAATAAGAGTAAAACTTGTCAACCATGAATGTAATAAATCTATTTTGTCGTCGATTTATCTAAGTAATAAAGGAAAGCAGCTCCACGCATTGTTCATATCTTAGTTGTTTGCTTTTAGTGTGTTATGTATATTTTGAAAGTGTCATAAAATTTACGTTTCGCTGTTTTGTGTATGGAACTGATTGGCAATGGCGGTTCACTGCTGGAATTGGCGAGTCAGTACAGGCTCTACTCCAGAGTGGAGAGACTGTATGACAGTATCATATTTTTGGCGAAGAAAAGTAAAAAGTTTGTTTCTCATCCTAGTGATATTGCTAAAGTGATGTTTTTTTCTTTCCTTATCATTTTTTTAAATCTTTAATCAACATAAAACGCGCAAAAACATGAAAGCAACATGGGAATGCATGCAGAGATAAATGCACAGCAGTGTTGCTTTAGTATTTTTGTATAACAACAGTTCCTTAGCACTTTTAGTGCAGCAATGCAGAGTTTTGAGGGCGTAGTATAACAGTGACATATGTGTGTACAGTTCTGAATTGAATGTCAGTGTCAGTTATTTTGTTGACAGTTCTGTTTTATACAGCACTGTATTATGCACTATCTTCGCGTATTTTTGTGGGTTTTTCCATTTTTTCTCATGAGCAGAAAAAAAGGTTGACACGGCGGGTCTGAATTGAGGATGAGAGGATGAGAAACAAACTCTTTGTTTTTCTTGGCTTTTAACGCTGTTTTTCAAAATTTGCCACACATTCTTCATCAGTCGCCTCAAATTCATCTTAAGTAGATAAATTGTGTCAAATAATTGATAGATTGACAGTATTTCTATGTTGTCCCTCTTCGTTCCTTCATTGGCGATACTAGGATGTCTAATTTTGTCCTACACTGTTCAAGGTTGTGTTCGTTTTGTTTAATTACGGGATTGAAATATAGATATATGTTCTCGTCAACATGTTTGGTATCGTACGTTTCTGTTATAAGTGTTTCACTGTTGTTTGTTCTGAGTCGTCCGTTCGTGTGGTATTACCGGTTGACGAGTTATTTTGACACTTCCCTATTATGTCATCATTGGTGTCTAAAACTGCTATTCCACTTCCTTTATCTAACGGTTTGATCGGTACCTCGCCATTTTCTGACAGTGTTCTCAATGTATTCTATTCTGTGCTTCGCAAAGGAAACCTAGTTTCGAGAAAGTATGCAATAACTATACACTAGTCTTATTGAAGTTTATCATTTACTCAGGGCATTGATAAACAAATGATCATATTTACAAGTTGAAATTCACTACATTTATGGTTGAGTTTTATTACATTTGTGATTAATATGTTCGTTACATTTGTGTTTTCGGGTTGTTACATTAATTGTTGGCTGTTGAATTACCTTTGTGGTTGATTTTTTTAAAATATTGTGGTTAATATTACATTTATAGAGATTATTACATATTATTACATACATGATATGGAGGTTACAGGTATTATCATGTTGTGCTAAATTTTTCTCTTACGCCAAAATTTGAATATACTACTTTCTGATAATAATAAACCCCTGAAACGGGTGAACTACTCGGTTTCGACGCATCGTATGTGCACGTGGCATCGCTCGTGCGTTACCGTCCGTCATATATCCCTTCGGTGGTTTCTTGCTTAATTATCTCATAAGCGAAATCTCATAGGATAGTCAGTAATTGTTTATATTATGAGGGCATTATTTAAAGTTTGAATAACCGCATTAGTCCTACTTTTCGATTGTTTTTTGTTATATATATATATATATATATATATATATATATATATATATATAACACAAAAACATATTACAAATTATATATATATATATATATATATATATATATATATATATATATATATATATAATAATGGCCAAACCGCGGGTATGCATGGCTGCGGTGCGGCAGCAACAACACAGCCCCCCCCCCTCCGTGACCATGCGCCACTGGGAGATGTCTCATAGTATATGTTCATTGTTCTTAACGTTTCATGTCTAACCACCCGACGCATACGTATTAATTGCGTCTGCTATAAGTTTATCGATATATTACAATATTTTGCCTATGTTACCAATATTTCGTCGTTTGCTAATCGAGTCAGAA
Source organism: Ptychodera flava (assembly GCF_041260155.1). Taxonomy (NCBI): domain Eukaryota; kingdom Metazoa; phylum Hemichordata; class Enteropneusta; family Ptychoderidae; genus Ptychodera; species Ptychodera flava. The sequence goes on along the minus strand of NC_091943.1, from coordinate 35,537,968 downwards.
CGGTATGTTTATTTAGTATCATATTGAGTCGGGCCAGGACCTACGTTTTATGTGCTCCTTTAAGAGTCACGTACATGGGCCATATTTTCCCTCTTTTTCACCTTTAATTCGAACCACTCATGGTCTTGAAAGTAGGAACGGAAATATTTTTAAATAGCCTAGAGTGAATTTTTACACTTCAACACATTTGCCATATTTTGCCAATAACAAGACATAGACCCAACCAACACATGATGTAATAACATGTTCATATAATAATTATGCTCTGAAATGTTTTTACCAACAGCCATGCTTTTCAAAATTTCACGTCAACGATAGCGAACATGAGAAAGTTTTCTTCATTTAAGAGTTATGCCTCGAAGGACAATTTCGCAATTTCAAAAGGTGTTTATGATGCAGCATCAATGGCAAATTTGTCCGAGTTTGCCGAAAGTTGCAGCAAAGTGAACAATATTGCGTATGTATTCAATCGTAAAACAGGGAGCACAACTCTGGTTACCCTGATCGATCGATTTGCAAAAACCGGTGCATTTCCATTGCAAACAAAAGTGATACATCACGAAGGCAAGGGTTACAGAGGGACAATGGTACTTTATCACGTCAACGGAGAAAACCGTCCTAACTCAACATTACCTGCACTTGGGATAAAAAGACAGAATCGTATTCACATGTCAAGAGAGGGCGGAACATTGAATATAGCTGCTGACAGCGAGGCGAGAATACAGTGCAGATTAAAGTCACCAGATACAATTTTAGTGACCATCATTCGCGAACCGTCTGCACATTTTGAATCTGTATTTGGTTTCTTCAATTTGGGCAAGTACATAAGCTTAAAGAATCCATCGCGGAAAATAAAGGGCGGAAAACTGGATGAATTCTTACGGAAGCCAGAATACTACCGGGACCAAATATTGAGCAGGGCAAAAGGCGCATTTTGGGCCATTGCAAGGAATAGCCAAGCATGGCATCTTGGCTTAGATCATAAGGACCACGAAAATCCAGACGTTGTGGATAAATACATCAAAATACTGAGCCAAGAGCTTGACTTCATTCTTGTTACGGAATATTACGACCATTCGCTCATCTTACTCAAGCGGATAATGTGTTGGAAAATGGACGATATATTGTACATTGCCCGAAGAGTTCGGTCAAAACGTGTTCCGCTGAGCAATGATGTGCAGCAGAAGATATACAAATGGAACTCAATCGATGTCAAAATATACGATATGTTCAACAAAACCCTATGGCGTAAAATTGCGCAATATGGACCAGAATTCGACAAGGATCTTAAAGAATTTCGCCTGATTAAGGCAACTGTGACAGAAGAATGTGAAAAGTTTGGAAACCTTTCCCGCGATGCAATTGACTTGTTGAAAACGTTCGGATCAAATGTAACAGATTCGCGCACATTTTGCAAAAAGTTGGGAGCCTGGTTTACTATGAAGAAGGGACTTGGAATATCTTGTAGAAACTATGGAACTGACGCATTTTCGATGACTTTGGCAGGTAGGAATGCACGACATTTATCAAAAATGTTCACGAAGAATTCGAAGCCGGTCGTAAGTTTTTCAACTCGTAATTTGTGCATTCATAATTGAAGATCCTAACGTAATATTTGGCTTCTTAATGACAATACAATTCTTAAACGAATAATCTTCATTTCAAACACACATAAGTTTCCCTGAAACCGTAAAAATTGACATGTGTTTTTTTAGAAGCAGCGTATGTCGTTTAAATATGCATATTTTAAACGTTTTCACAGGGAAATGTTAATTTAGATTTCGTCGTCTTCTTGAGGTTGAGCCGAGCAAAAGCAGCAGAAATTTCCACTTGATCTACCATGTTAACTTTAAAACTGTCAGAAGAACAACATATTTGCCTCACAAAAATACTTATATTTTTAAAAGTAGAAGATCCAGCTTTGATAGAGCCCTAGTGTACGGAGATAACATATTAAGAGCTGAAAATTGCTAGAGATTTTGGTGACTGTTTTTCGTCTTTATCTATACAGCTCCTAAAGGCAAGGTACGCGATGTGACTGAACAGAAATCAAATTCTTCATCAAACAAGATGGCAGAGACATACTGTTTGAAAATCCACTACCGTAAAGCGATGTCAAATAACAACAGCCGAGCCCTTGATCTATATATATCAGCCAGCAATAAGATGCTTGGCTGTGATTTTAAAGTGCAGAAATCCGAGAATAATTCCTACGTAGCCTTCCAACAAATCGAAGGTGTTGAGGATTTACAGGTAAGTTGAATAGTTTAATGCCTAATGTTTCGAATCTATCGTGACGTATTTTAATTAAAATCGATTATGAATATCAGTTAAATTCATAGTTTGGTTGGCATTCATCACTTGGTCGACAATTCTCTCCTTTGTTTATGATACAACCCCGATCTACGATAATTTATTATTGTAGAATACATACCGACGAAGCGAGCCAATCCGAAACGTACTATCTTCTTAACATCTTGATTTGTAAGTGATTAGTATTTTTATGATATTCATTGAGAAAAATCTGTCTGCCCTTGAGAAACATTACACTCTCATATCATAAACGAAAACCGAGAATATGTAAAGTAAGTAAAACGAACCTCTATTGCGGCTCTTTGCCAATTGTTGAATAACTTTCAGGATCCATTGATTAGAATTCAATTCTGGCAATTAGATGGAGTAATAAAAAGATGAGAATCATGATATCAAAATTTTACGACTAAATTTACAAAATGCTAGAATACTGCAAAACATGGACATATTATTTTCATTGATCAAAACAGGTAATACACATCGATTAATATATGTCACTTCAATCGGATTCATTTCTATGAACACGTCCTATTAGCGAGTTTCTTATAAACCTATACAAACTGCATAAAAACTTTGAAATTAATTACTTTATCCTGGGGCATTTTAAATCTCCTTTACGTTTTTATTATTTTAGATGTTAAATATAGACATACCATATTTAAAATGACTCTACTGACTCAGCGACTGCTATGTACATCGATCAACAATCTGTTTTTGGTTGAATCAAAAGAACAGATTGAAATTACGACCAGATGTGAACTGAATGCTCACGGTTTGCAACAGGTTCATTACATAGTAGTACGCTTCAAAGAAAAATCAGATACCTGTCAAATCGTTATATGTAGCAGGATTCATCATCTTTCGCACAATACTGTCGGAGTTAAATGACTAATTACAAAACTTCATTTAATATGCAAATGAGATGTTTATTAACTTGACACTACTTGATTGTTCATTGGTCATTTTAATATCTATGATATCAAAAATTATATATTTATGAGATCAATATTTGTAGCAGGTTTCACCACAGCGTATGGCAAGCAATTTTGGTCTAGAATTTATGAATATGGTCAATAAATGTCATGTATTAAATTTTTCTTTTATTATACAAGCCTTATACCTGTGTCTAGTGTGTGCCTGTTACTTTACCATAGCTATCTCTGCATAGTATTTCAAAGAAAACAGTCTATAGCAGTCCATAACTCGTTAGCAGCTCATAAGATAATAGACGGATCCCTTATGTTGCTAACGAGTTATTAACAAATTAATGAAGGGGATTAGGGAGGGCAATTAACAGATATGGACTGTTGTATCCATACATGGTAAAAGAGGGGTGTGGGTAATTGCTTTAGTTAATCTTAGAAACAAAATTTGTACTGACGACACACTTCTTTTTGCTTTGCCATCCAATTGAGAACTCCTTACGAGTTTTAAAGTGAATGGCCGCGAATGTTCTAATATCGAAGAATTCCAGTCAGTTTGATTAACGGTGACATATTTTTCTGAATTGATTTTAAAAAGGGAATTGGTCCAAAGTTTATAGTCTAGGCTGTGAAACGTTTACCTAATCTTCGTTTTACCATATCGTAAACAGGAATTATTAGTGTCCTAGCTATGGAAGTTTTTTAATTAAAATGGTATGGCTACTAATGCCCTAAGTTGACTAATACCCATCCGTTTCCTTTATTTTTATACAGATCACAGCCGAAGGGAAATTTTCAACTGAAAAGTTTTCAATCGATCAAGTAATCCTAATCAAGAGCCAATGTGACGATGCTTCAAATTTTACTGGTCACTAGAGAACAAATGCTCTGGAAATGAGATCTTTCAACAAGCTATGTGGTACATATCAAACAACCTAGAAAGGAATATTGCAAATTAAAAATTTAATATAAAGCTGAAAATTAGATACGATGAAAAGACACTCATCCCGTCATTGTATGATGTCCTATTTAATCCAAGTGTAAAAATTAGCTTAACGACTGTGGATTAAAGGTAACAAGACAATCGCATTCTAATTCAGAAACCTAAAAGTACAAGATCAACAGTGAAATAAATAAATCTGGGCGATCGCAAATATCTTTACACGTTCGGAAAGTGATCTTTCATGATATATTTCATCATGTTAAACAGTATATATCCACCTCACAGCATTACGTTATTAAGACTCTCTACCCAGATCAATCTTTTAACCTATTTTGACTTTTTAGCAACTGTTTTGACAAGAAACTATAAGTTGATAGTATCAACACTGACGTCTGAAAGGCGTTTGACTTAGTTAACCATAGACTGTTAGTTTACAAACTAGAACATTATGATTTTTCTGATCACATTCTACTATTTTTAAAATCCTATTTAAGTAACGTCGACAAAGAGTAGTTATTGACAATCGCTTTTCTGAGTAGGGCCCAGTATCATCTGGTTTACCCCTGGGGGATCACCACTTGGTCCACTTTTGTTCAGTATTTATGTAAATAATTTACCATTCCTTTCATTAGATTCCCAAAGTCTCTTAGACTTTTAAAAATTATTTCAGATTGTTCAAAAGTCCAAGAAGATTTAATAGAACCACATTTTGGTGTCAATCATGGAAACGTTAAAGTTCGGTGATTTCTTTTTCCAACAAGAGGGTTTTGAATTATCTCGTATTTTAGAAATCATTTTCAACAGACTACAAAAAGTTAAAGATTTGGAGTTTTTTAACCTGAAATCTAGTTTCTCAAATCATGTTTCTTTTACTGTAAATAAATCTTTCAGTATGTTTGGTTTACAAAAACGAAAGTCTTAAAATTTTACTCGCTTTCAAACTTTTAAGTTTCTTCATACTTCGCTTTTAAAGAGTTGTCTCTAGTGTGGTTCTTTTGTCTAAAACCCATGGCAAGGATCAGATCAGAAAATGTTCAAAGTAAATTAATAAAAAATCTGTGTTTCAAAACTCATATTTCATATCATGCTTGCCAATACAAACTCCCTCTACTATCATGTTAAATTACTGACCTTGTAGCAACAGCGTTCTTATCTTAATTTGATTTTTTTTACAAACGTGTGAAACTGGGTTTTATAACTTAACGTATGGCTTATCAAAGCTTTGCTTTAACATACCTGGCAAAATGTTGCGCACCTGACTTTCAGACCACCCCGTAGCGGTATTAGTATTTTAAAATTTTCTCTAAGCAATATACGTGCGAACAATTTGAATGAATTCGGTCATATTGATGTTTTTATTTTTATTGCTGATCTTGTATATGTTTAGTTTATTTTTACTTTTTGTATGTTCTACACTCGATTATAGTTGTAAATAAGGCTTATGTTTTCTTTGCTTTACTTCTCTTTGTTTTGCTTTTAGTTTGTTCACCTTTACGTGGTGTTTTCGTTTTCTTTTGATTTTTTGAGGAACCTGTAAATGGAACTTGATCCCTTAGGATTTCCAAATAAATAAATAAGTAAATAGATAGATAAATATTAAACGTGAACTAACGTCGCAGCGATGTCTGTCTGGGTGTCTATTTCAAGACCGCTTAACGGATCAAATACGATCATGGTTTCAATCGGGTTCGAACTCACAACGTACGGTACCCAGTTACCTAGCGGGGAAGCCACACACAAAACCGCTAGGCAGAATCCCAAATCTCAAAAAGATCGGTTCAATAACCGAGCTATTAAAGTTGTAACAATTTTTCTGACTGCGACCCCTCCACACACTGTTGAGTTCGTGAAGCACTCACGCTCGTACGTTCACTATCACACAGTGAAGGGTATTTCTGAGGCTCTGAAAAGGACATTCAACTCCTACGGCATAATGGGTTGTTTCAAACCTACTCAAACACTACACCAGTTACTGTTGCACCCAAGGATAAAACTGCCGCAGAAGACATCACTGGTCCTGTTTACATGATTCCGTGTCAAGGTCAGACAGATGAGGGCCCCTGCAACAATTAAGACGGAGAGATCTCTAAAAACAAGATTTCTTGAACACCGGCGTCCCAGCTCTACAACATCGGAGGTTTCCCGATATAGCCACATTGAATCACCAGACCACTTTGTGGACTTGGTAAATGTAGAAATTCTTGATAGGGATCCCCGATACTTCAAAAAGGGTGTCAAGGAGGTGATACATATATCCGTGTTAACCAGCCATCCCTTAATAGAGACAGTGGAAGGTATAAATTACTAAAAGTCTATGACCCGATTTTGATGTCACGCGTTCAATTGACAGCAATTAGCTACCGACACAGATGAATTTCTATGCACAGTATATGTTGTTGAAGTCATGAAGGAAATGGTGACAGGTCAGGCAATGACACTTCATGCATGGCTCTGATTCATTGCTCCATTGTCATAAGGTGTGAATAGCTATACACGTCATGAACAGCTATCTTGAGTTACATGTAGGCCCTCTAAGAGGTATAAAGTTGACAAAAACTGAGTTCTTGCTTCAGTGACCGTTGCTAGAAAGTTGTATTGTGAATAGACTTCGTTCAAGCCCTGCGACTTACGTCAAATTCTTGGCTACTTATTTTCCTTTCCTGAAATTCTTACAAAGTGCGGTGAACGTGAAGTAATAGAGTTACACCCCAAATTACATTTGCTGGACCGCTCAGCCCATTGCAAAGTGGTTGTGAAAAAAGCAATGCCACAAATTTGAAAGTTTTATGAATTTCGCAACCATAATTCGATGTGCACAATGTTATAAGTGAAATGGGAGTGTCCATTGAGAGAAATATCGCATTGTCTTTGTACGATTGTACATACTTACCACATAAATTTAAAAAAAATTTAAGCTTAGTTACTACATGTAGTATAGCGCCTGACCGAACCAGAAGTCACTCATGTTCTGTCTTTCAATTTCCTCACTCGTTGTGACTCAGAACGGTTAAACTCAGTATTGTAAACAATAGATTCTCGAGGACCCGGTAATATTCTGCCTGAGATCGATATGGTTATTGTACTAATTTTAATGTCATATTCTATTCTGTGTTCCATCCTGGATTCTTTCACGTTTATGCAATCGGACCTTTCGAAACCTTCTATTGCTTATCCATTTCGGTCATCACCCTAGGTCATTAAAAACATTCTTGAATTCCAATAATTAAAATTAGTGTTGACTACAAGTTCAAATTAACAAGTAAGTGCTTTATTTGTTTGTTAATAAACACTGGACTAAACTTGTTTTCTTTATACCTAAAACGGTCATATCAATGATTATGATGATACTTTGCTCTTCGATCCCTTCTATCACGTGCATCCGCTTCAGAGTTGTCTACTTTGAAATACCAGTGTGCCAAAGAGAGACACGACACGGCTTCAGAGAAGAGACGTGTATTAGAAAATCCTTGTCGTCGGCCATTGAGCATGCAGGATCGACGCCCATGAGCATTTACTTTCCATATCTCGAAATATTTCTTTGGGTCGATGGTATTGCTAATTGCTAACAATACTTCAATATGCCGTACTTTTTCAGCGCCTTTATATTTGACTAATTAAATTTTCTTATCATGTACCCATGCCTATATCGTTTCATTCTTGTGTGACGTTGAACTCAAATTGTCAGCCATGATGATATTTCACAGTAAAAATCGAGATATGCACGATAAACGTCATCGGATTCGGAGTGTTCCCGAATTTAATTTGCAATTAGATATTAAACAACGTAAAGAAACTAAGTGGCTGCCGCTCTCCGCCTTCGAAGCGATATAGCCGAAGTAAAAATTTGAAGGGCTTTGAGGAACACGGATATTTCGGTTTGCTAAATACACAAATAACGTGTTGGATCTCGTAGTGTTACCCATGTTTTTTTCTGTTCAAGCTCACGCAATTATTCTGCCGTTCACACGGCAAGATCTACCTCTTAACGATTAGCGCGTGCTTGGCGTGGCAGCGATGTCACTCGCGTAACACCTGTTGGCATGGCAACTTTGAGTGTAAACAAACAAAATGGCGGCCCTGCTCCGTACCGTATGACGATCGAGCGCGATCGAAATCTGGAGAGATTTGAAGCAAAGGACAGTTTTTAATCGTTTACAATTATTGTAATAGCATACTGCACCGTAAAAAAGTTCCCTCTGTATGACGATTTTTGAATCCCACCGTCTTTCTTTTTGGGGTTCATTGAGATATGCAGGACTTGCAGCGATGTCTTGCGTGATGTTGATTTCTTCGTATAGTTTGTGAACTTGATGAAGCCTGAGTCACGCAAATATTTCCATAACATGTAACAGGTCTGACCTGAGAGCGTAGTATCGTCATTGATGTTTTCAGGCAAGAGCAAAATAGTATGCTAATTTCTGTGTTCTCTACATATTTTTTTCCATTGAGGTGAGTGCCCTCAATTCTTTTCAACAATGATAGATTAGGGCTTATTACAGCAATTTAACTGGGAAATGCCAAGTTCACCAACGAAAATCATTTAAAACAGGTATTACATGATTCCGATCACTTTATTGTAACAGGGCTGGGAACAGACTGAGGCCGGCTGATGTTAAACAAATACTTGTTATTCCCGTTGTTGGTACCTCTGAAGCACACGATTTTTAATCCCGCGTGAGTTCACCCTTCGTTCTCGCGAAAGTTGGCTTGTTTCAAAATTGCGGCCCACAGCAATTACTGATTTTGGCTTTCAAAAGTGATCGAAAATGATCATTTTGAAATAAGTTTCTCAATTTCTTTGAAACAGAGAGATTCTTTTGTCGGAAAAACATTTTCGTATGGGATTTGTGGTAGATGACATCTTGAATTTCACGCAATCCGTGTAAAAGTAGTCAAAACGGCTGCCTCCATATAAACAACCGGAAGTGCAATCTTTTCAAACTCGTAGGTATGTAGAGATTCCATTCTAAATTTCATGTACACACGTTAGTCTGAATGTTCGCTCCGCGAGCGGCCTTCGGCCGCTGTGCTCGCTATTAATGCGCAAGGCGTAATAAAGTAAAGCCTCAAAATTTAAGGTTTTTCCTAGGTATAAGTAAAATTCTGGGCATGGGTATAAGATAAATCGGTAATTACCCTATATCGCCTGTTCCTTGCGTCGTATTAGCATTCGTGTCATTCGTGCTGCATCAGATATTGCACAAATGGCACTCATGCTGATACGACACAGGAACAGGCAATATTGGGTAATAACCTCTAATTGGTTCTTTCTTGACAAAATCTCCAAATATTTTGCTTACCGTACAGTTTCTTCTCACACTCATACATTAAACTTATTTTCCAGACCCTTAGTATTTCAGTATTCTATTTGATTATATTTATGTCACCATGTATCCGTGGGCAACCAATATGCATTATAGGTCTTTCATTAGCGGTTTTATTGAGGGATTGTGAGTACTAGCGCTTTAGCAAACCATGCACTGTCTTAATTAGTTACTTAGTAAAGGGAAAGTAACTCCACACATCGTTCATATCAGGGATGTTTGCGTTTTGTGTATTATATTGTGTATATTGCAAGTGTATATCACGTTTGGTTGATTTATGCACAGTGTTGATAAGCCATGGCGAGACGTACACGTCATCTGCGTGTTTTGATGTTAACTCGCACCGGAGCGGAGAGACCCTTTGACGCTACGTTTGGAAAACAGTTTTCTTCATCACCATGGCTAATCAACACTTTACATAAAACAGCCAAACATGATATACACTTACAATATACACAATATCACACACAAAATGCAAACAACTCAAATATAAACGATATGTGGAGTTGCTTTCCCTGTACTAACTAAAGTAAGTGATTTCTAACGTAAGTGATTTCCTGTTTGCTCTTTACTGGGTTAAAATGGCAGTTAATTACGAACTTCTGAACGTGGTTGGCTGGCAAAGCTGGTAAAATTGTACAGTTTTAATAAAACCTATGAATATGAAAAGACTAGGGTGTAAGGGCACGTAAGGGTAAAGCCTAATCCTGCAACAGCTGTTCTTCTCTGACGGTAAATTAGCGTTGTCTTTTGTATCCAACACACGATTTGTGTCATTTGGAATATTTGAACATCAAACTCTGAAATTGTGAGCTGTTGTTAACGTGAGATACTGCATTTGCGAGGCTGGCAATAATAGTTCAGTAGACGATGTTGGGTTTGATATTTAGTTACAACTCGAGGATAATTTTACAGTCTTCAATGAAAGTATTGACTTGTCATAAAGTTTTTATTACAAAATTTAAGTTCAAAATCGGACATTTGGCACCCGCCTCTCTGTTATGCCCATCCATATTTCGCAAAGACCTAGGCCTGACTTTGATAAAAAAAAACTGTGCTCAAAGTACACTCAAAATAGATTACTTTTATGAACTGCGCACTGACAAACTAGATACAAGGGTTTTGGTATGTTTCAAAGAAAAGCTCTAATATACATATATGTATACACATATATATATACATATATATACATATATACATATATACATATATACATACATATATATATATTCATATATATATGTTTCAAACAAAAGCTGTAATATATATATATATATATATATATATATATATATATATATATATATATATATGTATTTATACCACTCCAGGTCATGTGACCTATTGTTCTTGCCATCCATTTATCCCTGAAAACACGACTGCCACCAATTGTTCTTATGCAAATTAGTAATCAGTCATACTGTTATTCATATGTAAATAAGTAATCACCACACTTTAATGAAAGAAAATCACTATCATATCAATTAAAGTGTAGTGATTATTGATTTATATATAAAAAAGTATGACCGATTACTAATTTCCATGAGAACAATAGGTCCAGTCGAGATGCCTAAAGCATTCACACACATTCAATAACACAATGAAGACAATTTTTCGACTGATATGTTATAACTTCACATTTTATAATTCAAATTTAACTTTCTTTGATTCATGCTCAATATAAGAAACACGATTTGTTGATGGAGATCTGTCTATTTTGAGATTCGGCGTCTTCTTAGGTTGGACCAATCCTGTCTGTTTTGTTATTTTGTTTCGTAGCAACGATAGAGACTGGTTTACTTACAGCTTCCTCTGCTTTATCACTAGATAAAGGTGGTAGTAATGAGTAGTATAGAGTGGCACCGTAACACTCTCATTTGGGTCCGTGGCGCGGTGGCGCGTGTGGCGCGGACCCCCTAGCTTACCAAAAAAAGTGTGGCGTGCCCTATTTGGGTCCGTGGCGCCGTGGCGCGGGAGGCACCTGACCCCCTAGCTTACCCCCAAAAGGTGTGGCGCGCCCAATTTGGGTCCGTGGCGCGGTGGCGCGTGTGGCGCGGTCCCCCTAGCTTACCCCCAAAAAGTGTGGCGCGCCCAATTTGGGTCTGTGGCGTGTGGCAGGGACCCCCTAGCTTACCCCCAAAAAGTGTGGCGCGCCCATTTTGGGTCCGTGGCGCGGTGGCGCGTGTGGCGCGGATCCCCTAGCTTACTTCAAAAAAGTGTGGCGCACCCAATTTGGGTCCGTAGTGTGTGGCACTGGACCCCCTAGCTTACCCGAAAAAGTTAAAATGTGTCAACTAAGCCCTTGGCTTGACTGGAAAGCTTGCAATTGTGGCGCACCCTCCCCTCCCTCAAATTTAGGAACAAAGCGAGGGGGCGCGTGTGCTACTGGACCCCCTAACTCCCGAAAGAAAAATCGTATGGCTCCCTTTTTTTACACTTAATCCTGATTGGTTTATTTGAATTTTGAAAGTTGAGATAGGTGGTCCTCCATTACCTAATATGTAAAGTTTGCACACGTCCCATTTCAAACTGATCACCTGATTGGTTCATTTGAAATTATGCAAATGCAGGAGGCCTATAAAGGTCTGCGGGCCACTTTGGGGCCACATTTCCGTTCTGATACTTGGAGAGGAAAGATGCTTGGTATGGCTACCCCGGAGTTGACCCCAATGCAATGCCAACAGGGATGGCGAAAATGCTACTCCATTAAGGCTGATATGCCCTATTACTTCAATGTGAAGACTAATGAGAGTCGGTGGTCACAGCCTGGTTATGAGGAAAGTCATGCCGCAGGTGCCCAACGCAGCAGGAGCCCTGCCCTGCAGGAGTCAACGCCTACACCACCACCGAGCACTCCACCAATCTTCGTTTCACCATGCTCCGATGTCGTCGCCAGTCAGTCACCATCAAGCTTTCAGCTGCAGCCACAGCCAATGAAAGCAGATGCTGTTACCCAAACAGGTGAGAAGGAATTTAGATTTCTTCTTCACGAGGCAGAAACATCATCCAGGCTAGTGAGTGTAAAGACATACAAGGACAATGTATATGTAGGCATCCGTGATTACTTCAAGAAAACTGAAACAGGACAACTGATCCCAACAAAGAAGGGCATCAATTTGAAATTGGATGAATGGAACCGATTGAAGTGTATTGCCTCACTTGTGGATGATGCTGTCAAGACACTGGCCTGTAGCTAGACATGCAGCCCATGGAAAGTTCATCTTATGTGTTCTTCTTTTCAGAGCTCTCTCTGACATCTGTCTCCGTGGACAAGGACAGGAAAGTTGCTCGGAAGCTGGTGAAGTACGTCTATGCTAAATGTATCCTGCAGAGAGTTGACCAAATCATCACAGAGCAGTGTGAGGGATGTCAGCATAATTACTTGTCACAGAGGGAACACGAGTGTTTGTACTTTGGTGGCACAGCCTCAGGACAGAGAGAAACCATTGCACTACATTTCAAAGCTGCAGCAGAGAGGATCGACATGGCGTCAGTGGAAAAGGCTGCTAGGGCGGTTGCCGAGTATTGTGACATCACCTTGGAACATGGCTTACTCAACCTGGATGAGTTATTGCAGTTGTTGTATTATCAGTGGGCCGATGATCCTGAAGAATGTTGTCACTGTGTATGGTATGGTTAAGTGCAATGACATCATCGATGATATCATGCCTACCAATGCCGATCAACCTTCCAAACAGTGACTTTGTATTAACTGTTCTATGAATTCAACGGACTTGAACTATTCCAGAGACTTTTTTCATGCGTTTCAAGAATGTTTATGAAAGAAAGTTCCATTGCATTTGTTGTTGTGTTGTTTTAAAAAAGAAATAAAATTCACGTTTTAATGTTTTGAGAAATGAAATATGATACCTCTCTTTGTATTTATTTTGAGTGAATGCATGTGTGAGAACGAGTATGAAAGAGATGTGCTTTGAGCAAGAAGGAAAGGACACTGACGACTGATTTTTTTTTTTTTTAATCCAACCAACAACTGGTTTTTTTTTTATTATTGAACACTTCAAACAAGAGGAGCATTGAAGTACATAACACCAAATTCTTTAAAACTGTGGTTTTAAAAAGCTAAGATCATAAATGTCAAAGTCAACACCAGTCAAATTCTCGATGAAATCGTTCACAAGAAAGTCATTCAAAGTCAAATCCTCGGTAAACTGTTGAATAATAGCTGGCATGCTCCATCCCCGGCAACGATGCAACAGGTAATACAGAATGTACTGTCCACACACAGATGACAGGGGTCCCTGGAGTCTCTGCCTGTTGAAGGTCCAGTCAGCACAGTTCCTGTCAAGAAACACCTTGAAAGAGCTTTGGCTGGGGGGACATCCATATGAGTCAAAGTATTCACCATGACTACCATCCACAAAGTAAAAAGCCACCCAATGTCTTCCTGGTTTGGTACTGGGATCCACGTTGGCAACAAAAGCGGCAGGAAAGGATTTGAGTTTGGCCTTGGGTAACTTATCAGAGGCTCTCACCCCACCAAAAGAGGATGCCGTGTACTGATCTGCAAGCAAGATCTCCCTGAGCTTGAGAGTGTCCATTCTTCTCTCGTGTGATGTTCGTCCAATGATCAGGGATCAAAAGTCAAACAGGACGTTGCGATCTCTGTCAATTTCAATGACGTTGTCCAGCTCGCCATACACGAGTAAATTCACCGTATTTGGCAGGGCTTGTCTGAACTGCAGTTCGATGCCCAAGTTGCCTTCTTTGACCAGGTTCAAATGTCCTCCGTCAGCAGACAAGTCAGGTGTGAGATCAAAGGCAAACAGTGTGTATCCATTGTCGTATTCATAGCGATTGATGTTGATTCCTTCATCCCGACCTATTTTATTTGTCCCTGTAAACAGGGAATAGTAGGCCATGATGAATGATTGGCCGCCAGCTTGGGTGAAGTCCAGTTTCAGGGGTTTGCTCGGCACTTGTTTTCCACCCACATTTAGGACCAGTGACGTCATGTCGTAATGTTTGAAGTTGAAAGGATTCTTCTTGTATGAACCATTGAAGGCATCGTTGTCTACCAGACCCAAGACCACTCGTTTAGGTAGCTGTCCCAGAAAAATGTGGTCTTTATTGAACGACATGGTGTCTCCGGGAATGGACAGAACCTTCATCACACAACGATGTATGGGATACTTGGACGGTCCCTGCTTTAAAGCTTCTGCATGGCCCAGCTGTACCGACGGACTGAGTTTTATTTTCCTGACCAGTAGTGTGGCTTCAGAGACTACAGCTTTGAAGCCTGGATTTTCTGCAGAGCTCACAAGGGAGAAGGCATTCTTACTTCTATTAAGTTTTAGACGTAATTCGACACCATTCATTAGATATTTGGGCTGAAAGAAGAGATCCGAATGGATGGGTCCTACCATATCGACAACTTTACTGCCAGATGTGAAGGCATATCGGTTTTTCAGTCCCTTGTTCACTTCTCCACCTGCTTTGGTAGGGTCCACTTCATCCATTTTCAAGTGATAGTCCTTGAAGAATAGGGCTGAACCGATATGGGTGACTTTGGCCTCCTCACCGTAATTCAACAAGGTCTCCAACATCGCTCGGTAGGGGTAAGTAGGGGAGGGGTTGGATATCATTTTGCCATTGAGGTGTACATCCACTTGGCTGAACAGTGAATGGAGCCACAAGTTGACGGGACCCACTGCTGCATCTGCACCGATGTTAGTACCATCGGCTTTTGTAATCTTAGCCTTGATCAGAAGGAGTGTTGAGGACAGATCGATGTAGTCTTCCCCTGAACCCGAAATCACAAATTCGATGGGTCCCGATTCCACAATGTGTGTCAGGGGATGCACTTCTTCCCATTGTCCCTCTTCCACACTGGTCTGCGTTGGAGGAACCGTGAACAAGTCAAGTTCACTCTTGGTACATTCGCAGGAGTGTTCGTGAAGAAATGCCATGATGAAAAGTGTCAGTCAAAAATGTCGGGAGATCTTCTCTGTCGCTTGGCTTTGGAGGAAATGACCCTTCTGCGTGGTGCTCTGCGTTTTATACCACCACCATTGCCTGGGAGACAAACTGTCTTAAACCCCTTCCTGTCATCAGGTCTTTGCCAGCTTTCAATAATCGTCTTTTTGCAGAACGCTTCACGTTACGTCCGCTCAGTGCATCGCCTGCAATGTTGAGTCCTGTTCTCAACATCTGTCTGCCAAGGACTTTGGCGCCTTGTTTGAGCAGTGGCGTGGCTGCGCGGAAGAGTCCACCGAGGATGCCGCCCAAACCATATCCTCGTTGTACGGCTGCTCCCTGAAACGATGCTCCATTTCCAACCTGATCCAAATAAAACTTCTTGTATGTGTCGGGGTTGTTTTCATAGACTCGCCGTCTGCGAGACATGTTCATGACTACAACAGTGTTGGACGTCGTTTCCTGAAGGCTAGTGTCACGATCACTTTCCCACCTTGAAATGGCACTTTTTGACCCATGTCGTCTCTTATGTAGACTTCTACTGTATCGAATTCACGATGTCTAAGGGGAAGAAAGTATGGAGTGTGGAAGGTGCGGTTGATCATCTGGCCATGGATCCCTTCCACATTTTCTATTCTCAGCAGGGGTGCATACACATCTCCGACCAACTGTTCATCCACTAGGTCGCAGTACACATACAGAGAAGAGAGGTTTCGAACGTTGAACATGAAAGGTGCATCACTCTTCTGTCTTAAGATGGTATTGGGATAAAATCCCATGAGTTCGGCCAGACCTGGGAGAAAGTGGAGTCTGGCACCCTCACTCACATCAGCAGTTACTTTCCTGGATACCGAGTCGAAAGTCAACTGGACATTGTCGGGTAAGCCTTGCCCTCTCAGAGTGGTCAGTATACTTCCAAAACCATCATAGTAACCTGCAGGTATTTTGACAAGTGTCTCTCTATGGTCCTGATCATTGTACAGGAGCAAGTTCCTACCCTCGACCACATTATACCAAGTGAATGGTAGTGTATTTCCATCAAGGCCACTTCCCAGTTCCCCTGCAGAGAAATGTGTTTGGGTAATTTCACAGTGTAGCCTGTCACAGTATTATCCGGAAAGACGTCCATCGATGCATTGCTTGGCAACGTCAAGAAGAAGGGGTATTCAGCCATGATGACGTTGAGTTCCAAATGTGGTGATTGGTCAGAGCACCTCCTTATTATATCTTTGCCAAGTCCGTCACCCAACTGTTAAACTTGGCTGGCCAACCGTACCACTTGACCAAGTATTCTGTCTTTCCCTTTCTCTGTCTCGTCTTGAGTACCTTTTCCACTCTGAAGACATCGTCGTCTTTCTTGACCACTCTTTGCAGTTCTTGCTCATAGAATGTCCCTTCTAACTCTTCACCATCGTAATCTTTCAACTTGTACAAGGGTGGTCGATCAGAGATCCGTCCTGATATGGTAAAAACCTCTTCAGTCCAATTGGGGAGGTAGCCCTTTTTGAACATACGTTTGGCTTTGCTGATGCGTACTTGATCCCCAATGTCATATTTGAATCTGACGGTTTGGGGTTCAAAATGACTGTACAGTGTATCCCACACTTCCTTCTCGTTGGTCTTGTTCACATTGGCAGGTTTTCTCTTGATGCTGCGGTGCCAGGTGTTGTTGTAAGATTGCATCAATTGAGGAAGAATGGAGATGTAGTTCAGGGTGTTGTTTCTGGTGAAGTATTTCCACATTTTGGTTTTCAGGGTCCGATTGAACCGTTCGACCACGGACGCTTTTGTTTCATTGCCGGTGGTGAAGAAATGAATGCCTTCACCCTTGAGAAATTTTTGGAATAAGTGGTTGACAAACTCTTTACCCTGGTCCGTCTGCAGTTTCTCTGGTTTTCTCCCACTTTTTAAAATCAGTTGGAAGGCAGACACCAAGGTGGTTCCACGTTTATCTTTCAAGGGAATGGCCCAGGCATACTTGGACAGGATGTCAATGCAGGTGAGGATGTATCGATACCCTCGGTTGTATTTCGACAGGGAACTCAAGTCGGCAAGATCAGCCTGCCACTGCTGGTCCATACCCCCGACGATTACTCTAGCCCTTGGAAACCTCCATCGCACTGGCTTGTGCAGTGTGTAAGTGTCCTGACGTTGCATCCATTCCCTCACTTGCTGACGGGTGATTTTCACCCCCTTTCTCTTGCAGCACGGTAAACAGCATCGATTCCTCCAAAACTTGCAGAATGACTTGGTTCGTAAAACACCTGACTGAGATGTTGGTCTAAGTCCATCGATTTGGTCGCACGTTTCATGTTTGATAACGATGGACCCAGAACAGCAGGCACAAAGACACCTTACACGTTTGAGAAAATCACTTACAGAAAGAGAGGGGGGACAACACTCCATGACCAAACCTCCTGTAAAATGACCAGCAGCAGAATGGGCATTGTTTTAAAAGTCGATCCAACTCTTTGGATGATGCCGAGGTCTTCTTGCTGTTGAAATGACAGGAGACACCCTCTTCTTCTTGACAGGCAGCTGTTCGCCGAACAATTCGGATCCACCATCCCTGTTGTCGCTGTGAATTAATCCTTTGGATTTCTTCCAAGACTGGATCCAGTTCCACCTATCTTTGTTGCCAACCAAGTCTTGGGGAACGTTCATGGTAGACAATACCTGTGCAAACTGTTGCCATCCCCTAGGAGTGAAAGTTTTCCTGCGACGTAAAACATCATTGACGAGATCTACCATGTGGGTGCCAGGTACAGGACTGCCATCGTACATCAATTCCCCCTTCTCATTCCAGTCAATCAGATCGTTCTGTTTCACTTTCTCCAGAAGTAGTTGTGCCTTTTTCTTCATAGATTTTGGTACACTTTCCATGACATCCAATTCAACTGCATCTCTTGGCTTTGGATCGTCGATCCCTTCCCCCTCTGCAGTTAGGTTCAATGAAGACACGGTAGAGGAAGTTGCACCAGTTTTTCTTTCAGTAGGGACGATGCTGATTTTCACGGGTTCATTCCTTTTGTCCATAAAAGCCCTATACTGCTGGAGGGCTTGTTGGTACAGTTTGGTTTTTTCATCATCAGCTAAATCTGTTCTCTCCAAAACCTGTTGCATCTCCCGATCTAATGAGGATAATACCTTGGTGACGGGATGTGTAGCCTGATTCTGCTGCACTTGTATTGTATCAAGCAATTCCTGTGGCACAAGTGCCATCTTCTTGGCGTGTTCCATGGGCATGGTGCCTGTCACTTAAACAAGAGACTTCCCAGCACAGACAGCACAGGTCCCAAAACAGCAGAGAGGAATCCTCCTTTCTGAACCAGGATTTCTTCTTTTTAGATGTTTTAAACCTTTCTATCTGTCAGCGTGCGAAGCTGATGTTTGTATTTGCTCAATGTCTTCTTCTGACTCGCCGTCAATGGAACACTCCCCTCAGGATGTTCAAACAACACTCACAGAGACAGTGAATCAGATCATTGCTGGCTCCTTCAATAACTCCTTTCTGCTGCTTCGGGTTGCCTCTGGCTAACACAGAGAGAAAATGGGCATGCTTTCTCATTCGCTGAGACATGATGAATGATGAGATTTCTTCCCGTCATATCTATTTTAAGTTTTTCTCACATAAACGAAGGTAGTCTCCCCAGGAAAAATGTTGGAACGCAGACGAAGGACTTCCGGCGTGTTGGGTTTCAGGTCGATAAGAAGATAGCCGTAGGGTTTTTGGGTAGCGTCGCTAAATGCTTCTTGAACAAAACGAGTGTGTCCAGGATACATCTGTTTGGCCAGGTGTGTGATTTGCGAGCCATCTCTCGGGTTTTTGAAGAGGACCAAGTAGTGTGAATTTAAACTCATGGTGCGAGTTTCTTTGCCTTGGTGAAATAGATTTTGTAAGATGAGCATCACAGACAGGTTGCGATGATGAGAGCCTTTGGTGAAAAGGTTAGTAATTCTCTGGTCGTTGCCAGTTTCTGACATCAGATCGTCGATGATCAATAAGTTTGTTTGCGTGGGAGAAAACAGTGTGTCCAAGTCGACAGGAATGCCCTCCACAAAACGAATACCAGGAATCTGGGAAGTCAGTTCTGCGTAGGCAGGTTGATACTCTCCATAGCACCAGACGATGTTTTCTGGAGAAGGAACAATCAGGGCTTGTCTTTCCTTCAGAAGTCGTTTCACAAATTCTGTTTTGCCTGACTGTGTTGGCCCACACACGAGTGCAGTGAACGGATGGTGAAGCCTTGCATCCATAACTTAGTTGGACTGATCTCCTTTTGTCAAAATGTGTACGATTCGGATCAAGTCACGCAGCAGTTGATGGGAGTTAGATTTCTCGGCCAGTTTTAAGAATCTATGTCTTTCTAGTTTGTCTCCGACGTTATGCACTTGAACAAGATGATTTGCCAGTCTGACCAGGTGTTTTGCAGGACATCCAGGATAAGGACAATTCTTTCTTACTCGTGGCATATCAAACCGTTGGCTTACTTTCAAATTCTCCTTTTTTCAATCAACGATCTTCGAATTACTTTTGGTTTAAAAAATTGTTGTAGATGATGTAAGGTAAAAGACAAAGATAAACGAAGAACAGAGCCTTTGAAAAGTCTCGATTGTTCACGATCAATCTTACCAATGTTTGCAGAATGACACCCATCATGCCAACTGAGTGAATTACATGAAAGCACTCTCTTACATAAGCAAGGAATACCTCATTGCACGAAAGAGGAAAGGGGGAGAGAGGGAGGAAATGGCCCGAGGGGCAAAGGGGCCTCCTTCTTTTCATGGAGGGCCTACATGAATTGCATCACAGAAAGGCAAGGGGAGTTCAATGGGTTACACATCTTCACTGAAGGCCCTCGGGGCGTGGGGGCCTGAATTTTGGCCCTGGGGGCAAAGGGGCCATGCTTTTCATACCTTGCCATTCCTCAACATCTGCACACGCAAACACTCTCTCCCACACATACAAAGACAAAAACACCATTTTCTTCTTTCAAATCAATCCATCGAAGTGATGGATTCTTTAATGCCTGTTAGAAGAAATAACTTATGTAAACATGTTCCAAAACATTGTCAAAAAGTGATGTAAACATTCACAATATATTTTTTTTTTGTATTTAACTTCTTATTCTATTTGTTCGATCATCTTCTTATTTTTTTTTTTATCTTAAAGGCCTGTGCAGATTAAATCAAAATAAATAAATAAATAAATCTAGCAACATATTTATATAACAATTGCAAGTTCAAAGGAAAACAAAAGACAGAAACATCTCATAATCTTCTTAACACCATAGTTAATCTCAATGCCGAGCCTTTTCTCCCGGGATTCAAAATTCAACTTGAACAAAGAAAAAAAAGGTAAATACTCAGTGTCCATTAAAGTTTGAATAACAAATTCAACGATGATTCACATACTTTTTTTTTTTTTTTTTGGAAAGAGTCCATTGTTTTTGTTTATAATTTTTTTTTTTACTTTTAAGGGTTTGTTTAAAATTTGCGTCCGAGGGAGGAGGATACAACATTTACAGTTGCAGTGGTTCTGTGGAAACTCCATCAGCCAGGACTTTTCGCTTGATATAGAGGTATGAAAATCCACACTTCAGTTGTTGATAAGTGTACATGTGGAGTCCATGTAGACGGAATCCCCTGTTGGTCACACTCTGGTCACATTTGGAATGGAGGACGTCCAGATACAACTCTTTGGTGATGGGGTTGGCTTTTTTGTTCACGCCCTTACATGAAAACTTATCTCCCTTATCTCCACCAAAGCAGTAGTAGCATTTGCTGTTGAGTGCCACAATACCATCGCCTTCCCACTCGATCTTGAAAAGGCCAGGAGTTCGTTTGTCATACTGGTAGTGATCAGAGCGTGGAAACCAATGATGACGTTCAGCTTCATACAACTCTCTCATCTCTGGTTTGACCATTTCTTCGAGGCTGTTGGCAGCAATGGCGATGTATGCCGAATCGGTATCCATCTCCACATACTGGAAATCAGATCGCTCGAAGAATCGACACATGAAATCGTAGTAAAACTGCAACATTCGCATCTTTGCATACTGGTAGACAAAGAGGCCAATCTGCATGGGTTGGTCAATGGTAATGGTTTTCTTGGTGGAGGAGACTTCGTATGTGTCGTCAGCAAAATCAACCAGGCGTCGAAAGTGTGGGGAGTTGACCAGTTTGGTTGCCTTGGCCAAACCACAGATATTGACGTCCAGATGTTTGTCTTTATTCATGAGTGTTTTACCGTAGGCACTATTCCCAAGAAGCTTCATAGTGTCTCCAAGTACGGCTTTGGTGGGATCTTCATCACCAAGTCGACGAGCTGTTGATACGGACTCTCCAAACTCTCGAAAGCAGGTTTTTGGGGTGAATTCCAGGACCTGGTGAACTTTTTTCACAGTGAGACCATGATTCAGGTACCATTTCAGTAGGGGAGTGATAATGAGGAGCTTCTCACCGTGCAGACTACTGATCAATGATCGTCGAGGACTTCTCAGTTGATCGTGATTAACTGCATGTGAAAACATGTGTTCCCCAACATCTGACCTGGTGATGGAAATGTTCTTGAATATAGGACACATTTCTGAAAAGTGATCCTGCAGATGTTCAGGAACTTCAAGGTCACACTCGACCATCCCAAAGAGCTCACCATCCTTGACTGCTTCGATGATGTCCTCTTCAGTAACTGTGTAGCTCCTGTCAAGATACCTGGTGTTTCTCTGACGGATGAATGCTCTGAGATCAGGATCCGTCCGGCGCATGGTACGGTAGTGACATTCCCACATGGTGACCAGGTTGAATCCCATGTCTCTAATGTAGGTATCATTCTTGGCAGTCTCTTCCCGAAGCTCTTGTACAGACTTCCTACGAACTTCATTGACTTCTCGGTTTCTGTTCACATCACAATCATGCCCATGCCAGTAGCAACCATGAAACTGATAGACAGTGTTGTTTGCCTCACAGAAACCATCAACGGGGAGGCGACGACCGCCGAGACGTCTTTCTCTGGCATTGCCCCTGTGCTGGATGTGCAGGTCATCTTTAGTTGCCAGGTAGTCGAGCCACTGGGAGGCGATGGGTTCAGATAATGTCCGACGAAAGTTTTCACATACCTTTCGACGAATGTAGAAGCCTGTGGGCATGTCTTGCATTAAGGCCCACAGATACAGTGCATTGGCATCATATCCTACGATACGCTTGCAGGGTTCTCATTTCTGATGACTGTTTTACCTGCTTCATGGTAACGATGGAATATGATGCTGGGTCCTCCGATGATGTTGGACTTGAAGGTGTCGTACAAGTCTCTGTCCTGTTCGCTCAGAAGACAGAAGTTGACATCAGGGTCAAGCCGCTTGAACAGATAGCGCATGGTTATGCCAGGCAATGAAACAGCCTCTTTGAATGGATCAACCCATCGTTCCCTATAAAATTGGTACATGTTACCGATGGCTTCTAGAAATGGTTGTACATCGGCGTTATTGTACCACACCAGAAAGTCTCTGAGGTGGTCATTCGATTGGTCTCCCACACTTGCTGACACAGCAGGTACTCTTCTTCACTGATATTTCTTTGCTTGAGTGTGCTGTAGAATGCTTCATGTGGTGGAAGTGATGGGGATCCCAGCTTTTCGAGGCAGTCCATCCATTCATATGGGAAGAAACCCTTTTCTTCAGTGGCGTTGTACGCTTTCAGGAATTGACTGTAGCTACAGCCATGTGACACATAATTGGATATGTCGAGGAATCGAAGAGTGTCAGTCTCCAGAGTCAGGTAGTCTGAACATCGCTTGATGACGAATTTTACTGTACTCTCCGTAGAAGCTTGGCCACATATATGCCTTGGCTGCATTGAGATCGTAGCGACCAGAGTTGAAGCCAAGGACTGGCAGTTGTTTCAGGTGGTTAATGAAACGGGTTTTAAGTCGACACAAGGGGTGATCATCATCCTCTTCTTCGCCTCCTTCTTTCTGAATTCTCTTGTCCAGTTCTTCAAGAAATTCCTGGAATCTAGGTTTCATGATCTCGTAGCACCGTTCGCTGATGGTTTGTAAGTATTGTAGCATTTCAGAGACCAGATGTTGTGGGTTCCCATCTGTGATGAAACATCGTGGCTCTTCATAGGATGGCACATTGCTACAGACACTTACACTGAGTAACTCATGCTTGGATACAAAACGGAGTTTCTCTGCATCATTTGAAGGTAAGCTGTCCTTATCCAAATAGCATTCAAAATCGAATGTTGCTCTGTAGGGATAAAATCGCAATTGTTCAGGTACCATGATTCCCACATCATCCAGAGATTCAAACACTGTTGGGTTGAGCTGAAATACACCTCCAGGAAAATTGTGTTTTGTCCCTGCAGAGCATGTTTTTTCATGCTTGGCTAAGTTTCTGAAGTGGTTGAAGAGTTTATCACAGGAGGAACACTTGTATGACTGAGCATAGTGGTCAAAATCTTTAATGTATGAAAAATGACCTTCATAATGGTTGACATACATCGTGTCCGTGTGTTTTCTCATGGATCTATAAACGTGCTTGACGATCCTTTCACCCCTTGTCATATCGTCTTCTTCCTCGATACTCATTTCACAGACTTCTATATTGATGGAAAAGAGGTCTTCCAGAGTTGGAAAGTCCTCGAATGACACACCACCAAAGTTGACACTAACAGTCTGTTCCTGACTTTGTGTAAACTGTCGTGAGTATTGCTTTGCCGCAACTTCCAGATTTTTTTCTTCATACCCTTTGGCAAGAGCAAGGCAGCGGAAAAAGCAGAACTTGTCATTGTAAGGACGAGCTGTACGAGGACAGTGGATCAAAGGTACAACACTTCGAGACGTCATCAGGTAATCTGGGAGGGTGACATCACTGCAGCCGATGTAATGCTTTGGCATTTTGACGATGTAAACAGTGATATTTGTGATCAGCTCAATCACCCATTTTGAGTCTGGTCTATTCTGTTTGATGTGTTCAAGTATATCAGTGTCTTGTAGACGGGTTAGAAAGTCATTCAGATCATCCTGATTCCTGATGAGAACTGGCGCATCTAACAGGTGATTGTTGTGGGATGGATAAAAATACCTCAATGCTCCCGTTTCGACATGACGCATGATAAAACCAAGGGCAAGATTTACCTTGTATTGAGTGGACTGTCTTTGATGAACTGTCTGAAGGTGCCGTGCAATCTCATTACGATGAAATCCACCGTGGGTTCGGAAATTGAAGACGTCCAGCAATGGGTTTCCCTCACGATGTCTCGATCGAATGTGGAGCCAATTTTCCCTGTAGAGGGGTAGAATGTCAGGCTCCACATTACCATCGTCACTGTCATCGAAGATTGGTTCCAGTGGATCAACAGGTAATCTGCCCGAGGTACGTGTGACGCTTTCCTCATTGCTGTCAACCTCTCTGCTGTTACTGCTGCTGTTACTATTGCTGGCATCATGTTGCTTTTGTCGATGACCACCTGCCTGTACATTGTCTGCATCATCGTCATCAGAAGAGGACGAAGCAGAAGAAGATGAAGATGAAGAAGAGAAAGATGAATGGTGCTCATCTTCCTGGTGGTTGTGACTGTGCTTTTTCAATGCCTGAAATGATTTGAATCTGCGGGAGCATCTAGCACACTTGTATGAGATGGCCTTGGACAATTTTTTGTGAATTTTAATATGGTTGGTGTAGTGGGACCTTCTGGTGAATACCATATCACATGTTGAACACTTGTATGTGCTTGGACGACGATGGCAATCATGGATATGTTTTCTCAAATAATCCTTGCAGGCCAAGCTTTGATCGCACACAGGGCAGGTGAAGTGATGATCTCGAGATTCAGCATGAACAGTGTTTGTGTGTCTCTTTAGGCTATCCTTGCGGCTGAAAGATCGATCACAGCATGGGCAAGGGAAACGAATGTTCTCACCGTGGACAGTACTGACATGACGCTTGAGATCTCGGTGTCGTACAAATGATCTGTTGCACTGGGAACATGTGCGATCTTGAGCCGAGGACTGATTTTCAGTTTGTCCAAGTGCCTGCATAAATTCAGGTGATGGTTGATGGTTAGTTGCCTTTAATGTCAGGCTTGCTCCTGCTATATCAGAAGGACCCGGCTGCATAAATTCAGGTGATGGTTGATGATTAGGTGTCTTTAATGTCAGGCTTGCTCCTCCTATATCAGAAGGACCCGGCATCATTCTGAATAGATATATAAAAAATAAATAAATAAATAAATAAATGATTTAATAAAAACATAATTTAATCAATTGTGACTCTATTAATATATGTATGATCACATTTACAAACACACGAGAAAACATTGTAAGACAGTTACAGACATACATGCATACATGCATACATACATACATACATACATACAAACATACATACATACATACATACATACATACATACATACATACATACATACATACATACATACATACATACATACATACATACATACATACATACATACATACATACATACATACATACAGGCATGCATGTATACATACATGCATGTGTTTACATACATACATGTGTACATGCATGCATGTATACATACATGCATAAATGTGTACTAATACAATGAAATAAAATAATCAATTCAAAGACATGAAAATAGTTAATTACCTGGATTTCTTTGCAGATGAGACTCCTCCATTACCTGTATCATCTTTTTGCTCTGTTGAAGGAGCAACAGATTTTGAGATTCTGTTGGGGAAAATATTTTCATGTTACTTTGAGGGGAAAAAAACTTAATATTTCACATATGTGCATATATATGTATGTATGTGTGTGTGCGTGTGGTGTGTGTGTGTGTGTGTGAAGAGAGAGAGAGAGAGAGAGAGAGAGAGAGAGAGAGAGAGAGAGAGAGACTTACCTTGGAGTTTGTGGAGGAGTAAAATAATCCAGATTGCCTTTGCTTGTTTCAGGCATTGACTCCCCATTTCTGTATGATTAAAGGAAAGACAGAAAAAAAAATCCGGTATTATATCAGATGAATTTTGAACTCATAAATGCACAACAATTATAATCTTTGATGAACGAAGGTAAATGAATTTTATGAGTAATTATCCTCTAGCTTACCCATTCGAACTTGGACATTCACCCCCGTTATTTACCTCGGAGAGGTCAGCCACGTCTCCATCGTATTCTTCGATTGGATTCTGAAATAAAGAGGCAAAGGGGAAAACGTCCTCAGTATTTTTTATGACTGCAGGAACAGCTTCTGTCAGTTTACAACTGAAAGGTAGTCATATTCTTACACGGGTTCTCAGCTCAAGATTCAGACACGACACGAACGCTGTGACCTATGGAGTGTAAACAACCGTCGACGGTTGAATGACGTGACAAAACAATGTACATTGTAACAGTTACCAGCTCTACAAACTGATCGATCGGTAAATATCGCCGGTTTCGTACAGTTTAGCACTCAAATATATCAGTATATGCCAGCATATACACGAATTATCTCTTTCTTGAGCTCTAGAGTATCATGAAAATTTGTTTACAAACGTTTGGAGGCAATACAGTGGCATAGCCAATACACAGTTGACGGCCGAGCAGCGTACGCTTTCACACATTCCCTATATACAATCTACCGCCACTGAAATGAACTGTGATTTGATCGGCAAACACATAAGCGTTTTTCACCCCTTTTCACAATTCACCAAACATTCATATGTACACATATATAGCTGACACCATGTCAGTGTTTATTATGGAAGAAATATGAGAAACTATTCGAAAAAATCCATTAATACTCAAAAAAAGTGATTCAGCGAGTATGTAAACAAACCGTTGCAGACGATAAATGTACAAGCCGCGCGTCCACACACACAGGCACAGTGCAAATCGCCAAACGGCGCCCAGCGTAGAAATCCAACAACACAATTTTCCACATTTTTGTAAACATTCTGTTCTACGACATCAAACCATCTTTGGATGAGTATTATTCAACAACAAGAGATGTGTAAATTCAGCGCACAGGAATTTATTTGTGTTTCATCCATGAAAGTATGTTAATTTATCGTATAGACACTTGCCCGTAGCATTGACTACACAGTGTACATTGCCGAGCAACATCGACTGTATGACAGTAACACAGATTTTAGCAAAATACGGGCGGATGTATCATTCAAATTACATACCTGGTTTTCTTCTTGTTGCTGCCTTCTATAATCTTCCTCAATTTCTATGATCTTTTGCCACTGGCTGGCTGAAAATTCTGGTGAACTGTCCCAGCTCATGACGGTTACGTACTCGACGGGCGGCAGGCTATGACGGACAAAAGAATCTTATCAGCTGGCGATAGATGGCGCACGTCTTCATCATAGACCATATCAGCATATCAGCAGTGTGAGCCACACTGGAGTGAAAATGCTTTATCTACCCTTCTTCATTTGCATAATTCCTGTTCACACCAATCAACTTTGAATTTGATAGGATCATAACACATATCAGCCAATCAGAAGAACGATGGATGGGTTGCCATGGTGAAAAGATCTTATGTTGACACGTTTTAAAATGTTTTGGGTAAGTTAGGGGGTCCAGTGCCACCGCGCCACGGTCCAAAATTTTTTGGGGGGGGGGCGCCACGTTTAAAAAAAAAAAAGATTTTAGATAAGCTGGGGCTTTGCCACATGCCATCCACCCAAAGTGGGCGCGCCACACTTTTTTGGCGTAAGCTAGGGGATCCACGCCACACGCCACGGACCCAAATAGGGCGCGCCACACTTTTTTTGGGTAAGCTAGGGGGTCCGCGCCACACGCGCCACCGCGCCACGGACCCAAATGAGAGTGTTACGGTGCCACTCTATACTACCCTTCTTCATTTGCATAATTCCTGTTCACACCAATCAACTTTGAATTTGATAGGATCATAACACATATCAGCCAATCAGAAGAACGATGGATGGGTTGCCATGGTGAAAAGATCTTATGTTGACACGTTTTAAAATGTTTTGGGTAAGTTAGGGGGTCCAGTGCCACCGCGCCACGGTCCAAAATTTGGGGGGGGGGGAGCCATGTTTAAAAAAAAAGATTTTAGATAAGCTGGGGCTTTGCCACACTCCATCCACCCAAAGTGGGCGCGCCACACTTTTTTGGCGTAAGCTAGGGGATCCGCGCCACACGCCACGGACCCAAATTGGGCGCGCCACACTTTTTTGGGGTAAGCTAGGGGGACCGCGCCACACGCGCCACCGCGCCACGGACCCAAATTGGGCGCGCCACACCTTTTGGGGGTAAGCTAGGGGGTCAGGTGCCTCCCGCGCCACGGCGCCACGGACCCAAATAGGGCGCGCCACACTTTTTTTGGGTAAGCTAGGGGGTCCGCGCCACACGCGCCACCGCGCCACGGACCCAAATGAGAGTGTTACGGTGCCACTCTATACTACCCTTCTTCATTTGCATAATTCCTGTTCACACCAATCAACTTTGAATTTGATAGGATCATAACACATATCAGCCAATCAGAAGAAGGATGGATGGGTTGCCATGGTGAAAAGATCTTATGTTGACACGTTTTAAAATGTTTTGGGTAAGTTAGGGGGTCCAGTGCCACCGCGCCACAGTCCAAAATTTGGGGGGGGGCCATGTTTAAAAAAAAAAAGATTTTAGATAAGCTGGGGCTTTGCCACACTCCATCCCCCAAAGTGGCGCGCGCCACACTTTTTTGGCGTAAGCTAGGGGATCCGCGCCACACGCCACGGACCCAAATTGGGCGCGCCACACTTTTTTTGGGTAAGCTAGGGGACCGCGCCACACGCGCCACCGCGCCACGGACCCAAATTGGGCGCGCCACACCTTTTGGGGGTAAGCTAGGGGGTCAGGTGCCTCCCGCGCCACGGCGCCACGGACCCAAATTGGGCGCGCCACACTTTTTTTGGGTAAGCTAGGGGGTCCGCGCACACGCGCCACCGCGCCACGGACCCAAATCGAGAGTGTTTACGGTGCCATCTATACTACTGCTAATGTATTCGACACATACTTTTGTAGTGTTGTGTAGACAGACATTTGAGGCGCGTAAACCGTCATCTGATCTGTGACCTGTTTGTTCTTTGATAAGTTGCTCATCGAATCCCTGATGGTACAAAGATTATCAAAAACAAAACATATGTCACAAATAGCATGCAAATAAGTACAGCCTTTTTATAACGTCTGTGGAATAGTGGAAAGAAACTCTGTGATATTGCCGCACACACAACAAAATATTTTGATCAATGAATTTAATTTTATAACTTTACAGAATTTTTTTATGATTGTATAAATATCTTAGTAAAAGACTAAAATTACCTTGCCAGAATGTCCAGTGTGATGGCTTTCTATCCAAGCCATCATGCACATTTGCTTCGCGTAAAGACGCCTACTTTCTGGGAGTTGAACTTGATTACCCCTTGGCAAGTGTCGTCGATAGTACGGTCCTGTCGGCGGTATCATCGCCAAGTACTTTTTATAAGTTGAACTGCACATCGTGGATTTGATGCATTCCGTAGTGGCGGCTGCTCTTATAGGGCAGTTTGCCCTTGTAAAATCAACTTTGGTTGTTTTTTTACATGGCCGTCCATGGACCTCTAGGAAGTCTCTGGGGTCATCAGATCAAACAAGTTGACCAGATCCATCTTGACCAGTCAAAAACACGAAAATGGCATTTAAAGCCTGATGCATCCACGAGGCAATCACATGCATCTACAGATTGAATTCTATCTCGCCAGCGAATAGCCAACCAGATAGAGTAAGGCAAGCCATTTAATCAACCAATCAGACTAAAACAGTTTCCTTCTACGCAGGTGCATTACACCACTCTGTAGCCCTTATTCAAATGCAGATTTGCAGTTGACCAAAGCCCTTGTCCTACTTGTCTGGGATAGGTCATTCTCCCAAACTCGCTTGCCAGGTGCATAATGACCTCTGTGAACCTTTCGACGTGTACAATGGGTCACTCCATTCCATTGTGGGTGTTCAAATCAAAAGAAGTCAATTTATTGACAGTAATTTTCAAATTTTAGAGAAGATTGGCCTGTTTTTCGTGATATAAGTCGTTAATCGCACCTCGTAGGTGAGCTGTTACAGTTGTAATCACCACACTTATGGTCAGGAACTTGTAAACATCACGAGGCCGAAGGCCGAGTGATGTTTACAAGTTCCTGACCATAAGTGTGGTGATTACAACTGTAACAGCACACCTACGGGGTGCGATTAATTATACATATATATATTAATTAAGTTGAAACTCGCTAGCTTTTACAGTTTACAACTCTTTCTTTTAAAGAGATGATTAAAAAACTTACAACAATTTCAATATTTTTTGTATATTTCATGTTCTTCTTAAATTATGTTACATTTGCAGAATATATACTCATATGATCTGCCTTCTTTGACGGAAAAGTCCGCATAGAAACGTCCGTGTCCTTGTGACTTACATAAGCACATTGTAAAAGTGGATGTACTGCCATTACAACTCTCTAATACCGTACGCCTTTTTGATTTCAAGCACTGTGTCTCGCCGTCAACGATCGATCGCAAGTAAGCCACGATTACTTTTGCGGGATGTTCTATGGACCGCCATTAGTCTCTGGGATACTGAACTTGGCACAGAGTGCGAACGCTACGGTTGTTTTCACTTTGATATCGTTTTGCCTCAGACGAAGAATGTACAGACGTAATGCTTTTAACATTCTACAAACCGCACCACAATACGTTGAAATTTTAAAATAAATAAATCAGTCAACGAATCAGAAGGCATTTCTAACAAACCCTTTTATACACTGGTATCGCCAAGAGAAGAGCAATATTATACTTAATTCTGTCCTAATTTCGGCTCTTTTTTGTAATATGGGAAAGGAGTTGTCAATTATACCTAAAGTTTGTATTCTATAATGTGATAAAAGCGATCATTAAATAATGTCCGTACTTTGAAAGTTTTGTTGAGGGCATCTTTTAAAAATTATACCCGGAAGAATTCAACCGTCGTGGTATTAACACCATCCAGGAGCCCAGACACCTCCAAAATTTTGTGGGTCTGAGAGTAGCGCTACAGAAATGCCTGGATCCAATGTGGGCACAAGCTTCTTCTTGTACTCTTCTATCCGTGTGTTCATTTCTTTCACTCTCTGCGGCATTTTCTCTGCGAGGTTAAAACTTTCGGTTGGGTCGTCTTCCGGGTAAGATAGAAAATACAGTAACGTCAAAAATAAGTAATCAACTTAATTTGTCAGGACGTTATGGTAACAAAAATATGATATTTCTGTCTTTTAACGTTCTTTCAATCAATAACAATTTTATTTGTCCCTTTTATCTATATCTATGTCTGATATGACGATGGTCCCATCTTACCAGGTTTTCATAAGTTAACGACATTGATTGACTTATCCACTGGTGTTCAGAGCCGGGCTGCTTAACGAGTCACTACTTCCACAACAAGGGAATATAGGATAGGGAATAGAGGATGTCGACAA
The DNA here is from genome assembly GCF_041260155.1 of Ptychodera flava. Taxonomy (NCBI): domain Eukaryota; kingdom Metazoa; phylum Hemichordata; class Enteropneusta; family Ptychoderidae; genus Ptychodera; species Ptychodera flava. The sequence goes on along the minus strand of NC_091943.1, from coordinate 35,506,066 downwards.
AAGAAGACCCGTAGCCCACGTCCTTCATGTAAAATTGTTACTCTTGACTCTAAATTCTTAAATTGTTACAGAAGATATATTACATTATATTACCATGCCCTGCCTGTCGCATTTTGATTGGTCGAGCTGAACCACGTGACTGACCACAAATCCACAGTAATGGTCTGTTTACGTGCCCGTGAATATGAATAATAAGATTAACAACTCAAAGTATCGTAACTTTACAGCTCAAACGTAAATCATAATTAATCACAAAATAAAATGGAGCACTTGTGGGCCAAGTTGAGATACTTTTTTCTGAAAATATCTCCGGATTTGCCAATATTTTACAGCGCGCGTGACAGTGCGTCGCGTGTTGCTCAGTTCTGGGGCCCAGTTGTCGTTCGCTCCGAAAATTTTCGTAAATTTTGACGGTTTTCTCCGGTTCGTTGTTAATATAATGGAAATAACAGACTCCGCTCTGACCATTAACGTTTATTTATGGGCGCGGGCTCGAGGAAAGCCAAATTAACGGGCTCGGCAAGCCTCGCCCGTTAATTTTTGGCTTTCCTCTCGCCCTTGCCCACAAATAAACGTTAATGGTCAGCGCGTCGCCCGTTATTTCTATAATATTGGGTCACTGGTATGTACAAGGGCGATGAATTCCATATACAATATTAATGACACGTCATAACTGTATTGAGGCCATAACATACTGGTGCTACGTTTATACTGTATCAGTTTGACTGTACGCCAAAAGTAAATTAGTCTGAGCATTGCTTTGTAATACTGCAACATGTCTGTATTTGGCTTACTTTCTAAGTCGTACAAATAAACGCCATTTCTTATTAAAGATGTACATTCAACGTCTAATTCCATCTTTGTCTCGGGGGGTGGAACTCTGCATGCTAGAGAAAACATGAAAAATATGTCAACACAGAAAAAATAAAACATAAAATGAAAGGAAGTGGACAAAGGTTTAAAAATATTCAAAAAATAATCAAACACATATGTATGTATGTATGTATGTATGTCTGTATGTATGTCTGTCTGTCTGTATGTATGTATGTATGTATGTATGTATGTATGTATGTATGTCTGTATGTATGTATGTGTGTGTGTGTGTGTGTGTGTGTGTGTGTGTGTGTGTGTGTGTGTGCATGAACATATGGCCATACATTGAAAATTGCCAGCGATATGCTATCAGGTTGTATAGCCTTGTATATGAGTCAGTGCATATACCGGGTCCCATTATTCAACAAGCAAACAAACAAACAAACAAACAAACGAACAGAATTCGCACCCAACGCTATTTGAGGGTTGACCTTTCGGCAAACCACTTTTTAAATGTATTAACAAGCTCCTCTTCTCGAAGGAACGGGTTGATGAAGACATGTAAAAAGATGAGCAGTTTAACAGGCTAGAGCAATCAACTAAAATATATGCTGGATACTGCAATGTATTTCCTTTCAACGGACAAAAACGCGCTGAAAATCTTCATACCAGAGTATTTCGCCAATTCTTCCATACCGAGTATGCTCAATTCGGCACTGAAAAAAATCTTGACGTATACTTGAAGCAATTATGTATAGAAGGAGAAATGTAATTTCAAACACTTAACATATTTCTTATGAATTATGTTATACTGTGAAATATGTTATCTAGACGCACATTGTGGTTAGTTTAATTTATAGGAACCAGTGACTCATAAGCTGACAACTCGGTTGGGGTTTCAAACAAATTTCTTGTACTTTTTCAAAATAAGAATCTCGTGTTGAATATGAAACCGTGTCACTATAATAAAATATTATCTATCTATCTATAATGCACCACCAATACACGCATTTTGTATCTAGAATTTATCTTCATATAGAAAACAACTTTGCATTGCGCATGATTGGTCACCTACCTGTAAAGTAAGGATTGCCTACTATCAACTTGTAGTTATTAACCCTGAAGAAACAGAAAACCAAGACAACGTGAATCACGCAGGTGTACATAACACTATACATTTCCAGTCCATCATCTAGCTAATTTTGAACGAAAACTGTCAACATTTATGAAAACGAGATTTCACAACATCGTACCCAATAAGATAACATAAAGATATCCTACACCTCTACGCCCTCGATAAAATTGATTTATGCACAATAATCTGGAACAGCAATTACAAAAACGAGTAATAATCTACCTGATGCCCGCTATAGGTATCCTTTCTAAGATATTATACATAAATTCCTTTCGTGGCGATGGCTCGTTCTTTCTCAAGGTGTTCCACACATTTAAACCATCCATTTCAGGATCTGAAGGCGTGAGTATGAAGAAATTTTTGTTACGCTGTTCTAAGTATATCGTTTTAATAAGAGACCACACATAAGATCATAACAACGTCTTTCTTTAAAATCCTTCCAGTAATGTATAACCGCAAAAATACACACATATGAAAAGTGGTGCACATAACATTTACGCAAATCAACGTAAAAGAGACAGAAAGACTCATAGATGTATAAATGCACAAAGAAACAAAATGCACTCATTAATCCATCAACTACATCCATGCATCCATCAATCCAGCCATCCATACTTACATATGTATGTAATATGAGAATACATATCAGTACACAACACACACTCAGGCAAATTCAGGCAGATATACTGATGTGTTGTATAAAGACTTAGTACACACACATTGAAGCTCTGAAAGACAAACTGGACTAATTTGGTATTGTAGAGGCTATGATTTACCTAGTTTCTTTGCTCCAGCAACAGTGGATAACGTTGGGTGCCAGTCAACGGCGTGTATAAGTCTACGGGATAAAAATAATGTGAATTGAATGTTTTTCGATTACTGAGGAAATTGCCGAATATATAATTTATGTTTATACAATGTGGTTTCAACAACAATCATATATATATATTGAAGAAGTGTCAAATTCCTTACTGGTTGTTTACATAACCCGTCTTCTCTAGCATACTACCATGAATGAAGCCAACAGCCCGGGTACCACCTTCGAACAATGATTTCTTAGTTCCGCGTAGAGGCCAATTGCTACCTTCAAATCTTTCGTTCTGTGGTCCCCCGTTCTATTCGGTCAAAAAATGAAGAAAGATATGTTATTTGGAATTGTTTACGATAAACAAGAACGGTATGATTATTATAACCTCATGATGATGATGATGATGATGATGATGATCCTCAAGAAATGATATGTCAATAAATCAGTACAAGTATTGCTTTCATAATATTTAATCATTCTTGCTCTAAATCCGATAACAATAATATAAAGTCACAAGTAATACTTATAGGCTTTTACTGAACGATTTTACTGATGACAGTAACATGTACGATTTTGCGGAGAATTAAAAAAGCATGAGCGATCAGCATGTCATTTACTGACTGTTGGATGCACATCTAGTCGCTGGACAAAAGGCAAGTATAACTTACATCCGTCGAAAATACGATGAGAGTGTTATCCCACAATTCATGCCTTCGGAGAGCGTTTACCAACTTAGCAATACTGTCATCCATGGCTGTAATCATGCCTAAAAATTCCATAAAGCATTGTGGAAAAATATGAAACAAGTTGATACACTTTATGTAATTCCAAGCAACGGAGAGAATTAGACTACTCGGAGATCATAAATATTGCAGACATCCAGTCTATGCTTTGTGTTGAAAAGTCTCTACACAAGTCCATTATCATTGAATAATTATAACTTTACCTCAAAACATAGACACTTGCGTTCGGCGGTAAACGTGGATTCAGATTTACCTTCTCCAGCGATCAGTATACTCTTGCAATTCACATTTACGATGCAAAGAAGGAAATGACCATCGTTCATCGCTGAAGGTGTTAATCACATCGGTTTGTGAAAGGTATGTGGATGCGTCATGAGAAAAGCTTATTGCAAGGCGTATGTAGTTATTCCAATGTCAATTTCTTCATATGCATGTTCCTTTGTGCAGGACAATATCCATAATAATTAAAGATCTTACCCTTGTAGTGGAGTAACTGATACGATAAATGCCATTGTGTAGGTAACTAGCAGAATTATCATATGGTCACATGAACGATTACTTAACCACATCGCTTTTAATGAAGCCCATCAGGTGGCTAAGCTACGTACACTACAATGGATATCATAATAGCAACGTACATGAATACTTAAACGTGTTGCTTTCACAAAGTCCATCAAGTGGCTTTAGCTACCTATCCGTCATACTCTTCGTGTATTTAGGCAATGCCATTTGCTTGGAAGGATCCGCAGATCGGTGGATTAATTGATTGATTGACTGATCCAGGATAATTGACGGATGGAAGTAGATGGATGGAAGGATAATTCAATTTGGCAATCAGTGATATATTCGACAAAAGATTCTCGCGAGTTTGTTCGGTAATTCGTGTTTTCTTGCTATACCCACCTAGTTTGATTCGTCGGTTTTCATTCGTAACTGATGGATACATATCAGTGTATTTTTCTGGAACCTGGTATAAGACGTATGGAAAGGATGAACGCTTATTAGAAATTCATTTGGTATATCGGTATGATTTTAAGTCGGTAGGGAAAGACGCCTAGGTGTGTGATTATTGCGAACTCTTAAATATTTGATGTCGCGCTATTCGATTATTTTTCCACCGGAAAATACAATTATACAGAATGTGTTTTTGCCTGTCTTGTTCTTTTTGTCTTTGTATCACACATATGAGGCATTCTATGATCTTGTGTTTATAAGTCAAACACAATGATTGAAAGAAAGCATGCACGGTGGTATTGGTGAAGAAACAAAAACTGTCAACCATCAAAACGTATTTACTGACCTGAAGTGGACTGTGGACACTCTGAAAGGCCAGGTACAGAAAAAATGGCTTGGACTTGTCGTGAGTTTTAATAAACTCAACAGCTTTGTCACTGAACAAATACTAAACAAGAGGATGACACCGAAAAGTGCCGTTATGCAAGTTTGTTTGAAGATCATTGAGAGGCTTCGAAATGACACAATCAGAACAGCGAAAGTTCAGGACTATCTATGGTATTACTTATTTCTGTTGTCGTTATCCAATTAAAGACAATCTCATGAGTTGTACGAACACGGAAATAATGGAGACTGTCTAAAATGGTGTCTCGGTACGTTATTTCTTCCTCTGTGGTCTTATAACTTGTGTATTTGTTAGCTCCATGTCTAGACTTTCGCACGCATGTTGGAATGCTGAATATACATACCGTTGAATAAGTTCCGTTTTGTGTTCTGTCAGGTTCAAAGTCATATTGAAGATCCAAGCCACGTCCTTGTTCATTCAAATGAGATGAACGACAAAACAAACTGACGAAATTAGATAAAATGCTATAATGGCGCTCCTAATAAAACGTCCACTCCAATTTTAAGTCCATCAAAGAAATTTTTGTCCAGCTCTCATACAACTTAGTGGGAAATTTGCAGTGACTGTCGTGTCCCAACGGAATCAAAATTTTCCGAAATAATTTCAACATGTTAACATGACACTAGAAAAATGTTAGCATTTTAATGATACTATGCGGAAATTTCCATGCAATATTTTTCCATATAATGTTTCTCACGTAATATGCAGAATGATCTTATAGTCACTGGTGTCAAACAGTCTCTATAACCTTCCCTTGATACGTACCTAGCTGGGTATATCAACAATATGTTTCATGACAGACTTCCAGCTTCACGAGGAAAATTCATATTTTATGCTTTGAAGAATCATAATGTTATTTGTGTTCCTCATCATGTTGGTTTTGAACGTAGATGTTACCTCCCGGTGTGCATATGAATGATCGCATAAAAATGATGTCTCAATGACGATTAACCTTCATTTGCTATGGCAGAAACTTACCTAATACATGTGTGAAGTATTTTTCGCCACCGCCATAGAATCCATAAAAGTGATCAAATCCTCGTCCATTCGGTGTGTATTCTTTCTTACAAAAACCCAAATGCCATCTGTAGTTGAATGTTTTTACAGATAATAAGAGAATTATATTCACCCTTTAAAGACCTCATACGTGTTACTTTTGTTGGATTCTTTTCAGGTTTTTGTTTCATCCAAATCGTGTTGAAATAACCAATTCTCGCCTTGTCAATATCGACCGTATATTGTGTTCTTCAAAGTTCTGGTTCGGATTCGAATTCACTTGCCAAGATTAACTGCGCACGCGGATATACTGGCTAGTTTCACTGCGAAATTAAAAACTGGGAATTTCAATGCTGTAATCAGTCGGCATGGAATATGTAGCTGAAAAATAACAAAATTTCTGAAGAAAAGTCGCCAATTCACGCAAGATCGACAATAACTGAAGAATAAATGGAGCAGGTATTTCAAGTATTTCATGGCAGCGTTTTGCATTGTCACTAAATCGTCGCTTGCACATGTGAATGTTCGATACTTCCATGGTCCGTCACGGTCTTTTACTGACTTGTTCAGTGTAAAACTCGAATAATGACAAAGTAAATACGTAAACTTATTCATTTCGTGATAGATAGATAGATAGATAGATAGATAGATAGATAGATAGATAGATAGATAGATAGGTAGGTAGGTAGATAGATACTATTTTTAGTTAGATACGTAGATAAATAGATAGATAGATAGATAGATAGATAGATAGATATTTAGATTAATCTATGGATATATAATTTAATTGAAATATAAATGCAGACAGCATCACACATACAAACATGCACATAGAGACACCAAAAATCACCCCTGTTCGTAACAATCAACCCTATTTGTAACACTTACCCGATTGAAACAAACATTTACCCTATTGTAACACTAACCACATTTGTAACAAACCTGAACCCTATTTGTAATACTAACCACATTTGTATCAAAACAACCCCATTTGTAACAATAACCTAATTTAAGAAAAAAAACTTGACCTTTTTAGTTTATATTTTTATGAAATTTGCATATTTGTATTTTAGGGGCAATTTTTCTGCTTTTCCTTGTCGAAACTAATTTTTTCGGAAACTGCTCATCAGGTTGATCTGAATTTCGGTGTGCAGGTTCCATGTGATAATACTCATAAGGTACAATCAAGTTGTGCAGATATATGGCAAATTTGATTTTTGAGGCAATTTTCAACAAATGTTAAAAATCTTCGTGTCTTTTCTGACACAAGTCATACTAACCCAATTTGTAACAAAAGTTAACCCTATTTGTAACTATAACTCAATTTGTCACAAAAATAACTGTATTTGAATAAAAGAGGGCAACATGCTTAGAAATTGTCCGTAAATCGAAAGGGGTATTTATGATATCAATAAGATACACTCTAATTGCAAGATTATTTTGGGCAATTTTTGCAGTTTTTCTGTTTTCAAAAAATGTCAAAATTCTTCTTCTCATAAACTAATTATCTAATTCCTTTGGAATTTTGTATGCAGCTTTCTAGCGATGGCCTAAGTCAAGTTTGTTCAAATTTATATAAAGGAAATTGAGGGCAACTTCACACATCTTTATCTACCATTGTTAGTGATGCGGTATATTGAATCAATGAATGTGGTTTTTATGATATGGAGAAACATAGCGACACACCGGTTAATCGATAGTGCCTAGTCATATGATCTGGGTCCCCGTTAAATGTGTTTCATGATTGAGTGATTCGTCTTAACGGTGTTCGGAATCAAAATGGGGTTCCTTCATCAATTCGCTCTCTTGTTATTTATTCCTTACGCTTGGTTGTGGGATATAACGTCATCTTCCCTCAAAGACGAGAAGCCAGATTCGTTATTGAGGGAGTTAGCCACTGTTGACTGACTCCATAGTGAGCGATCCAGTGTGAGGCGTCATAATTTAAATGACCCAGTATCGACCGGAGTTTCTGGACGCTTGTATGGATTTTTGTAATAGGGCATATTTTCAACGTTGTTAGTGCTCGCTGTGATAACAGTAAACTGTACTAATCTGACAACGATTAGTTTATCATGGCACTAAGATCAATTATCCGCACTTTTTGTTTCATGTCGATTTTTCATGGACTTTGTAATAGATTTTGCATCAATATTAGTGCCTGTTTTCTTGTGTTTGAATAGCATGTTGTGAAGGGTTGTTTTGAAGGGTTGTGAAGGGTTGCTGTGAAGGGTATCATTAACAGGTTTCTTAGTTCCGGTAACAATATTTTCTGTAGACGGCCTTTTAAATCAGTATGGTTTGAGGAAAGTATTTGTTTAGGTAATTCAAGCCGCCAAATTTGATTCGTTATATGGAAGCTTTCTTAGTTTCGATTTCTTTACCAGATCAGTTTTTTGTTTTTCAATTCAGACAAATATGGTCAAGTTTTTTTCAAAAATTAGTTTATTGTTACAAATAGGGTTACGTTTTATTACAAATTGGGTTAGTGTTACGAATAGGGTTATGTTTTGTTACAAATTGGGTTAGTGTTATAAAAAGGGTTAACTTTTGTTACAAATTGGGTTAGTGTTACAGATTGGGTTAAGTTTTGTTACGAATCGGGTTGGTGTTACAAATAGAATTAAGATTTGTTACAAATCGGGTATGTGTTAAAAATAGGGTTGATTGTTCCAAATAGGGGTGATACAGCTACCAACCTACCTACTCTCTCTCTCTCTCACAAGCACACAAGCACACAAGCTCACAAACACATACATACGTACGTACGTACGTACATACATACATACATACATACATACACACACACATACATACATACATACATACATACATACATACATACATACATACATACATACATACATACATACATACATAACTGCCTATTATATTCTTACTTTCCCACCATGTAAGTCGAATATCCCAGTTGTTTTAATTTTCTGGGAAGTAACGTTAAATGTAACGGAACCCCAGTCGGCATATTTTGTATCAGGGGACCCTCCTAATAGACACAGACAGGATAAATGAATAAATTAATTAATTAAATATTAACAATTACATAATTACTACTTCACTGATGAATATGCGAATGTATGAATAAACGAAGAGACAAATAAGAAAACCAATCAGCAATCAATCAATCAATCAATAATATTTCTAAAAGTCTACGTAAACAAAAAGAAGTAGATGGAGCTCGCAACTCTTTCCACAAATGTTACTGTCAGTAAAATCACAAAGTCCTGTCGTTAAAAATCCAAAGTACAATCATGAGCTTCGGTGCACACATGTTATGTATCATATGGAACACGCTTAAAGTAGTTCTTTAAGTAATGTATAGTAGAAACGTGATCTTTACGGTCTGAGCTTTTTCAGTCCCTTTCGATGACCATTTATGCCGTCGCGTGTGAGGATTCCTGACAATTGACAAAAATGGAGTAAGCGCTGCCATATAGCATTACATGCTTTGATCGTCAAAAATTTTGGTATGATTTTTTATGGGTAATTATGGTATATGTCTTAGGCTCGATTAGATCAGTCTATTTATCTTTGAACAGACTTACCTGGAAGCCTAATCGGTACGGGTAATATCCACTCATAATAGCTGCCCTGGACCTGAGAAAGTTAATACAATAACGATAAAAGTGACGTAAGTCTTTACAGGCACTGTTCAACATTTCATTAAACCGTTCTCGACAAATGGAATTGCTAACTTTATCTTGTATTGCTATATCGTTGCGGAATTTTATATGTTGCCGTTACACGGCCTCAGTCGTAAGCTTGGCGGCATTAAATTAATTTATCTCCTAAATCGATAGAAGTCATAGGCATATAGAGAACATTGGCATGCATTCCGAGACATGTTGACAAACCAGATACCTATAGAACAGAGGTTAAAGTTTATACGTAGTAGATAAAATTCTTGAAATAATACCACAAAGCTAAACGAAGGTACACCTGTCAGATTTGTAATAATTTGAAATCGTAAAATGTAACAGTTGTGTAATATTTTTTTGTCATATTCCCTCGTCAGAAGCTGTCATAAGTACAGTGTTTCTCGATATTCTCTCAAAATACGCTGTGGAATTTAGTATCGGTGTATTCGACGGCCAGAGCACCAGTAAAAATTTAAATATTGCAAACTGGTTCTGTTTAATTTTCCATAGTCGGAATACCAGTTTTGCCCGATTTAGATGAAGAAAGTCCAGGATGTTTCTTACTAGTAATCACTTCGTATAAGGACATATTAAATCCATAATCCGAAATTAAATAAACTGCATATTACACTTACGGACTGCAGGACTGTGGAACATAAGACTGATTTAGAATGACGCCCTCTCTGGCTAATTTATCGATCGTAGGTGTGATCACCAGAGAATTTTGATAGCCAACATCGCCCCATCCTAACGAACAAGAAACAGATAAACGTGTCACAATGTACTTTAGCTTATTTTCTGAGCAAATTATTCTCTCTCTCTCTCTCTCTCTCTCTCTCTCTCTCTCTCTCTCTCTCTCTCTCCACACAGACAAGCACACACTTTCTCTCAACCAACTCTTCTCTTGTTTAAGCAGTTATAAAGATCAGTAGATAAATCCATTCATGAGTCCAAGGTGACATTGTGGCGAAAAGCCAATTTTTGTCTTTATACAAACTCTCACTCTTTAACCATTACAGAGGCATATGTTTACGTATGGTTCCTCATTGAAGGCAAAAGAGTGAGCTTATACGAGGCAATCCTCACTAGACAGTGACTGAAAGCGGTCCCGTGTAGTAGTATCGAAAATATCAACAGTATACTGCATTTATAACCAGGATATTAAAATGTATTTTAGAAATGTATATTCTTCAGGAGCATCTCCTACAAAGTATATATAAATCCCCCACAGGGGTAAGGGGTCTTGACCTGAACTAATCAGACAACGTCACATGAAGACACAGAAATACAGAAAAGTTGTCTTTCAACCGAATGATTTTATGTATAAATAAAGGAGAGACCATTGCGACGGGCATTGTCATTCACGCTACACCAAGCTTATTTGCATGACTATTGTTTATGCAAATACGAACAGTACAGCCTGGCGTGATAGTGAATAAGCGGACAATGCCATATCCATCGGCAGCGGTCCCTGACATATCAAGTATGGTAAAAATACATTGAGTTTATACCCTTAATTGCATCATCCACCACTATTTTTTTGTTTCTTTATATATATCGCGCAAGTTATAAGTGGAGAAAACGACTTTTCTCGGAATAAGTGACCAAAAAGCTAGCACATTTGTCGAAATCAGCAGTGGTGAACGTCCCGTTTAACGCGACTGTTCTGTTAATTATCCGTGTGAACCTTTGTTTAACTTGTTATGGCGTCAACTCTATAGGCGATAAAGACAATTAAAATACAATTTCGATCTCGGGATAAGAATGCGGAGAAAGTAATTGATCAGGGGAGTATACACATCCAGTTTGCCGAGGTTATACTGGTTTTGTCTCCTGTAGGTCGGGTCATTTAGAAAAGTCATTTTGAGCGACCAAATAACGTATATTTTCACTGAAAACCAGGGAATGCGAGAGAAACGCAATTGCAATGTACTTAGTTCGTGGATTTTTGATTGGTTGGTTCGACTCGTATACTCGTTTTGGCTTGCTAAGAAGTACTGATATCTTCAAAGCACGAGACGTTCAGGGTTCAATGATATAGACTTACTTCTCGGTAGATAAGCTCGACAGGTGCCATCGCCCAAGATACGCTTGTCTTATAGTCTAAATGGGTTACTGGCTCCCTGTCCGTTGAATCCCCCCTTTCGCGTATACATCAGTAGCCACAGGGCTATACAGTTCAAATTTCGTAGGATTGTAGACCTTATGGTGCAACGTCATGTAACTCATTAATTATGTGCTTATCTAATTTTGGGCTATTTAATCGAATGAGAGGTCTGATGTTTGGTACACAGGGATAACTATGAAAGCATAAGATTTTTGACAAAAATTCACATGACTTCCATAAGCTGTGACCTCAGGTAAACTTATTTGCCTCTTGATCAGTAGCCACAAAGGCTATAATCTTCATTTTCGGTGTAATGTTTGACCTTATAGTGCCACATCCTTTACCTCATTAACTGTGCACATATCTAATTTTGAGCTAGTTAATAAACCTAGTGGTCTGATTTTTTGTTGACAGATGTAACAATAGGAACAAAGTTTTTTGTTGACTCTGGCATCGCTGCTTACAGCAATATTTTTTTTCTTCCTCTTCATGTTCTTCCAACTTGTTTTGCTCACCTTGACCTCAAAAACCACTTGACGTAAACGTTGCAGAGCTAATAAGTACATATTTTAAGTACTAGTGCACCTAACCCTACAAATATCGATTGGTCACGTGACCTGGCGGCCATATAGGATTTTCCCAAAACCTTAAAATGGCTTATGACCTACGGGTCTAGCAGATTTCAAATTGGAGAATAGCAAGCATTGTCTTAGATCTTTGAAACTTCTTAATAAAATCGCGCACGGTCACGTGACGCTGGCCGCCATATTTGATTTTTGAAAAATATCATTGAATCTTTAAAAAATCTTCTTCTCCAGAACCAACACACCGATTGAACTATAATTTTACTTGTATCATTCTTAGTGTGAACACTTTCAAGTTCAGGATAGATATACGGATCGGTACGGTCAAGTGGTTTGGTCGCTATATCGGACTTTGCAAAAATCCCAACGTAATGTTTAAAAGTCTTCTTTTCTGGAACCAATGAACTATTTGCTGTGAAATTCACTTGTGTCATCCTTAGTGTGAGTATAATCAAGTTTGCGTTAGGCATACGCATTAGGGAAAGACTGCATTAACTTGCTTGGTACCTGAAACTCGGGTCCTTGCCTGACCAACTCGGGTAACAAACAGAAGACTTTTAATCCCCCAATGTGTTATTGTTACATTGTTACGTTTATCTTATCCAGCTGGTGCAATTGTAGAAAAGGCAGGTCTGTAAATCATCCTCTGATAACTAAGTAGGGAAGTGGGGTATTCCTGAGTTAATGAACTTTCCCGTAATGGGGCCGGTCACATGGTTTGGCGGCCATATTGGATTTCACAAAAAACGTAAATAACCACGAGATGATATTAAAAATTCTTCTTTACAAAGATCTTAAGACCATTCAAGCTCAAAATTTGCAAATATCATCAGTGCAAGTAATAACAACTGTGACAGCCGCTGGGTGTGTAGGAAGCATGATCTTAGGCCTTTGATGTTTGTAAATAAAATCATGTGCGGTCGCGTGACCTTATGGCCGCCATATTTGATTTTTGAGAAATAACAATTTAATCTTTAAAAATCTTCTCTCCAGAACCAACGTACCGATTGAACTGATATTTCACTTGTATCATTCTTGGTGTAAGCACTTTCAATTTTGCGAAAGGCATGTATATCGCTCATGTGGTTTTCACGATATATTAGATTGTTTGAGAAATATATATACCAAATTAACCTTTGACAATGCTTTTGTCACCAGGACAGAACTGTCAGGGTCGACGCACAGTTTTTTTGTCTTTGAAAGTCAAGGATCATAACTGAGGCTTTTTGAAAGGCATTTTAGATCCTAGGGTTTTGATGCATGATTTTTTTGTGTAGGTTTTTAAAATGCAGCCTTATTTTTGCTTTCAAACTGACAAGGTGGGCAGGGCAGACTTCACTGCTATGGCCGCTGTCAACTTGAGCCGGCAGTCCCGGCCGCTTCTGTCCAAAAGTAGCCGCCCAAATCTCTGTACAGTTACAGCTTCTCAGGATGGACAATGGCGTATACAATGGCGTATACATTATAAACAATTTATGCACACGGATGCCAATTGTTTTTATGGACACTCATTGATAATTGATAAACAGGGAAGTGCAGTTTCACAAACACGTCTTTCTCTGTCACAGACAAATTTAACCCCCGAGAAAATGCCTACCTTTCAATTTTTACACTACATAAACCTTGAAATCGAATTTAGAACATTGAGAAATACATTTGAGTGTTTGGATAGTATACAGTGTCTTCATTCGCGGTTTGAAGCCTAAACATACATACACTATAGGAAAAAATTGCGAGACTGGAGCCAGAAAGTGACGCTTTCTCGCAATTGGTGAGAATCTCGTGTCCTTCTCACTGCTAGCGGTGAGAATTGTTGAATTCTCACCGTTGAGCAGTTAGAAATGCACTCTTTGGTGAAATAATAGAATTTCACCAAGGAGTGCATTTCTCACTACACAGCGGTGAGAACTTTTGAATTCTCACCGTTAGCTGAGAGAATTGACAAGAGATTCTCACAAATTGCGAGAAAGCGTCACTTTCTCGATCCAGTCTCGCAATTGTTTCCTATAGTGATACAGCACCAATTCACCTAGGGGAAAAGCAACAGACAGAACCACTCGGCCAAATCCCCACCTTCGAAAAGTTTTGTTCAATCACCGAGCTAAATTGTTACATTTTTCTGACTGCCACCTCTCGACTCGTTATAGAGTTCAGAAGCGCTCACGCTCGCACACTCAAGAGTTGAGATACGTGAGCTTTTATTGATAATTTTCGCATGTGTTAATAACTAGTCCAAAGAAATATCTACACACGAAAAAACATGGAAACTAAAAATTTGCACATAGTATCATCAGTGCAAGTACTTTTAACCATGGCAATCGCTTGGGCCCCGCCAACGCTGCTTGCAGCTTTAATTTTAGAATGGGATTTTAAACACCATTTTTAAGGTGTGTCTTGGATCATACCATAGAAATTCATTAAAGTTAAAATAACACATTCAATAATAAACGTCAATGCAGGTCTTCATCTTAAATTTACATGTCATAATTATTATTCAAACGTCACTGAGACACGTTGTAAACATCCTCGTGAAATGTAATCAGCGTCATTGTGTTTGTCCGATGTATATGCATATCAACTTATAATTGGGATCACGTTTTAATTAACACTTTTACTGGTACCAATGACCACTTGGTGCATAAACCTTTATGTGAGATAAACCACCTCCGTAACAGTATGAACAAGGGTCTTCAAATTAAAGAATTACAACACGTCAGGCAAGTCAAAACACGAATACTCTGCATAACGTACATTTTTGATGCCGCCATTTGCAATACATTACTGCTGCGTGAAACATAAACAATAGCTGACTTTACAGGTTTGATACAAGTGTCACATATTGAGTAAATGTTGATTCAGTGGCACTGGAATGTGTAATAAAGGCAAGTGGTACAAAGAATTGGGATATCTTTTATGCTAACTAAAACGTTTTATGATGTAAATGTATCATATCAGCGTTAAAATACAGAAGAACGTGGATATTCTACTCACTAGAAAACTTGACGATCGTTTTATGTAAGAACAGGTCAAACAGTATCAGAGAATCTCAAGAACATTTTCGGCCTGAGATGTGCCGACAGCTTCCTCAACATTCGAAGTTTGTTTTTAGTTCAAGGAGGCGTTTAATGTCCGCGAGCATTGATATTAATTGCATTGTTGAATTTGTTGAAAGCATTTTGCTCCACCAGCATTAATGTCTGATACACTTTCCGTTTCTTTTTTGTCTCGTTTGTATATAATAGCTGTTATTTTACTGCCAAAATCACCTTGAAATAACCCTGTTCATTTGGCAACAGCCTGTACTAGTGTAATGACAAAACGTAGTGTTTATAACTGATATTTTCGTTTGAATTAGAATTAATTTTGCAAGGGTAGCACTGCATATTGTACAGAATGAATCATGTTACTGCATATTGTGCAGACTGCATCATGTCAGTAAGGTTAATAAGCCAATGCTCAGCGCACTCTTTCAGTTGGAGGAGAAGAAGAAAATTTATTATTCCTAAATAAAACAGAAATATTATGAAACTTACGGCATAATCGCAAAATCAATGCAGCTATTGCTCACCGAAACAGTACTTTTGCGCCTCGTAACGAAAGACCTCAACCTGTCAGGTCAAATTGTAAAACCATGATTCACTTCCGAACCTTTTGATAATGTCATCGGAGAGGGTAAGCGATCACCTTACGATGGTATTCGAAATCGTAGCTAAGTTTGGGTTTCTGACAAGTTATAATAAGGAATTTGGGCTAGACTAGCTGTAAGCTATTTCCCGACTGCCTATTTACCCTCTGCTTTGTTACTTCCCAATCTCGACTTCATGTGTTATGTAAGTGCCTCTTCAAATCAAGCTTTTTAAGTAAATAAACAAATTATATATTTTATCTTGCACTCTATAGTATATATATATATATATATATATATATATATATATATATATATATATATATATATATGTATATATATATATAAAACACTTTGCGCACTTACCAAGGTCATCGGCTAAGATGAATACGATGTTAGGCTTCTTGGGAGGAACAATAGAGGACGAATCTCGCTGGAAAAGAGCACTTTTATGATTTCGCACGACGAAGGAACATGTAAGGGCCAACAAAAAACATACCACAAGACGGCCTTTATGATGCATGCGCATGGTAAGCACTTATGTTGTATCATGCGTACGTTGTGAACGCGAAATGTCTTTTATCGTCGGACGATGAGGATTAGTAACATTTGGGTAGGATTTAAATGACATATGGCACGAAAAATTATATCCCATCATATGTTAACATGTTAACATGTTTTGTGCTCTTTATCATATCAGCGCATACATTTAACTTGACAGAAATATTGTTCCAACCATGTCCAAAAGATAGTTAAATTTTACCACTGACGAGAATTGAAATACACATCCCCCGCAAAAATAAGCAAAACAAAATATCAAACGGCAACCTAACTTCTTTGAACATTCTACAACATATGATTCTATCCCGGCATTTGTTTTACCTTCATATGTCGACTGATGCCATCACCTGTATTTCCCGTGAATTTTTTTAGCACAGAAACAGAGCTTGTTTACTCTATGATCAATTTTAAAAATCAAGTTACATCCCCTCACTCTGTGTAGTTTTGGACAAACACGAGCCCCAGCAGTTTTCCCTAAGGCTTTGCAGGGTCACTTCCGGTTCGTAAGGCTGCGTCCAAAAGTAACGAATGGGGGGAGGCTGGAGGAGTCGTGATTGAAATCTTATTTTTATCAGATCCTTCTCAATACCGTCCAACATTTTCAAGTCCCTCCTGCACATGATAAAATTTTCAATCACCCATTTATTATAATATAGCCACATATTTATGAGTGATGCTCGCAAAGAAAAAATAACAGGTTTTGGACAGTTCTGCTTGTAGATATTCAACACTACATGTTATTTGCAGTTTGTAGAGCCATATTCTCATGGCAAGTTCTTAAATTGATTAATTTCAAACGCATCAGTGGGCGTTTTGATTAATCAGCCAAAGCCGAGTTGAATTAATCCAACTCTGGCCAGATCAATGGATCCTGCTGAAGAGCAAACGAAATGACGACCATGAGAGAGTATGCAAATTGAATTCCTGTCTGCATTACGCAATACTTATAAAAGTTTAACAAAATTGACAATACTGTAAGGTTAAAATATTCCATCAAATAAACTTAATCTCTGGAATTTTTGGTAATAATGGCAAATTTGTTAAAATTAAAATGATTCGATTTAGTCAAACATTTTTCATTTGAATTAGATTCTTTAGTGTACAAAGTTGTACTTTTGTGCTATTTTACGATGAGAATGTGACCCCATCTTTACTATTTGATTATTCTTATAGGCAAGAATTCAAAAATCTTTGATAATTTTCAAGTTTCCTGGTCTTCCACGTGTTGCCCTCTGGTCTGATCTTGTGTACAAGTATGTTTCACTTTATGAGCGTCACATGACCCTAACTCTTCTTCAGCTACGTCATAGTCACAGCTGTATCTGTCACTTCCAGTATGCAGTATGCAGGGCAGTAACTGTAAAAAGTTTTATAATTTTGACAATAATTTCGTTCAGTTTATACAACTGCGTTCTTATTTCATTCCCTGTATAGCATGTTGAACTATGCCGTATTCAGCTTGTCAATACAGCCTGTGAATATGTACCGCACATTTGTCATTGAGAAATGATTTTCAGCCTGGACTCTAAATCAACTATCCCCCAATATTTATATATGCATGCTTTTACTGACAAAGTGAATATTGTGTGTTTCAGCATGCCGTAGGGAGACAGAAAGAAACTGTATTTGATATATTGCATAGAAATATCGAAAAAAATTACCAACAATTGCAGCTTCTGCCCCGATTCTACGCCTACTTGTTGGCTTTTTTTACAAAAAATTCATACATTTTTAGATTTTTTGAGACAAAAGTAATGAAATGCAACAAAATGGTTCTAGATTGTTCGATTGTTACTAACATTAGAACAACTGGATGACATTCAAATGTTATTAATTTTTCAATGAATTACCCACCAAACCTTTAAATCCCAGAGTAAACAAAACATCAAATTCAAATTACTTTATTGTCCATTAATGAAGCACGCATATGCAAAAATGGAAAATTTTCTCTAGGCACCACAAAGCTCCTGACTTACAATAGAAAAGCACACATATGCACAATCTTGGGAAATAATCGTTAAATTACGTATAAAATTCCGAGTTTAAAACTGCCACAGCTGAAGGAAGAAAAGGCTTTTATTACAAGTACTTACGCGCAAAAGGTACCTTAAGTCGTCGACCTGACGGGAGGATTTTGAATTCTGTGCTGAGTGGATGTGTTTGATCCTGACGGATCTGAATGGCTTTCCTCTTCAAAGATTGGTAATATATAACTGAAAGTTGCCGTTGATTTATACCAACAATCTTTCCTGCCAAATTGACGACTTGTGTTAATTTCATTTTATCCTTAACTGAGAGGTTCCCGTACCAGGATACAATATTAAACGTTAAAATGCTCTCAACAAGCGAACGATACACAGTTATTAAAACATTCTTGCTGACATTAAAGCCTCTCAGTTTCCTGAGGAGGAATAGGCGCTGCTGTGCTTTTTTACAAATAAATTCAATGTTGTCCGTAAAACGACATTTCGAATCTCACATTTTCAGGTCCCCCTTATTCGTAAAGCAAAACTTTCGAGTCCCCCTCTACTACCTCCGAAATTTTCGAATCATTCCTGAATTCTTCCAGCCCCCTAACTATTTTTTTGAAAGCGGCCTAATAACTGAATGCGCCCAAAAAAGCTGTTACCACTCACAAGTGACTGATCGGATTTCACCATCAGACGGTGTTAAGCTGATTGAGAATTCTGTAATAACCTCCCTTTTGTTGTGTTGACATATGTAGATGGTATGAGTTCATTCGTAGAATATAAGGCGCATTTCATAAAAGCTCCATGTACAATATACATGTAAGCGAGTAAATATGGATACACAAGACAGTGTTTACATATGTAACGCCCCCTTCAGATCATCCCTTCATGGAACTATGATAGAACGATGATTAAAGGTAGCTGTATACCGAATAGACAGTTTTAGATTTTTTAAATCAGTAATAGAAGTCCCAAACAGCTATGAAGTATATATTTTCGCAAAGCCCTGATATAGGGAAATCAGACCAAGCACAGTATACAGTCATTATTTGCATAATAGTCACGTGACAAGCGTTTTACTGAACCTTCTAAAAATCGGTTCTTCCAACCCTTAGCGAGCACACTGCAAGACTTCCGGTTGAAATTTGTGCATTGCCAGGCCTTGGTAATATCTTTCAAATCCATGTCTGGTATTTACTTTATATGCCTTTGTTTCTTTTGTCACAGATACGGATTTAAAAAGTACTACTAAGGCTTGTCAATGCATAAATTTCATCCAGAAATCTTGCAGCGTGTTCACTTTAGTAGAATGAGTTAGGGATATAGATCTGTCGCTTATGAGTAGCGAAACATAATATATGAACTGTTGACATAAGCGAGGAGATAAATGTAACACAGCGCGGAGAATTGTCGTTTTCGTCCACTGTATACATTCATGCATGACCGTAGCCATGGTTTCAAATGTGTACGGGATACATTGCGACAGGTACACGCACACATATGTTTATGCAATCATCACGGTCCCTCCGCATTGATGCATATTTCTCTTGTTCAGCTGCTGAGCAAAATACAAAGTGCCATATTCCCAGTCAACGCTGACCCACTTCATACTTTATGCAGACTGCACATTGCAAGGTTATGTGAGAGGTGGTACAAGGACGAAACTCATGGATGAAGTTGCTGGACTGGTGGCCATAAAGCACTGTATGTCACCAGCAGTGACTGCCTCAGTTGATGCCATCAATTTTCATAAAAAGATAAAAAGGGTAAGAGAGGTTGATTTTTTCTCCTTTTACGGGTAATACAATGCTATTTTTATCCATAGATTAAAAATGAACACACTAGAAGGGCTAACTTGTCATATGTGTTATTTTGTATGACCCAACCTGTGACCAGAAGGATTAGGTAGGTGGAAACAAATGAAATTAGTCCCCAACATCTCCTTAAAAAATTGAATCTTGTAGTTGTGTATTGTTAGAAGTGAATCCACATAACACAAATGGTTTACATATTGGCAGTTTTTAAACCTAGTCTATAAGCAAACTTGTTTATTGAATTCGATCATTCCAGTACCAACACCGGTTCAACAGTGCCATTTTAGACTTTCATTAGTCACTGACCAAGCTAACAATGTTTAGTGTCTTTTTCAGAACGTAAACTAAAGAAAGACATCACGCTAGGATAGTTACACTTCCAAACAGTAAAACAGTCAGTAATCACCAAGAAGCATAGCAATCCTCACTCGTTTACACAGTATTTTATTCATTTGCAAGTATGGCTAATCATAAATGAAATATATCCTTAGGCTAGTGTTCACATAAAGAAAGTCAAATGAAATTTCAACGGAATTAATAAATTTGCTTTGCTCGGCTGACTTACAACAGTGATAAAATTACGGAAGTCTGAGAACTGGTAGATGTAAATTACATATCTCTGATGCTTATTTTACTTTTGTGTCATTGACGCAAAAGGATTTCTCACCTCAAAAATTTCCGAAGTTTTAGACCTTTACCATTTTGAAACCAACTGGCAAAAATGTCGCCACTAAAACAAAGATTTTTTATCGAAATTTCAAAACTATCCACAGATAGGATGGTACGTCCAAAACATATAAATGAGAGTGTTGCTAGGAATCCTTTCAGTTTTATCTGAAGATTGCAGGATACATGAAAATTTAGTAACAGATATTATTACATTGTACTTGATATGAAGTGACTTCTGCTTTCCGCATCGAGCACTGTAATTTCCTACGAGGTCATCTATATACTTCGATGTATATATATATATATATATATATATATATATATATATATATATATATATATATATCGAAGTATGCACACACACACACACAAACACACACACACACACATATATATATATATATATATATATATATATATATATATATATATATATACATACAGAGAGAGAGAGAGAGAGAGAGAGAGAGAGAGAGATCCTGTAAATATGACATTAAACTGGTCCAATAATCATTTCCATTCAAGGTAATATATTACCAGGTCCAAGGGACAATTGTGATTTACAAATTTAAGTAGGACCATCCTGAACCACTGATAATTAGTGGTGGTACCAGGTGTCCGTAATGGGTAAGCGTACCCTGCTAGTGTGCTACACCCGTCATTATTGGTCCCAAAATTGTCTAAATAATGTATGAAAAGATACAGGATATGAATCACTGTAATAAGTCAAAGCCGGGAATGCTGTCGTTAATCATTTGAGTGACCGAGGTGTCATATATGGCCACAATGTCGTCATATCGACCGTAGAACTTTTTGAAAGTCCTAACGAGTCTTTTTGTTGTGTATCCTTGTCTCAGTAATTTTGATGCCAATGAGCTGTGTCTCAGTTGAAAATCAGTGTAGGAATCACAAGCCCTACAATACCTGAGAAGTTGAGACACGTACACACCATAAGCAGGTGCAGATGGAATATTACTTGACAAGTGGGGATAATTTATGATTCGAAAATCGAAATCATTCCTTTTGTCATACAGCTTAGTGTGTAGCCCATTAGTACCCACTTGTAGGAACAGATCAAGATATGAAGCAGAGTTCCTACCCTCTGTTGTTTCTTTGATATCCAACTCATCAGGGTAAATATGATGTAAGTAATTTGATATGTCTAGATTGTCTAGACTAATCAGATCATCGATATATCTGTGCGTGCTGTTAAAACGCCTTGCAAGTTTTTTAGACCCTGCTTTGTAGAGAGACTGTAGTGTAGGAACTCTGCTTCATATGAATACAGAAATAAGTCTGCAAGAAGGGGTGCACAATTTGTACCCATTGGTATGCCGACAGATTGTTGAAATGTCATACCGCCAAACTTAACAAATATGTTGTTGATTAAGAAATTAAGCATTTTAATAATTTCTTCATCTGTGTATTTGTGCTGGGCATCCATGTTGTTACTGAAATAACCTGTCTTATGTTTGATGGTAATGTATTGGTATCTTCTACTGCTATTTTTATGCAGTAAAGCTTGTTTAACAAGAGATGACAGCCTTGATTTAAGTTTATCGTGGGGAATTGTGGTTTATAATAGTCTGCAAGAAGGGGTGCACAATTTGTACCCATTGGTATGCCGACAGATTGTTGACATGTCATACCGCCAAACTTAACAAATATGTTGTCGATTAAGAAATTAAGCATTTTAATAATTTCTTCATCTGTGTATTTGTGCTGGGCATCCATGTTGTTACTGTAATAACCTGTCCTATGTTTGATGGTAACGTATTGGTACCTTCTACTGCCATTTTTATGCAGGAAAGCTTGTTTAACAAGAGATGACAGCCTTGATTTAAGTTTATCGTGGGGAATTGGGGTGTATAATGTGGAAAAGTCAAATGTTCGGATTGAGCTGAACTTGTTTTTCTTGACTTTTAAATCAAGCAACAATTCCTTTGAATTTTTTAGTATCCACATTTGATTCAACCCACTTTTTCATACACTCAGTCACAATATCGAAAAAGAC
Source organism: Ptychodera flava (assembly GCF_041260155.1). Lineage (NCBI taxonomy): Eukaryota > Metazoa > Hemichordata > Enteropneusta > Ptychoderidae > Ptychodera > Ptychodera flava. Next base: position 35,483,211 of record NC_091943.1, on the reverse strand, counting down.
CATTTTTGATGGTTGTTAAAATTAGAAATCAGAAATCTTCACCGTATAAAACTGTCCTCAATACCTTTTTCCAAGTGACTTGCATGATGAATATGTTGTCGTACCTGCAGTATTTTTGTCTGCAAAAGCTATTACATTCAGTGCTTGGTGAATGAATTAAAACTTCATTCAGATGAGCGAAATATGACATGCTCTCTTTAAACCTTATGCGAAGAAGATATTTTGCTTAATCATGCATCTGTATTGAGAGAGTTTGGCATATTCCTATCCAATTATGACAATGTACTGCCACACCTGTACTGGATTCCCAAGATCCATAAGAACCTTCATAGACAACGGTTCATAGCAGGTGCCAGCAAGTGTACAACAAATTGTTCATCACATCTATTGACCATTATTTTGACTACCATCAAAAACGGTATTTTTCGCAATTTTGATAAAGTTTATGAGACCAGTGGACTAAATCAAATGATGATATTAAAAAAATTGAAAGAATTATTACATACTTTTCAATGTAGAAAAATCAAGTACACGTCCATCCGTACATTTGATTTTTCCACTTTGTACACCTGGTACCGCAACTGATTATCAGTGGTTCAGGATGGTCCTTCTTAAATTTGTAAATCACCAATGTCCCATGGACCTGGTAGTGTATTACCTTGAATGGAAATGATTATTGGACCAGTTTAATGTCATATTCCACTTTGTACACTACAATACCCATGATAAATTTAAATCAAGAATATCAATGCTGGTGAAACAAGCCTTCCTTCACAAAAATGGCAGTCGTAGATACCAGTACATTGTCATCACAAGCATGAAGGGATATTTCAGTAACAACACTGATGCCAAAAATAAATACAATAATGAGGAAGTTATCAATGTGCTTCATTACGTCAGTGACAACATATTCATCAAATATGCAATCATGGTATTTGGGAAAATTGCGGGCGTTGCAATTGGAACACACTGTGCACCACCTTTTGCAGATTTGGTTCTCTATTCATATGAAGCTGAGTTCATACAATCTCTCAACAAATCTGGCCTTAAGAGAATTGCAAAACGTTTTAATAACACACAGGTATATTGATGACCTCCTAAGTTTGAATAATCCAAACCTATCAAATTATCTGAATTATATTTATCAAGATGAGTAAGAGATCAAAGAAACAACAGGAAGTGCGAATTCAGCTTCATATCTTGATCTGTTTATCCAAATGAGACATCATGCTCTGTACACCAAACTATATGATAAAAGGTATAATTTTAATTTTCAATTTATCAACTTCCCCTACTTGTCGAGCAACTTTCCGTCTGCTCAAGCGTATGGTGTATATGCTTAACAGCTCCTTAGATACTGTAGCGCTTGAAAGTCATATGATGATTTTCGAAAACGACATGCCTCATTGACTATTAAGTTAGTGAGACAGGGATTCTCGGAAAGTAGACTTGCAAGATCTTTTGAGAAATTATATTGTAGATATGGGGACATGGGTTCTAATTATGACACAACTCATACGCAAATGATGTGACAGTATTCCTAACTTTGACCTTATACGGTAGCTTCACTGAGTTGCCATTGATTTTAACACTTTAGGGCCATGCTAGCAGGGTACGGATACCCATTCCGGACACCACTTATGATTGTATTCGTCGTTCAAGATGGTCCTTCATTATCTTATAAATATTTTGTTTTTGATGTTTCGTACTAAAGGTCCTGGTAATTTATTACTTTGTATGATTTGGATTATTGAATTTGTATTGACGTTATAAGGTATAGCAGAGCGATCAGAGTTTCACGCTAACTCTGTCCTCTGTAGCGATAATCAGACAGAATAATAATAATAATTAATATAGGTATTATATAGAAATAATAACACGAATAATAATAGGTTCAATTTTCATGAAAATTTCACCACTAGGGTATTTTGGGTCGAAAAGACAAAATATGAAATCGATTTTACTGCCCAATGTTTCCATGGTAACCATTTTAGGGGTTGAAAATTCCAATTTTTCTAATATCCCATGAAAAGTTACTTTGATTGTTATGAAAATTATCTAGTGGGGGAGTTCGGGTCAGACAACACAAAAAACCAGACTTATTTTAATGTTTCGAGTTGCCAAGGTAACCAGTTTGGGATTGAAAATGTTACTTTTTCCCTAATTCCTATTAAAGAACTATTGGTTGATGTAAAAAATTGATAATAAGGGTTTTTCTTGTTAGCACACCAAAAAAAAAATCACACTCATTTTAATGTGAGATGTTTCAATGGCAATCATTCAGGAGTAAAAATTACCAGTTTTTCAACGATTCCACCTAAAATCCAGTAATCAACAGAATGTGTTATATCAAAGGGATATTTTGGGTTAGAAAGAACAAATATCCAGTGTAAAAATCCATTAATCAACAGAAATATTATACCAAAGGGTTATTTTAGGTTAGAAAGACAAAATATTATATCCATTTTACTGCCCTGTGTTTCCATAGTAACCTATTTGCATTTTAAATTTCAATTTTTTTCAAAATTCCATTAAAAGTAATCCCAGTAACTATGCAAATGCTCTTCTAAGTGTATTTATCACAGCATGAACTCCATGTTCATTTTTATTTTATGTTGCCATAGTAACCTATTTTGGAACCACAGCTTTTTTTACTTAAAACAATAGACCCTTGAGAGGGTCTATGTTAAAACATAATTCACTGTTTTTTATTTATTTTATGGATTTCTAAGTAACAACTTTTAACGTTTGTTCTATAATAATAATAATTGTAATTTCTTTGCCTTCATTCTAGGAAGAATAATAAAGATTATGTACATTGGGGCCATTCTTGTCAAAATTATTTTCCGTTTATTTTAGTGTGTTTGAATTAATTTTATATAGACCAGAAATAATTTTTCAAGCATTTTTAATTTTGTTTCACGCAGTCATCCCAAATAAGTGTTATAGAGTATAGTACCAACTTATTATGCCTTCAAATTAATTTTATGTGCTAAAATTAATTCTACTTTTATCTCAAATTAATTTTATGAACCCAATTCCCCTTATCACCCAATGTACCATTATTTATCAGAAGCAGTAACAGTAGCGCACAGTTGGTTTTTTTGTTTTATTTAAAACATATTTCACTAGTACTTATTTATTCTATGGATTTATAATTAACGACGTATAATAATGTTCATTTTATAATAATTTATTTTGATTTCTTTGCCCCATTCCAGGAAGAATAATGAAGACAAATTATTTCTGACTGTTTAACTAAAGTAAAATTATGGCCATGTAGTGGTGCATTATTTTTTGTGTGACCTGGCGTGACTCCATAAACTCTATGATTATGATGATTAGCTAGATCTCCCCTTTCCATGGTAGCAATGTCTAAATTTGAAAATGATCCCTGTATACCTTTAAACGTTTTTTTAAAACCCAGCAGGCCAAGACAAGGGGAAATATATAAGTTAAATGTTTCATGTTTAATATTGGGCTAGAAATTAACTTTTTTTCCCCGGTAGTCCACTTTGGCAACCATATTCTGAAGTTGGTAGCCCGGTGACACTGGCTGGTAGCCCATGCATATTTTAGATAAGGGGTATCTTTTTTTGTTAACCAGACAAGAAAGGGCTATTTTACAAGGTTCTGCCCATGAAGTGAATTTTCTAGTCTTTTGATGTGTATCTTGCACACCTGTAATGCCCAAGGAAACATGTGTAATGGACGACAGTGGGACTCAAAAGTTGTGACCTATAAACAACCCGTTTCATTCTCACAGTTGTATGCAAATTTTAAAAGTCACCATGACAACATGACAACAATATGGCCTTTTCAGCACTGAGACATACTGTAGCAGGGCTAAAAATAGACCATGGCCCTTCTGTTGGAAGGAGGTATAATTCCCGTGTGATTGTGATTGATACATTATTATCAAAATGCAACGAGAATGCATTTTTATTGGCCATCGTTTCCTGCGCCTGTCATTCAAGTACGTCAGTTCAGATATGGAAACTTTGTTGCAAAGTTCCACCGCACGGCCGGTCGTCTCCAGAACAAAGTCATATGGCAAATTTCCATGCCCAGCTGGGTTTGACTGCATTTATCTAGCTCGTCCCAAAGTGACGGACGCATCTTTCAACCTTTCAGCTTGGTGAAAAACGCATTTATTGATTCGCCAAAGGCCTGTGGTCTCGCTTATTTTTGCACAAGTGCTACATGGACATAGGAAAAAGTTTTTGAATACTCACTGTTTCAGCGAATCCGCCATGATGAGAGTTCTCAAATCAAGAAATGTTGCCGAGCTCAAATACAAATGTCTTCTCGTTAAATTACGTCATTGTTATACAAGAGTTAGCATTCCAAAGTCTGTCACCCTGATTTTTTCAAAGTTTGGAGAAGGCCGGCATTTCCATCTGAATGATTGAACGACGTGAAACGCAAAATTCCATCGCATATTATCTGGCAATATATACAGTAGAAATACTGTATACCGTCGCTCCAGGTACGTATAAGCTTACACTCGACAAAATGGTCACAGGCGGTATGAACTTTCTGAAAGGATTTCCTAAACGTCCTACTTGTTACCTTAGGGACTCACTTGTGATGTCCTGAAAAGTATTCTCAGCAGTAATTCCAGTTTCTGTCAACATGCAAAGCTCAACGACAAGATTATAGCACGAGACGTAGTGTATAGACTACACATTCACGCGCAGGTAAACTCAATTGCACATACTCATATTGGCAGACTACACTGGCAAACGAGTGCGCATGCGTGAAGGCATATTTGCAGCAAATACACTCTCACAAGACAATTGGCATAGACTCTCCACAGTCGCTGTGCCTTGTTTTGTGCGCGCTCACGACTGCCACGATGGGCCTGCATTCGAACACCTCTTTTTCAGAATTCCCACAGCTTCAATGAACTGTTATTAGATTTCTATATAATACTTATAGCCCCTAAACTTGTAATAATAATAATAATGTAATAATAATAATAATAATAATAATAATAATAATAATAATAATAATAATAATTATCATTATTATTATTATTATTATATTTTTATAATATTATATATATGTGTGTGTGTTTGTGTGTGTGACAGAGCGAGACAGACAGACAGACAGACAGACAGACAGACAGACAGACAGACAGACAGACAGACCGGAGAGAGAGACCGGGGAGAAATGCGTATCTTATCCATACAGCACAGTGGCACCTATCTGCATAGCTACTTTTGTACTGTAATAGATGAATATGACATTTTCTGACCACAACAATTTCCCGATCAACTGAACTTTATTTCCAAAAGAAAGTTCTTACGCCTTTCTGCGAATTCAGTCAATCCAAATAAAGAAATCAAAAGCCTTATTTAGTTGCAGTGGTAACAGAAGAACTTAAGTGTGCTTTCCCCTGCTCCGAACACACACGTTTCATATGGTGCCATCGAGACGACAGGCCTAAACGGAACCCAAGAAAAAGAACCACTAAACTCTTCAGGGCAATCTATATCCTGTAACAGTAGAATAACAAATAGAAAAACATTTTAATCGTAAATTGTTAGGCATTGATTCACCATATAGTGGGTATTTAGGGGTAACTTTGGCTTGAATGGAAACTTCAAATCAATGTGAACAAAAACGAGATTATAACTTGAATAAGAAATTTGCTTCCTGACAAGCTTAGGCTACTTTTCGTCACCTCGCTGAGATTGCTGCCCAAAATTAACTATCATCTAGTTTCCAATATTGTGCACTTTGAAATCTAGTACAATGCACTATCTATAAGAGACCCGATGTACATAGTTTTACCTTTTAGTTAAAGCTGTCAAGATCTTGACGCCTTCGGGACTACGATACGACTACAATACGCAGGACTACACGTGTACGGTCGGCTTGATAGTTAATTTGGTCACATAGGCATTGGAATCTTAAAATATTCAACAGTGATTGAAATAACTGCTAGAGCAAACTACAATATTGTAGACATGTCGATTGATTCCGGGATTGAATTTGAATAAAGATGTTTGCAATACTCTTTACACAAAGTCTCAACGTAGATTTTCCCACAACAAGAGGCGTCATAGCTTTAAGTGAGGTGAGCTAGAAACTACAAAAACGCTGCACGGTTTAGTGTATTCAGTTCAGAAATCATGCACGTATGCTGCTTATCAATCAATCAATCAATCAATCAATCAATCAATCAATCAAAATGACTCCTACACCATCTGTGGTTATTTTGATCCTCTATCTCCTCTCTGTACCATACGTACTACATCCACACGCAAACAGGATAAATATAAAGCAGCCATCTTTAATATGTAGTTATTAGGACAATGGGTAAAAGACAAAGAGTAATCATATATTTAAAAAAACAATTGAAAATTACCCTATGTGTCTCAGACACGAACACGGCCTCACAGAAGCACGCGTTTTGAAATAGGAAGTTGCAAACTTCCCTTGAGAAAACGTTGCATCAGTTGAATTGGATCTTTACATTTTTCAAAGTTCTCAAAACTGTTAGGTACACAATAGGTGAATGTTGCAATATTACAAATTACTCATAAAAACAAATGTATAAACTTAAAAAGAAAAGCAGATGAGCTTACATTATAGATTTAACCGACATTACTTCACTATCCAATTATCCCGAATTAGTTCCAATCGTGTTTCGTGTAAATATTGGCGCAAGAGAACAAACTTTAGATTTACAGTCAATAACACTATGGTAAAAACATTTATCTACAAATACAGAGGATGATGACTGCAAACCAGAAAATAGTTTTAGTGTAAGCAAACACTGTCCCTGTGAAACATTCTGCATCTTGCAGTGGTAAGACAAATAAAAGCAATACACCAATTGCCATTTTGAAGTCAAAATAGCATTACTTATAATGTGTATGTGCACACTCGGGATGATCGTCCCTAACTTCAACTTGTAAACCTTCCTTTACTTAATTTGCCATAACTACTGACAGACACCTGTTTATACCTACCTTGCAATCCCCAAATGTTAGTCCATTTTCATAGACTGTCAGCTCACACAGAAAACAGCCATTCAACAGTAGTTTGTTCCCAGAACCTTTGCCCTAGATTTTCTTGACCTTTTTCATTGGAAATAACAAATGATTGCCAACCGTGCATATAGTTCACAATTTTGCAAGAGAGAAAAATCAAGATCTAACTATGCAGCTGATGTTAACAAATCTACACTGTAAATGTTTATGTATCAAAAACGCCGATTAATGTGAAGTTGGCTGCACAGTTCAAACTTTTGCAGTGAAAAAAACAAGAAAATGAGTGGTTTTCCTTTGATTTTCATTTATTTTGCTTCAAAATTTGTGAAAACAGCAAATCTCATTTTTCAAAAATATTTCTCATAGTGTTAAAGTACGTGTTTAGTTAGTGGCTGCATAGATTGAATATGATATCCCCTATATTTTCGAGGAATGCACGGAAAAAACTCTCAGTAGTGTATCATCTTCCCTGAAAACGATAGTTCAGCGATCAAGATCATTGTTAAGAGTTTTAGCAAGTCCCTCACACGGTGTGGGGGCATTCTTGGACTCTGTGAGTAAATCGCATTGTGAGTAGCACTCATCATAAGAAGGAGCTATTATCAACATTGAGTTTACCTTAAGTGAAGCACTCCCATTGTTTAGTGTTCAGCAATATTGATCTTCAAGGTGCCAATTTGATATAAATATTGCTAAATGTTCCGCTCTGAGTCGGTACCTATATTGATAGACGGCATTATCCTAAGTGCTACCTAAACCAAATTCTCGTCAACTATCAGATTCAAACTCACACCAACAATATGTGCTCCTCTTACAACCAAGGCAGCGTCAAAAATCTATTTACTTACACCAAGAATCTGCGAAAAGTTAATAAACGAGCTAAGTTAATACGGTATTGCCCTTGACCTTTTGATACAGCACACACGTACACATTCCAGCCTGACATGGCACGTACTACATGCATTCTTTTTCGATCACACATGTAATTATTGCATAACAGGGCCTCAGATTCATGACAATACAGTCTATCACACAAGCTTCCTGCTTTGGATCGCGAAAGACAGTGCACATTTTGGCAAAGGAAAGGAGAAATGAAAAATTTTGCTTCGTCGACTCAATCCTTGTGCATGCACTATGTGCTCCTTTGTATAATCAGTAGGTTTATAAGTGATCTGTCATTGTTTTAATAATATTTTACAACAAAAGTCTGGATTCTTTAAATGTGATACTTTAGCTCCCCTTATATCTCTAAGTATTGGGTGTTCCAGCCAATACGACCATTGCATACGTTCGAGATAAAAGGGGTCTAGCGGAAGTTAGGTTGGGCAAATAAAGTATTTTCTTTAAAATTCTAATCATAGACAGTTTATAGTAGGCTAGGTAAGAACGCTTGCAGACTATGCTTATAAAAACCTTATTCTTATATCGAAAGAAACTTTTAATGAATCAATTTGTAGTCGCCAGACCCTTTGATACATTCGGTGAACGGTGAACCTATTTCTTACACAAAGAGCTTTAAAATTAGCCTCTTTACAAGAAGTAGATCAGAAAAGAATTGTAAAAGATTTTGAGTCCGAATATTTGTCCCCGAGGCGCATTCTACCTTTAATACAATTCTAGCTTGTCTCTTCAGTGTAAGTTTCCGGGCCACCAGTTGGCGATTCGAGACAAGACCGAAGGGAAAATGGATCTAAATACCAATTAACTACTTTGTTTGTTGACGTCACTAAAAGTTTAGTATGAATCAGCGATAAATATTTACCGCAAAAAATAGTGTGTTTCATAGTTTGCTTATGCACCATGTGTATTGTGAAGTGAATAGCGAGCTTATAAAGCCTGCGAAGACGCAAAATATAGGAAATATTCTATTTTTTCATTCAAATCACTAAGTCACATAGATTTATGGCTTTTTAGTCTTCTGACATCATTCCATGTTCACTATTTACATACCATGGTCAATCCTTGTCCCACTTGTCCTTTCGGAAATGAAACCCAGTTGTATCTTTCCCCGGAACTTGCAGCAGAAATAACCGGTGAAATTTCACTGATGACAACAACAAGGCCATCTCGGATGTTTTGTACTTTTTTGAGTAAATCGGATGGACACGATGGTGTTATCTCACAATTCTCGCCGTACATTCTTCCGGATTCGTCAATACTAACTCTGCACCTATCACAAAACGGTTCATTGTCACCACGAACGTGTGCCCAAAGTATGATGGAGACTAAGATGACTGCAAAACGGTAGAATGAAACCTATTAAACGACAAAAGTACATTCTGATTTTATGGATTACTCAGTGATAATCACGGTGAACAGTTGATGAAAAATTGGCTAAATAACTGACGTCGTAAATTGAAAATTAATGTGGAAATGGACAGGAAAATGATTAATTATTGTCAGTTTGTAAATCAAAAACGACTACTCATGCACTTTCTACACGACACTGGGGGAATTTGGAGTTGTCCTTGTACAAAAAAAATACAGTTACTAAACATAAAGGTACATCGCCCGACAAAACCAGAAGTCATACAGTCTTTATTCTCCAATGTATTTATCCTTATTGATTCGGGAAGGTTCGGCTTACTATTGTAAATAAGATATGTCTCATGGACCTGGTAATGTTTTACTTCATATAGATATGATTATTCCGCCAATTTTATTCATATTCGTTCCATCCTTACGTGCTGTCGCGTTGTTAGTCAGACCTTTTGAAACTTTTAATTGCCTACTCAATTCTATCATTATAGTAGACCATTCAAAAACGTGAATGAAAATTAGAAGTTGACGACCGGTGCAAACAATAAGTAAGTGCGTCTAAGGATAAATTTATATTACTCTGGTTATTTCATCAAATACTTTTAACACTTGTTCAACTAAACTACCTTTCCTCAACAGCACCCTGGAACAGCCAGAGCTACGAAAATACACCCTTTAGGTTTGTGAAAGTAGCGACATGGCACAGCTTCAGGAAAAAGACGCGGATTATACAATTCGTGTAGTCGGCTTTCGAGCATGCAGGATCAAAGTTGATGGGAATTATCTTTCAATACATCGACGTTGTCCTTGGGAACAGCGGTAGTACTAGCTGGTACCATTAATCCCAACAATCTGCACTTTTACCAACACATTTGAAACCAAGCCAATAGTTAAGGTTAGCGGCATTGTGTGAAGCTAATAAATTCAATAGTTTCAAATTAACATTTTGCTCAATTATTCAATTGCTTCTCCTTCATTTACACATAAGCATAGTCTCTAGACCCTAAAGGAAGTAAGTATTCTATAAATTTTATATCAAAACGTATCTGTCATGCCCTACAAATACCCAATATTTTTATGGGCGACTTTGTTCAACAATGATGAGTACTAGCGCTTTGGCAACTCTTGCACTGTTCCCCGTTCCGCTTGTAGCAAGAGCACATGTTAATGCGTTGCAGACAGACCATTCTCAAGTATCTGCCTAAACCTTACATTGGAAGAAGACAAAACTTTCAAATCTCTAAGAACATCAAATATTCTGTCAAACTGGTAAAACCAACACATTGCTCCTTTCAAGTCCGATTCCAGAAATATTGGAAAAAATTAATATGTCATCAACATGTTTTTGTCTTGCACACAGCTGTTGTTAAACACAGATTATTACACCAACTTCAGATTAACGCGATTTGAAAAACAATTTGAATAACAGTGATAACAATACGACTTTAAACTTAAAAATGGAAAGAGGAACCAGATCACTGCTAAATGACCTTGACAAACATACTTACCATTACAAAGTCGTCAGTGTTACAACAAACCGCAAAGTATTTGACTTTATAGGAAATCATCCGTTGTGTTGAACATTTATACTGGTCGGATGTTTATATATATATGTATGTTTAGTGCCATAAATACTGTCACAGGGCAGCTCTTCCCTTTATTATTGATGACGTATGCATATTCTTGTCTTTGCGAATGCTGTCTGTTAGCGTATTTAATGATGTCCCTGTGATCTTATACACATACATACATACATACATACATACATACATACATACATACATACCTACATACATACATACATACATACATACATACATACATACATACATACATACATACATACATACATACATACATACATACATTCACACACATGTATATATATATATATATATATATATATATATATATATATATATATATATATATTTATAATAGCACACTTATGCATGCATGACTTATTAAGCTGTTCTTATAAACATTGCTGAGGACATGCCATACTTACAAAGAAAACCAGAACGTGTCACTGAGATGACACATCACTGAAGCAAACACTAGTATATATGTTGTATATCTGATTAATTTTGTATTTATTAGAAATCTTCATTTCGATATACCGATCATAACACTGATAAATACTGCTAACAAAACAGGCTATCTTTAATACTACAAACCAGTCCACATTAACGAACATTTTGTAAGATTTTTAACATTTGCATTTGCCAGGAAGTGACAGGAAGCAAAATAATAATTTGTATATTATAGTAAAAAAACCAAATCAACAATCAAATACAAGACAGTGTTGAATCTTGCACGTATAATGCAAAATTGCATCAAATTTAAGTTCGTCAGTCCTCCATCGCATGATGCTGTAAAATATACATTTCGTACTCCGTACCTTGTGGACGTTCTCTTTTTTTCATTTTTTGCAGAGTTTTGTACCTAAATATACTTGATTCAATTTTATAAAAATTGGGTTAGATTTTATTGTACATTTCTCAGCAGTTAATATAGTGTTCTGTTTTATCCAAATCGGGTTATCTGAAGGCCTGTTTAGGGTGAGTTTGACATATTTGTTGCATTTTACATAAATAATGGAGTACAGGTAGTCACGTGACTACCAATCAACCGAATGTCGATGTTAAAGCGATATCAGAATAGCATACTTGAATTCACAAAACATAGCTTTACTGGAAATCTATGCATATAGTGTGAAGACATACCTTCGTCATATAACAAAATCGGCATTCCATTTCTTGACTTATGTTACTAGGAAGTGCCATTACTTGATTAAGTGAGTCCGTGAGAAGAACGTAGCTTTCACTGTGACAATTTTTTCTCAGGGAAAACTAATATTAAAATGTTATAACGTTTATGTACGAAAAACGATATTCCTTCGGGTTTGTGACGTTTACCGTAAAACAGTGGTGCAGTACATCGAAATACCTGTGCTTTGAACGACTTTTCAGAGCACGGATATATAAGTTTAGTCAGTGTGCCTATAGTAATTCCCGACGCTAATATTAGAAGGAAACCATTATCCTTGTTGTCTTTACCCTCAGCATCGTTAGTTTATCTCTGATACAATCACTTAATACTTGTGTTAACCAGTCCGTGTCACTGCTCTGTTTTTCCCCTTAATGTTCTGTTTGACAATTGTATAAGGTCGATTACTTATTCAAAGAGACGGATATACGAACAGAATTACGAAGAAAAGGGCTAGTTTTCTATAACAGTGTTGTTAGCAAGATTACCACTAAATTGATGAGGACCGTTCACGTTAACACTGTTTTACGTAAATATCACAGCTTTAGGTCCAATTGTTTTGCTTTCGAACAAGAGTCCGGACTCTACCAATTGGAATTTGTTTGATAATTTCACTTATTTTCGAAACAAAAGACATATTAACACGATTGGAACTAATTTTGGATAATTGGATGGTCAAGTGATATCGGTTTAATCTGCAAATGTAAGCTCATATTACATTCATTTTAAGTTATCGGCTTGTTTTTATGAGTAATATGCATTGTAAAAGTTAGATATAGGACATTTAACATTTAATAGAAAGTTGAAAAATATGAAGATCCTATTGTACCAAATTAGTTCCAATTGTGTTATATCCTAAAACACTGTTTTTTCGAAAAGGGGATTCACTGTGTTCTTGATATTCAGAATTCTTATAATGCGAATACTACCAGTAGTCGCAAAACGTAACAGAGATAGTTTTTATCCTATTTTATACCACAAATTCATCTCTGTGATGATTACTTTAATGACTTTATTCCACTTTTGGCATGGAGTCAACTTGGATGGACGCACTTACTTCATTCATATAGAGCCACCGATGTTTCATACTTATTTGCATGGATTGTCTCTGCAAAATTGGGAACAGCTGGATAAATTTGACGAGGCTGTGATATTTTGATCGCGTACTTAGAAAATATCATATATGGTCCATCACGAGTCTTGAAGCCTGGGCCGCGGGCCAGACTTAACGTTTCTACACCTTCTTTTGAAAAGTCATCATAGAAAGACTAAGTGACCCATCCATAGATTTCATTTGATATGTCCAATTATAAGTGCTTAGATATTGTTGAGTGGCATACCTACGATGTCTGCTATATGCAAAATTCATCAGAGTTCATCCTTACCCGTTTCTTCAGCTACCAATAGAGAGAGAGAGAGAGAGAGAGAGAGAGAGAGAGAGAGAGAGAGAGAGAGAGAGAGAGAGAGAGAGAGAGCGAACACGTGGTATTTTATGCAATTTTATTTGTTAAATACCATCAGCAACTGTCAAAATCAGTCATAAAATAACACTTTTGTCACTCTCCGTGACAATTGCGTCAAAATATTGTCCGTTGTTGTTTGGTTGTATGCGGCATTCGAACGCAATGAGGTTTGTTTGGATGTGACGTGTGCCATCATCCGTTAACACAAATTATGTTATTCGAGGATTTAATAATAATAATAATGGGTTCTTATATAGCGCACTAATCCACAAGTTCATGTTCTCAAGGCGATTTACAATAATTATAACCCTTTGTGACTAGACCTAATATGATATCACTCAACCTCCTTGTGAGCAAACAACAGCTTACATGTGCAGCCAATCAGCGCAGCAGAGCTAAACGCACACATAATAACCACTGTCCTACCTTACTCCTGTGTGTGGAGAAGCAATGAGGAATAAAGTGCCCTGTTCAAGGAAACAATAATACCATAGCCATGCCGGGGCTCGAACTCACCATCCAGTGATCGTGCGTCTACTGGTGCAGCCACTGATCCGTTTGATCTGATATTTTGTAATAGGCAACGTTTCTCATTGCCCTCTGTGTTTTTCAGTTGCAAAATCAGGGGCCCGGCCTTGTTAAATGCTATAAAGTGAGAAGAGGAAGATCTGTACTGATAAATTAGTGCAGGCTCATGGCTGTTGACACGCAACTTATTTTCTGCAAATGGAAAAATGTCTAGTACGGAAATTATGCAAAAATTGTTCTCTATTCATTTATTTTTAAAATTCTAAAATATTTCCTGGATCGGAAACAAAAATTTTCCCCGAACACTTTATTGATTCAGAAAGCGTCACTGTGCGTGACACCTTTCTGTCTGGCCTAGTACATACGTTACAATCACGTATAGATGGTCGAAAATGTTTTCTAGTCGTACTGGACAACACGGTACTGTCATGCTGTCGGTGCCAATGCCTTTGGTAGACTTCTGTAAATGTACGCTAGGGTAATTTATTAGTCTTAGTAGTAATAATTGCCGACTAAGCTATTTGATAGACCTAATTTGTGTAGGCTGTTGTGTAAAATTATTTAAGCTGTTCGAACAAGATTGTGTCTTTGAAATTTAATTGGTTGGTACTTGTGGCTAAACTCAGAGTTGAAAACATACAACTTGTACTTTACGCATGCATCACTTATAGAGGGACATCCCTTATAGTTGAGACTCGTGTCTGAACACAAATTTTTATCCTTGGTGTTATTTTCAGAATTATGAATGTCACAATAATTGTTACGCCACATTTCAACAACGCTTTCATCACCTGTACAGCATTTATATTATTTGGTCTAGGCATGTGAGTTTTCTTATTTTTAACAGAATTCCAAAATTTCTTACAATTAACAGGGGAGAGATTAGTTGCCATAGCATCAGTTTTCATCTGTTCGTCATTGCGGGGAGAACAGGACTTGGCCGTTACTCAGTTTCACGCTACCTCTAGTCCTCTGTAGTGAGCATCGGATGAAATACATTTGTGTATATATATGTATATATATATATATATATATATATATATATATATATGCGTGTCTGTGTGTAGGTGTGTGTAGGTTCTGTGTCTGTGAGAGAGGGAGAGACAAAGAGAGGGGGAGAGAGAGGTGAAGAAGAAATGCGAAATTTTCTGATACATTCAGCACATTTACACAAATCTGCATAGCCACTTTTGTGTTGTAATTGATCTGACCACAATAATATCACAGTCAGCTAAACTTTATTTCTGAAAGAAATTATTACGCCCTTCTGCAAAATCAGTCGAAAATATATGATCCATGTGAACAATCGAAGCCTCATTTAGTCGCAGCGGTAACAGAAGAACTTTAGTGCACCTTCCCCTACTTCGATCGCACACGTTTCATATGGTGTCATCCGGACAACTGGCCTGAACGGAACCCAAGAAAAAGAACCTCTAAGCTCTTCCGGGCAATCTGTGTTCTGTAACAGTGGAACAACAATAGAAGAACATTTTCAATTGTAAACTGTTAGGCATTGATGCACCATATAGTGAGATTTTAGGGGTAACTACTGCTTTAAAGAAAACTTCACATCAATTTGAACAAATATTGGATTTAAGGGTAGAAATTCGTTTGCTGACGAGCTTAGACTACTTTTAGTCACATCGCAGAGATTGCTGCCCAAAATTGACTACAAGCTAGTTTATAATATTGCGCACTATTCAATCTAGTATGATGCACTATCTATGTGAGAATCGATGTGCATGGTTCCTTCTTTTAATTAAGACTGTGGAGAACTTAACGCATTCATGAATGCAACTGCAGCCCTTATCGTTAGGTACAATACACATTTTGAATTGTACAGGCGGCTTGGTAGTTAATTTATGCACACAGGCATTGCAATCTTAAAACAATCAACAATGATTGAAATACCCGCTATATCAGCCTAAAATTATTGTCATGTTGATTGATTCTGGGATTACGAATGAAGATGTTTGCAATCCTCTTGACACATAGTCTCAAGATAGATTTTCCCACAACGAGAGGCATCATAGCTTTAAGCGAAATATGCTGGAACTTCAAAATAACTGCACCGTTTAGTGTATTCAGTTTATGAAGAAAACGTTGCCTCATTATCCTTGATTGATAGCAAAATTGAAGGTCATTGTGACACATTTTTACAATTTGAACTAATTTGATAGAATTTGATCTTTATATTTTTCAAATTTCTCAAAAGTGTTAGGTACCCTATAAGTGAATGTTGCAATATTACAAATTAGTCCTAAAATATGTATAAACTTAAAAAGAACAGCAGAGGAGATTACATTATTAGATTAAACCGACATCACTTCAATATCACATTATCGCAAATATTGGCGCAAGAGAACAAACTTTAAATTTACAGTAACAGAAAACTTAGAATTGCTTCTGTACCACTTATTAACTGTATGGTAACAAATCGATTCACCAATACAGAGGATGATGACTGAAAACCAGGAAAGAATTTTAGTGTAAGAAAACACTGTCCCTGAGGAATATTCTACATCTTGCTGTGGTAAGACAAATAAAAGCTATACACCAATTGCCACTTTGAAGTCACAATAGCAACACTGTCAGTGTGTGTGTGCACACTCGGGATGATCCCTAACTTCCACTTGCAAACTTTCCTTTACTTAATTTTGCATGACTACTTACAGGCTCCTGTTCATACCTACCTTGCAGTCCCAAAATGTGAGCCCATTTTCATAGACTGTCAGCTCACACCGATAACAGGCATTCAATAGACTTTTGTTCCCAGAACCTTTGCCCTAGATTAAAAGTACGTGTTTAGTTAGTGGCTGCTTTGATTGGATACGATATCCCCAATATTTTCGAGGAATGCACAGAAAACTCTAAGTATTATATCATCTTCCCTGAAAACGATAGTTCAGCGATCAAGATTATTGTTATGAGTTTTAGCAAGTCCCTCACAAGGTGTGGGGGCATACTTGGACTCTGTGAGTAAATCGCATTGTGAGTAGCAGTCATCATGACAATGAACTATTATCAATCTTGAATTTACCTGTAGTGAAGCGCCCCCATTGTTCAGTGTTCTCTAACTTCTAGCGATATTGATCTTCAAGGTGCCAAACCAGTCGGCTACGATACTTTTGAATTGGTGTTTAACTATTTGATCTGTCAATTTGATATAAATATGCTAAATTTTCTGCTCTGAGTAGGTACCTCTATTGATGGATAGCATTGTCCTAAGCGCTACTTAAGCCAAATTCTCGTCAACTATCAGATTCAAACTCGCACCAACAACATCTGCTCATCTTATGACCAAGGCAGCGTCAAAAATATATTTACTTATTACACCAAGAATCTGTGAAAGGTTTAATAAACGAGCTAATTTAATGAGGTATTACCTTTGACCTTTTGAAACAGCACACACGTACACATTCCAACCTGAGATGGTACCTACTACATGCATTCTTCTTCAATCATAGATGTAATTATTGCTTAACAGGGCCTCAGATTTATGACAATACAGTCTATCAAATGAGCTTCTTCACATAGGATAGAAATTTCAGTAAATTTGCCTGGTTTGGATCGCATAATCCGGTGCACATTCTTACAAAGGAAAGAAAAACGTTTGCTTCTTCGACTCAATCCCTGTGCATGCGATGTGTTCTCCTTTGTATAAGCATTATTTTTATAAGATGATGTTTCATAGTTTGTAATAACATTTTACAACACAAGCCTGAACTCTTTAAATGTGAGACTATACCTCCCCCTTATGTCTCAGAGTATTAAGTTGTTTCAGTCAATGCGATCATCGTATAGGTTCAAGATAAAAGGGGTCGAGCGAAAGTTAGGTTTGGGAGTTAAAGTGTGTTTTTCAAAACACTCATCATATTCAGTTTATAGCAGGCTAGATAAGAACGCTTGCGGGCTATGTTTATCAAAATCTTATTCTTTATCAATAGTAACGTCTATTGAATCAATTGGTAGTCGCCAGACCCTTTGATATATTCGTGTGTATTCGATGGGAATGATTTAAATGTACTCGGGTCGTGTACGAAATTGTAATGCCTTCAACAGGTTTATAGAGCAACCCTAATCAAGAAGTACTGGAATTTATTACGGCATTGACTGTCTCTTAATGTACTGAAATCATGGAATTTATTACGGCATTTACTGTGTCTTAATGTACTGAAATCATGTCTCTTTAAGTATTATCATAATTATCCGATGCACTTACTATGCCATGCATGGCATATCATTCAACATGTTGTATTTTGCATTTAAAATGTTGTCCTACACATTGGACATGTTGTCTTGGACATTTAGAGTTGTACATTTGCAATGTCTACAGAGAAAAATAAAATTTTTGATTTTTGAAAAACTAGGATGGTGAACCATTTTCTTGCACCAAGAGCTTCAAAATCAGCACCTTTACAAGAAGTAGATCAGAAAAGAAATGTTAAAGTTTTACAGTCCGAATATTTGTCCCTGAGGCGCATTCTACCTTTAATACAATTCTGGCTTGTCCTTATCAAATCTTTTCAAGGTCACACTTGGCGTTTTCAGACAAGATCGAATAGAAAATCAACCTAAATATCATTTAACTACAGTGTTTGTTATATAAAGAGAATATAAATAAAGAAAAATATAAATAAAGAGAAATATTCTATTTTTTCATCAAATCACAAAGTCATATTCATTAATGGCTTTCTAGTTTTCTGACATCATTTTATGTTCACTGTTTACATACCATGGTCATGCCTTGTCCCAATTGTCCTTCTGGAAATGAAACCCATCTGTATTCTTCCTGGTAACTTGCAGTTGTAATAACCGGTGAAATTTCACTGATTACATCAACAAGGCCATCTCGGATGTTTTGTACCATTTGGAGTAAATCTGAAGGACACGATGGTTTTATCTCACAAATCTCGCCGTACATACTTCCGGACTCATCAATACTAACTCTACACCTATCACAAATCAGTTCATTGTCACCACGAACGTGTGCCAAAAGTATGATGGAGACTAAGGTGACTGCAATATGGCAGAATGAATCCTAATAAAAGAAAAAAAGTACATTTTGATTAATGGCTTTGTGATGATCACGGTGAACAATTAATTAAAAATTTGCCAACTTACGTCGTAAATTTACATTTAATGTGGAAATGGACAGAAAAATGATTAATTATTGTCACTTTAAACGACTACTCATGCACATTCGTACACGATGCTAGAGGAATGTTGTGTTGTCTTTGTAAAAAATAAATACAGTTACAAAACATAAAGGTACATCGCCCGAGAAAACCAGAAGTCATACAGTCTTTATTCTCCTATGTATTTATCCTTATTAATTCGGGAAGGTTCGGCTTACTATTGTAAATAAGATATGTCTCATTGACCTGGTAATGTTTTACTTCGAATGGATATGATTATTACACCAATATTATTGTCATATTCAATCGGCCTTCCATGCTTACCTTCTGCCGCGTTGTTAGTTAGACTTTATGAAACTTTCAATTGCATATTCATTTCGATCATTACTTGTCCGTTCAAAAACTCGGGAAAATAAAATAAGCATTGACGACCGGTAAAAACAATAAGTAAGTGCGTCTAAGGATTAACTGATATTACTCTGGTTATTTAATCAAATACTTTCAACACTTGTTAATTATTATCCAACAATAATATTTTTCCTCAATAGCACCCTAGGACAGCCAGAGCTACGACAATTCACCGTTTAGGCTTGCGAAATTCGGGAACAGAAATATTAAAAATTATGATTGTATGTCACTCGTCGATGCCTTCTGTCACATGCATGATATTTCCTCTTCGACATGGTCAAAGTTGAAATATTTTTTGTAAAATCGCCAAATAGGGACACGGCACAGCTTCAGGAAACAGACGCGGATTATACAATTCGTGTAGTCGGCTATCGAGCATGCAGGTTCCAAGTTAATGGGAATTTACTTTCCATATGTCGAAGTTGTCCTTGGGAACAGCGGTAGTGCTAATTGGTAAAACTACTTTAAAAATTTGCATTTATCGGCATTGTGTGAAGCTAACAGATTCAATAGTTTCCTTTATAGATAAAAAGCCACAATTAACATTTTGCTCTATTATTTGTACGCTTTTCCTTCATTTACACATAAGAAGTAGTCTCCAGACCCTTAAGAAAGTAAGTATTCTATAAATTTTAAGTCAAAATGTATCTGTTATGCCCTACAAATATCCAATATTTGTTATGGGCAATTTTGTTCAACAATGATGAGTACTAGCGCTTTGGCAAATCTCGCACTGTAGCAAGAGCATATGTATATGTGTTGCAGACAGATCATTCTCAAGTATCTGCCTAAACCTTACTTTTGAAGCAGACAAAACTTTCAAATCTCTAAGAACATCACATACTCTGTCAAACTGGTAAAAACTACACATTGCTCCTTTAAAGTCCGATTCCAGAAATATTGGAAAGAATTTAATATTTTGTTGTCGTTGCATCAACTGTTCTTAAACACAAACTGTTACACCAACTTCAGATAAATGCGATTTGTAAAATAGAATATAAAAACTTGAATAACAGTGATAACAATCCGCTTTTAGACTTAAAAATAAACTCAAGAACCAGATTCACTGCCACATTACATTGATAAACATACTTACCATCACAAAGTCGTCAGTGTAACAACAAACCGCAAAGTATTTGACAATATAAGAAATCATCCGTTGTGTTGAAATTTATACTGGTCGAAGGTTTATATACATGTATGTTTAGTGCCATAAATACTGTCAAAGCGCAGCTTTTCCCTTTATTTTTGATGACGTATGCATATTCTTGTCTTTGCAAGGCTGTCTGATAGTGCATATATATATATATATATATATATATATATATATATATATATATATATATATATATATATATATATATATATCATATATATCTGTTACTTCTGCATTCTTGACTTATTCAGCTATTCTTGTAAAACATTGCTATGGACATGCCATATTTACATTTTTAAAAATAGGGTTAGGTTTTATTGTACATGTCTCAGCTTTTAATATGGTGCTCTGTTTTATCCCAAATCGGGTTGTCTGAAGACCTATTTAGGATAAGTTTGGCATATTTGTTGCATTTTACATAAATAATGGAGTACAGGTACTCATGTGACTACCAATCAATCGAATGTCGATGTTAAAGCGATATCAGAATAGCATACCAAAATTCACAAAACATAGCTTTACTGGAAATCTTTGCGTATAGTGTGAAGACATACCTTCATCATATAACAAACTCGACATTCCATTTCTTGACTCATTTTACTGGGATGTGCCATAGCTTCATTAAGTGAGTCCGCGAGATGAACTAGCTTTTAAGGTGACAATTTTTCTCAGAGAAAACTTATATAAAAATGATATATCGTATATGTACGGAAAACGATATTCCTTCGGGCTTTTGACGTTTACCGTAAAACAGTGATGCAGAAAATCGAAATACCTGCGTTTTTAACTTATCATAGCATGGATATTTGGCTGCCATGTTTGCAACCTTATAAATTATTTGTTTCCAGGTTTTCAAAAAATGTAACTATAAGTTTAGTCAGTGTGCCTACCGTAACTCTCGACGCTAATATGAGAAGGAAACCATTATCCTTTTTTTCTTTACCCTCAGCATTGTTAGTTTTTCTCTGATACAAACACTTAATACTTTTGTTGACCAGTCGGTTTCATTGATTTTTTTTCCTTTATTTTTCTGTTTGACAATTGTATTAGGCCAATTTCTAATTCAAAGAGATGAATATATGAACAGAATCACAAAGAAAAGGGCAAATTTTCTACGACAGTGTTGTTTGCAAGATCGCTACTAAATTGATTAGGACGAATGTCGTGTCCATTAACCGTTCACATTAACACTGTTTTACGTAAATATCGCAGCTGTAGTTCCCATTGTTTTGCTTTCGAATAAGAAATTGTGCGCATTCTGTAGTGCATGAAATACCATAGTTACGTCTTATGAGTCCGGACTATATCGATTAGAATTTCTTTCATAATTTCACTTATTTTCCAAAAAGGACATAATGCACGATTGGAACTAATTTGGGATAATTGGATGGTAAAATGATAAAGGTTGAATCTGAAAAGTGTTAGGTATCCTATAGCTGAATGTTGCAATAGTACAAATTACTCCTAAAAACAAATGTATGAACTTAAAAAGAAAAGCAGATGAGCTTACAATATAAGATTAGCAAAATTACTTCACTATCAAATTATCCCAAATTAGTTCAAATCGTGTTTTGTGCAAATATTGGCGTAAGAGATAGAACAAACTCTAAATTTACAATTGTGGAAAAAAATTATGAAAAATTAGAATTGCTTCTGCACCACTTATTAACTATAAATGGAAAAAAAATCGATTCAACAATACAAAGGATGATGAAACAAGGAAAGAATTTTAGTGTAAGAAAACATTGTCCCTGAGGAATATTCTACATCTTGCTGTGGTAAAACAAATAAAAGCTATACACCATTTGCCATTTTGAAGTCAAAATATCAACACTGTCAGTGTGTATGGCACACTCAGGATGATCGTCCCTAACTTCCGCTTGCAAACTTTCCTTTACTTAACTTTGCATGACTACTTACAGGCTCCTGTTCATACCTACCTTGCAGTCCCAAAATGTGAGCCCATTTTCATAGACTGTCACCTCACACCGATAACAGGCATTCAATAGTAGTTTGTTCCGATATCCCTTGCCCTAGATTAAAAGTACGTGTTTAGTTAGTGGCTGCTTTGATTGGATACGATATTCCCAATATTTTCGAGGAATGGATAGACAAACTCTCAGTATTACATCATCTTCCCTGAAAACGACAGTTCAGCGATCAAGATTATTGCTATGAGTTTTAGCAAGTCCCTCACACGGTGTGGGGTATACTTGGACTCTGTGAGTAAATCGCTTTGTGAGTAGCAGTCATCATGACAATGAACTATTATCAATCTTGAAATACCTGTAGTGAAGCGCCCCCATTGTTCAGTGTTCTCTAACTTCTAGCGATATTGATCTTCAAGGTGCCAAACCAGTCGGCTACGATACTTTTGAATTGGCGTTTAACTATTTGATCTGTCGATTTGATATAAATATTGCTAGATTTTCTGCTCTGAGTAGGTACTTCTATTGATGGATAGCATTGTCCTAAGTTCTACGTAAGCCAAAATTTTTTCTACTATCAGACTTATACTCGCAAAAAACAATATCTGCTCATCTTACAATCAAGGCAGTGTCAAAATATATTTACTTACACAAAGAATCTGTGAAAGGTTCATAAATGAGCTAAGTTAATGCTTCGGTGCCCTTGACCTTTTGAATTAGCACACACGTACACATTCCACTTAAGTCAGTCATGTCTTTTCATACAGTGCAGTCAGTTTGTTAGCCTATAAGAAAGATGTATTATACTATATGCTATTGTGTCAGAATTTCAATCCCTAATAACACTGGCTGTTTTAAGGCGCAATGCAAATGGATCATTGTGATGGTAATACAACACTAGGCCACGATATTTTTCAAATTTACTCGTTTTTTGTGGTATAAGTAGGTACTTGTACAGGTTAGAGTGTGTTTGCAATTCTTAACCTCATATATATTCTGTACCTTATGTATATAGATATATTATGCATATATATATATATATATATATATATATATATATATATATATATATATATATATATATATATATATATATATATATATTAGCAACAGAAATCTCCGCGATCTTCTGGTACACTCAGACATCAGTACGTCCCTCACACACAGACCTGAATTCTATAAATGCGGCTCCAAGAGGGCATGCAATGTTTGCAAATTTTCATCGGATATCACCCATTTAACTAGTAACGCCAATAACAACAGCCTTTAAATCAGAAACAACAGGATATGAACTGTCAGAATAAGAACATCATATATCTCATCATGTGCAAGCGTTGAATTACTTTTCAACAATCATCTTTCTACCACTCGCCACAAAAAGACACCCTGTAGCCACTCATTTTAACAGTGATAAGCATGACATCAACGACATTACGATTCCGCAATAGTGCAAACTAATCAGTCAGACGATAAGCTTTAAAACAAATCGAATACTGTTGATTCACAAACTCAATTCACTTGGTTTGAACATCCACTAAATATTTAAATAAGTTTCCACACCGCCCCCTTAGTCCGTTTCACAACAGTATAAACAGTCATTCACCTGCTTATTCTCACAGTACATTCCAACCTTGGGCTCGGGACTGCGCAGTTAGTACATTTATTTCAAAATCAAAGATCATAACTTCATTTTCGACTGACTGTGCAAAACAATTCCACAACTTCCAGTAAGTTTTTAAAGAATGTTAAGCATTTATTTATCTGTACGATCTTTGTATTTTCCGTTACATACATCTGAAGAAACTGTAGTTTTTGAGCTAAAAGTTGTGTTACAAGTTCATTAAAATACGGTGGGACCAAACAATTAGGCGTGGTAGTTTGTATCAATGTAGAGAGAGAGAGAGAGAGAGAGAGAGAGAGAGAGAGAGAGAGAGAGAGAGAGAGAGAGAGAGAGAGAGAGAGAGAGCGCCATTATCTGTTTAATAGACATCTTCGAATTCATTTCCGAGGACAAATACTGCTAACAGTACAGGCTATCTTTTATACTAAAAAACAGTTAAACAGATTGTAAGATTTGTGAAATTCTCATTTGACAGGAAGCAAAAAGAAAACAAAATAAATAAACAATCAAATACAAGACAGTGTTCAAACTTAATCGTATTATACAAAATTGTATATCAAGATCGTCAGTTCTCTATTGTATGATGCTCTATAATTAGAATATTATACGCTGTACCGTGCAGACTTTCTGTTTTTTCATTCTCTGTAGACTTCAGTACCTATATATACTTGATTCCATTTTGTAAAATCGGGTTAGGTTTAACTGCACATGTCTCAGCTGTTGATATAGTGTCCAGTTTTATCACAAAGCGGGTTATCTGATGACCAATAACAGGTGAGTTTTACATATTTGATGCGTTTTACATATACGATGGAGTAGGTACACTCACATAACTGCCAATCAATCGAATATCGATGTTCATAATAGCATAGCAGCGTTTTGCAAGTAATGTGACCGCAAATTAAGACGACGCTGCTGTCCCGTTCTAGATAGTTTTTTTTGAAGTTAGCCAGACCGTACGATACAAGGTGCCGAAAACAACACAGAGAGACAGCACTATGTCCGGCAGGTACGCGCCAAACACGTCGAAATATGGTTGAGTCGTCCATGGATTCAGCGTAACCAATTATCACGAAATATTTAATACAGTTTTCTAAACACATCGGAATTGAAAATCGGGCTTTCGAAGTTTCAAATTATCAATATTTAGCCCCTAATCACATCCAAATAAGACGTCCCATTACTGCGATTGCAAGTCCGATTACTAAGCACTCAATATAGGGTCAAAATATGACAACTTTGACCCCCTAAATACCACTTTCGTCGTGTTCATAGTTTGAGGATAAACACAGTAAAGTTTCGGAATGGTAATAAGATTTCGTAGACCTCGTAATTTAGAAACGGCTTTGGGCGAAATTTAATACCCTGTCCGAAAACTGTCACACTGAGAGCACTACTGAGGAAATATCGCAAGGTAAACTAGTCACAATGGATAGTTGCGGTGCAAAATATCAAAACACATTAATAAACTATAACATATTACAACATGAGCATGTGTTGTCGTGTGTTCTGAAACACCTATGATCTAGTCTTTATTCGTGCTGTAGCGCCCTCGCGGACGTGGGTTACCAGAAACACATCGCTATACCCCTCGGCCCACGGCCTCGGGGAATAGCGATGTGTTTTTGGTAACCCACGACCCTCGGGCTAATAGAGAGGTTAAGATTTCATACGGGAACGGAACGGGAACCGATACGTCATCACTTTCTGCGCGCTCTCATCATGTTCTGATGATGTCACACGTTCGCTTGTCGTTTGGCAGTCGTTTTCTACGTGAAACTTTTCTCGTACACCTTTTCCGAGAGCGATTTTTACGCTCGCTTCGCCATAGACTTAATATTCAAAACTGACATTCCTTTCGTTTTGTATTGCTGCTCTTGGTTTTATCGATCGCTGTCTGATTTTGAGATATTTTAGGTAACAAAAAGGAAAAAGTACCTCCTGCACTCGCAGACGACGGCACACGCGCGGCGGACGTCGTAACTCTGCACTGCCGATAACATTTA
The DNA here is from genome assembly GCF_041260155.1 of Ptychodera flava. NCBI lineage: Eukaryota > Metazoa > Hemichordata > Enteropneusta > Ptychoderidae > Ptychodera > Ptychodera flava. Next base: position 35,456,931 of record NC_091943.1, on the reverse strand, counting down.
GTCTAGACTGAAATTAACATTGTCATTTGTTAATACCTCCGTGGCTTTACACGGTTTTTCAAACGCAAAGTAAAATTACAGTATTTTCAAGTTTTTATCTCTGTGTTCTGTTAACCTGATATCAGAGCAAAATCCTTTAGACAATGCGACTGTGTGAGTCTTAATCTAGACATGCTTCAAGTCTATAGAATCAAAACAGCGAATTGAATGTATAAACGTCAGTAGACTGTCGCATTAGTGATAGGCTGTTACGTAGATCGTTAGGTGAGCACAGACATGTGAACCTTGCTCGGCTAGCCAGTAACTGCTGCCGTGGAAAGCAAAGCGACGGGGCCGGCCAAGTCTTAATCCGAATCTGTGCAGAACGTTACGCGTATATATGGAACGAGTCGCCACTCTACGTTACGTTCTCGCTACGGATGAAATCTTAACCTCTCAAATAAACGGCAGTCTTAGCCCTCATGACGATATAATAGTAGTACCGTAAGCTTATGACCACTTTTGTCATTTCCGTCAGTGTTTTTCAATTGCATAAAAGGGATCTCGGCCTCCTTAAATGCTACAAAGTACGAAAAGGAAACTCTTCACTGATGCATCGCTGCAGACTTGTGGCTCGTTACTTATTGTGTTCCTGTAGAGCTATAAATAGTAAAATGTATATTGCAGGTAGACAGCATAATCCCAAAAAAAGCTTTGTGCAAAGGAAAATATCTAGTGAGGAAAATATTCAAAAGTGTTCACTATTCATTTATTTTTATATTTCTAAATGTTTCTAAGATCGTACACAAAGTTATTCTCAAACTCTTTATCATTTTGGAAAGCGTTACAGTGCATGACATATTTCTGTCTGGCCTAGTACAACTTTGTAATCAGGTATAAAGGACAGAAAATCTAATTCAATTCAAATTACTGTGTTGTCCATTAATGAATTCGAAACATGCACAAATGGAACATTTTCTCTAGGCATCACAAAGCTCCTGACTTACAATAAAAACACGCACATATACACAATCTTGAAAAAAAATTAAATAAATTACGTATACAATTTCGAATTTAAAACAGCCACAGCTGAAGTGCTCTTTTGTATAGACATTGGGTTTATCATATGATGATACATAGTGTGTCACTTTTAGAACATTAAGTTGAACTTTCTTAGTAAGACTATAGCTACCCCTCACTATCTTTGACTATTTTAGTTGTGCGCTTAAGGCGATAGTCGTCGAAGTGGAGGTTAGCTCTGGCAATCAACGTATTTTCTTAAAAAGAACGTATCACAGTCAGTCAGTCAGTCAGTCAGTCAGAAGTATAGATAAGCACGCTTTCAGACTAGTGTTTATCAAAATATTTTTATAAATAATAACTTTTAATGAATCAATTGACACTCGCAAGGTCGTGTGATATATGCGTGTGTATTTGATGGAATGAATTCAATGTGAAGAGGCCGTGTACAAGATTGTTACCCTCTTTATCAAGAAGAAGGGAAATATATTAAAGTAGTGACTGCCTTTTAAAAGCGCCTTCTCAATCCCGGGTTCTCCCATTAGCGAATGTGCCAATAGTCAATTAACAGTTTGTCATTCTTCTGTTTTCCATTGAATATTTCATCAAGTAAATAATATTAAATCTAGTAATGGAGCGGGGGCTTTTAAATAAACTGAAAATATATCGTCTTAAGAATAATCATAATTGTCCTGTTTGTTCATTTCGTGCTGGGCATATCATTTAACATATTGGCTCTTGCATTTACAATGTTGTCCTAATGCATTTAACATGCTGCCCATAGAGTTCTGCACTTGCGATGTACATTGTAATGTCGCTCCTAGCATAATGTTACCGTCCACATTCAACAACTTATCGCGTACATGATATCTTGCACATATCAATGTTTGTTCGGAGCATTTATTCTGTATAATCGTATACTATGCTAGCTTGCGAATATTCAAATGTTGTTCAGGTCACAGCTACTTCAGAGACACAAGACCGACCGCAAAGTTTGAAGAGGCGTTTAGATCATTGTTTAAAAGAGCTGACTTGTCGACATTGATTATATTGAGGTTTAATTTCAGGTTTTAGGAAGCGAAAGTGACGGATAATTGATATTTCAATGTTGAACAATGATAAGTTTGACCAAAAAATGTTTGTCCAGATTTGTGCGAAATCAGTCACAAAAAACACATAATGATTCTATGAAATGAACAAACCCCAGGGAATTAGTCAGTGAATTGATTGAACATAAAATAATGATCGAATACTGTTGGTTTAAAGATAGTTCATGTTATTCGAATATGTACGACTCATACTGGCGACAAGACGAGTTGACAACAACTGACAACCGTTGTAAGTATTCTCTCTTCGTAAAGCATACACTGTTCCAGTTTGTAAAATGTGGCAGCATATTCGCGCATCAGTAAGAGATTAAATCTAATTCTGAAATGCAAACTTAAAACAATATTAAAAAAACTTCAAATTAACTTCAAATTATACCGTCTTACCAATATAAACATAAACGTCTTTTCGAATACAACTTGTGCTCTTCGTTAATAAGGGACTGCATTTTCAATATATAAGTAGTCACACAAATTCTGGTTTTTTGTTGGCTCAGTCAAATTATAATACATATCTTGATATCTAAATCTCACGGAAAAATGATATGGGAACAACTTGAATGCAGGTTTAGCACTGGGAATCAATGTGAAGTTGTCCCAACCACCAACATTGTCAATCAACCCGTCATTTCCACTCTCTATAACCTTCGCATTATCTTGGATTTCGAATTTAGTAGAAATCTGATAAAAACTGCCCATGCGTCGTTGTTGCACACGTCCAATGGCGTAGAATGCCTGCCAAAATTGGCTAATACAATACTGTAGTGCCAGAATGATATGATTCAAAATGCAAAATGAAATAGATTTTGCTTTTATAAGTGCCATTATGATATACTGATGTGACGAGATACTTCAATTATGTGATGCAATGATAAAATTATAACATGCAGCACATCGATGGTTATATGATTATACACACTGACTGGCAAACCTTAGTTCTGCATAGACGTAACGCATCACTACATTGACAAATTTTAGCAAATATTCTACGCCCAACCCAAATGTCTGTGTAATGGCAAATTTCAAATGTAGTTTGACGGGAAGCAAAATACTTATGTAATGGCAAAAAACAAAAACAACATGTATGTTGTATACGTGTACGATACACCCTTCAATGAAAGGGATGGCCGATGGAACTGTGCCTGTGTAACTTTCTTCTTTAAAAGTCACGAATGTCATGTACGATATCTGGATGCATCATGTCAATATAGCTACAACTTGAAAATTTCACATTGCATATAATGACTAACATAATATAACTTTCTTCAATTGCGAACATACACTCATAATGTTCACATTTAGTCTTATTATAACTTTTGAGTCTCATTTACTGTGTAGTCTAGCGCCTATACATATTTGTAATTTCCATTTAAAAAAACCGATTTTGTTTTTAAAGATAGGCTAAAAAGCTAATATAGTGTTCAGTTTTATCACAAATAGGGATAGCCGATGACATGTACAGAATAAGCGCGATATATTTGGTTCATTTCACATAAAAAATAGAGTACATGCATACAAGTGATTGCAATCGAATGCCGATGTAAAATTGATATGCGAAAAGTTTAGCAAAGTTTATAAACATGGTTTTACTAAAAATGTTTCCGTAGTGAGAAGAAGTATCTGTGTAATTAAGAGATTGACATTCGATTTCCTAACTCATGGTACTGGGAAAGCTTGATTTTTTGTGTGAAATATGGCAGCTGCAAGGAGAATGTCGCTTTAACTTCTTGTTCTCAGATGAACGGGTATAAAAACGCTATTCCGAAACTCAAAACAATATTCCTTTGAGCTGATGATGTTACCATAAACAATGATTCTGTACGGCAATATTTGAAATACCGCTATCATCATTCTTAGCGTGCATCCAAAACAAAACAAGAATGACTTTGAGGCTCAGGGATCTTCAGGACTGCTGTTGAACGACTTCTGTGAATGGCGATAATTTGGATGCAATGTTGAATGTAATGGACCAGATGTGAAAAAATAATGCGACTAGATTATTATAGATATTATTCGTGTCATTTTACCACATATGAAAATATAGCCCGGCCGGAAACAGATTGACTTCCAAATTGTATTATTTGCTTTTTGTCATAAACATGTAGGCAATATCATTTTGGCTAATGGAGAGGATGCATGAAGTTTCCATTTATAACTAGATGATGCATACTTGTCAGATGATATCTATTTTAACTTGTTCGTTGGTGTGCGGAAATAGGAAGCACCTACATTTCAAAAGAATTTTCATGCGCTTTCATTGTCGTTGATTTAATTGTAACTTGCAGAAATATTTGAGGAAACTAAAAATGAGTGGCAACTCATGATATGATTGGAGAGGCAAGTGTTGTAATCTTAACTAGTCAAAGTAACGAATTTGATAAGGCAGCTTGCTAAAGAGTCGTGGCAAAAATTGAGAACGCCGATATGTGTGTGAGAGACAGACAGACAAAACAGGCAGACAAACAGACAGACAGACAGAGTGCAATATGGAATTCAGAGACGACTAACTGAGTCAACTGTATATTTATTGCAGAAAAGAAGTTTTTACAAACGTGTGAAGTCATTCAAAAACATTAAAACCTATGTTAGCTTAGTAGTAACAGAAAGACTTGTACGTATCTTCCCCTTCTTCATATACACAAGTCACGGTTGGCACTATGCTGACGACTGGTCTGAAGGGAACCCAGGAAAAAGTACCTTCATACTCATCTGGGCATTCAGTTTCCTGTTACAGAAGAATAGCGAAAGGGGAGAAATTTTGTCAATACGAACTGGTAGGACTAGGCTGCATCCTATATTTCGTACCTTGAGGTAATTTTTGTGATGAGAGAAAAAAGGACCTGAATCAATAATTAAGTGGAATGCTTTACTGCCTCTCGACTACTGCGAAACAGCCTTCTTCGATTTACAAGCGCCCTTCAGTGTTGAACCGAGCGAAGCTTAATTACCGCCGCAGTGTTCTTGGGGGCTGTGATCTTTCAAAGGCGGCCATACACCGGCTTAATGCGCGACATATAGCACGAGTCACTGGGCAAGTGCTTTATAAAGTAAGTTTTGCTTACATCCCCTGCCGGTGGTTGGGGTTATTATATATTTTTGCAATAGTAGTGTTTATGTCAATTACTGTTTCTTATTCTTTCTACCTTGGCTTTTGTTTTGCACCAAAAAAGGGACAAAGCAGAATCACATAGTAAGTTATCGTCATCGAACGGATAGTCAAAGTCCTGCAGCGAACATTGTTGGTAGAAGCCGTGTACACGACAAAAATGACGCCACTGATTTCGTTAATCGCAAGCCAAACTTATTCAATATGCTAGTTCTAAAGGCAACAATCTAAACTTTTACACTTCCTTGTTATAATCGCCATGTACATAATTATTCATTAAGTTCTTACGTCGAGTTTTGTTCGTCTTGTCTTCTCGGCTTGTTTGGTTAACTATTTAGTTAAAGCCCGGCTCGAAAAGGCCCGGGATCGGGATTAACAGAGGTGTTCAGAAGACTAGGACGCGTTTCTTTCTTTTTTCTTCTTTTGAAATTGCAATCATTATATAAATATGTTGCTAGATTTATGGATTAAGTCAGCACGGGCACGGCGCGCCAAATGTTTCAAAAATATTTAGTGTTAAAGTGTAAATATAAACTGTCAATTTTCTTTGTAAATAAATTCGTAAATACGTATTAATATAAAAAGAAGTATATTTTGTCCAGAAGATCGCAATTCATTGTGTAACCTTCATAAAAATAGCATTGATCTGAAGATCTATAGGAAATATAATTAAATATTGGTGCAGATAAAGATTGCTTGCAACACAAAGAAATAAATATCAAATTAAAAAATACAGAAGTGTCTATAAGGAAATAGAAAGAAAAACATAAGAGGATTAAGCTTAAATTTGCAACGACTTGGAAAAAATTCAGTTACTACATACACATGACAGCTCAAATGCAGCCAATTACTTTTGACCTGTAGACGTATAGCAGCCCACTTATTTACGTACAACAGCTAATAGCAGACCACTTACAGACATATAACAGCTCATAGTAGTTATTGCTCATTCGCCATTCTGATAGGTCACATTTTATTTTTACACACAACAATATATTTATTTCTAATAGCTCACGCCATGGTCACTTCACAGTGGCTCACAAAAATACGACACCACTTGTTGGACATCCTAAGGGTCTGTTAGATTAATCAAACAGATCATCAAAGTTACGATACCAACGAACAAGCTCACATAGTCAAGTCAAGTCAAGTTTATTTCAGTACTTATGGCCACCGGCCAAAAAGTACAAAAATATAAGTAATATAGAACAAGCTCACATGTGAGATTAAAGGTTATGGGAAAAATTGCAATGAACACAACAGGGGAAAACAGTCTTAACCCTTTACGTATAATGTTAGACGATGGTGATTTCTTAAAGATGATAACAATATAAAGGATATTTTCACTACTATGAATTGTTTAAATCTAGAACACGTTACTGATGTTACACGAACTGTAATTGACCATATATATACAAATGTAAATAAGTGTCCAATTTTTACTGGTACGATTACGGCAGACGTTTCTGACTATTTACCAGTTTTTGTCAATTTTCAGGGATCTGTTCTTCAATGAAACTTACTGGAAGGGTTTTTTTTTCAGAAATTATAGAATGTTCATAGCAAATGATTTTAGATGTGATCTCTCTCAGCAATCTTGGGATAGTGTATATGACTGTTCAGATATAAGTGGAGCACATAGCAATTGTCCTGACATTTTTAGTAATTGATGTAATAGGCATGCGCCACGATCATTGAAAAATGTAATCAAGCACAAGCCCTGGATTACAAAATCAATCAAAAAGGCCATTCATAAAAAGCATGTTTTTTTTTTTTAACCAAGGAGGTTAAATAAAATCATGAACCACCTAGTTTTGTACAGTACAAACGATGCAAAAAGAAACTACTATATGTCACTATTCATGGCTGTCAAAATTCAATGATGACCTGGAATGTTATTAACAAATTACTTCATAAGGAAAAGAAAGGCCACAGTTTGCAAGATTATTTCACGATGACTACAGATGGCATACCACAAATGTATAGTACACCAAAAGATATTGTAAATGGCTTTAACAGTTATTTCATAAATGTTGGCTCAAACTTGGTCAGTAAGATTCTAAGGCATCGTTCCTCTTTTTTAGACTTTTTACCAGAACAGTCAAATCATTCTTTCTTTCTGCATCCGACAACGGAACAGGAAGTGTAGAACTTATTTATGAATCATGACTTGAAGAAGGCAACTGGTTGCGATAACCTGCTTGCGAAACTCCTGGTCATTGCTGCGAAGCAAATCGCAAAAACCCTTTGTTACATCTTTAATCTGTTGTTCCAAAATTGCCAGTTTCCCGATGTACTAAAAATTGCTAAAGTCGTCCAAATTTTTAAAAAGGGTTTGCAAGACGAACCTGGGAATGATCGTCCGATTTGTTTTATCCTAGTAAGTAAAATTCTAGGGAAATTGTTAATAAGCAGATTATGAAGTTCTTGGACAGATGTAGCCTGCTTTTCAAACACCAATACGGCTTTCGTGAGAGACGAAGTGCCAAATTATCCCTCATCAATCTTGTGAATAATTTTATACAGCAAATTGATCAAGGAAATTCAACTATTGGTATCTTTATTGATTTTACGAAGGCATTTGATACTATTGATCGCAATATACTATTATCAAAACTCCAGTATTATGGTATAAGGGTATACCCAATTCTCTGGTTTACAGATTATTTGAACAATAGATCCAAATATGTGTCTACAAACGGATTTATGTCAGAAACTTGGTGCAGCTGGAAATATGCCGTAAAATAAGCTAAAACACGGTGCAATGACAGGTTGTTGGTGCAAGTCTACATGCCAGTAAATTCGCAGGTTTCATTGGTACAAAACCATCTCAGCAGTATCCTCTTCTATGTATAGTCGCACACAGCTCACAGGAGATGGAAGAGATGTGGGGTAGCTTGTGGGTAAAGCCAACATTTACTATGATCATAACAGGCCCTCATTTGTTTTTGTTGGTGAAATATGTAGTGCTCCATGACAATGGCCTTCTTGCCACGGTATGTGTGGAACCAGCGGATGTCTTCCACCATAATCCAGTCTTGCTCCTTTCTGTTCATGAATTTGCGCCATTTGTTTGTCTGCAGCTTTTAGGGTCTCCGACCACTCTCACTAACAGTGCTTTTGAGCACCCAACGGGTGCCATTGCTCATCTTTATTTTGTTGGGCACGGGCAATGTAAACATACCATGCATGTCGATGATGGTAAGCATGTTTTGGTACCCTCCATTGTCCTGGACGTACCCCTGCATCTCAGTACGAGGTCCATCTGCCACTTCTCATTTCTTTTGGCACAAACACTGGTTGGCCAGTTGAGGTGTAGGTCAGCTACTGCGCTAATCAGTCTTTCATTTGTTTCTGGCTGACTTCACCCCATTTTCTTTTCCACTTCTCCAGACAGCTGCCACACCCCTAAGGTTAGTCATAATAGAACTCCCTGAGGCACTGTTTGGCTTCTAGTGCTGCCTCCGCATCACTTTCGGTCATGCTATATCAACTCTTGATGCAATATGCAAGGGAAATCATTATAGTCGACGAGCTGAACCTCCTGATCTGTAATTCATAGCCTGATACTGCTGAAGTTCTGAGATTGGTAGCCCAATTGAGGGGCATTGCTGATGCCATAGACTACTTTCTCACAGATGTTGTTGTTGTTCTTCATTGGGAGGATTAACTGCAGATAGTATTTAGGAGAGGAGCAGGCATCTGCCAGCATCCCTGCAGCGGACGGCGGCTTTGCTGTTTAATTGTAAGCATTAAAGATGCATTGCGCTTGATCACATAGTCCTCGTCAATGATGAAATCCGCTCTCGAGTGTCTCTCTATGCTTTTCTTCACAACCATCTTTCTAAGACCAAGCAGGGCTACAAAATCTTGTCAGCGCTACAGTAGATCATCCGGGCTTTGACCAGATCTAGGTAGACTTTGCCTGTTGGCTTCCACTGCATAAATACACTATAATACTTACTGTATTAGGGTGGATTAGTGCCTGTATTTTAGCTGAATAGTGCATATACAGTTGAATACCATCAAGAAATCATTTCTTGTATTCGGCAAGCCTGTATTCATGTGGATTCATGTGGATTCACGTGTATTATTCTGTAATACAGGCAACTCATCAATGTGAATTTATCTGTATTATCGTTTTTTTCATGCAGTGTTCATTTTCTGTAGACGATCTTGTCTGGGAGCCCAATGCCCTCTGTTAGGGTGCCAATGTTGTAGTTGCAAGGTGGCAACATCCTTACTTTTGATTGCCTATTTAAATGCGATGACAGATGGTTTTGTTCTCTTCTGTCACATTATACAAAGAGTTGTACAGCATGCAGTACTGCAGCCAGTTGCTAATGAATCCCAATATCTAGATGCTGGTGTCAAATAGATACTAATAACCCAGATGATAATTCCTTATATATACAGACAACTTATATCCTCAAACAGCGTATCAGTGGTCATCGTAGCTGTATCAGAAGACAGCAATACAGTACAAGTCCACTAGTTGCACCTCATTACAATAGTCCTGGACACTCAGAAGATAACTTCACAGTTGTAGCAATCGAACAAATAACCAACAAAGACGTGGTCAACTTAGACGCCAGAGAAACGTTTTGGGTCAAGAAACTACGTACTTTGTTCCCCGATGGACTAAACACAGAAACACCTCTAACCGTGTAATTGACACGTTCGAGTTCCAACAATTCCAGTTCAATCTCATTTTATTATTGTTCCTGTTATCTGCTCATAACATTGAACTCCATTAACACCCTATTGTCCTTTTTCACACCTGTACTTTCCCGTTGGCTGTACTCTACCCCTGGATTCTGTTCATCAGTTGGACCTGAAGAAAGCTTGTCACTGTAAGAACCTAATTGTGTGGTGAGACCATCCAAATTCTAAGATTTTGTTATATACATATATATATATATATATATATATATATATATATATATATATATATATATATATATATATATATATATATATATATATATATATATAGGCATATGTAATAAAATCACACAACAAGCAGATCTCCAGCAAAAACCGTGCTGAGCCTAATAAAGCTAAGTGTAACTGTCGGGCCAGAAACACATGCCCGCTCGGAGGTGAATGCCAAACTAAGAATATTATTTACAATGCCAAGGTATCGACAAATGACAGTGACAGCAAAAATTACATCGGCCTTACAGAAAACCCGTTCAAAATCCGCTTTTACAACCAACTACACTCGTTCACCGACAAAAAGTGCAAAACCAGTACAGAACTTTCCAAGCACATATGGAATCTGAAGAACAAAAATATTCAACAATCAACCAGCTGGTCTATTTTGTGCCATGCTGCAGCTTACTCTAATGCAACAAAGAGATTTAACCTTTGCCTGAAAGAGAAACTGTTCATCATCAATGCTGAGAAGCCTAACCTGCTAAACAAGCTATCGGAGCTGATCTCGAAGTGTCACCATGAGAACAGATACCTCCTGTCCAACTTCCATGCCACCTCCTCTAGGAATAGATCCATCCAGTGCGCTATGTGGAAACACGCATAACGGAGTCAGGAACACGCAGAGCGACGCACGGAACAACAGAAGCAAAGTAACGGAAACATTCGAAGATAAGATAAGTTGAACCATTCGTCTGATGATCGCTACAGAGAGCACATGTAGCGTGAAACTCTGAGTAACGCCTAAGGCCTGTGTTCTACTTGTTATCAATTTTTACTGTGTATATATATATATATATATATATATATATATATATATATATATATATATATATATATATATATATATATATATATATATTATATATATATATATATATATATATATATATATATTATATATATTATATATATTTATGCAGACAATACAAAACATGGCAAGCAATTACAGGCAGGGTGTGGCAGTGTCGACTGTGAATAACAAGGTTGGTGATATAACAGATGCCAGTTTGGGAGGCCCGATGAATAACAACGAAGATTTGGTCTTGCAATATTTGTATGGCAGTCGGTCATCATCCCGACACCGACTTCTGTAGGAAACATAGGCACCATACTGCTTTGACAGACCTGTCCGATATCTCGGACTCAGTCAGCACCAGGTTGGCGGCCGGAGAGTCAACCCCTTCAGCAGCACAGCCCAACCATTCGAGCTTGACGATGTTCTCAGCACTCTGCTTGAACTTCTCAGTACCCAAGTGGAGGCTGTGCAATTGGATGTGCCTCACACCTTGTTATATCACGACAGCGATAAGTTGTTCAAGCTGCAGGATCTTCTAACATACCTGCAAAATCCTCGCCCAGATGCTAGCCCCCTCTCACCGTTCCCTGCATCTGAAACTTGCTCCAGACAAGACAATTATGAATTTCAACAATGAGTTAAGGTAAATTCTCAACAGTGGCGTTTGGTATTGTACTTACAGCATCGGAGGCACAGCCAATCTGTTATTTGATGCACAGTAATCTGTGTTTGGGTTAAAAAACCACAGATTAAGCCACCCTCCACCTGCAGATGCAATATTTGTATGACAGTCGGTCATCATCCTAACACTGACATGAAATATGTACAAAACAATCCATACCTCAGCCTGATTGTATCAGACGACCTAAAGTGGAATACTCACATTACAAGTATATAAAAAAGCCAGTTCAATGCTCGGTTTCCTCAGGAGGAACCTGAAACACTGCAATTTACCCTGTCGTAAAAATGCATATATATCGCTAGTTCGATCTACATTTGAGTATGGAGCAATTATATTGGATCCATTTCCGCAGATGAACATTGACAAACTTGAACGTATACAAAATAGAGCAGTCCGATTTATATCCAATAATTACAAAGATAGAGAAGCCGGAACAATCACAAACTTGCTTAGGGAAAATCACATTCCTCTGCTTAAAGATAGAAGGAAAAATCCTCGCCTTTTGTTCTTGTTCAAAATTGCCGAGTGTTTAACACCAGCTATACGTTCTGACACTTGTTACGTGCAGAGAAAACGAACAAAAGGGTGAACTCAGCAGTTAACGTTTAAACAAAATTTATTACGAAAATAAAACTAATTGCTAAGTCAGGGATAGAGTACAAGCTTAAAAGTGTACAGATTACTTATCTCAGCTGGGACGGCAAAGCTCCAGTCTCAGAGTTGTAACAGTCAGTTGGATGAATGAACAGTCCTTGCAGGCTTGAAGCTGCACAAAGTCCACAGTATAAATCCAGCGTTGACAGTGAAGGTCTTGAAAAGTCTTGAGAATGACTACTGCTGGAGTTTAGTAAACACACAAGAGACACGATCCCAAAAGTCTGACTGGAAGCTGAGCACGTCCCTTTTATAAAGGCATATAAGAACAATCTAGAACTTTTATTGACATGCTAATTACTGTTCTAAAATTATCTCCCTTACACAACTAATCAACTTTCCAGAACATTCCAAACATGACTAATTGAATTCAAGGTTGTGAGGTCATTGAGGGTAGTGACCTTGAGAATGTTCTAGACTAATTGAACTCAGGTCATGATGAGTGTGGGGGGAAATGACCTACATAACACACCCCCTCTTCAAAAAAAGAAAATTTTTCAAAGAAAAATCTTTCTTTTACAAATGTAATCTTGAAAAGGATTTAAGTACTCAAATTTTGTTGTACTCTAAAGTAAAATTTCTTGAAAGTGAACAACAATAAACTCTAAATACGAGAGAGACAGTCTGCAATTAAATTGTCTCTGCCTTTGATATGTCTAATGTCAAGATTAAACTCCTGTAACATTAAACTCCATCTTAGCAATCTCTGATTTTGCCTTTAAATTTCTGCAGAAAAACAGAGGGTTGTGATCAATATAAACCACTATTGGCTGATTTGAAGAAGAAACATAAACTTCAAAATGCTGTAAAGCTAATATCAAAGATAAACACTCTTTTTCAATTGTAGAGTAGTTTCTCTGAGATTTGTTAAATTTGCGTGAAAAATAGCAAACAGGATGATCTACACCATGACTATCCTCTTGCAATAAAACAGCACCAGCAGCCGTATCACTAGCATCCACAGCTAATTTGAATGGCAAAGTGAAATCTGGTGCAGACAACACTGGGGCACTTTGCAGTATGGCTTTAAGTGTATCAAATGCCTGTTGGCATTGCTCTGACCAAACAAACTTTACTTTCTTTTTAAGTAAGTTAGTCAAAGGCTCAGTAATTGTGGAGAAATTTGGACAGAATTTTCTGTAGTAACCAGCCATACCGAGAAAGCGCATCAGTTGTCGTTTGCAGTTTGGTATGGGAAAACTTGAAATGGCACTGGTTTTGGCATCAACAGGTTTTACCTCACCCTGTCCTACAGTATGTCCGAGGTAAGTTACCCTCGCCCAACCAAACTCAGATTTGGCAAGGTTGACAGTCAACATTGCTTTACTCAGTCTCTCAAAGAACTTCCGCATGAGCTTGATGTGTTCCTCCCAGGTGTCACTATACAGGACGACGTCGTCAACGTAAGCTGCACATCCGTCTAGCCCGGATATGACGTCGTTGATCATCCGTTGGAACGTTGCCGGAGAGTTCTTCATTCCGAATGGCATCACCTTGTACTGGAACAATCCGTCTGGTGTAACAAAGGCGGATATTTCACGAGCACGATCCGTCAGAGGGACTTGCCAAAATCCCTTCAGTAGGTCAAATTTCGTCACGTACTTAGCTTTTCCCACTCGGTCGATGCAGTCATCAATCCTCGGGATTGGGAAAGTGTCTGTCTTTGTTAAAGTGTTGACCTTCCTAAAGTCTGTGCACATACGATAACTGTGATCTGATTTGGGAACAAGTATGCACGGCGAACTCCAGTTACTTTTACTGGGTTCAATAAAGTCATTGTCCAGCAGGTATTTGACTTCTTCCTGGAGATATTTTGCTTTTGTTGGATTCAGTCTGTATGGATGTTGTTTTACAGGCTTACTGTCCCCAACATCAACGTCGTGATAGATGACGTTTGTCCTCGTTGGAACATCTTGAAACAGGTGTTTATATTCGTGGAGCAGTTCTTTCACCTGTTGTTGTTGTTCTGGCTGGAGGTGTGCCAACTTTGTAGACTCCAGCTTCTCCAGGATTTCTGAGTTCTGAAGCTTGACCGAGCCCAGCTTTGAGTTTAGAGTATTTTCACTCAAGTCAGTTTCAGTATCACTATCTTCATAATGGTTTGAACTGACTGCACTGACAGGCTGAGTTATAGTAGGATTATCCCTATCCAAATATGGCTTAAGCATATTTATGTGACATAGCTGTTTTTGTTTTCGCCTGTCAGGTGTTATTATGATGTAATTTAAATCACTTAATTTCTTATCAATTAGGTATGGCCCAAAGTAACGAGCATGGAGTGGTTTGCCAGGAACCGGAAGTAGAACAAGAACTTTTGACCTGGTTCAAACTTCCGTTTTGAGGTGTTTTTATCGTATTTGGTTTCATTGACTGCTGAGATGACTCAAGATTTTCTCTGGCTAATTCACATGCTTTAGAGAGTTTTGTACGAAAATCTGACACATATTGCAAAATATTCAGACAATCATCATCGTCTGATAGGAATTTCTCTTAACGAGCTTAAGTGGGCCACGGACTGTATGTCCAAATACAAGCTCAAATGGGCTAAAACCAAGAGACTCCTGAATTGACTCTCTAACAGCAAAGAGCAAAAAATGAATTCCTTCATCCCACTGTTTCTCTGTGTCAAAACAGTAGGTCCTAATCATGTTTTTCAAAGTTTGATGAAATCGCTCAAGAGCACCTGACTTCTGGATGATAGGCGGATGACCTATACTGTTTAATGCCTAGCTGATCCATTACTTGTTGAAAAATACCAGACATAAAGTTGGAGCCTTGATCGGACTGGACACATTTAGGGAGGCCGAATAAAGTGAAAAATTTGACTAAAGCTTTCACTATAGTCTTTGTCTTTATATTTCTCAGTGGTATGGCTTCTGGGAACCGAGTTGATGTACACATTATTTCAACATGTACTCATTTCCTGATCTTGTTTTGTAGGGGCCCAACACAGTCTCTAAGTATCCTACTAAATGTTTCTTGAAATGCAGGAATTGGCTGTAAAGGGGCCTTTGGAATGGTCTGATTTGGCTTTCCTACCATTTGACATGTGTGACAAGTTTTACAGAAATGTGCTACATCCTGCCTGAGATTAGGCCAATAAAAGTGACTGAGAATTTTATGATAAGTTTTCCTGACTCCTAAGTGACCAGCCCAGGGCGTTTCATGGGCCAGGCGCAATATTTCAGCACGATAGGGCTTTGGAACCACAATTTGATGTTTTATAGCCCAATCGTCATCAACCAAAACATCTGGAGGTCTCCATTTACGCATGAGAATACCAGATTTTGTATAATAGGAAACAGAGCTATCTGAAGTTTTACCTTCATCATCTACCCTGTCAAACAAAGACAAAATATCTGGGTCTTTGTGTTGTTCTGCAATGAGATTTGATCTAGAAAATGTCTGACTTTGGTCAGCAGAAGTTTTACTGGAAGTTTCAAATCCACGAGGGATAACGGAATGATCAGTGTCAAACACCTGACTGAGAAAGGTGTCATTTAAGTCAACATCTGTGACATTATTTTTGAGAGTATTTTGATTCTCGGAAGTTTTCTTTGACATGGCTCGAGTAATGGCACATGATGGGAAAAGGCGGGAATGTCTTCCTCTATTGGCTCTGGATTTTGATCTAAACTAGGATTATCAGTCACAAGTGGATTAGTAATGACCTTGTCCCCAGCAAGGTCGTTTCCAAGAAGAAGGTGAATCCCTTCAAAAGGCAAAAAAGGCCTAATACCTAAAGTCACAGGTCCAGAAACAAAGTCCGAAGACAAATAGACATTATGGAGAAGAACAGGAATAAAGTCATTGCAATCTACCCCCTTAATAAGAACTTTAGAACCTGAAAATGACTTTTCAGAAAACGGCAGGGTATCTGCCAACAAAAGAGACTGGGAAGCCCCGGTATCTCTTAAAATTTTGACAGGGGTAGCGGAAGAGAAATCACTAGAAAGTGATATAAAACCATCATGAATAAATGGTTCGAAAATACCCATAATGCTATCTTGAGAAGAATTGACCTTGACCTCATTAATTGGGGATAAGAGGGGTTTAACCTCAGAAAATGTGTTACACACTTATTAGACTCTAATTGAGTTGATGAAGAAATAAAGCCGGTGGGCTTAGATCCACTTTGACCACTTTGACCTTCACGTTTTCTTTTCAATTTGAAACACTCTGACATTAAATGGCCGTCTTTCTTACAATAATTACAAGAAAGTGTACCAACTGTTTGTCAGAAGGAGATTGAGACTTGGGATCTGATGATGTGGGAGTGTTACTTGAATTTTGTGAACTGTTGTCATTTGATTTTCTACTGTCCTTTGCGAAATTCTTGGATGAAAAGGAGGAGTTAAATTTACCTGCATTGTTTCTGTATGAAAAGGACTGGGATGGTTTGCTGAGAAATGAAGATTTGTGTGTCAATGAATAATCATCGGCCAAACGTGCAGCAACCTCAATGTATCGCCTTTTGTTCATTGATAAATGTCTTGATGTCACTCCGGATGCACCTTTTAAATTCCTCAATCAAAACAAGCTGTCGTAATTTGTCATAATTCTGACTGACCTTTTCAGAAGAACACCAACGATCAAACAGTTGTTCTTTTTTCGAGCAAATTCAACATAAGTTTGATCTTTCGCCTTCTCACAATCCCTAAATTTCTGACGGTAAGCTTCAGGCACCAACTCATAGCCCTTGAGAATTAATTCCTTCACAGAATCATAATCTGAAGCCTGCTCTACTGACAACTGAATGTAAATTTCTCTGGCTTTACCCACCAAAGCACTCTGCAAAAGCATAGACCAGGACTCCTTAGGCCAGTTCAGACTCTGAGCAATTTTCTCAAAATGAAGGAAATATTTATCAACATCCTTTTCTTGGAAAGGGGGAACTAACCTGAAATGCTTAGTGATGTCAAACTTGTCTGAAGGGAAGAATTTTCCTGACTGTCCAAGCTCTAAACGTTTTATTTCTACCTGCAATCGTTGTTCTTCTAATCGCAATTCTTTTTCTCTCTGTCTTTCTTCCATTTCTAATCTTTCCTGCCTTTCTTTTTCTTTCATTTGTAATTCTTTTTCTTTCATTTGTAATTCTTTTTTTTCTGTCTTTCTTCCATTGCTAACTTTTCACGTGCCAAATCTGCCTGTATTTCTAACTCTAATTTTCTGAGTTCAAAGGAAGACTCAGGTTCATAATCTTTTAGGGCAGACTCCTCAAAATGGCCTGAATTAACTAAATGTTTTGCAATCTTGAACTGTATCTCTCGCTTGCGCATAGATCTTTTGACTTCTACATTAAGGAAATTGCCAGTGCTATGAGGTTGTCTTTTCTGAGGGAATTAAATGTGTCCTGATCAAGGTCATCCATAAATCGTCTGGCTTGAATTCCGCCATGATTAAATTTCGCTGAGTTCACAGTGTACAGTAGTTTTAAAAAGGCTGGCAAAATGTTGTCAAACGGCTCAAAATGTTCGTATCCCGGACGAGCCCCCAATTTGTTACGTGCAGAGAAAACGAACAAAAGGGTGAACCCAGCAGTTAACGTTTAAACAAAATTTATTACAAAAATAAAACTAATTGCTAAGTCAGGGATAGAGTACAAGCTTTAAAAGTGTACAGATTACTTATCTCAGCTGGGACGGCAAAGCTCCAGTCTCAGAGTTGTAACAGTCAGTTGGATGAATGAACAGTCCTTGCAGGCTTGAAGCTGCACAAAGTCCACAGTATAAATCCAGCGTTGACAGTGAAGGTCTTGAAAAGTCTTGAGAATGACTACTGCTGGAGTTTAGTAACACACAAGAGACACGATCCCAAAAGTCTGACTGGAAGCTGAGCACGTCCCTTTTATAAAGGCATATAAGAACAATCTAGAACTTTTATTGACATGCTAATTACTGTTCTAAAATTATCTCCCTTACACAACTAATCAACTTTCCAGAACATTCCAAACATGACTAATTGAATTCAAGGTTGTGAGGTCATTGAGGGTAGTGACCTGAGAATGTTCTAGACTAATTGAACTCAGGTCTGATGAGTGTGGGGGGAAATGACCTACATAACACACTTACCTTGTTCCTGGAAGACCAAAGAGATCAATCACACCAAAACAATTCAAGGACTTTACTTGTCATAACATAGTTGAAAGATATGCGTCAATGAATACTCGTTGTTTCAAGTTACCTCAGAGTAATAAAGATCTTTATAAATATTCTTTATTCCCGAGAACTATTGTTGATTGGAACAATCTAGATGAAGATACTGTAAATGCTAGTACGGTGGATGCCTTTAAGGCAGAGCTCCAGTGTTACTAGCTGGCCTCTTTGTGCCCTCTTTTTCCGTAGATGATATACCAGAATTCTGGTCCTTCAACGTATTTATTCAGATTCAGATTCAGATGGGTAAGCAAGAAATTACCAACAAACTGGCGATCATTACCGGCCGGACGCTTCTAATCGATTGCATCAAGCAGGACACTGCAAAATAGTTTGATGAATTACTGGGGCAGTTTTGGCAAAAGCAGCGAAGAACCTGTGGAATAGAGTTGCCATCAGATACGGTGGTGAAGATTTTTGTTTGACTTCTTTGGCAATGATTCTGAGCCCATTTGGCAAGAAGACCTGGACCTGAGACAGGGCACAACGAGGGTTAATATCAGGATGGTTATTTAAACCCAAACACAGATTTTTCTGCATCATAGAACAGATTGGATGTGCCTCTAAAGTGAATCATCCTGCTGGACGTCAAATACTTCCTGCCATTTCAAAAGGGTGATAAAGTCAAAGATATTCTGTCTCCATATAGATAGGCCCCAGCATTGAGAACCTTTCTATAGATCAAAAGAATTTATCTCTCTCGGACATCAAATACAGTTATGACGTGGAGAGAGCAAAAGGGAAAAAAAGAACGATGGAAAGGTCTTCAACTTTGTTTATTAGGATGAGTCTGGAATATGGCCTCTAGACTGTCGGTACCTGGCAAGACTGTCACAGTTACAAGATACTGGAATATCTCTGTCCCTAAAGGTGCGGCAATAGAGGCTCACTCACTGGTCCTTACTTTAAGGGTTCTTGGCGACCTTGAAGCAAAACTGTATGACTTCTATTTTGATTCCTACAGATATGCAAGTTCCCTACAAATGAGTATAAACTTTTATAGTTCTCACCTGGACCCATTATCTCATCCAACGTTTGTATGTATCAGTGGAGTTCATTCAAAGCTATTTCAGCATTCTGTCTGACTAAGAGATGATAGCATTATTTAAAGGGTATATCTCACCTAGAAAACTTTTTTGTATATGTTTTGTCTATAAATAATAATACACATGGCTTGATGAAAAAAACACCATGACGAACGCGTCCATTTCTGTGACGTCATAAGAGGCGTTTGTGAGTGTAGAATAGAGTAACTATACACACACCATTGCAGAATGACATCCATCTCAAGTTCTGTCTATAATTTGGAAAGTGACAATCACTCCTGCAACAGAATATTGTTTGGTATGATGATTGATTTAGAGGGTAGCCAGTGATGGAAAGTCTAGTGTCACTGTTGAAAATGATTCCATCGGAAATATTGTGAGCTTAGATTTTGTGCCTCAGTTCACTCAGCGTGAAATGTCTCCAGGCCGTACCAGCCGGTCACTATATAGTCGAGTATGTCAATGCAAATAATCTTCAGCTTCACAGGAAATGTAGAAGAGTTTCGATCTACTGCCCTGTTCTTTACATAAGTTATTAGAGCAGAATATTAATGTTGTCAGGCCTTACTCCCTGCGCAATTGATCCTCTGCTTTACTGGAGTGCATAAATAAACACCTGAGATGCCAAGCTGACCCCGGTCGCTTTTTTTGTTTGTTTTTGCGCGCGGCACCAGTTACAGCTGGCCAAGGCCATTGCGTTGACACCCAATCCCTCACCACAATGAATAATGAGAGTACATTGCTTCAATGTCACCTCATCACAAACGTGAGAGTCGATTGATTTTATGCAAATTCCCTTAGTTTATTCTGTTATGATATTTATATACCCACAAATTTGGGCTGCTCTAATCAGACACCGACAATATACGGAAATATTTGGAGCCAATATGGCCGCCAACCCATGTTTTGATTTATCGCCGATAAATTGGATAATCCCATCGTTGATCTTTCTAATTGAAAAGGACAATTTAGAGCATGATTTGAACTTAGGACGTTTTTTCTTGTATAAATAAGCATACAAACTGAAGAGATTCCAAACCCTGAAACTAACAAGATGCAGTCCATCAGAAGGTTGGTTGAAAATTGCCGGTTGTCTAGTCGGGACCCTGCTGCATGCTGCACTCTGGGCCTTGTCAAATGATGAACTCGTCCTTACTTGGTCCTGTATATTTATCTTACTACAGTTATTTAATTAATGATGCAACTAGCAGACGACTGTTTATAGAGCCTGGGAAAAATGCAAACTTTAAACAGTGCAATTAACTGAGGCAGCGATCCTGACATTTGACCTCTTTCAATAAGTATCACTCCAGGCCAGGTATCACTGTAATGTGCTGGCACAGCCCTTAAAGACTCCCACGTCCTGCGTCAGTCCAGTAGATGAGCAGATTTACAGCTCTAGTAGTGTAGGTGATAAAACATTGTGCAGTTATCAAGTAGTACAGTTTAGGGAGCTACTAATTATGAAAGGCAGTTGAAGTTGAGTCTCATTCATAGAATATCCTGGGTGGGTCGGCTCCATGTCCAGGCATACTATTCCTGTACAGTACACAGCGGTTGACTCGGCGTGGGGTCGGCTGCTGGCACACACAACTCTGCCATGCTCTCATGGAAATATTTCTAGGTCCACACCAAATTGACGGCACATATATAGACTAAAACCATCCAGGTTTGTGTTTTTGCAGTCCAAAACCGCACATCTATTCATCATAGCGAACTATCTGAGATCTTCTCGAAGTTGGTACCCAATGTGTTGACTATTGCTCTCAGGGGATTGCTCTCACATGTTAGCCACATCTGACGTCACGCCACGTGACCAATACGTCACAAAAATGAACACGAACGTTTCCAGACAGGGTGGATTTCCCACAACTTTGACAGTGAAATACACTATTTTAGACTAAGTTACCACGAGAACGTTATGGATTTTTTGAAATATTGATAACTGTTTTATTCGATTCGATTAAGATCAGATAAACAAAAGATAGGTGAGATATGTACTTTAAGCCCTACAAATCAATAACAACAGCTATTCTCAAAAGATGTTACCAGTCATCCCTTTTAGAATTTATTTTGTACCTTATGTGCTCACAAACTACCATGATTCATTGCCCCCCCCCCCTTGGTGCTTCACTGACCTTTGGCTAACCTTACTGGGGCTCAAAATTTTTCAGGTCAATAGCAGTTTTGACAACCAATGGTGCAGTAGACACCTCCTCTTTTCCAGTAAAATGGACAACCGTTCAGTTTGTGAGCAGCCCCTCCCGCCCTGGAAAAGGTGATGGGAAGTGTAAAAAGATCTAGAAATGATTATATATGATCTGAACTTTAGAGCATAATCCCTCAATTTCCCAACCCTTGCTTGCTTCGAGGGGAAAAGCTCAAGGGATTGGGCCCAAGGTGAGTGGACCAGTCCCCTTCCACCATTTTTCTACCCTTGCTCCTCCCAGAGGTTGGGAAGGCGAGCACAAAGGAGCAGGGAGGCCCTAAAAGTAAAATAAATGTATGAGAGAGGTTTGTGGGCAACATCCCGGTGCCTAGATATTCACCAATCCCCGCCCTTGCTCCCTCCTACGGGGAGGGGAAGCTAAATGGTGCTGAGAGGCTCAAAGCACAAAAATAGCAGTTTTGATGAAATGGTGCTGAATGGCTAAAAACAGAAAATTAAGAATTTCACTAAAATTGAAAATGCAGGTAGAAGCTTAAAGGTAACAAAAAAGTTGTTAGAGTAGTTTCTGTGCCAGAAGTGGCAGTGCTTATACTACTTATAGAAGTTTTGACGTCCATCACTGTGTAAAATTTCTAAAACCACATACCTTGCAATCCCAAAGTGTGACTCCGTTTTCATAAAGTGAATTTTCAAATCTAAGACAGTAATCCAATATTACATCTCCAGGCCAATTGCCCTAGATTAAATGCAAAGGTCTAATTAGTGTCTGGAACCTTATTAACAAATCGCGCCAAAGCACTGTCACTATAGGTGCTGTCTCCAGCTATACTTATAATAATAAACCCATCATTCTTCCATATTCTCTTTTATACATATTTTTTTTGTGGAACAAATTCATCATCTGTTTTTTGACCAATTATTATTCAGCTCTTTTCAACGGATCATAATATAATACCTGAATGATCTACCCTTAGATTGATGGTTCTGCTGACGGACAGCTTTACCCCTATCGCTATCTGAACCCCATTTGCACCATTGTTTGTACTCTTTTTACATACCATGGCCAATCCCTTGTCCAAACGATGTTCTGGTATGTCAACCCATGAGAAGGTTTCTCCGGAGCTTTTGCCAGCAAAGTAACTTTGCAGTTCGATGGCAACATCTACAAGGCCATCTCGGATGCTTTGAACCTTTTCGAGTAAATCTGATGGACATGATGATGTCAACGAACAGTTGCTTCCGTATATCCTTCCGTCTATATCAATGCTAACTGTGACTTTTTCACAAATCGGTTGATCATCGCCACGAACGTGTACCAATAGCATTGTGAAGACTGAGCCAATGGTGTATCGGTAGAACAAAACCTAGTAGAGCATGAAAGATATTATGCTTTCATATCAATGACATACACTTTGATCATATGGGTAAAATTCAATTACGAAAGGACTAACGGGATATACGAGGAGATGTAGTTACTTGGCATTCAAAAAAATCTTAATTACGATTACGTTTTCGCTTGAAAAGATAAATTGCTCATGACGTACATCGATTCCGTGCACACTACCAGTCATTGTTCGCTTAAATTCAACAAACGTACAGTTTGTTTTTAATTTTACGTTCGTCCTTTGAAAGTATTAACTGTGTTTAATTATGGAAAGTAGTCGAAAGTCGACTCGTCCGATCATTATATCTGAAAAAAATTAGTACGATCGTTACTGCACGCGTTCTGAACTGAATAATTCACAAGAACTACATCCCCGTGAGTGACAAAATGTTGTTTATCATCTAGTTAGACTTTGAAATGCTTGTCCGTGACAAGTTAGGCATTGGCAATTTGTTCAACAATGTTGAAAACTAGTGCTTTTGCATATGCTGTCAACATTCCTTTTTCTGCACTACGCTTTAAGTAAGACCATATGCTGATCACTTGCAAACTGATCTATATGATTGTTTTGGCGCAAAATGTAACATCCCTTGCTCAAATATCTTTTAAATTAGTCTGTACTGCAAAAAAATGTATCGAGCTTGACAAAAACTACACTTTACATTTTTCAAGTGTAATGAAAGATTCCGGTGAAGGGAAAATCACACAGACACGTTTTTGTCATACCACCAAACTGTTGGTTGAAATAAACATATCACATAAACTCTCCTCATGCGCTTGGAAAACTAGAATCTTTGCAACAATATTTAATTATAGAGACAATAGCCCCAACTTGTAAATCATTATAATTATACAAGATCGCATTTCACTACTATACCTGATATTGAGTAAAGTACTTACCATGGCGATATCGTAGTTGTTACAACAGACCGCAAAGTATTCCACTGTGTATGAGGTCTTCCGATTTGTCTCGAGTTATATTTGTTCGGAGTACATATATGGCACATTTGCAATAAATCACCATGTTATCTACAACATATAACACGAATATGACTCAAAACCAGATATAGCAACAGAAATAATGTCGACTACTACGATAGAAATGTTGATGAAGTCAGCAATTTTCTTGTTACGCAAATTAACTAAAGTAAAAACGTAATCAACTGAAATAGACCTTGCTTGTTCATCGCTGTACTGATAAAAAGTTGGTTACTAAGGAGTGATGACAACCGTATCACTTTTTAATATTATTCCCCTGTTGGGCATTCCACTTCAAAGGAGGGTTTATGACACACTTTTAAAGCGAACAATTTAAATATTAAGATGTCGACACAAGTTTTCAAACTTTGAAGAAGATTTATTTTGAGTTTGAAATGGCGGTGGATGTAAAAATAGGCTGGAGTGTGTAAAGTGAGTGTGTGTTCGTGTTTTGAAATATAAACTCATCCCTTCGCGATCATCGGGTCAACATACTCGCGCCGCGCCAACGTTCGATTTCAAACTCGATCGAGCAGCTGAGAGCATGGAGCAAGCAGTTCTTCGACATCTATGAATGCACAGTGGATATAATGGCCGCACCATCCAGTTTATCTCCAAGAACTATACATGTCCTCAGTCGTCAAATATGCCGAATTTACCATCTTAGAAAGGAATGTGTGAGCGGATGAGGTAAAACGTGAAGTTAGTTCACTGTAAGCTGTAGCGTCGTAACTCGAGTCTCGTTCGTGATTTTGTTGCTGTACGAATAAAACATTTCAAAGGTATTTTCATCGTGTGCTCGTATATTTTCGTTACTGGCTTGCCTAAATAGAACTTAACTTCTTTCACAAGAACCTAAACGAAAGTTTTACTTTCCCTAGTATCTTACATTGTCTCCAAACCCGCACCCAAGGCTCCCATAGAGAGCTAAGCCGAGCATGTGAACACCATACATGAGCAAAAAAAAAAGTTAGGTCGAGCATAAAAACACCCTACATGAGCTAAAAAAGGTTAAGCTGAGCATGAAAACGCCGTACATGAGCAAAAAACATGTTGCATCGTGGGTATTTTCAAGATGGCAGCCGCCATGACAGCCTGCACTGAAAGCTCTTGTGAATATAAATTTTGTCGATTCTACCTTTGAGAAGCATTATTTTGGAAAAATAAAAACATCAGAGTATGCAGCAGTGTTTCAAGTGTCTATGCACATGGTTTATTACATAGCAAAATTGTATTTTGTGATCACTTTTTACATAAGGATCATGTGAAAGCCAATATGCATAATGTCTTAATCTTTCAAAAAACATATTTTACCTTCCACTGCATAAACAAAACGTTGTTTTCGCTTGACATTTCCGAAATAAAAGCTGTTGTATCAATCTTACAATGCGCGAGTTTGTTTAAGGCTCCAGCTGTAGATCATTCCTATAGCTGCAAAAAATTACCACAGCGTCTATGTACGGATAATGAAAATAATGGTTTTTGAGAGATTGTGCAAATTGATAATCATACGATCCACGACTAAGTAGGGAAAGAAGATGAAGGAAAAATTTAGGTCTATGATCAACTCTGTGTTGACCATTTTTTGACAGTTTATGGCAAAACGTCCCGGATGAATGGTAAGAAGTGACAGCAGAGGCAGTTTTTAGCATCGCCCTTCTGGGCATTTGCATTAAAGGTGATTGAAACGGTGCGGTTGAAACAATTCTCTCTCATTTTCCCTTATATTGAAGATTAAATGTTGAGATTTTAAAAAACCTAACAGATGAATATTTCAAAAGATTAGTTTTGAAGCTACAAGGAGTTAAGGTGTATCCACTTTTTAAGTAAAAAGCCATAATATTTTGAGACAAATAAAATCGTCCATAGACAAAACAAGCCAAAACGGTATTCAAGAGAGTTAGTCTTGAAGAAAATTGTATCACATGAAAAATTTGTCAATTCTATGGAATGATGCAGTTTCATTAATAAATTGTATGACGTCCGTAGCATACCTTAAGCGTTCCTATTTTAGTACGTACTGCAAAGTAGATGGCCAACACGTATTGCATATTGTGTTTAAGTTTAGGTTTATTTTTTATAGAATATTGAGGTTAGACATTAAATAGAGCGTTTATTATATCGCAAATCGGTCAGGTGATGACATATTTAGGTCTAGCGTCATATTTGTTTTATTTTACAAATCGATTGCAACATATGCGTGCATGTAGTTAGAAGTACCTTGAATGGCAATACAAAGACTAAATGGAGCTAAGCACTTACCCGTGCGCGTGTGTATGCCAACAGACTATCAATGACCGGGCTCTGGTCTACGACATCGCTAGCAAGGACGAGAACTTTCATTTCAAGTGGCCCAACAGGAGTACAATTGACAAAAGCGTAAGCTACAGAAATCTACAGCTCGCAGAGCAATGCCCGCTGCAGCAAGAAGCGTCTGTTCCGTGGTCTGCATGAACGTCCTCGTCAAGAGAACCGGGTATATGGCGCGCTACACTCGGCTGTGGAGAATCCAACTCCAGTACGACGTTTACCCGTCGGGGGTGCAAACGAGAATTCCGCGTACAGGTATCAAGTCAAGCGAAGGAGCTTCATAGGTCTTCTTGTTTTGTTGGGGTTACTTCATTTGAAAGAGGATTCAGACCTACCCGGCAATCAGGGGGTACAACAACAAAGTTTGCTTAGCACCGGTTGGCCTACACTAGCTGGCCGTTGCGGATCTCTGCCATGACCGTGCACAGAATCTTTTATGACTTGACAAATGAATTAGACGCCATGAGAGGCCAGATGAAGAGGGACAATCTAATCTTCAAAGGCATAGCTCAAGATGGAAACGAATCATGGGATCAGTCAGAAGCTAAGGTAAAATCATTTATTACCGATAAGCTTGGGATCGATGGAAGCGATATGAGTTTGACAGGGTCATCGTCTCACAAATGCCCGATCAAGACCACAGCCAATCATCGCTAAATTTTCCCGCCACCAGCAACGCAAACAGGTGTTTGAGGCGGCCAAGAATCTGAAGGGCACACAATACAGAATATCGGAGGATTTTACGCGAAGAGTACGTGACGTGAGGAGAAAGCTTGGACAGTATCTTGTATCGGCTAGAGCTGAAGGAAAGAGAGCGTTTCTGACATTTGACAAATTGAAGATCGATGGAAGAACATTCGTCTATGACAGTATACAAGATGATATTCGCCCATTGTCGAGAGCAGAGTCGACGAACAGCTAGGAAGACGGCCAAGGCCAAGGTAATTACACACACCGAAGAGAATCATCACCACATCCACATCCGACGTTTATACAGAATTCCTCGTATGGAACTTCAACCGAAAATCAAATTCAGTTCATTTGTTGGAATATTCACGGTCTCATCTCCAAAATGTGCGATTTAGATTTCATTTCTTATTTGCAACAATTTGACGTTATCTTCTTGCTAGAAACCTGGATAAAACATGATTCACGTTGTACAATTGATGGGTTTAGTTCATTTAAGAAGGCTGGTTGCAAGAAATCAAAATATGAAGACATCCAGGTGGTATTAATGTATTTTTTAAAGACGCTCTTTCTATGGTTGTAAAAGAAATGTCGAGTGTCTCTGACAATATTGTCTGGATATCGCTTTATTGTAATCATGTCGAGAAGTCACCTTTAATTGTAATTGCAACTGTTTACATTCCTCCTGATGAATACGACAAAAGCAATAGTGATAACACACTTGAAATTTTAGAGTTTGAGTTAGCTAAGTATTCTAGCAAGTTTCCAAATTCACGTTTTCACATCTGTGGAGATTTCAATGCTCGTACAGCTGACAAGACAGATTGTGTAAATGAGGATGTAACAAATTTTGTGCTTCCAATTGACTTTGTATCATCCCTCTCCAATATTGATGTTCACAAACGGGTTTCAAGCGATAAGACAGTAAATACATCTGGCCAGAAGTTTCTTGATTTTTGCAAAGCTACGGAATTAAGTATTGTCAATGGTAGGCTTTTCAGAGAAATAGGAAGTGGTGATTTTACGTATGTTAGCCACTCTGGATGTAGTGTCATAGACTACCTTATCACCAATGTATGTAATTTCTCAGATATTGACAAGTTTTACATTGACAAGAGAGTGGAGTCTGACCATCAACCCCTTGTATTTGATATCAATGTACCTCGAGAATGTCATTTCAAGGCATCAGTAAATACCATCGATGGTAACCTTAGTACTGGAATTTTAACTCCTTCTTATGATAGATTTTTCTGGGAGAGTAGTAAGCAAGAATCTTTTTTACAATATTGGAATTCAACTCGAATAAGGACCAGATTTGTGAATTCAATGCGCTTGTTGATGATTCATCAATTGAACAAGCTGCTGAATGTCTTTTAAATATGATCAAGTCTGCTGCAAGTGAAATGAAGCGTACTTACAATTGTAATCAAAGGTCAACAAATAATGAATGTCAAGGTAATACCTGGTATGATAGCGACTGTAAGAGAATGAAGCGTTCACTCAATTCAAAGTTGAATGGTTTTAGGAATAATAGGTCAACAAACAATTTAGAACTATTAAAAAAGTGTAAACAGGAGTATAGAGAGCTGATTAACGATAAAAAGAAAGCTCATAAAAGTAAAAATCTCGAAAAGTTACAAACAACAGCCAAGAATGTGAACTCAAGAGAATTTTGGTCTCTTGTTAAAGGAAAATCAGCTCCAGTGTCCCAGAATATACAAAATGATGATTGGTTTGGGTACTTCTCAACATTGTTAAATACTCCAGGTTTGAAAACGAGGATTTTGTTCCATTCATGAAGAAATTAGGGATTTTGTTGAAACTGTTGAAAATGAGGACAATTTTTAAATATGGATGTAGATGACTTGAATTTGCCAATTGTAATTGATGAAGTAGACCATTGTATCAAGAAACTTAAGTGTGGTAAAGCCCCATGTCTGGATGGTGTATCACCAGATGTTTTCAAGGCTGTACACCTATTGCTAGACAAATGATGTGTAAACTTTTAATGCTGTCTTAGACTCTGGTCACTTTCCGGCTGCCTGGGCGCAAGGTATTATAACTCCAATTTATAAAAAGGTGACAATAATTGTGCTGGCAACTACAGAGGGGTAACTCTGCTTCCTATTATGGGAAAAATTTTCTGTAGTATCCTTGATAACAGACTTCGCATATGGCTCGAGAAAATGTATCCAATTGTTGATGAGCAGGCTGGCTTTAGGAAAACATACTGTACTTCAGACAACTATTTATTTATCCACCATTATTTCAAAGTACTTGGCACACAAGAGAAGTAGACTATATATAGCATTCATCGACTTTGAAAAAGCATTTGACAGAATTGATCATTACTGTATGTTTTATAAGCTTATTCAGTGTGGGGTTTCTTGTAAAGTTTATAGAGTTATTCTGTCAATGTATAGCAATGTAAAATCATGTGTCAGAACCCCGTCAGGTTTTACAGATTTCTTTGATTGCAGTTTTGGTGTACAACAGGGATCAGTATTGTCACCCCTTTTATTCACACTTTTTGTAAATGATATTGGAATTACTCTAGCTGATACGCACCAGTATTCTGGTGTCGAAATTGGTATTTTAAGAATTTTGTATTTGCTCTTTGCAGACGACCTTACTATGATCAGCAGTTCAAAGATAGGATTGCAGCGCTTGTTTGATCAATTGTATCTTTATTGCTCAAAGTGGAAACTTACTGTTAATACCAGTAAAACCAAAGTTATAGTTTTTAGGAGGGGTGGTGGTCTTCGAAAGTATGAAAACTGGTCGTATAACAACCAGCCTGTTGCTGTAACTTCTTTTTATAGCTATCTTGGCATTGTCCTATCCTGGACCGGTCGTTGGTTTCAAGCACAAAAAACTTTGAGTGAACAAGCTAACAGAGCCTTGCATGGTCTGATCAGTTGTCTTTTTAAATTTGGTCCACTGCCTGTTACTATTGCCTTGAAATTATTTGACTGCAAAATACTCCCCATTTTACTTTATGGTGCTGAAATCTGGGGCTTCCACCATGCTCCAGATATTGAAAAAACTCACAATAAGATGCTGCGCTATGTACTTCAAAATACTATACAACTATACAGCAATACATCCATTACTGCTATGAGAGGGGAGTTGGGTAGACCAACAATGACAGTAAATATTTATTGTAAAATCATTAGATACTGGTTAAGAATTTTGAAAATGGATAGAAATAGAATTGTATACCGATGCTACGAATTTCAAAAAAGCAAGATTGATGTTATAGGTATGACTTATGGCCAGGATAGGGCCAGGGGAGTGAGAGGCTGCTGCAGAGTTATGGTTTTGGCGAAGTCTGGGAACATCAAGGGGTTGGTAATGAAACCTTGTTTTTACGGCTTTTTAAACAAAGGTGTAGTGATATCGATGCACAATGCTGGCTGAATGATATCAACAATAGTAGCAAACTTTATCTTTATTCTACCTTCAAAAAAGAGCTGGTATTAGAGCCATACTTGACCTGTATAGATAACCCTGTTTTCAGACATGCTCTTTGTAGTTTTAGAACATCATCACACACTCTGAGGATCGAGACAGGTCGTTGGAATAATATTCCAAGACAAGATAGACTATGTGAGTTGTGTAATTTGCAGGCAGTAGAAGATGAGTACCATTTTCTTCTCGTATGTCCGACGTATAATGACTTGAGAGCTAAGTACATGTCTTCCTATTATTTTAACCCTCCTGTAATGTACAAATTTAAGATACTTCTTTCATCACAAAATACTGCCACATTGAGGAAACTGAGTAAATATATTTTTCTAGCAACAAAACGTAGGAAAGAACTTACCATCGATGCGTAAGTTAAGTATATAGTTGTATTCTCTGATGCTTATTTATTTGTAAATAAGTTATCTTTTTTTTCTCTCTCTTTTTGTGGATGCAATTATTGCATTGACTAGCGATCTGTAAGCAACTTTACTGCTACTGTTGTACATATTGGCCGGAGGCCACAAGTACTGAATAAACTGAAATTGTTATTGTTGAATCTCTTAATACGTCCCTATGTGTAGCCATGCAATTTTCCTGCCAAATGCCGCGAAAACCCGCTCGTTTTGTCTATTGTGTCTTGTCATTTGACTATTTCTTGCCACGTACTAGAAGAAGTAAGAAATGGTGATCAACAGTTGGTCGTGAGCCAGGTCGTCGCGGGGGCCGGTACGTTGTGCAGCTGGTTGAGGGACCGGATTCTCTCATATATCCGTGTATGTCAACGCGGTGACCTTCTCCTTAATCGAAGCAACAGCATCTCCCGTGTCCTGCTCTGACTTGCCGATTATGGTCTTAAGTGTAATTTTTGTGATAGGCACTGTGCTTGTTGCTGGTCTACATATATATATATATATATATATATATATATTATATATATATATATATATATATATGTGTGTGTGTGTGTGTGTGTGTGTGTGTGTGTGTGTGTGCGTATATATATATATATATATATATATATATATATACAATGTTGATCATTTTAGTGATGTATTTTTACCGTTCTGTACATAGCATTGTGTACAACCAGCGTGACAGCGCGTGATCAAACCCACTCGTTCACTGTGACTGCATGTAGTTAAGTCAGCGACATAATGTGCTGAGTGTCTCAATGTTCGTAGCCTTACATGAGTTTATAGACAGAAATAAACCACTGAAGTTCGTTTTAGATCTTAATATATTACTATTGCATTTACAACGGCGTTAACAAAGTGAGGGACCGCTCCCATCTCACTCCGATTGAAGTTGAGAAGACATGTTTACAAACATTTATGTTTATCCACAGACAAATAGTATAGACAGACTGGAAACACATGCATGCCTTTTGTTCCATGGTCGTAGACTATTGACTTTTCATATTAAAATGAGCTTCAAAGGTGTTAAACTTTTTGGAGGATTTGTTTGTGGTTGATAATTACACGAGATTATGCGAAAAATACGACGAGATGGCATCGTACTGCCAGTCGCGTAGCAACCATAGTTACTTTGTGAGCTCTCAGGCCAGAAACACTGCTTCGTGCCAATCAAAACATAACACGCCAGCAGTTTCATAAACATGTCCTTCCTTGACGCACGTGTAAAAGACGGTATGACTGACCGTAAACCATTGAGTAAAGCCAGACAGTATCGATAAAAGACTTTCAAATTATTTGGTTCAAACACACTCATTATATATTCATAAAAATATGAGAGGAATTTTTAAAACGGTAAAACTCACTTTCCTGAAGCTCAAAAGACTCCCGTTTTCGCCGGTACGTCAATTCCACTCATCACCACACGACAACAACAACACAAACTTTGCCGAACATACTTTCGCTTAACAATTGGCGAAAATCCGAAAATTACCGAAGGATGCATGGTCGGCACTATTCGGAAAAGAGAGGCGAGAGCAACCTGAGGCGAGGCGAACATGGATGAGTTAGGTAACCGCTTCACGCCTTTCTCTGTGGTTTATCAAGAAAAAATCGCGCACGCGCAGCGCGACGACCGCTGCGCTTTAATACTGCCAGTAACTTCATGATTATCATCAGCATAGCCAAAACCAATCGTCATATCTGTCGATTGTCTTGAACAATGAAGTTGCATTAGCTGTGGAAAGGAAGGGCTGAAGACATGCTCCCTGTGGGACATAAAAAGTAAGATTCATGATTTTGTAAATACTCTCGGAAATTGACACTTTCTATGATCTTTTGGCAACTAGAGATTAAACTATTTACCAATTCATTACAGTGTTTTACAATCCAAAACTGTGCTCCACTGTTTAATGCACAATGATCAATGGTGTCAAGAAAAATCAACAGCGCCGCCCTGTGACTTGACATATTACATTGGAAGATTATTCTACAGAGCACGATTTGCGTGCTGTAAAACTTTCTATTTGCAAATTGATAATCCAGAAGAGAAACATTAAGAAACCCTTATACGTTCAAGTAAGTTTGAAATAAAGCTGATGTTATTGGTTTTTCCTAGAATTTGATAACTCTCTCCAAGCATCTGTCTTTTTTCTCAATGGTACACGACTGTTGCTACTTTCCAAGTATCTGTGAACACACTCTTTCGTAAAGAGTGATGATGTATTTCAATTGGAAGCAGAAAATCGACGCAACCCTTCAGTGACAAGTTTGAAAGGGATCACTTACCACAACGGGATCACTTGAGCCTCCGGAATATAATCCTTGATTTGATCAGTCGTCACTGGTGTGAAACTATGTTAATTTCAAGATTTATCGTTACGTAAGCATTTGCAGATATTGCATTCGATTCCCCAATTGCACACCCAATTCTTCCCTGATTTTGTAATTCTTATATATGAATAAGTATGACAAGATATAGACATAGGTGTCACACGGTTTGGCTCTTATAAATCATGATGTTGAAGTCTTTTGTTTTCTATTTTCCATTATTCTCATAGACTTTGGTTATAAATAATAAGCATATGCGTTTTTTAGTTTACTTACTCTCCCTAATTTTTTTTAGGAAGCCAACTACAGGAAGGTCAGTGTACCTAAAAGGAAATTAAACAGTTCTCGTGCACTCTGACCTTTTATGTAACGGACATATTGCTATTAACATTATATATACTATCCACATGCCAATGTCGTCGCAATCTCTCTTGTCCTGTTTCTTTTCTATTGAGTGATCGTATATAATTGTCATAACAAGAGGGGCAAGTAAATTTTCTCTGGCCGGATAAGACAAGTATGCATATAGCACTGGTATGGTACTAGGTGTCCAGAACCGGTAAGCGTACCCTGCTGGCACGCTAAGCCAGTCAGGTTTGGTAGAAGATTGATACATTTGTGAGTGATGCAATGTAAAGAATCAATTAAGTCGCAGTTAGGTATGCTGTCACTCATCATTTGAGTAGCAGAAGCTCATATTGATCTATAATACCGTTTAACTTGCCGTAGGTGTATTTGAAGATGTGGTCAGTCTTCTTTCTGATATCACTGTCTCATTAGTTTGATATTTATGTGTCTGATTTGGAATACATAATATGCCTCCAGTATCTAAAGTTTCAGACCTTATTTACTTTTGTCATTCTTGTTTTTCTGGTTTAAATATTTCTTGAATGGACCGATTCAAACCAAATATGAGCACACTGTCCTTGACGATATTTTTGGCCTTTTCTGCCAGCTGTCACTGAGAAATCCTTGATCATACAAATCGGAACAAATGGGACTCTAAAGTACATGTATTAGTATCATTACACAATGTGTGAGCCTACCAACAATTCTACACGTTGAAATCACTTCTAGAACTACAGCGAATTTCTTGTGTACACAGGATGCTATTGTCAATATTCAACAATCTGGCACCATAGTATTGATGCACATGATCTTCTGGTTGCACATACAGGATTATTGGAGATATACTATTGAAATTGATATTCATTATTTCGTTTGAGATTTTGCATCTCATGGAGGTTAACTAAAACTACATTATTTGTATCTTTTGACCTTATATTGTTGCAAACGAGAAGTTGATAATGTTGTTCGACTTATTGAAAGATGTCTACAGAACGGTCGACCATAGACAACTTCCATCCCGTTTGCGTACACAGTATAGAAAAACCTTGGGTCAGAGGTTAATTGTGGGCTACCGTTGACCTGCGATCAGACCACACTGCTAACTGCTATCTAGGCCGCTGTAAGCATCCGCGTGTAAAAAAATAAACCATGGGAAGTGAAAGTCGAGAGCGCAGTGTAGCAGTTTCGGGATTCCCTATTACCGATGCCGTTTGCTCAGTTACATTTTGACGGTCAGTTTTTCATGGAGATCTTGACGGCCAATCCTGCTCTTAGATACACCATTCTTTGCTGCTACAGAGCACATTTTTGTAATGGGCATTTCAAATGCCTACAACTAGCTGCAAGAAGCCGACGACTCGGACAAGGCCTATTTTTTCGTCTCGTTTGTACCTCCATATGTAGACTTGCCCAAAGACTGTAGGCATAGAAATGTCAAAACAGAGTATACATGTAATGAAGGGATAAACTTCAGTAGACAGTCACGTTATTGTCGAGGTAATCGCGAAATTGAAGCATTATAACAGAGGGGCCTCTACTCAGACTACTGTCTATGATTGAGCTGCTTTGGCTACTGACACGTACATCATGTATGTTGTTGGGTGAAAGCTATAGCTCTGCGTGGCAGGGTTGTGCCAAATCGCTGGCAGCACCTCGGTTGCGGCGTGCAGTTTCTCCACCAAAAACAACCCATTTTTAATCCCAAACTTGCACTGAGTTTCGTTTTCGAGCACACCCGCCTCGCCTGGGTACACGATTAGCCTTGCGTACAGGTCTTTGTGTTCCCGGCGTTATACGGCGAGGAGGCCGTATGCCGCCGGGAACACACAGACCTGTATGCAGGGCTATAGGTACACAATGTGCTCAGCTGCGCTTCTAAACTCAGCCGCAAAACCCACTTTTGGGAGTGGGTCGGAGGCACGGAGGCCGTAAGCAACGTATAGGGTCTAGGCAACTGTCATTGCGATATACTCACTTTTGGTTCGAAATGTAATGCAACTGATACAAATAATCACACGATGCATAGAGAATAACAACATTCGAACAGATCTTGTGTATCGAGAGGTGACTCCAATCGCGAGCAGTATCAATCGACAGTACAGCACCCGCTCGGCGCAGTGTCACGATGTCACAGATGCTACACCGTGCACTGTTCAGTCCGAGTGCGATGTTTCCAAGTCCAACAAGTGATCATGTCGTGTTTGTAAAACTAACCAACGTAATGGCAAGAAAATGCCCTAAAAATCTTAAAAGTTGACGAAGATTTGCTAACGATCAAATGCACAGGAAATGCACTACTCTGTACCTGTTTCACTATCACCACAGCAATCTGACATCGTTTTAGTTTTACCATTGACCCTGGTTTTATTTGTTTCAAAGTCCGTGTCATCAACACTAAAATCAAACTTACAAGCAAATGCCCTGTTTATTTCACTATTTGACAGTAGTTTGTGAGACGTGCATTCGTTTATGTGCCGTGAGCTCATCGATATGCATTGTGCTGAAGTTACTGTGTAGGTGACGGCCGCTCAGCGTTCTAGCTGTACTTTGATAGTTGACGTATGCGTAGTAATATTGATCATGTGCTGGGGTTCAATAATGGCGGTTGGTTCAAATCGCGCGGATGCCCTTACCAACATTGAACCTTGCCGTAAAGAGCAAGAAGGTGGTTTTACATATCCTTGAAGCCGTCCATAGTCACAATTTAGGTCTCCTATTGATTTGACCGGGGATTTCAGTCATCGAAAAAATGCAAAAAAAAAATGAAAAGATACAAATAATGTCCCTTTAATAAAGGGTTCATTTGCATATTTGATGAACTTTGTAATTAGGTTGTAACTCTGAAATTACGGCAGTCTAGTCAGTGAAATATGGTACAGATATTGATCTGATAAATATCTAATTGTACTGACAAGCATTTGGCAGTGTCAAGTTAACAAATAGCTCATTTGCATATTTTATGAAGTTTTGTAATTAGTCATATAACTGCAAAATAACTGCACGAAATTTGATGAATCTGCTGCAGATACTAATCCGATAGATATCGAATTGTGCTGTAAAGCATTTAGTTGTGCGGAGTTAATTAAGGGTTCATTTGCATATTTAACGAACTTTGCAATTAGTGATATTACTCCAAAATTACAGCATAACATTTGATGAAACTTGCTACAGATATTGATCTGATAAATATTCAATTGTACAGAGAAGAATTGGGCGTGCCAAGTTAATAATTAACTCATTTACATATTAAATAAAGTTTTGTAATTAGTGATTTAACTCTGAGAGTACTGTGCGAAAGTTGATGAAACCTGCTACATATAATGATATGACAGATATCTGATGGTTCTTATTACACGCCTCACACGGTTGTCCATTATATTGGTATGAATTGGGTTTATTGACAGGAATATTGAAAAACATAATACAATAAATCCTCGTCAGAGATAGTTACTCTGGCAGTAGATCGTATATACGTCTAGTCTTATCAGAAGTCTGTCTTCCACTCCGCGTTGTGTGCTGAATTGAACTGCTGTCAGAATATACACTGTCTGTCTTTGTTCTTGTGTTTGGGTTAGTGATTAATCTGGGGTATGCAAATGTTGCGTAACATCTCCTTGCTCGTCGTCGTTTGAGACAGGTCAAAGGTACAATTGATTTGCTCGTCGTCGTTTGAGACAGGTCAAAGGTACAATTGTTTTACACAATTTCATAAAAGTCAAATAGTATGCATTAATTCATGTCATACTGTATCATTTCATGTGTCCAATAGTGTCCTATAAATATCAATACATGTCGAGTCATCAGCGGTCAATTTCGATGCATGATAACTAAGTTTGTAATTTTGTCAAACTCAAAATCTGTACAAGTCAGTCATATAACACGTCATTCCTTCTATTCAGGGGTCACATTAGCACACGTTGTTCTGTTGAGTAAATGCTAAAATTTTCTCTAGTCTGTTCACCGTATATCAACACGTGAGCACATTCAGTTCTTATCTGCTGGTTTTACAATGCTGCCTCTTACTGACCATCAAATTGTAGCCTCAACGCACCCGCATTCTTTTGGTATGTAAAGAAGAAAGATTGCGCCAGCAAGAGACACTGTTACAGTTGCTGTTATATTCTTAATTTGATTATAAACAAAACGCAATGGGTCACACACTTAAGGTAATTTAATCGATACGTTAGTCCATATCAGTAGATTATAGTAGCCCTTCCTTGGTTTTTGTTTTCAGCAGTAAAAATGGGGTCATAGCCTTCTCAAAATGCCAGGAAGTGAGAAGATAAATTCACGTACCAATAAATCAGTGCGAACTTGTTGCCCGTTTTTACACGAATTTGTATTGGGCTAAGAAGTAAATTAACGTTTCGGATAACCTGACATACCCGTCGACACAATACCTACATGTATGCAAAAAAATTACTATCAGCGAAAATACACAAATATTTACATGTTTTAGTGACTATCAACTATCAAAGAAATATACTTGATTGGAAACAATAATAATCCCCGATCTCCTTGTCATTTGAGAAATCTATATATTACACGACACATTTGAGATAGTTCGGAAGGGGCTGAAAATGTGTTTCTAACTACGTTCATCTTGGCGCACTCGACAACACTATACTTAACTGCTGTCAGTTGGCATGCCAGCCAATGTGTTACGGTTTTGCTTGTGAAACATATGTTTTTTGTTTCCAAAAGTAGTAACAATTGCCGACCAACGATAAATCAGAGCTAATCTGTGTTGCACGTGTGTATGTAGATTCTTATGTAAAACTGTTGAAGCTGTTCAAAGATGATTGCGTTTTCGACTTTTACTAGGCTGACATTCTAGACTACTAATACCAGATGGAGAGTGAATATGCTAACTGGTTTTACAACAGGTCCATTTCACAATAGTGCGCTTCACAGAACAATCAGATATCTATCAGATCATTATCTTTAGTAGGTTTCATCAACTTTCGCACAGTACTTCCGGAGTTAAATAACAAATTACAAAACTTCACTTAACATGTAAATTACCTGTATTAACTTGATAAAGCTCGATACTTCATGGACAATTAGATATCCATCAGATATATAAATATATATATATATATATATATATATATATATATATATATATATAATATATTATATATATATAATATAATATAATATATATATATTATATATATAAAATTATATATATATATATATATATATATGATATATAAAGTTATCATTTATACGGAATATTCAGGAAAAATGTTCGGAACAACACATTTACAAAAACAGGTATTAAACTTTCTCGTTACACTGCTTGTGCATATCGAATAATTCTTATAGATGCCCATAACGCGTCGCTGTGCCATTTTCATTTGTGCCAAATTACTGAAAATCTATAATCACTGACGCATGAAACAGTACCTTAGGCACTGTATGGATATATGACTTCCCTTTATGAATAAGTATCATCGATGTTTACCATTCCATCGGAGATAATATACAGAGAATGCTAATTATTTATTTATGGTGATGTCGAAGTGGTAGACGTTCTCAACATTCCATACACACTCATTCATTCATTCATTTATTCATTCATTCATTCATTCATTCATTCATTCATTTATTCATTCATTCATTTATCCATTCAGAAGTTGTACACAAAGGTAGAACGCCTACCTTTCCTGAATGAAAAGTGTCAGACATTTTTCAAAACTTGCTTTGACGCATGTGGTTTCATAAAACAGTTAATATTATATGTCATAAAACGGTTTACTAATTTCATATCTGGTTTTTATTTCTTGTACATTGATCAGGTGAAAGACGATTTCACATGATGCTTCTCTTGTTGTCCAACCAAGTCGAATAGCATCGATGTACAAAACCTTCTTCTTTTGCTTTTATACAATATGTTCTCTCTGAAAGCCGAACTTCAAGCTGTGTTGGATTTATTTCCCCGTTAAAATACTGCCTGGGGTAGCTATTTTGTAGACACCGACCCATATTGAGAGCAATCGGGTACTCTCAGGCAATCAACGACATTCTCGTTGATTTGCTAGGTTACAGTAAAAACTAAATAAATTTATTTTAATCCGTTGACATTTATAACTTTACAAATATGTCTAAGGTAACAAAGTGCACGGCATCTTTTCCGAAGTTTATGAGTAATTGATTCGCTCTGTAGACGACTACCAGCAGCCTCATTTAAAAGTAGATTCTTTCCAATACAGAATGGGAATCGTTGTGGGAAGCATTTCCACATTGCAACATCACCAGTAAAGTACAAACGACTTTGCAAATGCATTTTGCATAAAAACATTTTGAAGAATAGGATCTCGAATGCGTACTGTTTTAAAGGCCACTAATTTTTCATCGGAATAACCAAGATTTGTCTAGATAAACCGCTGTACAAGTACGCTATTGCGCCAGTTATCCTCTTTTAGAATTATGTACGCTTGTGCAACATCTGAGTTTTGCTGCTAAAAGTAGTAACAAATGCCCGGACCGAGTAATAAATCAAAGCTTATCTGTAAAAGCTGTTGTGTAAATTGTTCAAGCTGTTAAAAGACAATTGCGTTACTGACATGTAATAGACTAATACTGGTGAATAAAACGGACCGTTGAATTTGTTTGATGATTTGGAAACACGTTGGAAACAGCGTAAGAATATAAACTTTTTTACGATGAACGAGAATCGTAGTAATCGGAATGTTTCATATTAACGTACTCAAGTGCCGGGAAAAAGTCCACATAGTTTGGATATTTTTGTCGTTAACTGCTGTCCTTTAGTTTGACCCTTCAAAGGGTACTAAATAGTGAGAGAGAAGTAACGGACAGCCATCAAATTATTTCCTTTCACCAGGTTATCTTCTTTGTATACAGTAATCGTTAAATGTTAAGTGTGAAACTAAGTTGACATAAATAAAGTGTCACCTTGATTTCCAGCAGCCTAAGGAGTCGAGATAAAGGACAAAACGGGGGACACGATGTAAAACAAATACATTTGATCAGATCCAACGGATATTATCCATCGAAATTTATACTTTTCTGTCCACCATGTGTTTTTTTTCTGAATCTGTCTTAACTAACATTACCTGACTTGACGGCATTTACTGTGCTTATGTTTTTTAGAGTAAAGTATCACTGGAAAAGCTGAAAGCATCACTGATTCAGTAATGCTTAAACATGCCGAAACAAGATGAATTCGTCTATGATATATGAGTGACACTGTTTCCGAAGGTCCAAAATGAGTTTTGATGGATTTTTGCTATTGTCATATGTTCCTAAAGCTTCTACAAGATTGGAATAACATATCCTTAGCAAATTATCCGTCAGGCCATTATAGCATTTGATATAACTGTTCAGAAAGACAGAGAGATGAAAAAGTTTCTTCTACATATAGCACAGTGGCTCCTAACTGAATAGCCATTTGTATGCTGTAATAGATGAAAGTGACAGTTTCTTACCATAACAATATCCTTGTCAACTAAAATTTATTCCCAAGAGAAATTTCTAAAGACTTTCTGCTGAATCATTCTAAAAGACATGATCCATAAAATACAAAAAGCAAAGCCACAAATTAGTTGCAGTAGTAACAGAAGAACTTGCGTGTGCCTTCCCCTGCTTCATACACACACGTTTCATATGGTATCATCGACACGACTGGCCTGAACGGAACCCAGGAAAAAGAACCACTAAACTCTTCCGGGCACTCTATGTCCTGCAAGAGTTGAATAACAAATAGAAAATCATTTTAAATCGCAAATTTTATGCCAGACTGAATCCCACAATGGTTACTTTCCCTATAGTTTTTGTGTTCAAAAAAAACTTGTATAAATTTATTGAAGCATGTTGTAAATTTAATAGTTTTATTAAATATTGGGACTGATTTCGCTTGCGTATATAACAGTTTTGTCATATTTTCAAAGCAGCTGCTCAAAATTCACTATGCTGTCGAATATGGCAAAACTTAGTACACAGAGGAAGCGTAGTGTGTGACGCACAGTCTAAGAGAAATGGAGTGCAATGATTTTTCCATTAGTATACGGCTGTTAAGGTCTAGATACCTACTGGTCTACATATGTACTTCTAATCGATGGGCACAATACACACATTTACACCTGTTCAGTCGACTTGTTGGTTAATTTATCCAAAACGGCATTGAAATTTAATTCAATAAACAGTGATTAAATAACTTCTATTGCAATGTAAAATTGCCGGTTTGCCTACTGATTAATGGAATTACGAATAAAGATATTTGTAATGTACTCTTCATAAGTAGTCTCAGGTAAGATTTTGCCTATAATAGGAGGCATGATAGCTCTACCCGAAGAATGCTTGAAACTACGCAAGCGTTTAAGGCTTTTTATGTATTCACTTTATAGATAATGTACTAATGTTGCTTATCAATCGCTTCAAATGTCCTCCACAACATGTATAATACTTTCAGTGTATCTATACCATCCATCTCCTCTTTACTAGATATACTGTATGCACACACAAAACAGTTAATTTAAAGTAGTCATCTTTAATATGTAAACAATGGGGAAAGTTTATTTCAAAAGGTACAAGATTAAGAGTTATTATATCTTACAGTACAATTGAGAAAACTCAAAGTGCTTTGGACACCAAGTGGAGCCTGACCTTACGGTAGTACGCACATTGAAACAAAATGTTGTACATTTTCCCCGAGAAACTTTTACATCCCTTCTTTCCTAAATGAACGATATGTAAATATCAAGGATAGTGACTGCATATCAGAACTGCCTTTCACTATAGTTACAAAGGTTACACCAATTACAACTTTCGAGTCTTAATGTCACCAGTTCGTGTACACATCTGAGCTATCCATTCCCTTGTTTTCACTTGCAACCCTCCCCTCCCCTAAATGTACATACCAACTCACTGCCCCTTGTTCATACATACCTTGCAATCCCAAAAGATAACTCCATTATCATAGATTGTCAATTCACATCTTAGACAGACATCCAACATTTCGTACCCAGTCCCATTGCCCTATATGGAATGCAAATGCTCCTAGTTATTCGATGCTTGGACTTTATATGATATGCCTATCTTTCGAGTACCATAGGCATGCACTTTAAATCCTACTGTATCGTCTTCCCTAAAAACCATGGCATAGCAATCAAGAGCATTGTTATGATTTTGAGAAAGTATCTCTCACAGATTGAGTTTTACTTGTACCCTGTATTTGAGTTAAAAGGAGCTGCTATGTTCTTGAGTTTATACCATGTTTGCCTAGGTAACACGGCAAATGTGGTATAAAGGTGGCACTTTGTCAACTGTGACTACCCAGGTAAAGCATATGACAAATTTGACTTTTCGTACAGTGTTAATGTCATGTAAAGTACTCATTGCGATACTGTAAATGTACAAGATAACATAAACGTGCTTAAAAATACTGCAAGTTCACCGGACAACATAGAAATACAGAAGGCAAAATGATTTTAGTTTACTGAAGGCGGTGCACCTTTCTATAAATCTAAGTGGTTTTAAACGGATACATCTTTACAAGGTAATAACTGCGGTTGCGAGTTCTAATATGATATATAGCTATGTTCTTGAATTAATTATGGCAATGGTCTACTCGAACATTTTATACTCCTATGTGTGAATGGTTCACCAATCTGATTACCTTTAGGGCGCTTTGTTGTGACTTAAATATGAGACATTATACTCCAAAATCTATAAGTGAAGTTTGTAATAATGTGTATTGAATGAGATGAGAGTAAGGCATGGAAGGGAATGTCTTGAAGTGTTTGGCGATAGTCAGATATCAGCAATAAAGGTTTGCCAACAAGTATGGCACCTCAGTACTGACCGGTATGATTATGCAAGGAGATTCAAAGCAGAACAAAATAACCACATGGAAGTGGTTACTGCATTTAATCAATGGTTACTATTGAGGGCCCGTACGCCGTACGACCAAGGGCCGCAAAAGCCGTATCAGGGCCGTAAAGGTTTTATCATATACCTTATGGAATGATAAATATGTAGTTTACATAATATTCAACATTGTTTAGGAGATAAAAATGCGTGCGATATTGTGTCAGTTTTTCATAAATACGATGGCCGCTTCCCGTCGCGGATTGACATACCATAATGACGTCATTTGTTTACCTGCAGAATTCTAGAACGCGCAAAGCAATATTGCGTACTATAACGTGACCAACAGAGATCAAGGCTAAAATCGAGGTGTAAGACGGACAAAAGCGTGATGTCAGTTTCTTGTGATTTATACTGAACAGACACGCACTCAGTGTACACAGGATTTCACTAGAATTTAGAAATAAAAGCCGATGTTACCGGCGCGACT